>NW_027460291.1:4104014-4704014 GCF_050947875.1 Dermacentor variabilis
TTCTTTGAAACATATGCTTTCTCAAAATTGCTGAGAAGCGCAGTAGCATTCTCCTTCTTTTCCCACAAAGAATTCCTTACGCCCTGCGAGACATAAGTGGAACACCAATCCATTTTGTGGTTGAGTTTGCATTCAAATACGTAAAAACTGCTGCTAGTTAAAAATTCTTATTAATTAGACCTCGATTGAGAATTGATGGGCTTCATTTCAGTGTTTACGGCGCTCGTCCTTACGCCATTGCTTCGAACTTAGACATTTCTACAATTCGAAGTAATTTATATATTATATGGCTTCTAAACACAAAGAAAACTGAGAAATCCGCCTGTTTATGATGCTGGCGAAATGCAATGAAATTTCTCAAGTGCCAGCTCCTTTCACTCCCTTCTCCACCCACCTATCTTTAACTGCTGATTTACTTGTCTCCGTCAGACAATGTGCGCTCGTCAGTACTTGGCGAATGAGATCCGTCTTTTGTGATAAGGCGCAGAGGTTGGCCGCAGTAGGCACAGGAGCCAAGAAATGATCATTACCAAGCTCTGGATAAAGGAGACAACACATATTTCAATGGCTTCCAGGATATACCGGTAATGCAGTATTGGCCAACGATTCTGCCCGGTCCACCCATGATGGAACTAGCGCCATTATGTACACTTATTTGTCGTCTCCATGTTCCAAAAAGTGTTGCCGACGTAAGCAGGGCTCTTACTTAAAGTTGCCACTGCCATTACAAATCACCCGCTCTGATTCGACACTGTTAAGCCACCTCTTTATATGTGACAAACCTATGCACGATTTCTGCAAGACCACAAACACTATTGAGCAGGTCCTTTACTTTTTTATTGCGATAGCAATTATGCGGACACTTGACGCGAATTTCTGCCGTCGCCGTTATTATTGTTTCATATTCCTCACAGGCTGCAGAAGGAGCCCTGCGTGAGGGGGGCGGTACAGATAACAATTGTGTAGCAAAAACATGTTTTTTGTTACATAAATATGAACAGAACGAGAATCAAATAATAAGCAAAGAACGCAAAATAAACAAAGATAAAAAGAAAGGACGGTAAACAAACACTTGTTAGCTTTTCAGTACAGTAGAGCAAACAACCTTAGAACAAATGCTTACATAAGTATACAACAATGAAGTTAAGAGCAACAAAACTAAAACGGATACTTGTTTTTAGCTTAGTACCAGCCAAATATCCACTGATTTTTTGTCTGAGAGTTAATGGGCCGTTAATGTCAGCGATGTTATCAGCAAGACCATTCCACAGTGTAATCGCACGTGCCAAAGCTGAGCAGTTGAATGTAATTGGTGTGACCGAAGATGCGTTGGAAAATGAGATGATTATGCAGACGTCTAGATGTGCGGGAAGGACGAACGAGTGGTAAAGTAGATGGGCCTATATTATGCATGATTTCGTGCAGAAGACAAAGTAGTCTGATTCCAAATATGAAAGCGACAACGACAACTTGCTGTTTGTTACGCTCGAAAATGGGCTATAATATCTGGCAATGAAACGTGCAGCATGGTTTTGGATCGACTCGAGAAGATGGATTAGATATGCCTGACGAGGTGAGGATCCTAAAAGTGTTGGAGGCGAGGATCTGTACAAAGTCCAAGGGCGATAAAGTCGTCGCCGCGTGCCGTATGCGCCAGTGAAAGCGTGCGAGGGTCCGACGGCGAACGCGGCTGCATCTCGCGCGTGCAAGCGATGAACGCGGGGCGAAATCACGCCTGTCGCGCACAAGGCACGGCGGCGTTCTGTTTTGGCGGTTGCTGCCGTACGGGCGCTGTACCTTGGTAACGATATGCGACGTGGCCAAAGTGCGCGCCCGCGCGGGCCTCACCTTCACAGCGATCTGCGATGTTTGCAGAGTGCACCTAGTGCCAGCAGCTTGGTAGGCGCTGTGCTTCCGACATTTCGTTCGCGTTGAAGCGAGAGATGCACGAAGATCCAATTGGATCGCTGTTTCTGCCGTGATTCCTCGCTCCAGCACTTTGACAGTGAGTTTTCACGCTCATCGAGCGACATGTGTTCATGTTTACCTGTGCGCACGTAATCCAGTTGTGCTTGTTTAGTTAAAACACGTTGGCGGGTTAGTTGGTTTGAATCCGTGATAGAATGTGTAAGAACGATGAAAGACCACGTAGAAAGAAACAGAAACACAGAGACAGCGCTGTCTGTGCTTCTGTTTCTTTCTACGTGCTCGTTTAGTCGCGCTTGCACATTCTATCAAGGTCGTGTGTTTCTTTCTATATAGGTCCACGTTCAGTCGCGTTTGCACATTATATTATTGCTAATTTTGTGAGTAAGCGAATCTTTACAAGTTTATACGGCTGATGGAACTACTATCTTTACGCGTCCACAGGACAGCGTCAGACCTTGCACGTCACCCGTCCTCTCAGCGAAACACACAGCTCTCGCATTGAGACGTCTGTGCAGTGCAGAGCTCGTAGACAACGACACCGCGGCGTCATCTTATTCATCTCTGATAAAACGATCGCTTCGCTTTCAGCGCTGTGTCTACACCGCAGTGTGCGGCCGAGTTCTTTTGTCCTCCATGCAAGCTGGAATTGAAAATTACAAATAGCATGCTTTTTTTCAAGCATGTCTCTGAAGGTAAGAATTTAAGCGAGTTGTCCACAAAGACATGTGCCAAAAGCGAAATGACGAAAATACAAGAAGCGCTCGGCTCACTGAAACGGTTGACCGATTACCTGTGCTCGACATTCATTCTCATCTCATTATTGCAGAGACTAGGTGTCATACTTTCAGTGCGCCGCTATCTGAGTGAAACAACTCGACGTCTGTAATTATACGGACACAAGACTTATCAGTCAGCCAAAGTACGCGTTTTGCTTTGCTACAAGATCATCTGCGTTCGTCAGAACTAGGCGAATGAGATCTGTTTCCTGCGCTGTGGCGCAACTTTTTTAACACATTTTTCCCCGTCTACATTCGAGGAAAAAAAGAATGGCTGTTGAAAAACTAGTTGAGTTTAAGTGCAACTTGATAAGGTACGGTGCTCCATGAAAAAAGCGTCGGTGAGAGGCAATCTTATATCGACCAAGAGAGAGAGAGAGAGACCGGGAGGTTAGTCGGAAGATTAAGAATGACCTAAATTTTTATGGCGCTATGGGCTTGAGCAGAAAGCTGCCGACCTCAGCATTGAGGTCGAGGTTTGACTCCGACTGTTAGTGCTGTAGTATCAATACGTCACCTAAAGTACCCAACGTCCAGCGTAAATATGTCACCGGGAGGGGAAAAATAACTCGTGTAAGCCAGGGCACGTTTCTGGGCTAGTACGTTTGGATTCATAATAGCCACCAACAACCAAGCCATTCGCCATTCCATGTATGAAGTGGAGCCGTGGGTTATTTTTCGCGGCCTTGGACAAACCCAATCATATATATTAGCACCGCCAGATAGTGCGCCGCAATGGGAAGTTGCACTTTTTCACAGGAAACTCCATCGAGACTAGTTCATGTTATTCGGTTTAAAATAGGACATAATAGTTCAGTCTACAACTTCTTTGCCTACCTGTTCGCCTTGAGTAGGTTTGATTTGCGCATATTCTTTAGTAAGCGCAAGCAGGGAAAAAAAAACGTGAAAGCTATAGAAGGGCAACGCCCTCTTTGGGGCGTATTTCGTGCATGACCATTATTGCTTCACGCACAGCCGCAGGCGGCCGCGAAATGCGTGGGTGATGCCCCATTAATTCGCGACGACCTTCGCGCAACTGTGTCAGAATGTAACTCTTGTACAGTGCGCCCCGATTGGACGCGTCTAAATACTGTCCGCGCTAGTCGCGAGATCGGCACAGAACATTACAACAGTAGTGGCAATGCAAGGCGCGAAGAACGCTTACGACGGGTGGCAGCGGGGGGCAAAGCCTGCTTTTTCCACGAGCTTTATCGCGTTCGAATCAGCACCGCAGGTGCCATGCCAAACGACATCACGTCGTGAATGCGCGAACGATGAATACAAGAAAGCGGAAGGCGTCGTCACCTTCACTGATGCTGTCATAAGCGTGCACACTACAATTTTTTTCTTCCTTTACTTTTGCTGCTTCACGCTTTTATTTTTAGCCAACTGTATTGTCCTACATCTTGGTTGCCGTCTCGATCATCTGTTTGTACTGAAAAAAAAAATAATAATGAGGAGCCATATTCATAATAATTGGATACGCTCGTTTGTAGGAGGAAATTATTGCCAATCCTGATGCTGGTGATATCATTATCGGAGACCGCCAACCACTGAAAGGACATCTACGAACGGAAGGCTTACTGCAATGTACGCGTCCAGGACAAAAAGTGAGCTTTATAAGTCGGGAATAGATGTCTGTCACAGTGCTCTTACGCACCAGCCGACACAAAGCAGGTGTTCGTTTAGATGTGCGGTGAGCCCGCAGTGTCAATTTGCGTAGGAGCGATCTCCACATTTTTCACAGTGCGCATGCGCAGAACGCGACACGAACGGGACGTAATGCCCATAGGGGGCCGGCGCGTGCTTGTTCTCAGAACGCGAGACGTTTTCGTCCGAGCGACGCTGCCGTCACATGGCAGCAATCTTTTTGGAAAAACAGAAAATCTTCGCGTCTTCTTCGCAGATATCAATTATCGCAAGGACCATGAAATAGGTAAACGAGGCTTCGAAGTTTTGTTGGTTTTTCGGAAAGCAAGCTACGTACGCTCAGACAGCGCAGCGTGATGCTTCTCATTGTCATCCAAATGCAGACACTTATGCCCCGCGGCAAGAAATTGTTATGCAACCAAGTCAGCACCGTCAGTGCTGCTGTTTCTGGCCATGGTAAAAAGGAACACTTAGGCGATGAAATCAGGAGCTCAGTAAACCGCTCGTGTCAGTATGGGCGATGTTGAAAAAAATTATTTTCGTGCGAGACAAAAACACGCACATTGCGTTTGTTTATTCATTTACATTTATTTATCTGCAGCAATCTTATTTTTGTACATGGTTATTTCGGTTTTCTATACTCGACAAACGACATTCGTTCATTTTTCTGCTGAATTAGCCGGAGTATACCTCAGTTCAGGCTGGAGATCAAGATTTTGGCTGTGTGCGACATTGACCTATTGTCACGCTAGAGTGATATACTGAAGAAGAGTGGCCAGAGACATCGAAGGATTAATATACCATCGGCAACTAAACGCTGTATACGAATCACTTAGAACAGCACTCAGTAGGATGTTCGCTCAAGTAAAAAAAAATGCTCTAAAAGAACTGCATGCGTACTGCGTGGTGTATTATGCGAAGCATATTAACGTAGGTTTCGGGCCCTCGCGCGACGCCCGGCGGTGGCCACCATTGACCTTCAAGTGACCTTCAAGTAGGTCACGTGACATGACGTCACGTGATGACGTCACACAGGCTGCAGATGGGGCCTCATATCGCGCCGTCGGTCGCCTCCCGGCGGTGGCCACCATTGACCTTCAAGTGACCTTCAAGTAGGTCACGTGACATGACGCCACGTGATGACGTCACACCGGCTGCAGATGGGGCCTCATATCGCGCCGTCGGTCGCCTCCCGGCGGTGGCCACCATTGACCCTGAAGTGAGATCACATGATGTGACGTCACGTGATGACGTCACACCGGCTGCAGATGGGGCCTCATATCGCGCCGTCGGACGTTGCCCGGCGGAGGCCTCCACGCTTCGGTTCGCGCCGTCGCGCGCGACGCGGCGGAGGCGCCACCATCGCTGCATCACGTGATATGTGACGTCACGCCAGGGATGAAGCGGCGCGCGTCCGCCGTCGCGTCAGTCTCTGTGCCCGCAACCGCGCCTGCGTCTTTGCGCCGGGCGTGTATGCGGTCAAGATGCCTCCAAACGCTAAGGATACGCTAAGGTTAAGCCCAGTGGATGCGAAGCATCCACTGGGCTTAACCTTGATAAGCCTCCAATTTTTTTCATGTGACGAAAATATGTCTCATTAGTCAGTTTGCGTATTGAACATGCAAGGATGTTGCATGCGCACGTAAAGAGGAAAAGTTATTCATGAAACCAGGTTTAGTTGCACGTTCCGTATATGCATCGCAATGTGTACAGCTCTGAAGCAATGTTTGCTTTGACTTAGCGCGCGCCTCAACGCCATACCGCGCACTGCTGCGTAAGGCTGAACTAATTACGGAGTCATCGTCATCGCCAACACTATCGCTCCCCAATTCGCGTACGCTCGGAAGCTCTCTCAATCCGGCAACAGAATGTCGTGAGAACGCTTCGCAAGATGCCGAAAAGCAGACGGGCCCCATCGCGTGGTGTTACGTTCTACATATGCGAACCGTTGATACACGACAGGCTTGTGTGCGCTAACTAAAACTCGCCAGTTTTAGTACAGCGCTCTCAAGTGCATGTGGCACTACGTAGTACGGTATGATTCTGGGAGTGCCGACAATTTCACTTGACCGCGCGTAAAAGCTGAGCGCGGGCTCTCCGGAGCTGTGAGTAAGCTTGCCTCGGATGTTTTGCAGCCCCATCTGAAGCCGAAGAAGAGGACTACGTTAGCCAAGGTTAGTCAATATAAATTGGGTGTAGTTGGAGACGGAAGATTTTCAGGCTCTCCAAGTTCTTTCTATGCGAGCGGCAACTCCGTGCGCTAGCAGATGCTGCGGGCGCTGAAAGATAGCGTTCTCAATTCCTAGATTTAAATTGAAGCATGGTAAACTGCACAGGATCCTTGAACGAATGCAACCGCCCTATAACATAAAACTATTTCAATTTGTTTTTATTCCAATCCCTTGAGGTCAAATTTATGTAACCACCAACGCAAGCATCGAGCTGTAACCGGCATCGTTGTCTGAAAAACCCAATCAAACGCGCTTATCGTTCATAAAAGGTCACTGTTTTTGTTCTCTCAAGGTGAATATCATTGCCTAAATTGAGCAGATTTTCTTATATGGGGTATACACATGACGCCATCCGCTAGGAGCGCTAGCGGCATCCGCGGAGACCGGCATAACTGCGGTCGGAAGTTTGCGCTGCCTACGCGAGCAGGCCTGCGTCGCCAAGTGGCCCACCGATACGCACGAACCATCAAACGACTTTTTCAATGTGCCTTTCTGACTTGGCTATGGAGTGGTATGTCTTAGGTCAACGATGGGCCTAAGCACGTACGTGGGTGGGTTGAGTGAACCAGAAAAATCGCGTTATGAAAACGAAGTGCGCTCGTGTGGCTGTGTCGACCAGCTCGAACTCAAAGATCCTCAGCTTCGACGCGATGTCGGACTACTGCCTCGCGTGGATGTCGGAGACATGAAGGATTACACTGCGAATGCAACGAGCTCCGCGACCCGCGAGCAATCGAAAGCCTACAAGTCGATGGAAGGCCACAATGATCTGGCGAGCGGCTGGGTGCAGCAGCCGCAAGTCAAAGTGCTCGCGTAACATGATCGCCTGCATTACGGAATTTACTCCGCGTTGTCCACTTGCGGTCATCAAAGGATAGCGTTAAATTTGCTTCAATGAAAAAAAAAAAAAAACTCCCCCCACCCCGAGAACTCAACACTGATCTTACACAGCCTTCGTAATTTTTATGTTACGTCAATTATTCTGGTCTTGCCAAAACAGTCTTTTTTTTTTTGCCCTCCCAGGTTTGTCAATCACAATCATTCGATGAAAATCCACTCGCCCCCCCCCCCCCCCATGGCTTCTCGCAAAATAAAACGGAGGTGTTTGCGGCACACTGCGCCTGCAAGGCAGGCCTGGCAGAGGCGTGCTCGCACATAGCTGTTGTGCTGCTTTAAAGTAAGGTTGCAGTTAAGAAGAGAACTAACCACGTGTAAAGAGGAACCCAATCTGGACAACATATTCCTGTCACGGAGTTTTTTTCTTGTGTAACTGCTGCATCCGAACATAGCACAGTTCACCGCGACACCGAAGCTCAGTTGCCGCACGGCCACGCCGGAGCGTAGTCTGTCCGGATATACGTAAACATTGTACGTAGACCTGTTCGTAGACGTAGAAAAGCATTGCGCACGAGACACTGAAACGTCCTGCTTATATATCAGCGACTAGATAAGAAAACAAGGCGAACGGCCGGCCAAAAGATAGGGATCAGATGTTCGCGCGAGTAAGACCGCTGCCATTGTTTTCGATGTTCCGCGACCGTCCACATGGCGCGGGTGCCCCAGCGACACTGTCGCCGCCTCGCGGGTCGAGCTCAGTGCATACCTCCTATAGAATTGGCAGAAAATAGCCGAGGAGCACGCTCAAGTGGAGAGGAGTTCGATAGGGCCGAGCCAACCGAGTGAAAGTAGATAACCGGATGAAGAGTGTGCTGCCGGCGTCTACGATTGATCCGCTTGCCCTTACTTAGCTTGCGGTGGCTGGTTGAAAATCGCAGCGGCGTGCAACGGAACGTTAAAATGCCGCCGGGATGGATACTCAGCAAAGAAGGCTGGCAAAAAGATTTATACGTGCCGAAAGTGCTTCATAACGTTATAAAGCCTCAGAACAATGTTTATTATGCGCGAATAAATCCATGCTCCGCGCCCGCGCCGCGTAACTCGGTCCAGAGCAATCGATGAGAGCCATCTTCTATTGTTTTCGGAACGGGGCAGTCTCGGGCTATTCAGAAAAAGAAAATCAGTTTTCATCGGCATATTAATGCGTCTTTAACGCGTCACTATGACGCAGTGAGTTTTCATGGTTTTGTGACTTCACGTGGCAGGTAGGCAAAGTGTGCGCCGCCAGAAGACTTTTGACCTTTGGCAGAGTATTATGGCGAAAAATGCATCCAATCAGAAATAATTATTTTTCTTTCGTTCGGTCTATTCATGCATAATCAGTGGACACACTACATATCAGATCGCGGTTTCTGTGACGTCACGTGAGAGACAAGCCAAGAGGGGTTGGCCCGAAAACTTTTTGACCCATCATGGAGGTCTGATTGCAGAATTGGAATAGAAAGGTGTGGAATCGCTTTACCTTATAGCGCCCCAAGTTCCTTAAATAGACTAGTAGCTGTAGATATAGTGCAATCGCGAAATGTACAAAAGTTTTGTTGCCAGATACCATATCTTGTTGCTGTTAGCGGTAGTATTGTTTGTTTTGCTCTCAGTACATTGCGCTCAAGATCTTGCGAGAGAACCACGCAAGGTCTACAAGGTCCGTAGCAGCCGCAACACAAGCTACGCAATACTGCGTGCGTACGTGCCAGCACGCATCTTCATAATACCGTTAGCGCCTGCGCAGTCTCATTCCTTTTAGCGTGTTTTGTTATCTCGGCTCTGGCAGACGCTCAACTAAAGCTGTCTAATGCCGAGTGAAACTTCCAGCGGAATTCGAAACAAATGCTCTTTAAACCTGCTCCACATAGCTACCCATCTCTCTCCCAGCTTCCTCTCGTTAAACGTACGAAGCGATACAGCGGGATTGGCAACGGAAGCCAGTGCGATGCGAACGCTTGTCATTGAGCGTGTGCATGTGTCAAGCACTTGTGCCACCTAGTGAGGCGGTAGTGTTGATAACCCACATCGACAACCCTCACGCAGCACGCAGGTCTTCGGCTGTCAACAGCTTTCCCTCACTCTGAGGCTATTCCACTTATCCTGATGCCAAGCTTTTCTCTCATCATTGAGACTGCGCATACGCATTTACCTGTACCGGGTAGCCGAGTGGAGCATGCTAAGGTTAGACTTCTCGCCATTCTCTCTATGTTGTCTTTGTTACGGTGCGTTAATTTGGTTGCCCGCTCCATTTTGAGGCGTGGCAAGCGGTATTTCGGGCATCATAACCAATCCCTACTAGCAATTTATCTGCCTACCACTTTCTCTCTTTCAAATGTAACAAAAGCTTCCTTCGAAAATGTAATGCAGCGGACATTGCTCGCGTAAATTAGAATTCACATCTATTCCGTGCCTATATTAGAAACGCCTGCGCCTCACAGAGTTCAATATAAAGGCAAAGTCAAATGAGAAAAGCACTACCAGCGCGAACAGTTAATCTGAAGAAAAAGAAAACGACTGAACAAATCGGGTTCTTGATCATGTCGAGAATATATTGGGTGAACCCACAAAAGAAGAAATTATGCCCCTGTTGTAATGAGTTCTTGAGCTCAGCGCAAAATAAGTAGAGCGTAAAGGTGTCACGCAGATCGCCAGTCAATATTCAGGCAATAATTTTTTTTCTTTTTGCATCGGCCTGCGGCGCGAAGTGTAAGCGAGGTGAAGCTTCGGGAGCTCCTATCTAAATATGCGGAATTGCTGATGCAAATATGCGAAATTTGATGAGAATTGTATTTAAAACAAAAAGTGGAAATCTAGTGACTGTAGGGAGCGACTATTTTTTTTTTTATTTAGGCCATTTATATACTTTTAAAGGTGGTTGGCTATCGCAAATTTTCAGGAAACGAAACCATCAAGTTTAAAACTCTGTAACTCAGCAATAAAAAAAAGTTAACACACTTCAGTAAATTTATGTACAGTGCATGGCTCTAAAGTATGCCAATACAATGGCAGTAGGACTTTCGCAAAACTTCTGTAGAGACTGTAACAAATTCATACCTGTGCCACACGGGTGATGTTAATGCCATTAAAAGTTTAAGACCTTCTAGTTTCTTAATGCCATTATATTTTGATCGCTGCTACACGCGCATACTTAATGACATTAACCGTTGCGATGGCGATAGCTGCAGTGAAGCGGTTAAGTTTGCTTGCCAATCGTAATACAATAAAAAACGGTTATCTAGGGAACAGATCTTTAAGAAACGGCATGAGAAACATTATTCGGCGTATTGTATGTAGTTTACTTCAGTAATGTCATCGTTGCACCCAGCCGTAAACTGTTTGAAGCCAAAGCTAGCTCGAAGGCCAATCCATAGCGTAGCCAAAGCATTGAAATTGGGAAAAATAGCGCTCACAGCCTCAAAGCTCTCAAGTAGCGATCATGAAGAATTTGACCGGGTGCTCCAGTTTGTTCTGGCGTATGTGCTTCTTCGAGTCAAGCATCCGCGAGAAATTCAAAGGCTTCAGTATGAGGCCAACAAGGCAAGGAGCCGTGCAATCGAATTGCTTCTCATGGCTGACGCGCTCGCGATCAGTGCTCTAGCCGCGAGCAGCGGCAAGATCGCCTGCTGATCTCTGCGAAAATAAGGAGCTCCGTTTAAAAAAGTGAAGAATATATTAGTTGTTTTTATCTACAAGTTTGCTTAATATCCTGAGAATATGGTCACGGCGGGGACATTGTAAACGAGAGTACGCATGCGACGGCCAAGTGAGTTATAATAATTGTAAGAACACACTACGCTGCGAGAAGGAGCAATTTTATAAGGAAAGTAAGGAATATATTAATTGTTCTTCACTAATAATTCGTTCAGTCACGTGAGAATGTGGAGATATCGGGGACGAAAGTACGCATTTGACGGCAAAGTGAGTTACGAGGATGCACTACGACGCGAATGGCATTAAGCGTTAATGCCATTAAGCATGTCCGTGTGGCACCCCGCGAATGAGAATAGCTCCAAGTGAGTACTGCAGAATGTTTCTCGAAATCAAGAGGGAAGCAGACGAGTCTTGAGTCAAGTTGCGGCACGCCTGGAGACAATGTTAACGTACTACCTCAGAAGTAGAGAGGTGCTGTCGTTTGAGAGTCTGCAGTAATTGCTGATAGCTGATAGGCTAAAGCAGGCTAAGGCTAAGCATAAGGCTAAGCAGGATAGGCTAAGCTACGGGTGCAAAGTCATCTCCGCTCACTGGTCACCCAGCAGGAAGTAAAGGGCTGGTTGAAAGCGAAAGACATAGCACAGTTAGCCGCAAATTTCGAAGAAAGCCTGGACATTAGCAGGCAAGGCAATAACCGCGGCACTGCATCAGGAAATCGTAATTATAGGCCGCAAGCTAAACACGCCGCTAGGTCGAGCTTCAGACCTAATTCTGTGGTGTGTTTTGGATGTAGACAACGGGGTCATTTTAATAGAGATTGTGACTCTTCACATGCCACTACTGCCAAGAAAGCTGAAGTTTTGCGCGTAGCTCCCCAGAATGAAAGGTCAGTTAAGAGCCCTGCCACACCACCGCGACACATCGCCCTTGGGAACAACTGACTGACCGGTGACCCGAGAATCGAGATTTTAGTGGGAGACAAACGCTGCGTCACGCCCATTGATTCAGGTGCGGATATCACGGTGATTCGAGTGAATGAGGTAACGGCTGGGATTTTGGGCCAGGGCAGCGGTAGAATAAAGCTTACTGGTGCTTTTGGACATGATGTCGCCGCGCACTTGATGTATGTGCCTCTCGCTCTTCCGTGCTTGTCGGGGTGCGCTACTCAGTGTGTGCCATTGCTTTGCGCAGTAACTGATGAGTTAACTACGAGCACGCCAGATTTACTCACTCCGGAAGATTACGAATGCCTTCGTCACTGCCGGCAAGAGCTACTGAAGGATCTGCGGGAATGTGATTGGGGAAAAGACTTTAAAACAAAGGCATTCGGTCTGGAACAGTATTCCCGGATGAGAGAGCAAGAACAAGTGACCGGATTATCTAGCCGTAGTACTAATGCCGTGCAGCGCGCATTTGAGGAACCATTGAGCAATGATCGCCGGGCGACTGACAATGAGAGTGGCACAAACAACTCATTAGAAGATGGAGTGAGAGAAGAGGGCGCACAAGCATTGGAGCCGCGAGCTACTAATCCCACGTCAATTGAAGAGCAGCAGCAATCAGACAGTCGGGATGCTGTAGGGGGGATAATATAGGTGACAGCGAGCAAGTTCGGCCAGTCACAGAAAGTTCTTTCGCGAAAGAGCAGAAAGAAGATGAGTCACTGGCCGATGCTTGGCGCCACGTGAAAGAGGGGTCGCACGGCATGGTAATCGATGGTCCATTGCTTTATCACAGGGAGAAATTATATTGGAAACAGTGCCTCCAGTTAGTAGTCCCAAAGTCGCGCCGAGCCGAAGTGTCACAGTTAGCGCACGACAGTCCTTGCGGTGGTCACTTCTCAGAAAAAAAGGCAAAAAAGCACAATAAAGGGGCCTTATTTTGGCCATCATTGGCGTCTGATGTGAAGCGCCACTTTCAGAGTTGTCATGGGTGTCAGGTTCATGCGCGTAAGCTGAAAACTCATCGGGTGCCCATAACGCTCCTGAACAGACCGCAGACACCTTTTGAGGTAATTTACCTGGACTGCGTAGGCCCCCTTGAGCCAGCTTCGTCACGGGGTCATAAATATGCTTTAAGTGTAGTGGATCGTTGTACTCGATGAACAGAAGTGATTCCACTGCGAGCTTTAACAGCCAAGGCAACTTGTCAAGCTTTAATGGACGTGTTTAGTCGATACGGAACGTCAGAACTGATATGTAGCGACCAAGGGACAAATTTCACCGCTAAATTAACCACGGAGCTGATGGATAGATTAGGTGTAAAGATGAAGTTCGCGACGCCTGACCACCCGCAAAGTAACGGTATCGTTGAAGGCGGGAACGGTACTTTCACAGGTATGCTGCGTCGCGTAATAGGAACGCACGGAAGAGATTCGGCCCACTACGTACCCTGCTTCCTGTGGGCGTATCGCGAAGTGTCGCATGACATCACTGGGAAGTTACCATTCGAACTAATGTATGGTCGCGCACCACATGGGCCCCTCAGCATTCTTCGTAAATCGTGGACTGGTGAGTGGACCCCTCCGATAGGGCTAAGCAAACCAGCAGCGGTGCACCTAAAGGAGCTCCGAGAACAGATGAACAAGGCTTCAAAAGTTGTAAATGAGCGTAGCAGCGAAATCCAGAAATTTTATGCACAGAGGTATAACCTGCTCTCCACCCGGAAAGACTTTTCGGCAGGAGATCAGTCAGCAAACTGCAACCGAAGTGGCAAGGACCCGTAGTCGTGAAAGAAAGAACGCGGACCGACAGTTACGTCGTAGTAGATACTGCGGGTGCTGAGAGGCTGGTCCATGTTAATAAGTTCCGACAGTATTACGCACGAGCTAGTAATGTAGGTGTGGTATTCGAGGCCGACGCAGAGTTTGAAAACATCGAGATGACACCGCACGCTTCCAAGCCGTGTGGCCAAATTCATGTAGCTGCACAGACAAGTGACCTACGTCCTGGCCTGAGGCAAGAACTCAGCGTGATTCTGGATGAGTATAGAGAGGTGATGTCGGACCGGCCTGGCAAAAGTAAGCTTGAGGAGCATAAAATTATATTGTCACGTGGAGTGACGTATGAAGAACACAGTAGCAATACTGTGAAAGGCGAAACAAACTTTTATTGGGCGAACCTGTGCCCACAAAAACAGGCTACACTTAAAGAACGGCGACAACGGCGAACACAGTCGGCAATCGTCAAAATCTGATCAGCGGGTCAAGCGCGTCGGCTTTTATACAGCAGTCGTCGAATGTTCCAGACTAATCGTTGGGACCCGTGTGTCTTCCAGAAAGTTATACACCATTCGCATCACGCGATGAAATGAGGTAACACCAGGTTCGGCGACAACAGACAGCGGATAGAAGCATCGATAACATTCCAGAAACTTCGGATACACGCAGGCGCGTCCCGCGCTGTGCGATAACATTTGTTAGGCGCGAAACGTGGTCGCCGGATAAAGATAGGCAAGTGCCCGTGTCAATATTATCACCCGGTACTACGCAGACACGTTCACTTATGTATAGGGTACCAATGGCCTTGAGGGCGTAAATGGAAAGGCAAATGCAAGAGTTGCTGGCCTGGGACTTTATCTACCCAGTACAGAGCGCGTTTACCCATCCTGTGGTGTGTACAGCCAAGTAGGACGGATTCATCAGGATATGTGTAGATTACAGGAACTTCAACGCCGTCACAGAACCTGACCAATTTCCCATGGGAAATGTGACCGAGCTCTTCTACTAGAAGAGCTCGGTCACTAGAGCAAACTAGAGCAAACTAGAGCAAACTACATATAAGTTTTAGATATGAACCGCGGTTATTGGCAAATACCGCTTCATCAAGAATCGCAAAGGCTGACAGCGTTCGCAACACCCAGCGGCTTGTATGTATGGAACGTTATGCCTTACGGACTACGCAATTCTGCGGCAACATTCCAGCGAGTAATCAACAAGTTACTCAGCAGTCATCGTCAGAATGCTTGTGCATACATTGGTCCAGTTTAGGCGACTACAGCAAAGCGCAGGACGCGTTCACACGCTGCTGTATCGGCCAATAACTGGAAACGAAGGACGCGGGTGGGTCCGCGAAGAGGGGACACGGGAAACACCCACAGGTGGTTGGAAAATGGATTAGTGGCTGCGCCGTAGAAAAGGCACTAGATCTGCACCTTCGCTCGGAACAAAAGGTTAGACGGCCAAATCTGAAGGGGAGCGTTCAGGGCGACGAGCGTGAAGGTGAAAGGTAGGGGCTGCTTGAGGTCACCGCCACCGCTAATGCCCATGCGATTCCCAAATGTCCCGTCGACCGTCTTGGTCGCGGAAATTGGGCGACGCGACTCTACCCAGCCGGTTCAATTGAATGTTAATGTTTGGCATCTGCGTGCGCCTTCTGATAATACCTGTGAAAGCGGTGGTAGCTTTACCACCATGTAGCCGGCTGCGACCGATGGATGCTTTTGTGTGCGATCGCCATCGGGTCCCAATTATGCTGTTTGGATTTCAAGCGAACCGGCCCACAGGTGCACGGGAGACACTTTTCTCAGTACTGGCAGGGCAGCCAGTACTGAGAAACTCAGTACACAGCCTGGCAGATATGCAGTCAATAAGCCGTGGTTTCATGGAAACATTCTGCTGGGGGGGGGGGGGGGCAGTTTGCGTGGCGGCCGCTCACAGGTGAAAACGGTAGGATATCTGGGGCCGATACCAACACCCTCTAGAGAAGATAAAGGGACCCAAAAGCGACACAATAAATCAATTTAGACTAAAGAAGAATTGTTTGAGAACTCTGCAGGCAGTCATTTAAAGAAGTAGTTTGATTATTAGATGAGAAAATGAACGTCAAAGTATCAGTACTTAAATTTCGCGCTGAAACCCCAGTGCTGGTACGTCAGCGTGACGTCAGGGATAACAAAGTATGTTTCCACTTGTGGGCCGCGTTGGCTGAATAAAGGTTCCCGAAACTTGCCATGTTTGATATTCGGTTCCATTATAACCGAATGTAATCAATCTGTACCACTATACATAATTAGTAGGCCCTAGAAGATGGCATCATTTCCAAAACGTCACAGCCCCCAGGTGCGGGAAATTAAGTAGGCGTCGCCACCCGTGTTTCCTTCTTGCGTTTTATCTGGCTTACCAAACGTCTTATCGTTGTAAGAGTGGTGTTTTTTGGTGTTATAGAACGGTAATTTACTGAAGCAGAAGAATCATTTTTGCACTTTAGTGTCCCTTTAAGGCCTTCTGGCTGTACCCTCTCCCCTTGAGCTACGCCACGCAAAAGAGGCCTACATAGAAAATCCGTGCAGCGTGCTACGAAGCCACTAGCGGCGTACATGTGTTGAAAATGAAGCGCGGAAGATATACAATGGTTAACCCTGGCTATTGTTAGGGTTGGCGTCTGACACCACGTGGCGACAGGTCATTCACCCTACCCCTGAGCCGGAGCCCACGGGCGACCTCATCCCCTTCACCATCTCTTGGCCGGACCCCACGGCGCCGGAGAGGTTATTCACCCAACGCCTGAGCCGGAGCCCACGGGCGACCTCATCCCCTTCCCCTCCTCTCAAGGTCGTGGCATCGTGTGTGCTTACCTCATCCCCTTCACCTTCTCTTGGCTGGACCCCACGGCGCCGGAGAGGTCATTCACCCGACCTTCTCCCCGGATTCGTCGAAAAGAGGATCGACTTCTCCTCCCCGTGCTCGGTATGGCAGCAGGAGGGGCCCTCTCTCCGTGCCTGTCACGTGACATCGACGCGAAGCAAGATCCCGCCCACACTTGTAGAGCGTATTTAAGGGGCTCCGAAATGTACTTTTGAGACTTCAGACTTGTTACTTCAAATTTCATGCTTTTCTTATTTTATTTCAATTACCTTTGAATAAACCGTGCAAGTTTCGCACTAGCAAATCGTCTCGCCCCTGCTTGGTCGCCATGATCTACCGGGTGCCTGCAGCCCGCCGACAACGCCACGCTACCCAATAAGTAATGTCGGTTGATCTTCGATAGGCAGGCGCCGCTACTTCTCGGCAGCAGTACGGTACGCTACCCTGGAGTACGCAACAAACTGGCTGGCAGCGATTGGGATACGGAATCCTGGAGACCCCAACTTGGACGACAACTACAAGATCGCAGCCTCTTCGTCCTGGCAACAACGTTCGGAAGGAAGGTGTCTGGATCATGACTGCATATGGTGACTGCACGGCTTTTCTTCACTGAGATATCACATGGCTTTTACGTATTTTTTGGAAAGTACTAGCAGTGATTTTTCTTTAATCCGTTGACGGAAGTTTGAGTACATCAAGGTTGTATAGAGTGAAGGTTTAGCAGCACTAAGGGCAGCCATGAACTTGAAGGCAATAAAGAAGCCGGAATTGTTGAGCTTGGCCAAAGAGTTGGGCCTCCAAATTGCCGAATCAAAGAGAAAGTCGGAGATCATTGAGGCGATCGAAGCGACCGGTGCAGACGACGAGGAACTGACGGAATGCCTCGAGAGCATTAAAGAAAAAGAAGAGTGTAAGCGCCTTGAGAAAGAGGAAAAAGAAGAGCGTAAGCGCCTAGATGAACAAGAGGAGCGCGAACGGGCAGCACGTGAGGCCAAAGAAGAGCGTAAGCGCCTAGAGGAAAAAGAGGAGCGCCAGCGGGCTGCACGTGAGGCAAAAGAAGAGCGCGAGCGGGCTGCAGCCTAAAAAGTATAGATTATCAGCTGAAGCTTTCAGGCGAAAGTTCAGGGAAGCCGAGAAGACCAAAATTGAGTCATATTCAGATTTTGCATACACCTTGGAGATAAACCTGAAGGAATGGCTCAGAGAAGAGGGTGCACTCGGCGATGCCGAAAAGACAATGCAGTGCGTTGCCTTAGAACAGTTCTACCGCCGGTTGCCAGTAAACATCAAGCATTGGGTTCAGGATAGGCCAGGCGTAGACACTATCACGAGGGCGGCCATTCTCGCTGAGGAGTACGTAACCTGCCGTGCGTTCGAAGGCAACGAAGCTCCTAAGAAGGAAGTGACTAAATACAGACCCGACAAGCCAGAGCGTTGGTCGAAGTCGAATGAGTATAAAGCAAAGGAAAAGTCAGATTCAGTGAAAAGTAGTGACGAGAACAGCAAGGGAAGCGAGGAGTCACCCGAACAGAGGGCAGAAAGGCAAAAGAAAAGGGCTTTCGAGGCCACCAATAGTTTGCTACAACTGCCAGCAAACGGGGCATATCTCCGTGGGATGCAAAAATCCCAAGTTAGTGTTGATATCCCTAACTTGTAACGAGGAACACCTGAAATTGCTAGAACCGTACATACGAGACCTCGTGGTAAACGGCAAACCGTGTAGGGTGCTTCGCGAATCAGCAGCCACAATGGATGTAATTCACGGGAGAATGTGCTTCGATAAGGCAAGCCGTAGAGGCCTCCAGTGCTTGTCTCCCGGTGGCCAAAATTCGTATTGAAGGCCCTTTCGGAGTACTGGACACTGAAGCCGCCGTCTCGGCACATCTTCCGCCGCAGTATACGTATTTGTTTTCTAACAAATCAGAGGATTTGCTTCGACGCAAGGGAATCGGGTTTAGTGAGGGAACAGTGCAAGCCCTAGCTCGTTCCAAGGCAAAGGAGCTCGCGGCTAAAGCAGTGGATGAAAGTCCAGTGGTGAAAGAAACCGGTTTGACAGCTGATTGGTCAACTAGTACTGAACAGGATAGCCCTATAGGGGATGAGGCGGAAAGTACGCCAGCTAATGAAAAAACCAGGAAAGCAGCGGAGCCTGAAATGTCGCGAGAAGCAGAATGCAGCAAGTTATTGAACGTAAGCCCTGCCACAATGATTGACGAGCAGGAAATGCGTAAAGCACAAAACAATGCTGAGCATTACTATGACAGGACGGCTCGCACGCGACGATCTGAAGTTGGGGAAAAGCGAATGATCGTGAAATCCTCTTTGAATAACCAATCTGAGGAAATGCCTGTCGACTTTCCAGAGTTAACAGCAGTGACGGAGACAAAAGACATTGACGAGACCATTGATAAGTTAGTAGAACAGGCGGAGTTGAATCCCATTCAGAGGGCCGAACTGAGGGAACTCGTGTTTGAATTTAAAGACGTATTTTCAGACACACCAGGCAGGACGACTGCGATCGTTCACGATATCGAGTTAACCTCGTCGGACCCTGTTCCTTCGAAAGCTTATCGCGTTTCGCCTCGTCAACGTGAAGTCATGGCCACTGAAATAAACAAGATGTTAGAGCTACGTGTAATCGAGCAAGGAGAGAGTGATTATACCTCACCTCTTATCTTGGTTGAGGTCCCAGAAAAAGAGCCGCGGCCATGTATCGACTACCGCAGGCTCAATTTAATCACGAAGGACCAGACTTATCCAATACCGTATTTCGAGGAAAGGCTTGAGAAAGTGAGCAGTGCTAATTTCCTTTCTACGCTTGATTTAGTCAGAGGGTATTGGCAGGTACCGTTAACCGAGAGGGCAAGCAGGCTTCCAGGGTTTATTTCCCCGATGGGAACCTTTCGTCCGAAAGTCCTGAGTTTTGGATTGAAGAATGCGCCATATTGCTTCTCTAGCATTATGGGCCAGGTGCTACGAGGAATGGAGGACTTTGCACTTCCCTATCTCGATGACACAGCTATCTTTTCTTCATCATGGGCGGACCATATGCAACACCTGCGAACCGTGTTGTGTCGGCTACGAGAGGCCAACTTAAATGTTAAGGCTCCCAAATGCCAATTAAGGCGCGCGGATGTAGCTTATCTAGGTCATGCAATAGTGCAAAGCCATCGTCGGCCTTCCGAGGTTGAACTGACCGCGATAGACAACTTCCCGCAACCACGCACCAAGCGGGACATCCGATCATTCCTTGGCTTGGCGGGTTATTACCAAAGATATATTCCGCGGTATTCCGAGATTGCGAGTCCTTTAACGGATGCTCTCAGAATAACAGAACCACAAACGGTAAAGTGGGATGACGCAAAAGAAAAGGCGTTTAATATGCTGAAGAACGCACTAACGAGTTAGCCAGTGTTGAACGCGCCCGACTACTCTAAGCCATTCATTCTTCAGAGTGATGCCAGTGACAAGGGTATGGGGGTGGTGCTCTGTCAAAAGAAAGATGACGAGAACGAACACCCTGTACTGTACGCCAGTAGAAAGCTTTCAGTTCGTGAGGAAGCATACAGCGCATCAGAAAAGGAATGCGCCTGCGTAGTTTGGGCGGTACAGAAATTAGCTTGCTATATCGCTGGCTCAAGATTCACCATAGAGACTGACCACTGTCCCCTCACATGGCTGCAGTCCATGTCTACGAAAAACGGTCGACTTTTGCCCTAGAGCTTGGCTCTTCAACAGTACACCTTCGATATTCGCTACAAGAAGGGTAAGCTTAACGGCAATGCCGACGGTTTAAGACGTTGCCCCTAGAGTATCGAAAGCCTCATGCTCATCCGGATTTCCGTGGCATATTTTTCGTGCATTCATATGTTTTTCCGAAGTGAAGCCGATTGTTAGCTGATTTTAATAACCACGTCTTAACGCTTTCAAGAAATGGCTGTTTTTAGTGTTAAGGGGGGGTGGACGCGCGTAGGAAATGGGAAAGGTGTAGCGGGTTTTCTTTTTTTGTTAAAAGCCGGGTGTGTCTTGGGGGAGAGTGGCCTTGTGCTCGCTGCTTTGTGGTTGTGGGTCCGGCACTGTTCTGGGGTGGTTGCTTGCCCACGCAGGAGACGAAAAGTTGCGAGACCTGCTTGCAAAGACCAATTTCACCGGACCGGACCAAGGAGAAAAGTCAGAAGAGCGCCACGAGGACGGATGACCACTCCCCGGAATCTACCTGCTACGAACGAAGGGTTCGTGACCTCTACGGGGAATCCTGATACCGAAACGCCGATCCCTCGTACAGCGGCTGCTGGCCCCTACACGTCGGGATCTTCCTCCCCCGCCGGAGATGCTGTTAGGGTTGGCGTCTGACACCACGTGGCGACAGGTCATTCACCCTACCCTCTGAGCCGGAGCCTACGGGCGACCTCATCCCCTTCCCCTCCTCTCATGGTCGTGGCATCGTGTGTGCTTACCTCATCCCCTTCATCTTCTCTTGGACGGACCCCACGGCGCCGGATAGGTCATTCACCCGACCTTCTCCCCGGATTCGTTGAAAAGAGGATCGACTTCTCCTACCCGTGCTCGGTATGGCAGCAGGAGGGGCCCTCTCTCCGTGCCTGTCACGTGTCATTGACGCGAAGCAAGATCCCGCCCACACTTGTAGAGAGCTTATTTAAGGGGCTCCGAAATGTACTTTTGAGACTTCAGACTTGTTACTTCATGCTTTATGGTTTTCTTATTTTCATTCAACTACCTTTGAATAAACCGTGCAAGTTTCGCACTAGCGAATCGTCTCGCCCCTGCTTGGTCGCCATGATCTACCGGATGCCTGCAGCCCGCCGACAACGCCACGCTACCCAATAAGTAATGTCGGTGGAGCTTCGATAGGCAGGCGCCGCTACTTCTCGGCAGCAGTACGGTACGCTATCCTGGAGTACGCAACACTATTCGGAGAAGACCGAGGGGACAAGGGCGGCGACAACAATTTGATTAGTTCCAGGAGCCCTGCCGCTTCTTGAATAGTTTCGGGGTTAAAGACCCGGCATGGTCCGCAATGCTGTTGCATGCTTCCGAAAGCACATTTTTTTCTATAATTTATAGACGTGCCAAGTGCATTTAATCTCAACACTTGTGCTGTGCTTGCGATTGTGTGTACCGCTAGTCTTCCCTGCCCCGGAATGTGGAGTGCCATGCCAAGATATGGCTAATAAGTGGTGCGTGCCCAATTGCCGGAGCAATTACATGTACAAATCGGGGCAGAAAAATCATGTCTTCAAGTTTCCACAAGATGAAGAAGCCCAGAGTGCCTGTATTTGGGCGATATCACGTGCAGACTTTACTGTATCACCGCACTCCAGGGCAATATGTTCAGAACTTATTTAAGTAGTTACTTTTGATAAATAGGGGAAGGTTAGCTCAATTACAGAAAGTAGCTTTACACAAAAAGATGATTCCTCAAAGTTCGACGCTTGCTAGGATGGACACAAATGTGAATTTGTGTTAAGGCACCTTTTGTGGTGTAGCAGGAATATTTTATTGAAAACTACTGCTGCATGACGAATGACAAAATATTGGATGCCAATGCTAAGGCAAGGAAGAGAAAAGCTCTAACTCTGCGAAATAAGGCAGCTGTTTCCTTGTAAAAAGCTGCACGAATGTTTTATATCCCATTTCTAAACGTATTTGAGTTGTTCTAAATTAGTGGACTGCGGTAATCAGTGCGTCGAAAGCGAAATTATTCGTTTAAGCATAATCTAGACTGTAATAAGTACACGTGTCCCCAATAAAATTATTCATACGCAATTGTGAACCTAATCGAGTGCGTTACATTCATCATTTCCGCGCCATAAAAACCATAAGTACAAAAATGCGGGAAGAATAGTTTTTATGGATTCAATTTATTTGAAGTAATAGCTATGAAGTATGGGGAATAATAATAATAATAATAATAATAATAATAATAATAATTATAATAATAATAATAATAATAATAATAATAATAATAATAATAATAATAATAATAATAATAATAATAATAATAATAATAATAATTCACAATAAAGTACATTACAAGGACGACAACGCGCGTCGCTATAAAAAGCTGCTGGCATCAATACCTCCACAAGCTCTGCAAAGCTGCTTTGTATCCGTGCCTCTAAATACATGCTTTGTAAGGTGTCTGCTGCTCATTCCGCAGTCTCGACTGAAGAAAAAGTGTGGAGTGGTCAATGGAAGCATACTGCTGCTAAGTGAACCTACCCGCGATCCCTTCATTCAACCCGTATCCCCAAGCGCGCCGCCGGCCTCTTCTCCATGACATCACTCGCCGAGCGCTCAGGCCTTCTTGTCTAGGGGATGTTGCCGATACTCGAGCCCTAACGTAGGGGAGAAGGAGATGACACGTGTCTTCGAGAAATCCTATCCCCTGGCGTGTTGTATAGAGTGCCACTGTTTCCACTGAAGCCGTGGGCGGCGCGGAGGTGGTTGTGCTATTGGTTACAATGATGTGAACTTGCATGTGTGATTTTCCCGTGGTCGAGTGCGAGGCTGTAGAGGACGAGTGCGTGGCTGTAGCCGCCGCTGTGGCTCAGTGGATGTCAGGCTTTGCTGCTGATTCATGGGTTTGATTTCTGGTCGCGATAGCAGCATTTAGAAAGGGGCGGCATATTAAGAAAACGGAAAATGAAAAAAAGCTCACTGACGATTACGATACTCCCTAATGCAAAATTTGAGCACATCTCTCTATGCGTTTTCATTTGGCGATACATTGGCTGGCGCGGACAATCTGTCTCGTGCAGCGCGACTACTTTGCAAATCTGGAGATCGCGAGAGCCAGCGTGTGGGTGACGCGTGGGCGCTACTCAGAGCAGCCGCCGACAGACCACCCAGCCGACTCTGGCGCCATCCTCGGGCATTGTCGCCGCACTACGTTTTTCCTCTCGCGCTCCTCCGCTTTCCTCTTCCTTCCTCTTCACCTTTCCCTCCGCTTCCCTCCCGTTTGTCATCTCCCGTAGCGCTCCGCGTACGCTTTCATCTTTCGCTGTGCTCGTTCGCCTAATTACGCCGAGTTAAGATGCCACGCCGACGCTCGCCGCAGGAAGGGGTGCCTAAGGGCTGCGCTCTAAAAGAAAAAACACTCGTTTACTCGTACACTCGTATAGAGTGTTCTAAGTGATCAAAATTGATCCAAAGCCACCAGTACCGGGTGTTTCGTAGTGAGATTACCGCTTTAGTGAACAAAGCACCTTATTTAAAGGGGGGTAAAGTGAACAAGTAGGTACGTCTGCATCCCGACATTTCAGTGCTAAAACTAGACAACGACGGTAAAAAGACCACACGATACAGTCTCCATATTGTTGTTGTCTTTATGTGTAATTCCTTTGTGTGTGTTCAATTGCGGAAGAAAAGGTCTTTTAGCCTCCATATCGTGTGGTCTCTTTAGTTGAGCGTGGGTTTGGTGTCACGCTGTACGGCATAAGTGAGAATTTCCACTGCACAGGCAACCTTCAAGTTGCTGTCCCGTCGTCAGTTAGTTACAGTTAAAGTCATTGTAGTTTTAGTAGTTAGCGTTATAACGTGTATATTGACACGTGTATATTGCGTGTTTCTTGTGGCCGATGCACGTGGGCGCCCCGACGACGAACGCGCTCTGGCTCTCGAGCTGTCGGCTGAACTGGCCAGCGCTGCAGTTACCTTTTGTGAATATACTTTGTAAATAGTCTCCAGTCTTAATCCTTTGTTCGCGCAACATTTTAGTTGAGGGTCCCGTTCCCCGTCCTCACCACGGTGCTCTGCAGCGGCCGCACCGTCGTGCTTTTCGCCATGGCTTCCGGTGACGACACCTGGTCTCCTCCTACACCTGCGACCCCGACAACAACGTGCGTTACCGTTACCAGTCCCCGCGATGCTGGCATATTCTCCGGCCAAGATAATGTCGACGTTGAAGACTGGCTCAACCTGTATGAGCGTGCTAGCCAAAACAACCGCTGGGACCCTACCATTATGCTAGCCAATGCCCGATTCTACTTGGGGGAATTCCTCGTGTCTGGTTCCGGGCACACGTGGACGAGATCTCTAGCTGGGGTGCTTTCAAGGAGAAGCTCGTCGACCTCTTCGGAAATCCCACCGATCGGCAGCTGGCTGCCAGAAAAAAGTTTGCTACCCGAGTTCAGTCTTCTACTGAATCGTATGTCTCGTACATACAAGACGTGCTCGCTCTTTGCCGGAAAGTTGACGAGAGAATGGCCGTGGTTGACAAAGTCAGCCACGTACTCAAAGGGATCGCGGACAATGTCTTCAACTTGTTGGTCTTCAACGATGTGTCCACCATCGACGTCATTGTCAAGGAGTGCCGCCGCTTTGAGCTCGCCAAAAGCCGCCGTGTCATCCCACAGTTTTCCCGGCTCCCTAACACGGCTGCGACGTCGTCTTGCATTGACCTTACGGCTTCACCACCCTTAAATGAGCACGTCACACGTATTGTTCGCCGCGAACTCGAGGCTACAAGTCCTGCGCCGCTCCATTCACGCCCACATGAACCCACCATTGCCCAGCCAGCCCCAGCGCTCTCCCTCATTCAGGCAGTTATATGGCAAGAATTTGCAAACCTAGGTTTTCCTGCTGCCTGCTCCGTCTCCCGACCTGACGCCGGACCTGTGTCGACTGTTCCGCCTCGCGGCGATCTGTATTCCCCTCCCAGATACCGCAACCCTACTGAGTAGGGTCTCGGTAGGGTTCAGCCTCCTCAGTAGGATACAGCCTCCGGACGACAAGCCCATTTGCTTCCGTTGCCTCCGCAATGGCCACGTCGCTCGCCACAGACGTACCTCGTGGACGTCGCCGAATTCGAGCTCCTTTCCCCCGTCTCCTCGCCCATATTCCATCCCGTGCCGTTAACCGTCTCGCCGTATGCCTGCCACCTCTCACGTATCCGTCGATGCCAGCCGTCCTGCTCTCTCGCCCTTATCTTCGTTGTGTCGAAATCCTCCACTGACGCTCCCAACGAACCAGAACTTACTTGATGTTCACGTCGACGGTGTCCCTTTGACGGCGTTAATAGATACTGGAGCTCAGGTGTCCATGATGACTTTTAACCTCCGTCGTCAACCGAGGAAAGTCCTCACGTCTCCTACTACTCGAGCCGAACACGTGGCGGATGGCAGCACTGTTGACGTCACTGGAATCTGTGCTTCCCGTATGAGTATTGCAAGCCGCCACGTACCTGTTTCTTTTTTTACATTGCTGACCAATTGTCCCCATGACCGAATCCTCGGACTCGACTTTCTTAAGGCGCATTCAGCTTTGGTCGACTGTTCTGCCGATACCCTTTGCCTCGAACTTCCTCTAGTCGCGCATATTCGTGCCGAACTGCCGAACAACTTTAGTACGACCGCCTTTGTGCGCCTGCCGCCTAAAACCTTGATTTTCGTCGATTTGCTATCATCTGTTCCCGTGCCCGATGGTGATTACGTCGCCACACCTGTTCCTGTTGTCCTTTTGATGGGCAATATCAGTGTGCCGCACACCGTCGTCACCGTCGCCGATAACCGGACACGCCTGCCTGTCGTTAATTTTGGCCTGAGACAGGAAGTTCTACCCAAAAGCATATCGGTTGCAACGCTCCGTGCTATCGGACATGACCACGTCACGACGTTTTCCGATTCTTCATCATGTCCACAAGATGCTATCTGCCCTGACGCAAGATTTCGTCCTATGATTGCTGCGGACGCATTGCCTGTACAAGCAGCAGCTCTGTGTCGCCTTTTGGTTTCCTACCACGACATATTTGACCTCAGCAATCGCCAATTTGGCCAGATTTCAATGGTTAAGCATCACATAAATACTGGTGATGCCAGTCCTACTCATCGCCGCCCATATCGAGTTTCTGCATCAGAGCGTAAGGTTATTTAAGCTGCAGTGAACAAGATGCTTGGCAAAGGCATTGTTGAACCTTCGTCAAGCCCTTGAGCATCGCCCGTGGTGCTTGTTAAAAAAAAGATGGCACATGGCATTTCTGCGTAGATTATCGTCATCTAAACCGCATTAACCAGAAAGACATCTACCCCTTGCCTCGCTTTGACGACGCGTTCGATTCTCTCCACGGTGCCAACTACTTTTTATCAATATACCTGCGGTCTGGTTATTGGCAGATTTCTGTGGATGAAAAAGACCAAGAGAAGACGGCGTTCGTCACTTCTCATGGGCTATATCAATTAATAGTTATGCCATTCGGTCTATGCAACGCCCCAGCAAAGTTCGAACGTATTATGAACTGTGCTTCAAGGGTTCAAATGGTCAACACGTTTCTGCTACCTAGACGAAGTTCTCCTATTTTCCCCTAGATTTGAGACATACCTTGAGCGCTTATCAGTTGTTCTTCAAGAATTCCGCGAGGCTGGGGTCCAACTAAGTTCCTCGAATTGTCACTTCGGTCATCGGCAGATTACAGTACTGGGCCACCTCGTCGACGCTTCCGGTATTCAACCAGACCTGGAGAAAATTCGTGCTGTCACGTCTTTTCCTGAACCTCAGTCTGTCAAAGACATCCGAAGTTTTCTCGTACTCTGCTCCTACTTCCGACGCTTCGTTAAAGACTTCGCAGCATTGCCCGACCTCTTACTGATCTTCTGGAGAAGGACGTGGCGCTTATATGGGGCCTCGGTCAAACTTCCGCGTTTACCCACCTCACCAACATTCTCACCACGCCACTTATACTGGCCCACTTTGACCTGTCCTCTCCTACAGAGGTGCGTACCTATGTCAGTGGTCACAGTATTGGAGCCTTCTTAGCCCAGCGCCAACAGGGTCAAGATCGTGTTATCGCATACGCTAGCCGCCTCCTCACAGCAGCGGAGCCCAACTATTCGATTACAGATCGTCAATGCCTGGCTCTCCTCTGGGCAGTTTCCAAATTCCGGTCGTACTTGTATGGCACGCACTTCTCTGTAATCACGGACCACCACGCGCTCTGCTTGCTTTCCTCACTCAAGGATCCTACTGGCCGCCTTGGTCGCTTGGCTCTGCGGCTGCAAGTATGTCCCTGAACAGTAGTGTAGAAGTCGGGCCGATTACATCAAGACGCAGACTATTTATCACGCTACCCAGTGGACGAACCACCCAGCGACCCTGACCCCGATACAGACGCTTGCGTTTTCTCCGTTTCTCAGCTGCTACAGGCTGCCGACGAGCAACGCCGTGATGCCACTTTGCGCGCATTCATTGATGGCTTGGAATCTTCGCATTATGGTTCGTCCCTTCACCAGCTTGTTCTCCGGGATGGTGTATTATACCGCCACAATGTACGCCCCAACGGTCCTGCCCTGCTCCGCGTCATTTTTAGGCACCTCCGGTCAGCTGTTCTACAAGAACTTCCCGATTTACCAACGGCAGGTCAGCTTGGCGTCTCCTGCACCTACGACCGGATCCGCCGACGCTTCTTTTGGCCGGGCTTTGCCAGCTCCGTCCGGAAATACGTTGCGCCGTGCGAAAAATGTCAGCACCGAAAAACATTATCGACGCTCCCTGCTGTGTGCCTTCAACCACTCGACATTCCTTCGGAGCCGTTCTTTCGCGTTGGCTTGGACTTACTCGGCCCTTTCACGCTATCCACGTCTGGCAACAAGTGGGTCGCTGTGGCGACAGATTACGCTACGCGCTACGCCATCACCAGATCGCTTCCAACAAGGTGCGCCACAGATGTCGCCAATTTTCTTTTACGCGACCTGATTCTGCAGCATGGTGCTCCACACCAAATGCTCAGAGAACATGGTCGGACATTTCTTTCTCAAGTCATAGCCGACATCCTGCAGTCCTGCTCCACCAAGCACAAGCTGACTACGTCTTACCATCCGCAGACTAATGGTCTCATTGAGCGTCTGAATCACGCCCTAACAGACATGCTTCCAAAGTACGTCTCGTCCAACCATACCGATTGGGACCGTGGCCTACCTTATGTAACTTTTGGATGTAATTCTTCGCGTCACAACACTGCCGGTTATTCCCCGTTTTTTCTGCTATTGGGCCGAGAATCCATATTGCCAATGGACGCATTCCTTCCATCCGCCGCAGCATAAACCAGCGAGTATGCACTTGACGCCATCACCAGGGCAGCCCAAGCACGCGAAATTGCCCGCGCTCGCCTCCTGACCTCTCAAGACAAACAACGGCGCTTGTACGATCGCCAACACAGAGACGTTCACTTTTCGCCTGGGTCTCCGGCACTCCTGTGGCCCCCGACTCGTCGCGTAAGCCTGTCAGAAAAACTCCAGTCTCGGTGCACAGGCCCATATCGCATGCTGCGGGCCGTGACTCCAATTACCTACGAAATCGGCCCCGTCAGTACCAGTGCCTCGTCTGCCCCAAATCCCACTCAGGTTGTGCATCTCGCATGCCTCAAGCCATATTACTCTCGTGTTATCAGCGATATTTGGACACCCCGGACAGTGCTTGTGCCACCGGGGGTAATGATACCTGCATATTGAGTGTTTCTTGTGGCCGGTGCACTTGGGCGCCCCGGCGACGAACGCGCTCTGGCTCTCGGCTGAACTGGCCAGCGCTGCAGTTACCTTTTGTGAATATACTTTGTAAATAGTCTCCAGTCTTAATCGTTTGTTGGTGTAACAATATAAAGCAGTTTTGTCTTCAGGAACCGATTAAGGAGGAAAGTAAGTGGCTTGCGATGTCAGTTCAACAGCGTTCTTTTTGTGTCCAGATAAAACTTATGCTATATGGGTCTGCGAGTGAGAGAATGCGGCTTCTTGAGCTTGCCAGTGTTCAGCTGCTAGTTCGCGTTGCCGACGCTTTCACAAATGGAAGTTGCAGTGAAGAATAATGTTACATCCTTTGTGAAGATGCATAGTCTATTGCTTAATTTCCAGGATAGAGACCCAGATTACTTCCCTTTTTCTCTTAAATGCGAGAGCAGTTACGAGCTCAAAGCCTTTTCCGTCCACTCCGTCCACTCCGTCCATCCGTCCTTCCATTCTGTTGCGCTGCCGACGATAGTTCTTGTCATCGACGACCCACAACGATTATTTCTCTCTTTGTCAGATCACTTTGTCATCCCTAGCTTCACCGTGCGACAACGTGAAAAAACTAAAACTTTTCCAGGACCGCCTGCACTGGTGTTTGAACCCATGCCAGGAAACCAATGCGCATTTGGGGTTTGAGCGTGATCGCGCAATAAGAGCTCTGGGCAATAGCGCAAGGCTTTGAACTCTTCAAGGCTCTGAGAGCAGTGGCGTCTGTGCATGTATTTCGGAGGCCTGAACGAGTTATTGTAGTAAACGAGGATTACAGTATGGTTATCGCATAGCAATTGTTCTCAAAATGGTTTCCTGTTTGCGTGCAATTCTTCGTTGTCATGCTCGTATAAACAGCGTCGGCGACACAAGAAAGCGCATATGATAATGACAATGATAACCCTCAAACGTTGCACGTACCCCCAGTAGAGGATGCGTCGAGAATAAGGTGGTTTGTGGAAAATAACGTCGAAAGCATCAGTGCCGTCACTGTCAGCAGCGACGTTGAAGCGATAATACAACATTATTTACGGAGTGGCTCGCAGGTTTCACATCCACCAAGTGCCCTATACAGCAGATCTGCAAATGTACAGAGAAAACGAAATCGCTCAAATCTCGTACGGGGCACAGCGTCATTTCGCTCGTGACATCAGTTGTGGTAGAAGTTTTCGACTCACAGTTCAATAATCCCCAAGCAGGACCTTCTTAGCCAGTCATCGTGCCCTAAAACCACGAATCCTTTATTGCAACAACTGCCTACTCACCGGCGGCCTAAATGTTTATTTAGCAAAAAAAAAACTGAATTTTTTGGTGCAAAAATTGAAATTTGAAGGTCATTTGGAATTCGACGCTGCAGTCACGTTGAGGGGGGTTCGTACTTGGACGTTGTTTAACGGGGCAACGGAAACAAAGAAATGTGACTTTTTTACGCAAAACAAATGAAAATAAATACGATGGACCAACAAAATCTGAATTAAATATATTTACACAGCAAAATGTAGAACCGCATCGACAAAAAAAATAGAATCGCAGTAGCCTTCGGCCGCACAGTCGCGAATAAGAGGTTCTATAGGGTTAAATCTTATTCACTTAGACAGGAGGAGTCTCAGAGTGCTAAAGTCTGTTTATGTGTGCAGTTCTAATCCCACAACATGCATTGTTATGTCATACATGATATGTGCTGTTTGAATGTCGGCAGCCCAACATCTGCAGGGCACGACTTATAGAAGCTGCATGGTGCCATGGCACTTCGGTGCACACAGTTCAGCGTGCGCACAATGACAGCACGCACACACAGTCGCTATCTACCTATTTTATTATTTTCATTCCCCCTTTCTCCTACCCTCCAGTATAGGGTAGCAACCCTAACGCTCATCTGGCTGAATTCCATGCCTTCCTTCTCCTCGCTTTCTCTCAAACACACAGACAGTTATATTTAACTGCAGTTATCATAATGAATATTTATTTGTTTCCAATTCTTTGAATTTGGATGTTTTTTATGTGATCACATCCCGCCACCCCCAACAAAGCACCCTATAACCGATGTGTTATTGTCCAGTTCGCTGTAGTGGGTGAACCCAATTATTTGAGGAAGGAGCAGGCAACAAAACAAACAACACAAAGTGGTGTTCCTCAGTGTGGGAGAATGCTGCTGTCGCTGTAAATGAGTTCATAGCCCAAGGAATCGCTTAAGTCTGCCGTATATATGTTTTTCTTTTTTTGTGAGCGTGTGTGCGACCGAGAGAGTGAAGAAAGACGAATTATTTGGTTCTGGTTGGTATACATTGTACTAACGTAGCGCAAGAAATAACTGACAGTGAGAGGAAAACAAGCGAACACAAATGATTTTATTTATTTCCATGTACAGCATCAGGCTTCGCAATCTTTATAGTGACGTCTGATAATGTTATCGGTAGTTTTGACTTGTTTGATCGGAAGTTCTGACTTGAAGGGGCAATATGAAGTACGCATTTGCAAGTACAAGAAAACACACTATGTTTCGCAATGTAAAATAAGGCAGGAAAGAAAGAAAGAAAGAAAGAAAGGAAGAAACGAAAACAAGCTCTATGATTTATATATCCAATCATCCCATACAAACTAAACGATTTCTAGTTTCGGTTCTCTTGAATTGCTATAGAATTTGAACAAAGTGATCGTGTAACTTCCTTTCTTACTTTCGTAATTATTCGAGTCTCAGAATACACATCGTACGCTTCCTGTTCGCGAAATCATTGAATGTTAGGTCGATGAAATCAGTCAATATAAAGCCGTTAACAGCATCATGGAAGACTCTATTAAATAAAGAAGAACGAAATACAATGTAAACATGTGACGTTATTGCATAGGCAGGGCATTTAGGTCATAGAGTTTTTAAGTACGACTATGTCCGTTGTCCACGGGACATAACGCATTGGATACTTCCGCTGTACCTTTTTGTTGTGTGCAAGCGTTCCCTACAGCGCGATCTCCACAGGCACCGATGAGCCGCCTCAAAGCCCCTGGAAGAATCGCAAAAGCAGGAACACTTTTTTGATCGCCATTTTATCATCACCAAAGCTCGCCTCCTATTTCAATATGGCCACCGTTCTGATTCGCGCCAAGATGCCTGCGCGGGGTTGTTTAACAGGAGGAAGGAAGCGGGGGGGGGGGGCGTTATGTTACTGGTTAAAGTCAAAGGGTCAAAGTACAATCATCATCACCATTATCATCACTAGCTCACCTGCAAGTCAAGATCTGTGGATGCAAGGAGAGGACGAGGGGACAGAATTTGCTCGGTATCAACTAGTGCAGTTATTAAAGAATGGTGTCTAAGTCGGCGTGGCGTCTCCGTTACCATGTAGCTCACGAAGGCGCCGGGCTTCGCGTGTACACATACACACATGAGGCGATAGAGAGAAGTATTCCTTGACGGAGGCTAAAGAGTACCTGTCCATACGTCGAGCATGCTCTTCCAGATGACGAGTGTCATACATGAAATGACACATTCATCATAGCACGCCCACGCACAGATCACACGCAACCACACATAGTAACAAGTAAGTAGAGTGTCTGGTCGAGACCATTGCCTCTGAGATGAGCCATACGAGCCTTCGCTGCGCGCAAAGCATTACGGGTGCTGTTCCCAGGCGTCAAACCAATGGGGCGAACCGGCCAGATTGCAGTTTGCGCGAGTAGTAGATCGTGTGGGTGACGTTTAACCGGATGCGATGTAAACACATGCGGCCGCGCCTTGTAAGGCCACTCTGCATATGTGAAAGCCACATCCGCAGTCAATGTCACAAATGGGTCAGCAATGTCGCTTCCCATCACACCAGATGGTGCAATGAGAACACTTCGAGAAGGAATTGTAGCTGTTGGCTTCCACTGGATTCCAGTGTCATTCATTAGGTTCTGATTACATTCGTCGTGGAGTAAGAATGCAAATTAGCGGATTGTGAATTACTTGCAGTAGTTTCAGACTGGCTTTCGCTGGATTGTGCATTCCACCCTCAAATTCACTCACAAACGGTCGAAGCGGTTCTTTATTCTTGCTTTTCAATGCGTTAGTAACGTGCATAATATCTTTCAACTAATTTCATCTGATATACCTTACAAGACAAAACGCTCCCCTGGAGCAGGCCTAAGAAGCATTTTCACCCCTCCCAGAAATGTTAAAGCACGCGGCGAAGCGAGCAGAACGCAGGAACGAGTGTGCGTACGAGAGCAGTGAGCAAATATTGTACTGCTGGTAGCTTGAAATGCGTGATTTGTTTAATGCCTACTGCGGATTGTATTGTGGCACTCAGCATCTCAAAGTAATTCTAGGGCTGTGAGAGAGGCTGTGTGCTTCGGAATAACTTTTACCACATATGGGGTTCTTTAACGTGTACTTAAATCTGACTTGTGAACGAGCATTTCTGCATATCTCTCCCACATCGAAATACGACCACCGCGGCAAGGAATCGAACCAGCTACCTCGCGCTCAAAAGCAGAACGCCATAGCTATGGCTGATAGCTACTAAGTCGACACAGAGAGTCTACTAGGGACCCATCGAAGCATGTGGCTTGATTTAGCGCGCTAACAGATGCGAAAAAATAAATCGGGGCGCTATGCAGTGGCTGCTTTCGCCTCCCCTCCTGGGACGACGGGCATGTACGACAAGCGCATTAGGGTGCACAAGCCGCACAACTGCTTCCAGCTGCAGGGACCACGCTGCCCTCTGAAATAAAGCCCCTTGATAATCTGAAAGTACCGACACTCTCCTCCTCGCGACAAATTCCTTCTCGATTCTCCTCGCCCGCCGGCTGCGTACGGCACGCTTTTTCTACTGCGCTCTCGCGGACGGGCCGCATCATTCCATGGAGGCGTGTTATTTTGGGCCAGTTGCGCGCCCCTGTGGTGTTGAAAATTCTGAGAAATGGTGATAAGAGCATCGATAATGCTGAAGGCCACGTTTAGGAGGAGGTTGGTATTTTCTTAAAGCCGTTCGAACGGGCTATAATGATGTAAAAGAAGCTTTGCGGCGCGTTCTTTACTCCAGACAATTTTTCTGCCACATAATGAGATGCGTTACTTTATGCGCCTGATGTAGTATTGCTTGTGGCACATCCCTTTCTGTGTTGCTTATTAAGCGAAAGCCTTAGATCTCTGTTTCAAGGTCGCGTTGTGAGCCACAGAAAATATCACGTGACCCAAGACAGGTCGGAAGCGAACCAGAGCATCTGCAACCGTGTATAAAGATGATTACTGATTGATAAAGTAATGATTTATTAGTGGGTGGATTAACATGAATTAAGGTTATTAAAGAGGATTAAGGCGTATTAAGGATAATTAGCGTGGATTAAAGTGGTTGAGGTGGCTTAGAGTGAATGAAGGTGAATGTACCTTTGCATTATAGAAGATCATGGTGGATTAGGGTGGATTAAAGTGAATGATGAAGGATTAGCGTAGATAAAAGAAGACTAAGGTATATTCAGGATTAGGGTAGATTAAAGTCGACGAAGGTGGATTAGGGTGCATTAAGGAGAATTATCGTGGATTAATGGTAATGAAAAAGGATAAGCGTGGATTATCGCGGATTAAGGCAAATTAGTGTGGATTCATCATCATCATCATCAGCCTAGTTACGCCCACTGCAGGGCTAAGGCCTCTCCCATACTTCTCCAACTACCCCGGTCATGTACTAATTGTGGCCACGTTGTCCCTGCAAACGTCTTAATGTCATCCGCCCACATAACTTTCTGCCGCCCCCTGCTACGCATCCCTTCCCTTGGAATCCAGTCCGTAACCCTTAGTGACCATCGGTTATCTTCCCTCCTCATGACATGTCCGGCCCATGCCCATTTCTTTTTCTTGATTTCAACTAAGATGTCGTTTACCCGCGTTTGTTGCCTCACCCAATCTGCTCTTTTCTTATCCCTTAACGTCACACCCATCATTCTTCTTTCCATAGCTCGCTGCGTCGTCCTCAATTTCAGCAGAACCCTTTTCGTAAGCCTCCAGGTTTCTGCCCCATATGTGAGTACTGGTAACACACAGCTGTTATACACTTTCCTTTTGAGGGATAGTGGCAACCTGCTGTTCATGATTTGAGAATGCCTGCCAAACGCATCCCAGCCCATTCTTATTCTTCTGGTTATTTCAGTCTCATCATCCGGATCCGTGGTCACTACCTGCCCTAATTAGATGTATTCCCTTACCACTTCCAGTGCTTCGCTACCTATCGTAAACTGCTGTTCTCTTGCGAGACTGTTAAACAATACTTTAGTTTTCTGCAGATTAATTTTCAGACCCACCCTTCTGCCTTGCCTCTCCAGGTCCGTGAGCATGCATTGCAATTGGTTTCCTGAGTTACTAAGCAAGGCAATATCATCAGCGAATCGCAAGTTGCTAAGCTATTCTCCATCAACTTTTATCCCCAATTCTTCCCACTCCAGGCCTCTGAATACCTCCTGTAAACATGCTGTGAATAGCATTGGAGATATCGTATCTCCCTGTCTGACGACTTTCTTTATAGGGATTTTGTTTCTTTCTTTGTGGAGGACTACGGTGGCTGGGGAGCCGTTATAGATATCTTCCAGTATCTTTACATATGGCTCATCTACACCCTGATTCCGTAATGCCTCCATGAATGCTGAGGTTTCGACTGAATCAAACGCTTTCTCGTAATCAATGAAAGCTATATATAAGGGTTGGTTATATTCTGCACATTTCTCTATCACTTGATTGATAGTGTGAATATGGTCTATTGTTGAGTAGCCTTTACGGAATCCTGCCTGGTCCTTTGGTTGACAGAAGTCTAAGGTGTTCCTGATTCTATTTGCGATTACCTTATTAAATACTTTGTAGGCAACGGACAGTAAGCTGATCGGTCTATAATTTTTCAAGTCTTTGGCGTCCCCTTTCTTATGGATTAGGATTATGTTAGCGTTCTTCCAAGATTCCGGTACGCTCGAGGTTATGAGGCATTGCGTATACAGGGTGCCCAGTTTCTCCAGAACAATCTGACCACCATCCTTCAACAAATCTGCTCTTACCTGATCCTCCCCAGCTGCCTTCCCCCTTTGCATAGCTCCTAAGGCTTTCTTTACTTCTTCTGGCGTTACCTGTGGGATTTCGAATTCCTCTAGGCTATTCTCTCTTCCACTATTGTCGTGGGTGCCACTGGTACTGTATAAATCTCTATAGAACTCCTCAGGCACTTGAACTATCTCATCCATATTAGTAACGATATTGCCGGCTTTGTCTCTTAACGCACACATATGATTCTTGCCTATTCCTAGTTTCTTCTTCACTGTCTTTAGGCTTCCTCCGTTCCTGAGAGCCTGTTCAATTCTATCCATATTATAGTTCCTGATGTCCGCTGACTTACGCTTGTTGATTAACTTAGAAAGTTCTGCCAGTTCTATTCTAGCTGTAGGGTTAGAGGCTTTCATACATTGGCGTTTCTTGATCAGATCTTTCGTCTCCTGCGATAGCTTACTGGTTTCCTGTCTAACGGCGTTACCACCGACTTCTATTGCGCACTCCTTAATGATGCCCATGAGATAGTCGTTCATTGCTTCAACACTAAGGTCCTCTTCCTGAGTTAAAGCCGAATACCTGTTCTGTAGCTTGATCCGGAATTCCTCTAGTTTCCCTCTTACCGCTAACTCATTGATTGGCTTCTTGTGTACCAGTTTCTTCCGTTCCCTCCTCAAGTCTAGGCTAATTCGAGTTCTTACCATCCTATGGTCACTGCAGCGTACCTTGCCGAGCACGTCTACATCTTGTATGATGCCAGGGTTCGCGCAGAGTATGAAGTCGATTTCATTTCTAGTCTCACCATTCGGGCTCCTCCACGTCCACTTTCGACTAACCCGCTTGCGGAAAAAGGTGTTCATTATCCGCATATTATTCTGTTCTGCAAACTCTACTAATAATTCTCCTCTGCTATTCCTAGAGCCTATGCCATATTCCCCCACTGACTTGTCTCCAGCCTGCTTCTTGCCTACCCTGGCATTGAAGTCGCCCATCAGTATAGTGTATTTTGTTTTGACTTTACCCATCGCCGATTCCACGTCTTCATAAAAGCTTTCGACTTCGTGGTCATCATGACTGCATGTAGGGGCATAGACTTGTACCACCTTCAATTTGTACCTCTTATTAAGTTTCACAACAAGACCTGCCACCCTCTCGTTAATGCTATAGAATTCCTGTATGTTACCAGCTCTTTCCTTATTAATCAGGAATCCGACTCCTAGTTCTCGTCTCTCCGCTAAGCCCCGGTAACACAGTACATGCCCGCTTTTTAGCACTGTATATGCTTCTTTTGTCCTCCTAACCTCACTGAGCCCTATTATATCCCATTTACTACCCTCTAATTCCTCCAATGACACTGCTAGACTCGCCTCACTAGATAGCGTTCTAACGTTAAACGTTGCCAGGTTCAGATTCCAATGGCGGCCTGTCCGGCAGTTTGTCGTGTGCGTATCATGGACACGCATGCTTATATCGCGTTCCGTTTCTCTACCACGGTTGCGCTTTAAAACCACGGCGCTGCAAGTTTGCTTCAGAGACTTTCCTTTCCTTCCCTCTTCTCCGCCCTTAAACTGGCTCTCTTAACTACTACACGCACAGACAAAGCAACAGCGCGCGCTTTAGATCCTATAGATGAGATGAATATTTACAATTATTATTAGGGTTATAATTATATTCGAGTGCTGATTGCCGTGTTATAGTTTGCTAACGAAGCTTCACCTCAAGTCTAAATATTGTAAGGCAGTTTGTCGTGTGCGTATCATGGACACGCATGCTTATATCGCCTTCCGTTTCCCTACCACGGTTGCGCTTTAAAACCACGGCGCTGCAATATTGCTTTCCTCTCCTTCCTTCTTCTCCACCCTTAAACTGGCTCTCTTAACTACTACACGCAGAGACAAAGCAACAGCGCGCGCATGCGATCCCATAGATGAGATGAATACATATATATAGAAAAGTATCAGTCATAGCTCTCGTAGTATAGCCTTCTGAGCTGTTTCCTTTTTTTTCTTTTTTTTTCTTTGAAAGAAGTCCTATTAGGGCTATTATAATTACACGAAGGTATTTCGCCCTCGCCAGCAGCAGTACTTGAGATAGCTATTCCAGCGGCTAGCTTCCCACGCTATGCGTGCCGCCCTCGCACCTGTTTAAGCTTTTTCCTAGACGCTAGAGCTATACAATGTCCGCGCAACCTTGAGCGATCGGAAAGCGCGTTTTCCACTCTTGGCCGGCGGAGAGGGGAGACTTCGTTCCGGCCGCGAAGCTCTCCACATCTCAGTGAGGTGCCTGGTGGTGGTCTCGTGCTGACGATGCCCTCTCGGTGAGCGCATATTTCCCCCCTCATCTTTTAAGAGATTCAATACCTACAAGCATTTGTCTCGCAAACCAGATTTATTTCAAGGGAATTTTCCACGTCTCAATAATTTCTCTCGTCGTATTCGAGTGCTGATTCCGTGTTATAGTTTGTTAACGAAGTTTCCCCTCAAGTCTAAATATTTTAAGGCAGTTTTCCTAGTCTCTAAAGCCGCTCGAGTTCAGGCTGCTCCTCTGGCGGCCATTGTTTCAAGAAATTATGCCTTCCAACCAGAAATCGACTGTCGCGGACATCAGTCCCTTTCCACATAAGTATGAGGCTCGGAGCTGGAGCTATGGCGCTTGAAAGTAACCGTTGGCTTGACGAACCAACCGACTGAGCTACCTTTCCGGGCAACATTGAAGGATCACGAGTTCAAATCACATCTTATGTTCCTTTTTTTCTTTTTTTTTCTTTCTTTTTAATGTCTTTTCCTTCATTTTATCACTGTACGGAAACCCTCCTAAAAAAATTATATACCCTCAATTATGTGTGGCCACACATGTGCAGGTCATAAATACCAGGTTCTCTAGCCGAGTGCCATCCATGCGGTATAACCGAGCTCAGATTGGTCCATCTTCACTGATCAAATAGGGCACCACTGTAGGTTAAATGAGGCGTACAACTCCTGCGGGACCCGCCGTGGTTGCTCAGTGGTTATGGTGTTAGACTGCTGAGCACGAGGTCGCGGGATCGGACCCCGGCCACGGCGGCCGCATTTCGATGGGGGCGAAATGCGAAAACACCCGTGTACTTAGAATTAGGTGCACGTTAAAGAACCCCAGGTGGTCGAAATTTTCGGAGTCCTCCACTACGGCGTGCATAATCAGAAAGTGGTTTTGTCACGCAAAACCCCATAATTCAATTTTTAATTTAACTCCTGCGGGGACGGTAGAGTATCCGTCTCCAGTGCAAGAGGACCGTGATTCAAATCCCGGTGCCGCGCAATTCTCCACCGGAAAATACAAAAAAAAAACACCGTGTGTTGAGAAAATTGCACAAACAGGCCTGGAGTGCGGCCTGATCCCGGTGACCAGAACCGGTAACGCACTCTCTCACCAGAGCAGGATTGGCCACCCTGGTGCAGTACTTGGCCACAACCTCCTATATGAATACAACAATCAAACCCCGGCCCACAGTCCCCAGCAGCCGCGAAGCAACTGACCACGGCGGCGGTCAGATCTGTGACGCTGCAGAGGGTGCTAGGAATACCTGGCTCCGGACAGGCCGGATAGTGTGGATTAGGGAGGGCTAAAGGGCGTTAAGGAGGATCATGGTGGATTAAAGTCGAAGGTGGATTATGGTGCGTTGAGGAGAATTATCATGGATCGTGGTGAATGAAGGAGGATTAAAGAGGATTAAGGTCGATGAAAGAGGTGGAAGGTGAATTAGGAAGGATTAAGGTAGATTAAGGAGGATTAATGCCGATGGACGAAGGACGAAGGGCTAGCTGGATTAATGTTTATCACAGTAGGCTTTACAACCTTAATCCTCCTTCATCAACCATAATCCACCCTAATGCTCCTTAGTCCTGGTTCATGCACCTTAATCCTCCTTAATGCACCCGAATCCACCCTAATCGGTCTTAACGCTCCTTCATGAAGCCTTATTCAACGTAATCCACCTTTATGCTTCTTCGTCCACCTTAATGCTCCTTCATCCACTTTAATCCCTATTCATGCACCTTAATCCTGCTTAATCCACCTCCATCAACCCTAATCCACCCTAATGTAACCTAATACATCCTAATCGGTCTTAATTCTCCTTTATCGACCCTATTTTACCTTATTCCACCCTAATAGACCTTAATCCTCCTTCACCCATCTTAGTCCTTCCTAATCCTTGTTCATACACCTTTATCCTTATTCTTGTAATTTAATCCCTTTTAATGCACTCTAATCCACCTTAATTCAATCACTAATGAATCATTATCAATTTGGCTAATCATTCTCTTATACAGGAATGAACATGCTTTGGGTCGCCTCTGGCCTTCCTTAGGTCACGTGATATTTTCTGCTCACAACGCCACCTTGAAGCACAGAGATCTAAAAGCTTTCGCCTAAAAACAAAACAAAAATCGCAAGGTGGACTAGCTAGCGTTCATCACCTGCAATACCACGGGTATACTTGCCACTAATTTTTTCAGGGCTTGCATTCATTGTATCTGACTGACGCACAGATCGACCTTAGCTAGAAATAATAGCTCCTCTACAAGCCGCTATTTAAATTTTCAGTAAAACAGGCAGCGGATCCTAACAATCGCGAAAAGTGCGATCGAGAGGCTGTCTCTTCGCACATAGTAGTTCACAGCGGAAAGCAGAATCTATAGTGCTGCGTTTTCGACTGAATAACAACAGTTGGCGACGTGCCAGGTGATGGAGCCGCCGCAGAATATTAAGCATACTGAAGACAATCGCATTTTTATGCAACGTACAAATTGCCGCAACAAATGTGCTGGTGAGCAGAACGGAAGAACGAAAAAATAGTGCAGCATTACGGAATGCTTTGCTACGAGCAATAAGAAAGACGTCTTAGCTCTCAAACAACGCTGTTCTTTGTTGGAACAGAGTTCTTTCGGCCAATGTTATGCAGCCACTGCTTCCTGCGCAAACCGTCACGTTTTCCTTGTGGTGTCATAAAAACGGCATAACCACCTTCAGGCTGCTTACTGCAGCCTGAAGGTGGTTATGCAACAGCACAGTATAGCACGGTATACGCAACAGCACGGCATAGCGCCAGCACATAGAGCGGTAAACACAGCTTACAACGTTCGCTACGCCGAGCGAAAGCACCGAGTGAGCCGAGCTGAGGAGAAAAATGGTGCGAACGAAAAATAGGAACACAAGCAAAACGCAAGATCCGCGCGTTTCCACGGACAACGACCAATCGTCGTGCAGGAAAACGGGGGCAAAACTGGCTTCCGCGTGGCGGGGGGGGGGGGGGGGGTCGCGCATGGGGCGAGGAGGAAACGAGGAGGTCGCGCGGCGGCGGCGGCAGAGTTGACAGAGTGGCGGTACTTTCAATTTATCAAGGGACTTTAGGTCGGTTCCTGCTGTGCCGCCGCCTTGCCGCTGTGGAGCGAAGGTCTCCCGCTCTGATTGCCCTCGCTGCCGCCACGGGACGCTCTCGCCGTGGGACGGAAGATCTCCATAGATGGCGCCATCAGCGTTGGATCGCTTGTGACTTTCGTCTGCGCTTGGCAGATCTGTGCGCGGCGAGGTGGCAGATGCTTGGGGCGGAAGTTGATACTTAATTAACATCGCATCACATTTGCACTTCTATCATCGTGTTATGCATTTTTGACTCGGTTATAAATGCAAAAAACGGTTATAACACGCAGCCGTGCCCGTAGATTATTTCATTGCCATGCTTACGTTATGTCGAGCAATTATTTCTATTAAAAGTTCCAGAAGGACATCACTAAAACACATGCAAACAGTGTTCTGATGTAATATATTTTCTTTATGTCCTCCCTCCTCGTATTATTGGTAATTCACGAGCAATTCAGTATTATCACGCTATACCGACTTTGGATAGATGGAAACACTACCACAAATGAAAGGATAAGTAATCTTAGTCTTTGTTGGCTGAACTTGCTCGCAGAACGCCACATACTACCAATGTGACAGGAAGCAGCACATGATCCACGGTCGTCAAATCGGTGTCACGCTAGCCAAGTATGGCTGCGATTGAGTGATCGTGCAGAAGACTGCGAAAATTCCGGAGCATAGAATTCAAGAAAAAGTAACTTTAATTCAGTTATAACGTGACCGCTGAGCACAGGGTTTATGCGAAGGATGTGATGATTATATGCGGATATATCTACTACAAATTTCAATTCGAAGGCGCTAGCAATGGCTACAACAATGCGTGTGTGTGTTTTCCGAGATTTCGTGTTCTGAAAATGTTTGCGGATGGGGTAAATTTCAAAGCGGCTGTCACTGCTCGTGTCATTTCGGGAATAGTCTGCTTTGGTTAAGCGTCGCTGTCCGTCCGCTCAGATGTAGGCGCTAAAGATCGCTACGCCAATTTTGCAGTCTTAACGATTGCTTCTCGCAGAAACCCGGGTAACCATAGGTGCTGACTGGGGGGGGGCTAAAGCCCGCCGCCCTTCGACTCCCCCGGCAGATTAGTGATGGGGGGGGGGGGGGGGGGGCATCATGTCTTCTTTCGTACGGTTTTGAACAAATCGAATGCAGAACTAAAGTTGCCTAAAAGTTGAAAGAAGAGCGTAGCCTTAAATTGGCCTAGGCTACATAGATTTGTTTCACACCAACAAAGGAGAAGGATGGCAATATAAAGAGCTTTAGATCCAGTTCACGGATTTCGGCTAGCAACGGCAGCTCTCCGAACATCTACTGTTCCCAGTCTTGGTGCTGAATCAAATGAACGGCCACTTAATAAGTGCAGGGGTTTTTTTCGTGCACATTCTCTTTTAAAACTTCGAACCCTTCCCGAACACCCAAATCAACTTTTTACTCGAAACATCAGCTATGAACTTACCTTTAAAAGTAAGCCCGGCAGAGACTACTCATAATCCTTGCGAATATAAATAATATGTATATAGCAAAATAAATGGGACTCTGAGATCTACAATAAACTCCACAGCATTAAACCCATTTCAAGCGAATGGCGGATTGTCAGACACTGGGGAGCGAATCGACTGGGTAGTCTTATTCTGCTGTCCGGGAGTTGGCCACACACCCTTGACTCCAGCTTAAGAAAGGGGGACCCACCGGTCTGTGGAGAGTGCTCGGACATCGATACATTCCGGTGTGTTTTTCCCATGGGAAGCCGGTATTTCTCTCCTGCCTGTCCTTAGCCACTGTGGCGTGGCAGCCTGTTAGTCAGTGGTCCCGGCGCTTCTTCTTTTTCGGATTCCGAGAATATATGTAAGCAGAGCAATTAAAATTGAATTGAAACTTGCCACCAAATGTTGGAATCGCAGCCACCCTGGCAGAAAAATTGAGTCCGTCATCGACATCCGGAATCAACGTGGCCATTTTTACGTGTTCCCCAAAGCGCCTAGATATATTCGGGGTATTTCAGAAAGGAGATGAGAGCGGAATCTTGCGAAAGAAACGATCTCGTTTCTTCAAGCATCATAACGACGGAACAACGCCAGAGCCAAAGGCAGTGGATTTTTGAAAGCGCTGTCAAAATTCCACACATACCTAATCCTCAAGCTTCTGATACTCCTATTTTCTGGATTAGAAACAGTAAGTACTGCGCTGCAGAAAGCAGCACTGAGATTCGACCACACAGAAAAAAATGGTTAAGGCCGTCAGGGAGAGTCTTAGCGGATGTAGGAAGGAAGGATTTTGCCGATTCTGGAACGAGATACACGCAGAGGCGCGTGAATTGGAACTGAACGTTAAAGAGAGAAAATCTCCTGGGCCAAGGAAAACTCTACGACGATATCAGTCTCTACCGCATACATTTCCTTCTGCCGTGGACATGTGCTGCCAGCGCTTCCACGAGGACACAGTAGAGTCCTCGCTGGACGACAGGTATCCGCCATAAATGACACAGATTGAGCAGTTTTTGACTGGGAATGGTGACAGCACGTACCTGTTGAAGCTCTGTCGGCAAGATCTTGAGCCTGAACGGCTCATCGTTCAACGTAGCGTGTTTATAGATATAGCAAGGCAGCGCAATACACCCATGAAAACCTTTCAGGACGTTGTAGAGATGCTTTCGGACGATAACTCTTTGCAGCTGCGAGATCGTTTGTCCGAGGTGGCTAAGATTGTCAAAATTGCTTTGACTATCCCAGTCACGTCCTGCGCGTCAAAACGTACCTGAGGTCAACAATGGGACAATCACTGTTAAATCACATAGCAGTTTTCCATGGGCACAAACAGATTGCTCACAAGATTGGAACGACAGAAAGCTGAGCTAGTTGGTAAGGATTCATTGTGCAAAAAAGAGGTGAGGCGAGCAGACGGGACACAAGAGTAGAGACGTGGACAACACGAACGCCGGCTATCAACTGAAGGGAGCACTAAGGCGAAAAAGAAGGAAGACAAAGAAGGAAGTCTTCCTTCTTTTTTCGCCTCAGTGCGCCCTTCAATTGATAGTCGACGTTCGTGTTGTCCACTTCTCTACTCTTGTGTCCTGTCTGCACGCCTCACCTCTTCTTTGTATAATGATCGCTCACAAAATAAATCTCACTGAAATCGCGGATGAGTTTATTCAGAGATCAACTGTGCGTAGAAACACATTCTCGTTTGTGCGGTAGCCTTTGTATAAACGGACAGTGAACTTCATCGCAGTATAATGCTTCAGCTTTATTCAAGCTGTCATAGTCCCTCACCTTAATTTATCCCGTCCCATAATATTTCAATTTGGCGCTTCATTATTAGAACCTTTGCCCTTCGAGTATTGTTCTTCTCTTTATGTTCTTTATCGTGTTTGATAGTCGGCTTACATTATTAAAAGCCGAAGAGTTTATCACCTATCTTTAGATTTTATATTGTTAGCTTATTGTGGAAAAGTTGCTACTACCCAGTTTGTAATATCCAGACACGAACGGTTTAGCATCTCTTTAAAATTTTGAAATATTCAGCCTATTGCGGAAATGTTTCTGTTGCTCAGTCGTTCTCAGAAACGAAGGGGTTGTAATGAGCGTGTAATATTTCAATTCTTCGGTTGTTGAGGAAACGTTCGTGTTGCCCAGCGTTGTCAGAAGGGTGGGTCTAAAATTAATCTGCAGAAAACTAAAGTAATGTTTAACAGTCGCGGAAGAGAACAGCAGTTTACGATAGGTAGTGAGACACTGGAAGTGGTACGGGAATACATCTACTTAGGACAGGTAGTGACTGCGCATCCGGATCACGAGACTGAAATAATCAGAAGAATAAGAATGGGCTGGGGTGCGTTTGGCAGGCATTCTCAAATCATGAACAGCAGGTTAGCATTATCCCTCAAGAGGAAAGTGTATAACAGCTGTGTCTTACCAGTAATCACCTACGGGGCAGAAACCTGGGGGCTTACGAAAAAGGTTCTACTTAAATTGAGGACGACGCAACGAGCTATGGAAAGAATGATGGGTGTAACGTTAAGGGATAAGAAACGAGCATATCGGGTGAGGCAACAAACGCGGGTAAACGACATCTTAGTTGAAATCAAGAAAAAGAAATGGGGCATGGGCAGGACATGTCATTAGGAGGGACGATAACCAATGGTCATTAAGGACGGGATTCCAAGAGAAGGGAAGCATAGCAGGGGGTTGCAGAAAGTTAGGTGGGAGGATGAGATTAAGAAATTTGCAGGGGCAATATGGCCACAATTAGCACATGACCGGAGTAGTTGGAGAAGTATGGGAGAGGCCTTTGCCCTGCAATGGGCGTAGCGAGGCTGCTGCTGATGATGATTAATGCATGTACGCCTGCCGCAACTGTTTTTTACCTTTGGAGTAGCAATATTGCACAAAATATCGACATCAGCGCTCACGCTCGCGCGTCATCTGTCTACAAGATAGCTTTGCAAACACCTGCACGACCATCCCATATCGTATCAAAAGCTGTTCTACGATTTCATTTTTTGTAGCTCATTGCGCTGCCAACTATGTAAGAATTAGGCGTGCAAAGTACCACTGAAATATGTGTTAGAAATATTATCGCGTCGTACTGACGGTGAAGAATGATGCAATATTATAACTGGGAGTTGCAACTTTAACTCTTTATTAGGTGAACTTGTACACAGCAAAATCAACACTCATTCGCAACGATAGCGGCGAGCAAAGTGGGTGACCGTTGAAAATCTCATCTGCGGGTCAAGCCCGTCGGCTTTCATATATCAGTCGTCGAAAGTTCAAGCGTATTCGCTGGTGCCCGCGCGCCTTCCAGAAACTACAACACAGTTCGTGTCGCGTGTACAATCAGATTATACAAAGTTCGTTGACAACAAGTGGGAAAAGCAGCAGCAATAGCGTGAACTTGCTTCTATAAATAATGGGGTTTTACGTGCCAAAACCACTTTATGATTATGAGTCACGCCGTAGTGGAGGACTCCAGAAATTTCGACCACTTGGGGTTCTTTAACTTGCACCTAAATCTAAGTACACGGGTGTTTTCGCATTTCGCCTCCATCGAAATGCGGCCGCCGTGGCCGGGACTCGATCCCGCGACCTCGTGCTCAGGAACATGCTTCTAACCGGGCATTTTTGCATACTTCAGTTGCTGCTCTCTGCCATCGGTGAATGCGACAAGAGCATGTTCTTGGAGACAAGGACGCACCCCCTTCAAGTAGCGGCCATGGGATTCACAGCCTGCCAGATCTTCGCTTCAACGTGCAAGAATCCTGGCGTGATTACTCATATCACCTGTCGACGGGAACATCACATGATCTTCAAGAACACATACAGTATAAAAGGCCCCATCTGTACCATTTCGACTTCAGTGGCAAAGGCAGCGACAATAGCGTGAACATGCTTCTAACCAGCCATTTTTGCATACTTCAGGTAAGACTTTCGTTTCCTTGCTATAGAAGTGATGACCGTTTTTTGCTACTGCTGCCTATCCCACTAAAGATGTGCGATTTAGTTACGTCGGTGAAAGCGCTTTTCACCAAATTGTTGTTGCTGTCGGGTGACATTGAAGAAAACCTTGGTCCTGGGTCTGGTACGGCTGCTATCCTTCAAAGTCTGCAAGAGGGTGAAACAACAACTCTTAGTAGACTAAGTGACATTCTAGAAAGACAAAATAAGCTTCAAAATATAATGGGTGACTTCAGAGTAAGGTTAGATTCCCTAGAGTCAAGGATAGCTATCCTCGAAGGCGTAGAACGCGAGACTGTTAGTACGAATAACAGTATGGCAAAACGGTTTGGAAACGCAGATACGACAGCAAAAAAAAAAAAAAAAATAGATCACTTAGAAAACAACAGCAGAAGGATGAACCTAATTATATACGGCTTCGAAGACAATGAACCACGTGAAAGCTGGCAAACTTCGGAAAACCTTGTCAGGAATCTTTGCCAGGACACGTTAAAAGTAACGGTAGGGATGGTTCAGAGGGCCCATAGGATAGGCAAACATATTCTTGGGCGTAAACGACCGATTATCGCAAACTTTGCATCATACAAGGATATCGAACTGATCCGAAGCAAAGGCAATAAACTAAAAGGGACTGATTATGTAATCTCACGCGACTCCTCTGGGCGTGTCAGAGAAATTCGTCAGAAGCTCTGGACTCTTGGTAAACCAAGAAAACTCAATGGTAAAGACAAGGTGTCCCTGGCATACGACAAACTAATTATAAATGGAGAGGCGTTCATGTGGGATCAAGATGCCCAATCAGCAAAAAAAAACTAAATAAGGAATGACCAGTCATAAGCAATAGGAAGCCCCAAAATTCGGAATGCTCTGTTCTCTTAATAAACTGCCAAAGCATTAGAACAAAGTTGATGAGTTTTATGGCCTGCTCCAGATGACGAATCCAGATATCGTTTCTGCTACTGAATCGTGGCTAGATTACTAAATAAGAGACAGTGAAGTGTTTCCTTCAACATATCAAGTCTTTAGAAAACACAGCAACTCTAGGGACGGCGGAGTATTTATCTTGGCTAAAGAATTCTTGCAGTGTACCGCAATAGGCGTGGAAACCAGCGATCATGAATCAGCTTGGTGCAGGCTCATCACTCCTGATAAAGGAACGATAGCTTTGGGCGTAGTTTATCGTCCACCCAGCGCACGACCACAAGTTATCACATCACTGGATGATACACTGGCCCTGCTTCTCGATAATCGAATTGTGTTTGCAGGTGACTTCAATTTTCGAAACTTAAACTGGGATAAGAGCATGCGTACAGACGAAACCTGTTGAGCATTTTTTTATATGGTTTGCAAATATGGGTTTGATCAATACGTTATGAACGGTACACGTGGAAATAACATCCTTGACATACTATTCTGCAATGATCCGAGCGTTGTTCATGATGCTTGTGTTTCACCTGGTATTAGTGATCACAAAATTGTCACTGCAATGCTTACTCTGCCACAAATAATTCCTGCTACCCAGGAAACTCGCAAAGTGTATGACTACTCTAGGGCAAACTTTAATGAAATCAGCCTTGGTTTGGAAGCACCGTTTCAGGTTTTTACACAGCACTCATCCGAAGGTGTGAACGAGCGCCCGTCCCGTGTTCCTGCTTGTCCCCATGTCTTTCTTGCGCCATGCATCCCAGTTCGTATGCATCCCATTAACACGCCCAAACTTCTTCCCTGCTAAAGTGAACGTTCTGTGGCATTCTTTTAAAAACGTGCTGTCATCATTGATTGCAAAACATCTACCTTTCAAATACATCTCAGACAAAGTAGACAAACCCTAGTTGACTTATGAGGTTAAAAGGAAGATAAAGCAAAGGACTCATGCTTATCAAAAATACAAAAAGAACCCATCAAAGGAACATGAGCGCCGTCTACGAGAGTTACACATAGAATATATCGAGGCTATCAATACCGCCAAGGATATGTACTTCTCCGCACTAGCTGATTCTATTCGGACAAATTCAAAAGCATATTGGAGCTATCTAAGAAAGACGCGGAAGGAGAGTACAGGTATTCCAAGTATTCTTCACAACGGAATCCAGATATGTGAAAACAACGCTAAAGCTAACTGTTTTAACAACTATTTTAAATCAGTATTCATAAAAACAAAACATAGAAATACTTTTCCCAACACTACATACAGTGTGCCAAACGTAATGCCTCCAATTACTATCACATTGCAGGGTATCAGGAACTGTCTCAACTCCATTAATGAAGCCGAAGCAATTGGACCAGACGGAATCTCGCCGAGGATACTCAAAGCCTGTTCTTTCATTATATCTCAATACTTAAAAATAATATTCTGCAAAACCCTCGAAAGTGGCGTGCTACCTAAAGATTGGAAAAAAGCCCATATAGTTCCCCTGTTAAAAAGCGGTTCCAAGTCCTCCGTATCTAACTATAGGCCAATTTCAATTTGTTCCATATGTTGTAAAATCTTTGAGCGCATTCTTTATAGCAATATAATAAGGCACTTGGAAGGAAACATTTTTTTCTTTCCAAATCAGCACAGTTTTCGCAAAGGCGTGAGCTGTACCACTCAGCTGATAGAACTATTTCATGAGCTTGCAGATAGTGATGAAAAAAGAATACGTACAGATGCAGTCTTTCTCGATTATCGCAAAGCCTTTGACTTCGTATCACATGACCTGTTAATACATAAAATGAGCACTCTTAATTTGGATGCGAAAGTCATGAAGGTTATTGAACATCACCTGAACGACAGATTACAATCCGTAGTTATAGAGGCAAGAATTCTAGTTTTGTACAAGTAACTTCTGGAGTGCCGCAAGGCTCGGTGCTGGGGCCGCTGCTGTTTTTAATTGACATCAATCACATCGCTTCCAACATTTCCTCACAAATTAGACTTTTCACAGGTGACTGCGTTGTTAACAGATCCATTCGCAATCAACATGATATAGACGTACTCCAGCAGGACCTCGACAGAATAGCCTCCTGGTGTGAAAACTACGAACTTAGCCTGAATACTGATAAATGTTGCCAGGTGACATTCACTTCATCTAAAATTACTAATGAACCTACTTACAAACTGGGAGATTCCATACTCAGGAAGCTTAACGAAATTAAATACTTAGGTGTTCATCTAACTGCTGATCTGTCCTTTTCCAGCCATATTGATATGACCGTCAGGAAAGCCGGGAAAAAGCTCAGCCTACTTATACGAACCCTTAGAACTGCCCCTCAGATTCTTAAAACCATAGCATATAAGTCGCTGGTAAGGCCGCAATTAGAATATGCCACCGCCATGCGGGATCCCCACCAGCGGTACCTGATTGTTAAGTTAGAAGGCATACAAAACCGCGCCGCCAGGTTTATATCAAAGCAGTACTCCAGACACGCAAGCATAACAGCAATAAAGAAACACATCGGACTAGAGCCGCTACAGATAAGACGCCAGAAGCACCGAATGAAACTTCTACACGCAATATACACGTACTTTGTGTACTTTTTTTTTATCTTGATGCATTGCTCCTTTGTCATCCCTCCCTTTTGTGTTATTAATATTCTCGTGCTAGTCACTTCGTGTTGTGCTCAATCCCCTGCTATAATGCTTCGGCGCGGCAGGGTGTACTGTAAATAAATAAAATAAATAACAGACAACCGACAGACTCATCCATAACATTCGCGAAACTTCTGTACGTGCAGGCGCGTCCTGCGCCGAACGATAACGTCTAGCATTTGTTAGCCGGTGAAATACGGTCACCGGATGCAGATAAAGAAGTATGCGTGCCAGTATAATTACGCTTCTTGGTGCATAAAAGAAACGTGAAAAAGTGGGTTATGAGAACATCAGCAATATTTTAAACAACTGTAGCACTCACAAAAAAAAAAACGTCTAGAATAGCTAAAATTACGTTATTCGTATCTTGTCTCCTCTGGACTCTTGATTCTGTGAAATCTTGCCCATGGAGCATCTCATTTATTATTCTAGGTTGTGTAGAAACGTCAACACCGCATCGGGAGGCCTTCACACTGAGTGTACTGCTAGAAAAATTTTCACTGTATAAAGGCCATGTTGTATTGTAACTGTCTTCAGCATGTCAAGTCTGTCTTTCTCGACTATAATGTCATGACATACCGTCAGATAATACAAGCTTGGGCATCGGAGGGTTTTAATAGGTGTCTTTCGTTGCCCTTTGCCGAGTCGCACTGTAGAACCACTTATTCGAATGTATGGGGGCAGATCATTTCCATACTATATATATATATATATATATATATATATATATATATATATATATATATTTATATATATAACCAGGTTATTTTCACAATTTAGGCATTTCGAGTCACCACACAAACACTACCAGTTAATTGTTTTCAGCCTACTGTGATGTTTTGACTGGGAAAGACATTTAATGTGTTCTGTGAGGAACGCAATAATTGCTGTGGCAGATTATTTTATTTCACAACACTGGATACAGTAGCTAAGCGTTGTTAAAGCTCAGAAGAAATTAATAGCACAATGCATATAATCAGCATTTTATTGCACTTTCTTAACTCATTCCTTTTTTTTTCATTGCACAAAAGCTACTGCACTGAAATAATATACTAGTACATACTTGAAAAGCAAGATTTTATACTACAATAATAATCAATCACTCAATGAACTGTTTATTATGGTGCGCGTGAGCAGCTAGAGAGCCTTCGTACTGGTGCACTTAAAAAGCAATATGTGAGAGAAAATGCACAGGAAGCATGAATGTGGTAGACAAAACAATGCGAGACAGAGAAACAAATAGGAAAAAAGAAAACGAGGAAGGGTAAAGGGGATTAATCATACATGATTATCTACAGATACGCAAAACACGGGAAATGAACTCTTCAGTATGCCAATTCATGCAAAATTCTTCTTACATGTTTTTTTGGAGTCGAGTTATATGTAGCACAGTCTTTAATGCAGCAATGCCAGACAAATAATGCGGAATGCTGCGTGGTATACTGTTGCGGCAAGAAGAAATGCATATGATCAAGAGAAGCTGTGGCGAATGTATAATGCCATGCACCACCTAATACAGCAACAAAAGACCTGATTAATTAAGTCTTGAGTCTAGAGGTGTAGGTTGAGGTATATTTGAGAAGGCTGAACTATGGTCGCCAGAATGGCAAAAGTGGTGCTTGAAGATAGATCTCAATTTATTCTGGGCGCATTCAATGAGGTCGGAATTAGATTTGCACGTTGCCCCCCCCCCCACCATTTACAGAGGCATACTGTAGTAGTGAAAGGTACAGAGCAGAATACAATTTCAGAAACAGAACAGGTGAGTGGAAATCATGCAATATACGACATAAAATTCCAAGAGGGTGAAGGGCACGTTGTGCGATTATCTGTGTGAAGAGAAGCTTAGCGTTTCATCGAAGTACACACCAAGATCTTCGATTTCATAAACCGTTGGCAGTGGAGCATCCGGAAGGGTGTATGAATATTGCACATGGTGTGTTTTTCGCAGATAACTTAATGTCATAGTATTGGAAGCATTTAACAGTGCCTTGTTTCTGCAACAGTCTGAGAGTGAAACAAAATGTTTTTTGGAGGTTGGTGCCGTGGTGAACACTGATGACAGTCTCAAATAGTTTTAAGTCGTCGGCACACAAAGCCATGCTGTTCCTGTATTTATTAAAGTGTTCTTAGCACTAACAGAAAGCAAGGAATGCAATACCAATTAAAATATTTTTGACGCACTGCAGAGGATAGATATAGGCCGGCAGTTAGTAACTGCTGTTACGTTTCGCCTACGACGCGCGGTTTAGCCGGCGCGATTGCAACAAAGCGGCAGACATTTTGGCCCGTTCGGCGTCGCCGCTACGCTCCCCGCCAGGCGTTTCCAGGCGTTTCCAGGCGTTTCCAGGCATGTTCCGATGCCACGTGTCTTCATGTGCGTGTGTGTGTGTATGTGCCATTGTGCCCGACCGGCGGCGATGCGACAGCAGGGGGTCACCTTCTCCTCTCAGTCATTGTGCCCGACCAGAGGCGCTACGAGAGCAGGGAGTCACCTTCTCCTTCCAGTCATTGTGCCTGACCAGAGGCGCTACGAGAGCCGAGGTTACCTTCTCCTTCCAGTCATTGTGCCCGACCAGAGGCGCTACGAGAGCCGAAGTTACCTTCTCCTCCCAGTCTTTGTGCCCGACCGGCGGCGCTACGACAGTGTGCGTCACCTTAGCCCATTGTACAATCACGTGCTCGTCTATTGAGGGGTTCCTTCTTGCCCTCAACTGCGAGAGTATAAAAACAGCTGCCCCCGGACGCCAAAAGGAGGGCTCCGATTTCTTCTGTTGAGTAAAGTGCTCTCCCGTCTCTCTACTTCGGTCAACCTGACCGCCAACTCTTTGCGATGTTAAAATAAACTAGTTGTTTTGTTGTTACCAGTCGACTCATGCTTTGCCGGGACCTTCGGATGCTTCCAGTTGTACCCCAGGCCGCCAGGCCAACGCTACCCTTGGGGCTTGCGACCCAGGTACAACCACGGGCGTCAGCGCCGAGTTCCCAACCGATCGCACCAGCGGTGCGACCACAACAACTCGTACCAGCGGTGCGATTCAAACAACTGTCTGCCAGCGGTGAGATCGCGACAACGGAGGCCAGCAGCGAAGAGATGCAGTTGACTGTATGCTGAGCAGCTCAACGACGATCCGGGAGCAGTGCAACGAGCCCTGTGTGATGACTGGTTGCCTGCAGCGGAACGACTGCGCTGGACTCTTGGCTGCGAGGTTTGGTGAGTGCGGGACTTTCTTCTTCTGAGCTTTGCCAGGCTTTTGTTAGTGTCAGAAACAGAGCTGGTAATTGTGGTTGTCGTTGCTGCCGGGTTAGTTTGCGGCAAGACAATATTAGGCAGTAGAGAAAGCAGCATTCAGAGCAGCCATGGATTTGAAGTCGTTGCGCAAACCGAAATTGCTGGAGCTTGCAAGAGAGTTGGGTCTGGATGTCTCGGACAAACTCAGAAAACCAGAACTGCTAAAGGCTATTCTTGAGTTAGAGGCTGAGGATGACGAGCTGTCGGAATGCCTTGAGACCATTGAAGAGAGGGAGACTGCAAAAAGACAGGAGCGCGAAATAAAAGAACAGAAAGAGCAACAAGAGCGTGACCGTCAACACGCTTTGGAAATGAAGCGTCTTGAGGTAGAGATGAAACGCGCTCGTAATGGAAGTCAGGCACACGGTGCAGGAGAACGCGTATTGTTCAAAATGACTGACCTGATGCGGCCGTTTAAGCTTGGAGAGGACATTGGTTTGTTCCTGGTTAACTTTGAGCGAACGTGCGAGAAGCAGGGGTTCTCTCGGGAAACGTGGCCACAGCGCTTGCTCACTTTGTTACCCGGCGAGGCGGCCGACGTAGTCGCTCGCTTGGATAGAGAGGAGGCAGAGGATTTCGACAAAGTGAAATCGAGTCTGCTAAAAAAGTACCGGCTGTCTGCGGAGGCGTTCCGTCGGAAGTTTCGGGAAAATGAGAAAGGCAGAAGTGAGTCATACACAGAGTTTGCGTACAGGCTTATGTCAAACATGCAGGAGTGGCTCAAAGAAGAGAAAGCGTTCGGTGACCACGATAAAGTTCTGCAGTGTTTCGGGCTAGAACAGTTTTATAGTCGGTTACCGGAGAACGTGCGATACTGGGTCTTGGATAGGCCAGACGTTTGTACGGTGGCTAAAGCCGCTGAGCTAGCCGAGGAGTTTGTGACGCGTCGGGCTCGCGGAGCTAAGGACGGTCAAAAGGGTGAATTTGGCTCGAAGTTTGAGAGGCCGAAGTTCACACCCATGAGAGTAAAGGGGGACACGCGTAGTGCGGATGCGAGTGAAAGCAGTCCGACCAAACGTAAAGAGACGGCGGCAGCCAAACGCAGAAAGCGGTTCGAGATGAGGCGAGCGCGCGTGTGTTATACGTGCCAGAAGCCGGGTCACTTTTCGGCGCAGTGTCCGGAAACAACACCAAAAGTTGTATTTTTTTCATTAGGCAGCACTGACGAGAACATGAAGCTTCTCGAGCCTTACATGCGAGACCTCCTCGTGAACGGGAAAGAGTGCCGAGTGCTTCGCGATTCCGCAGCTACAATGGATGTAGTTCACCCGTCTTATGTAGAACCCCATATGTTCACGGGCGAGTGCGCATGGATCAAGCAAGCCGTGGAAGCTCATAGCGTGTGTCTGCCGGTAGCAAAAGTGCTTATTGAAGGACCTTTCGGAGCGCTTGAGACGGAGGCCGCAGTGTCATCTATGCTGCCACCTCAGTACCCGTACCTATTTTCAAACAGGTCCGATCACCTCCTGCGCGAGAAGGGGCTTTTGTTTGGTGAGGCTAGCGTTCAGGCCTTAACCAGGTCGAAGGTTCGGGAGCTCGCTGCAAAGGCGGTAGTTGCGGGGCCGACGTTATCGAACAATGAGAAAGGGTCAGAGGCGCAGCAAGCCGATATTCAGAGCACGCCCGAACTGAATAAAATTGAGTCTGTAGCGTTGAAGGCGCCAGATACTGGAGAGGAAAATCCCGATGCGGGAAAGTTAGAAGAGCTATCTACTGATTTGCTCATCGCGCCTACGTCAGACGGACTTGATAGGTTGCTAAAAGTCAGCCGGTCGGCTTTGATAGCCGAGCAAAGGAAGGATGGTAGCCTAGAAAACATACGCTGCAATGTCAAGGAAGGTATCGCCAGGAAAAATGCGCGTTTTGTGGAAAGAGGTGGAGTCCTGTACCGGAAGTATCTAGACCGAAGAGGAGTGGAGTTCGATCAGCTGATCGTGCCTCAATGCTATCGTCAGGATCTGTTGCGCTTGTCACACGGGGGTTCGTGGTCCGGACACCTAGGAGTTAAGAAAACTAAGGACCGTCTCTTGCAAGAGTACTATTGGCCAGGGTGTTTTCGGGACGCAGACCATTTCGTAAGGTCATGTGACACCTGTCAGCGGGTGGGCAAACCAGGGGACAAATCGAGGGCGCCGTTGAAATTGGTACCTATCATTACGGAGCCTTTTAGACGGCTCGTTATTGATACAGTGGGACCTCTGCCGGTAACAGCCACGGGGTACAGACACATTTTGACTGTGATATGCCCAGCGACAAAGTTCCCTGAAGCAGTGCCGCTTAAAGAACTCAGCTCAGTTGAGATAGTCAATGCACTACTGTCCATATTTGCGCGAGTTGGTTTTCCTGCGGAAATCCAATCAGATCAGGGCACAGTGTTTACTAGCGCTTTGACGACAACTTTTCTCGAAAGGTGTGGGGTAAAGCTGCTACACAGCTCAGTGTACCACCCACAGTCGAATTCCGTTGAGAAGCTCCACTCCGTCATGAAGCGCGTGTTGAGAGCATTGTGTTTTGAACATCGAACTGACTGGGAGCTGTGTCTGCCTGGGGTGATGTTTGCATTAAGGACCGCGCCGCATGCGGCTACGGGGTTTTCGCCAGCTGAACTGGTGTACGGTCGCTCGCTTCGGTCTCCGCTTCGCATGCTTCGAGAATCGTGGGAAGGCAGGGGCGACGACCCAGTCGTGGTGGAGTACGTGCTTAAGCTCCTCGAACGCTTAAGAAGGGCACAGGAGTTGTCAGGTGAAGCAATGACAAAGGCCCAGCAGAGGGCCAAGGTTTATTATGATCGGACCGCCAGGGCCCGGCGTTTTGAGGTGGGCGATGAGGTCATGATATTGCGCACATCGCTAAACAACAAACTAGACGTGCAGTGGGAGGGCCCAGCACGAATTGTTCAGAAACTGTCGGACGTTAACTACGTGGTAAGTCTGCCAGGAAAGCGGAAAGCACAGCAAGTTTACCACTGTAATCTGCTCAAACCTTATAGACAAAGGGAAGCAGTGGTGTGCATGATGGTAAACGTTCCTGAAGAGCTTCCGGTCGAGCTTCCGGGACTAGGCTCAGTGACGAACAGGGAAGACACCGGTCAAGTCATTAGTGACCTTATCAGTAAAGCACCGCTGTCGCCTGAGCAGAAAACCGAACTACACCAGCTACTACAAGAGTTTCAAGGTCTGTTCTCTGAGAGGCCTGGTAGGACTTCTGTCCTTACTCTTGACATAGAACTTACCTCCCCAGAGCCAGTACGATCCAAGGCGTATCGGGTGTCACCCCGCCAGAACGATATTATGGAGGCTGAGGTAAAGAAAATGCTACAGCTCGGTGTTATTGAAGCAGGTGAGAGTGATTATACCTCCCCTTTGATTTTAGTTGAGGTACCGGGCAAGGAACCTCGTCCTTGCGTCGACTACCGCAGGCTTAATTCCATCACTAAGGATCAAATTTATCCGATCCCTAACATCGAGGAGCGCCTTGAGAAAGTTAGTAGCGCTCAGTTTATTTCCACCCTAGATCTTGTCAGGGGTTATTGGCAGGTTCCACTTACAGAAGAGGCTAGTAGGTATGCGGCGTTCATTTCACCAATGGGAACATTCCGTCCTAAAGTGTTGAGTTTTGGTTTGAAGAACGCGCCATACTGTTTTTCAAGCCTCATGGATAAAGTGTTGCGGGGACAGCAAGAATTCGCTTTACCGTATCTAGACGACGTAGCGATATTCTCCGCATCCTGGTCTGAGCATATGGCACACTTGCGGGCAGTGCTAACCCGCCTGCGCGAAGCGGGCTTGACAGTCAAGGCTCCTAAGTGCCAGTTAGCACAGGCCGAGGTTGTCTACCTCGGTCACGTGATTGGTCAGGGTCGTCGCCGCCCCTCTGAAATAAAAGTGGCCGCTGTGCGAGACTTTCCGCAACCGCGCACGAAGACCGATATTCGGTCGTTCTTAGGTGTCGCCGGCTACTATCAGAGGTACATTCCCAGGTACTCTGATATCGCGGCTCCCCTGACGGATGCTCTAAGAAAAACAGAGCCTCAAACAGTCGTCTGGGACGAGACAAAGGAAAGAGCTTTTAGCGCCCTAAAGAGTGCCCTAACAAGCCAGCCTGTGCTACGATCGCCAGACTATACAAAAGGGTTCGTTGTTCAGTGCGATGCTAGTGAGCGAGGCATGGGCGTTGTACTGTGCCAACGGGAAAATGGAGAAGTAGAACACCCCGTCCTGTATGCTAGTCGTAAGCTGACCAGTCGTGAGCAGGCGTATAGCGCCACCGAGAAAGAGTGTGCATGTCTCGTGTGGGCCGTTCAGAAATTGTCATGCTATCTGGCCGGCTCGAGGTTTATCATTGAGACGGATCACTGCCCTCTCCAATGGCTGCAGACCATCTCTCCCAAAAATGGCCGCCTCCTGCGCTGGAGCCTCGCTTTGCAACAATATTCCTTTGAGGTGCGTTACAAAAAGGGGAGTCTCAACGGTAACGCCGATGGCTTAAGTCGAAGCCCCTAACGTAGGAATCAGCCTCAAAATTGTTTGTTACTGATGTTTTTCTTCCTGAGGCAGGATTTTTTTTAACATATTGCTTTTGTTTAGTGTTTCAAAGTGATGACATGCTTTCTAGTGCGATTTTCCAATTTGTGGACGCGTTCTAAGTGCTGCTAGACTACTGTAAGGAACTAGGCAGTGGTATAGAAGGGGAAAGAGCCTGGCGGGGCTTAGTGAGGGTTGTGCCGTGCTTGCTGACTGAGCGGTTGAGTTTCAGCGTAGTTCTAACGCTTGCCGGGAACGAGAACAAAAATGTGAACTCTCCCGAAGTCACTTTGCAGTGTCCTGTGCGAACCTGAACGAGAGAACGAGGCCTTCTCTGTGCGCTGCGCTCAAGAAACGTCGAGGGACGCCCGACTTCGGTTATGAGCATCATCGAGCGACATCCCTCCGGACAGCGGATGCAGTCCCCTGTCCATCGGGATCTCCTTCCCCCGGCGGGGCGGTCTGTTACGTTTCGCCTACGACGCGCGGTTTAGCCGGCGCGATTGCAACAAAGCGGCAGACATTTTGGCCCGTTCGGCGTCGCCGCTACGCTCCCCGCCAGGCGTTTCCAGGCGTTTCCAGGCATGTTCCGATGCCACGTGTCTTCAGTGTGTGTGTGTATGTGCCATTGTGCCCGACCGGCGGCGATGCGACAGCAGGGGGTCACCTTCTCCTCTCAGTCATTGTGCCCGACCAGAGGCGCTACGAGAGCAGGGAGTCACCTTCTCCTTCCAGTCATTGTGCCTGACCAGAGGCGCTACGAGAGCCGAGGTTACCTTCTCCTTCCAGTCATTGTGCCCGACCAGAGGCGCTACGAGAGCCGAAGTTACCTTCTCCTCCCAGTCTTTGTGCCCGACCGGCGGCGCTACGACAGTGTGCGTCACCTTAGCCCATTGTACAATCACGTGCTCGTCTATTGAGGGGTTCCTTCTTGCCCTCAACTGCGAGAGTATAAAAACAGCTGCCCCCGGACGCCAAAAGGAGGGCTCCGATTTCTTCTGTTGAGTAAAGTGCTCTCCCGTCTCTCTACTTCGGTCAACCTGACCGCCAACTCTTTGCGATGTTAAAATAAACTAGTTGTTTTGTTGTTACCAGTCGACTCATGCTTTGCCGGGACCTTCGGATGCTTCCAGTTGTACCCCAGCCCGCCAGGCCAACGCTACCTTTGGGGCTTGCGACCCAGGTACAACCACGGGCGTCAGCGCCGAGTTCCCAACCGATCGCACCAGCGGTGCGACCACAACAACTCGTACCAGCGGTGCGATTCAAATACTGCATGTCTAGCAGCCGATCTGTGCATGGGCAATGCCCATGCTACCTTCCGAGTACTAGAAAACGTACCAGTATTTAGGGAACTATTGAAGATGCTTGGAGAACAGGGAACAAGTATGCTTTCATACGTCTTAAGCACTGCAGAAGGAATACCGTTAGCACTACAAGAACGGGAAGGTTTGAGGCGTTTCATACACTTGAAAACAAGGTCTTCATTGACTGATAGCGTACACACTGTGCCAGACTGAGAAGGAAGGGTACTTGAAGCATCTTTTCCACCATATACAGAACATAAATCTTCTGCAAAGCCATCAGCAGTGTTCGAGACACCATCAACATTTTCATCAAGAAGGCATACATGATTGGCGCTCTCTTCAGAAGAGTGAGAGCGCAAGAAGCTCGATAAATATTTTGAATTACGTGTCATGCTGGCTTCAACACAATTAATGTGGTCGCGATGATTATTCTAATAATAATAATAATAATAATAATAATAATAATAATAATAATAATAGTCTTCGTGGTAACATGGTGCTCTAGACAGCTCGCAAGACTAAAAAAGGCGGCTGTCTGTACGCTAGAGCGTATGAAAGTCACCCATCCAGAGCAAGAATTCGCAGGGTGTAGAAAACAGCCTTTGGTGGTTGTACCTTTTACGTACGTACGTACACACACACACGCACACACACACACACACACACACACACACACACACACTTGCTCAATTGCCGAGCAGAGCACTGCAGACACGCACGCAGTTGACGGGTGCATAACACCGCAGCGGTCGCAAGGAAGGGGAGCCCGAATGGCTGGGCGAGGGGGGGGAGAGAAAGCTCTGTATGCCAGATATAAGCAAGGAGTTGCGGTGTCGCGCGCAGGCTGTGCGGACCGCTTGTTCAGACGGACTGAAGAAGAAAGATTAGTGCTCTCCAAAGAGCCGTCAAGCAGCCTGCAGAATAGACTAATGCAATGTTGCGCTGGTATTGCAGGGTGTGCCACTTCAGGGCTTTGAGGCAATACTCGTAAGCTAGCATGAGCTTGCGACGACCGAAACGGCAGGAGTAGAAGGGGCGTGTTGTCCGGCGCTGAACAAAATCTAGTTTCTCAGCGACGTGAGTTTGGCACGGGAACTATACTGATACTCATGCGCTTGAATGAGAGACATCCGACCTCAATGATTATCGCAAACTAAGCACCAAACTACAGAAACTAAGCCATCCAGGAATTACAGCATTTACAATGCAAATGCGCGTATGCCGCGACCTAATAAATGCACTGTTAGTGAAAAAGTTGGAAAAAGGCAATCGCTTCGTAAACTTGTAAATCAAGGTAATGTAAATTACGGTAGAGTCCAGAGATGACAAAGTGCGAGAGGTTAGGTTAATTGGTAGAGCCTGTGTGTGTGTGTGTGCGCGTGCGTGTGTGCGTGTTTGTGTGTTTGACACGGCGGGTTGATAAAAAAAACTCTCTCATACTTCAACTCATAGTACTCAACAGCGCGCGTAAAAAGAAAGAAACATTGAATATGGGATGCGAATCTTTTCATTTCTTAGCGTACGTGAAAAAAACAGTATTCACCGCCCGGTTTCTCTGCACGTCGGGCACTACACGGCACTGCTCTACTTTAAATGAAGCTCAAGTGATCGCTTTATATTGTTACGAATGATGTTTATTTAGAGGGTGAAACGAGGTCCGAGAGGGAAGCTACAGGCCAGGCCCAGCCGGCGCAGAGTACCCCGAGATCGCGCGCGCACACTCTACTTCTTCTTTCTCTGCCTCAGTCGCGCAGTGCTGCGACATTTTCCCCGGGGGAAGACGAAGCTCGCTGAGCGAATTAAAGGGACCTGTGTAGGGACTGCATGAGTCTGGTCACGTAAACAACTTGCGTCGCACGTGAACGCCGATTACTTGCCGTCACTTTGGCGACGACAAAGTTCACATCACTCAAGCGGCTAAGTATATCGAATGGTCAGGTGTAGGTAGCGAGAAACTTGCGGTACAATCCCTTTTTGCGAAAAGGTGTCCACAACCAAACATAATCACCGCGAGTAAAGCTGACGGGGATATGCCGCGCATCATAGCGAATCTTGCTGCTGCCTTGTGAGGACAACGTCCTAAGATGCGCCAGTCGACGTGCTTCCTCAGCACGACACAGTTTGGGCAATGGAAGGATTTTCTTGGCACGATAAACGTAGAATAGTGTCCAGAAAGCTCTGGGGAGCGCGTGCGTACAGCAAAAAGGGCGCATATCCAGTAACTTCGTGTTGGCACTATTGTGCGCGTACGTTACAAAAGGTAAGACGGCGTCCCAATTCTTGTGGTCAGCAGCGACATACATTGATAACAAGTTGGTAAGGGTTCGATTCGTCCGCTCCGTGAGGCCATTGGTTTGCGGGTGGTAAGGAGTGGAATGCCGATATGCAGAACCACAAAGCCTTAAAAGTTCTTCAACGACGTCGGCGGTGAACTGCCGTCCACGGTCACTGATGACAACCAGGGGAGCGCCGTGACGGAGTATGACGTAATGCAACAAAAATGAAGAGAAATCTGCTGCAGTGGCAGATGGAAGTGCCACCGTTTCCGTGTGGCGAGTAAGATAATCTACGCATATTGTAATCCAGCGGTAGCCAGCTGACGTCTTTGGGAGCGGGCCAAGCAAGTCGATGCCGAATTTTTCAAAGGGTAACGTCGGCGGCCTAGCTGGTTGTAAATAGCCTGCTGGGGCCGTCGTCGTTTGCTTGTGGCGCTGGCAAACAGTAAAGCTGGAGACATACTGTTTCGTTGTGTTCCAGAGCTTGGGCCAGAAAAATCCCTGTCTAAGTCGGTGTAGTGTGCGTGCAAAGCCAAGGTGCCCGGACGTGATATCATCATGCATGGAACGAAGGACAGTAGGGCGCAGATTTTCGGGCGCAACTAGAAGCAATGGGGGACCATCCGCCGAGTAATTTTTTTTTTGTACAGCAAACTATTACGAAAAGTAAACGGTGATGTTCCTGCTGGCTCACGTGCAGCTGCCCGTAGGGATTTCAAGGTAGGGTCGCAACGTTGCTCGCTCTCGAAGGTACGCAGGTCTGGAAAGTCGGAAGAGATGGAAACTAGGTAGTCATCGAAGTCATCATCCTCAGCTTTAGTGTGAGGCGAAGGGAGACGGGATAGGCAATCAGCATCCGTGTGACAGCGCCCGCTCTTGTAGTTAACGGAAAAGCTGTACTCTTGAAGGCGCAAAGCCCAGCGGGCCAACCGACCAGACGGATCACGCAGCCCAACCAGCCAACAGAGTGAATGATGGTAAGTCATTATCGTGAATGCGCGGCCATGTAGATACAGGCGGAACTTCTGAATGGCGAATACGACTGCTAGGCACTCGAGTTCAGGAACGGTGTAGTTTGTCTCCACTTTTGTAAGTGTCCGACGAGCGTAGGCAATTACATGCTCACGGCCATCGCAGAGTTGGACAAGCACAGCGCCAACACCCGCACCGCTGGCGTCAGTGTGCAGCTCAGTTGACGCCTCCGGATCAAAATGCCGCAGTACTGGCCCAGAAGTCATCAAAAATTTCAGCTGTTGAAACGCCGACTCGCAGTCAGCAATCCACAAGTATGCGGTGTCTTTGTGTAGGAGAGACGTGAGGGGAGAGGCAAGCTGTGCGAAATTCTTGATAAAGCGCCGGAAATATGAGCAAAGGCTCAAAAAGCTTCGCAGATCTTTCACCGTTTGTGGCTGTTGGAAGTCGCGAACCACTGTTATCTTTTCAGGGTCTGGTCGTATGCCGTCTTTGTCGACCAGAAAGCCTAATACGAGGGCTTGACGCTCACCGAAATGACATTTCTTCGAGTTTAAAATAAGGCCAGCTTGCGGGATACACTCAAGTACGATCGACAGGCGCTGATTGTGCTCGTGAAATGTCCGACCGTAGATAAGCGCTGATTGTGCTCGTGAAATGTCCAGCCGTAGATAATGACGTCGTCTAAATAGCACATGCAAATTTCCCATTTGAGTCCGCGGAATACGGTATCTACAAATCGCTCGAATGTTGCTGCAGCGTTGCATAAACCAAAGGGCATATCGCTGAACTCAAAAAGACCGTCAGGTGTCACGAAGGCTGTCTTCTCCTTGTCTGAGGGGTGCATGGGAATTTGTCAATATCCTGACCGTAAATCAACAGAAGAGAAATACGACGCGGAGTGGAGGCAGTCGACGGCGTCATCTATTCGTTGTAGGGGGTACACGTCTTTCTTTGAGACGGTGTTTAGGCGGCGATAGTCCACACAGAATCTCCATGAGTTGTCTTTTTTCTTCACTAGGATCACAGGAGCAGCCCAAGGGCTACATGATTCCTGGATCACTCCTTTCTGTAACATTTCTTCGACCTGCTCGGCGATGACTTTTCTCTCCGAAGGTGAAACGCAGTAGGGCTTCTGGCGAATTGGCGTTGCTTGCCCTGTATGGATGCGGTGTTGCATACGAGACGCCGGTGGTGTATGGGACGCTCGTTGGCCTTGAGGAAAATCAAACACTGTGGCGTAGTGAGCGAGCACAGCTTCCAGCTGACACTGTTCACTCGAAGACAGCGACTTGTTAATCATGCGCTTAAAGTCAGCAGAATTATCATGGTTAGAATTGGGGTTGGATTTCTTTTCGGCAGTTCACATTTAGACCGTTCCGACGCTGACAATGGCATGTTCATCAAAACTTGCCAGTTTAAGTCCTAGGGCCAATGTTATGGATTGGGTTGAAACGTTCACTGTCCACAAACGAGTACAACCATCAGTGGTGACAACGAGGGAGCGAGGGACTATCGCATTTTTCTTGAGCGCATTGTTATAGTCGGGCTCGGCTAAACCATAACAAGAACCTGTGCGAGGGCGAGAAGTATTCACAGGTACAAACATTGCAGTCTGAGGGGGCAAAGTCGCATCTTGTAACACGGAGAGAACGTCCGCGGCATCACTGGTGCTAGCTGTCATTGAAGTTAGTGCGTCGCGGCGAAGAGAAATCGCTTCACTTCCACAATCGAAAGTTGCCCCCCACTCACGCAAGAAATCAGTTCCTAAAATAATGTCATGCGTTGTACGTTCAAGCACAGTAAATTCACTTCGAAATGTCTGGTCCCCTATCCCAACTGAAACAGAACAGACCCCAAGAGGGCGTAACATTTCCCCGCCAACTCCACGAAAGGTAGCGTTCCGATCCCAAGAAAACAACTTTTTGTCCAAGACGATTTTTGAAGGACAGGCTCATAACAGAAACTGCCACCCCGGTGTCAACTAAAGCAAAAACACTCACATTGTCAACTAAAACGCACACTTTGTTTTTAAACAATTTTACACAAGGATACGAAGATGAACATATTGCGGCCTCACCCCCGTCGGTCGCACCAGCTAGTTTCCCAGCGGTGGCGGTGATAACGAACGACGATGAGGCGATGGAGAGCGTCGTTGTCGTGTCGGTGGTGGTGTGAGGCTGCAATCGGAAACGGGGAAGTCACTGCATTTCGCGCGTCCCTGCTGCAGCCACTGGAAGGAACTGGGATACGGCCAGGGCTCGTCAGCGGGCACGCGGGGTGTGTAGGAATTAAACCGTGGAGCACGCTGCTGGCGGCGGTGGCAATACCTAGCAATGTGTCCAGGCAAGCCGCAGCTGTAGCAAATGCGGGAGTCGCGGCTTGTCGCGGGTGACACCGGTGACATGGGTGTTATGGGTGGAAACGTACTCTCAGGCTGGTTGTAGGAGGGAAGAGCCCGCGGAATAAATCGTTGTGGTGCATCTTATCGGCGTCCCAGACTTGTCGGTTGCGGTGGCAAGTTGCTGCTCTCCGTACGATCAGCATAGGTCCTGTGAGGTTCTTGGTAACTCTCAGGTGCCCAGGTGGCCGGTGGCACACGAGAGCGATGATCAAATGCACACTGATGGTACACATGAGCGTCGTCAGCAACTTTAAGGCGTTGAAGCTCTTCTTTAACCACTTGCCGAATCACAGAGGAGATGTCGTCGTGGGTTGGGACGGACACACTTGCAATAGAAGTAAAATTGTCCAAGCGTCCAAACTTTGGCCCAATCCTTCTCATTTTCAGCGCGTCAAACGCCCGGCAGTATTTCTTCAGATCAGATGGAGTACTAAGATCTTCCTTCGTTATAAGAAAATTATAAACATCTTCAGCGATTCGTTTAAGCAGATGTCCTACATTGTCTTCGTCTGTCATGGTAGCGCTGACGGTTCCGCATAATTTCAGTACAGCCTTTATGGACGTTGTACACGTTTCGACAGGTAATTGAGCTCGTCGGGAAAGCGTCTGCTCAGCCTTTTTTTTCTTAGAGATCGGGTCCCCGAAGCACTTGGTGAATTCTTCTGCAAAATTATCCCAGCTTGTCAGAACGCTCTTGTGGTTTTCAAACCAGAGGAGCGCGGTTCCAGCGAGAAAAAAGAAAAACACGTTATCGAGCTGCTTCGTAGTGCTCCAGTGGTTGTGGCGACTCACTCTGTTGTAGTGTTTAAGCCAGTCGTCGACGTCTTCGTTCGCCTTCCCCGAAAAGGTGGGTGGCTCTCGCAGCGGTGTCCAGAAGCCAGTCTGACCTGCGTGATTGCTGTCTTGTCCGCCGTAGGTGGGGTCGTCATGGCCTTCTCCGGAATCGGCCAGGTCCGCTGCTTGTGGTCGTAAACCGGCCAAGCGTCTACTCCGTCGGACAGTTGCTAGAGCTGGGTCGTCCAGGATGGTCCAAGATTTACCCCGCACCTCCACCAAAGATGTTACGAATGATGTTTATTTACTGGGTGAAACGAGGTCCGAGAGGGAAGCTACAGGCCAGGCCCAGCCGTGCAGAGTACCCCTAGATCACGCGCGCACACCCTACTTCTTTCTCTGCCTCAGTCACGCAGTGCTGCGACAATATGAAATAATATGTTATCGTGACTCACCCGCCGTGGTTGCTCAGTGGCTATAGTGTTGGGCTGCTGAGCACGAGGTCGCGGGATCGAATCCCGGCCACGGCGGCCGCATTTCGATAGGGGCGAAATGCGAAAACGCCCGTGTGCTTAGATTTAGGTGCACGTTAAAGAACACCAGGTGGTCGAAATTTCCGGAGTCCTCCACTACGGCGTGCCTCATAATCAGAAAGTGATTTTGGCACGTAAAACCCCATATTTTTTTTAATCGTGACTCGTTGCCTAACTGTCCCTGATACCGATGCATACTCACGCCGGCCAATTTCTCTGACGAAATAATTACCCCTATCTGCCCAAAATAACCGGAGAGCACAGATTCGCAACTTGCTTGTATTGTTCCGTACGCATCGTCGAGTCAATTCATTGCGCAAATCGCGATCAAGAATGGCTGGTGCCCGAACGCTCGCCAATGAGGAAGTACTCTAACGTACGAGACTAAAGAGCGAAAAATCGCATAATGTGTTAATAATGAAAACACAGTGCAAAGAAGGAAAAAAGAAACGCCGCCGTACTCTAGTTCCATGAAGGAAGTGTACAAAATTACTCGAGGAAGTATTGATATGCCACGACCTAATTTGTGGCATTAACTTGCAAAGTGCAAGCGAAACTAAGACGACATTTAGAGCCATTTTCTTACAGCAAGCATGCGCAAGGGTCACCTTTGCAGCGAATACAAATAGTCTGCATTATCCCGCCATTCGCTTACATTGACTTCTTTTCTTGCGCCACTGAGTTAAGTTGTCTTAGAGATCACCTAAATGTTTAATGCTTACTGCTTGGTAATATACCATGTGTCACACGTAACTTGTTGCGAAAATTAAAAAATAATATATGCGTCAAGTAAATGGACAGAAGCAAGGTAATGTTTGCCTTCGCAAGTTGGACAAATCCTTTTTGTATGTCACGTAATTACATAATTACTTATCATTACTTGATATACTTCATTGAATATAATAATCAGAGCAAAAATGTTAATGCGAAAATTGTAGATCCTCCTATCCCGATCCCGATCCCAATCCCGATCCAGCTTTCCCGAAAAAATTCCCGATCCATATCAATACATGCTACATAAAAGTTTTTTCCGAGCGTGAAAGCCTCTAGTCTTTATATTTTTAGTTTTTCTGTACTTATGGTGACTTTTCCGTCAGTGGCGAGACATCGGACCAACATTTTTTTTCATTGGCTTAGGCCAGCCGCTACGTAATTTTGCTTCCCTGCTACGGCGTATTCTTCACCGTAGCTTTGGGAGGTGTCACACTTAGTAAAACACGTTGTGGGGCTAGTTGGTGCGTAGCTTTCATTAGGTGAAGCGCCAATAGTGACGACACACAAGAAGTATTCTAGAAGTGTCTGTATTCCTTCTTGTGTGCCATCACTATTGGCGCTTCACTTAATGAAAGTGTCACAGTTACTTCCCTATAATTTCCCTTTGACACATCATTTTTTATCCCACTTTTTGCTCAAGAGCACGCTGGCGTTGTGCCCCTTCCGGTTGCTGTTGCCAGCCTGCTCCTTGCATTTTTTTAATTTTCGTTCTGTTCCTAATTCTTCGAACCTAATAATAACGCCAATGATTAATTAGGTGAGACGGCTATCAAAGGCTTTCCTAAGCTTCTGTAATTTTTTTCTGCCTAAGACTTCGTATTTAAATTTACAACGCAACGATGTCCTAGGCCACGTCTCATTCGTGAGGTCTGATTTTTTTGCTTGAGCATGAACGAGGCATTTACCGCCTTTTTCAGAAGTATACGGTCTACGTTGCTTTCGACCACCAGGTGAACTACAGGCTTTTTAAGGGAGTTTTTGTGCTATTCCGTAAATCCAAAGGCTCTGTCGCATGAAAAAAAAGACTCTCCTGCTCACGTCATCGTAATGTTAGCAGCATTCCGGGCAAGTTGGTAATTTATTACTCAAGCGATATTGCGCAACAAAAAAACGACACGGACATGAGAGGACTGGCGCGCTTGGTGTGTCTTGCTCTCACGCCCGTGTCGTTTTTGTTGCGCAATATCATTTGAGTAATCGTAATGTCCCGAGTGCCGCGTGAAGCGCACCACCGAAATACGCATATTCTGAGGGTTTGGAGTACGCTTGAAACAAAGGCTGCACGTGCCCGTTGTACGCGCCTGGTAAGTTTACTGCCATCTCAGTTCACTGAACGTCATCAGGCAGTGTACACCCATTTGTTAAAGAACTAACTGGCGTGGTGGGGCATGTAGAAAAGGCCACCAGCATGCAAAATAACTAAACAATTCTTAGAGAAATGCCTTGCGTTATGGGTGTGGTTTCGTCACTCCGTACATTGGGTTTAGAAGAGTTCTTACTTTTACTTTGTGCTCAAGAGCAGATCACTCACCTGACGACGATGTTTGTGCACTCTTGTGTACTGACCCGTGCCTGGCTCTTAGTCCTCTCCCTTTAGCCTGCAAAATCAAAGAGTAGAAGTCGTTGAGCGGTGTGTATGTGTATGTGCTCCAACAGTCGAAGTGTTGAACCTTAACGCAATTGCTTTAAAGGCTGCTCAACAGGTTTGCTGCTTATTATTTGACGAAAAGATAGAAGTGTATTTGATTTAGGAAGGAACAGCGCCAGCTAAGACAATCACGAGAGGGCGAACGACACAGGACAAGCGCCATCCTCTGTCGCCATCCTGTGGCGCTGGTCCTGTGTCGTTCTCCCTCTCGTGATCGTCTTAGTTGGCGCTGTTCCTTCCTAAATCAAGCATGCACCATCTAGCCTAAATGAATGTTGTCTTGAAATAGAAGTGTAGGAAATCTTGGAACCTGTTGTCCCTTAGTCGTTATCAGCAAACGCACAGGCAAAAGAAAAACTCAGTGCCCTTCCAGTCTGTGAAGAAGGATGACCAGCGAAGCTGTGCATGTGGGCCCGTTGATGGTGAACTGCACCTCCGCCGCCAGTCGGCCCGGTACTGCACTACCTTCGGGATCGGCTCACGTATGGACAGTGCTTAATGCCTGCTTCACCTCCGCCGCTGATCGGCCGGGCATTGCACTATCTTCGGGATTTTTTCTACACGTGGACACAACTGGGGGAAAAAAGGCGGGAGGGGTACCAGCGAAACACAAAGGACGCGCACACAAGTAAAAGGCGTTAGACACGGACGGGGGCTGGACATTCAACTGTACTGTATTGGAATTTGCATTGCCGGCACATAACCTCCGATGCATGTGCAACTTCTACTCCTCCCAATACCCGTGCATCAATGTCAGTTTTTTATTAATAATCATGTTCTACCTACCCGATAGGTAAGCACCTTCCTCGTTTGTTAAATAAAAAGACGTATGACTGACACAATTTTATTTCTCATTTCCAATGTGAAACGCTTCTAAGATATCGCGTTCGTATCTGGCCTTACCCTTCCCTAAAACGGTAACACGACCGAACAATGGTGCACTTTTTTTGCACGTGCCTGGCTAAAAAAGCGCTAATGCCGTATGATTCTAATGAACTGGTACAGAGGGGTGTAGCGGTCAGATGCCTTCTGGACGCAGTGCAGAAGAGTTGCTGCCGCCGCATGGCCTACAGCCTGAAGCAGCATGTTGAGAGGTTGCTTGCAGCAGGTTTCCCTCTCTTGGTCATTGGAGCTGTTGCCGGTTTGCGGAAAGTGAAGGGTCTAGGAGGCTAGAAGTCGCCGCCATCAGAGCGATCAAAGCAACTAGAAGTAATACCATACATTCATAAAATTTCACACAGCATTAAGAACGTGACGGGAAGGCAAGGTGTAAGCGTTGTGTGTTCCACACCTGGCAAACTGGCTAGCCTGTGCGCGAGGATTGGAAACGAGGGGACGAAGAGAGGGTCCTGTAAAGTTAAATATGCAACACCCTTCATCGAGTGCAACACTGTTTTTGTTTACCGCATTCCGTTGGCTTGTGGTCAAGTCTATATAGGACAGACATGTAGATGTGTTAATAAGCGCTTGCAAGAACATAACCTATCCTTATGTGTGGACTAGGGAAGCAATTTGGCAGTTCATTACCGCGGCTGCAAGGAGTGCAAAAAAAGTGCGCCATTGTTCGGTCGTGTGACAGTTTTAAAGAATGCTAAGACCAGATAGGAACGTGGAATCTTAGAAGCTTTTCAAATTAGAAATGAGAAATAAATTTCTGTCAGTGATACGTCTTTGTCTTTAACAAACGAGGAACGTGCTTACCTATCGGATAGGTAAAAGATGATGAATAATAAAAAACTGACATTGATGCACGGGTTTTGGGAGGAGTATAAGTTGCGCATGCGTCGGCTGTTTTCACACGGTAATGTATCTTCGAGGTGTTATCTATGCACATGTCTTGGGAATACTCGAAGGTGCGCATGCGTCGGAAGTTATGTGCGGGAATATAAATTTCAAGTACAGTTGAAATTCCAGCGCCCGTCCGTGTCTAACGCCTTTTCCTTCTGTGCGCGTCCTTTGTGTTTCGCTGTTACCCCCCCCTCCCTTTTTTTTTTTTGAATTTCATCATGGGGGGAGGGCACCAACTGGGCCCAAGAGCTTGTGTTAATAGTGGGGAAAGTAGCCTTTAACAGCTTCGCGGTAAAAATTCACCAAACAGGTGTTCAAAATTAAAGAAAATGAAATTGATACACAGGTGACTAAATTAATGCCACAGAGCAGTTCTCGCAGAAAAAATAAACACCACGCGCGTAGCCTGTATATCAGTGCACAGGAGACAGGATCAAAAATTTCCGCCTAGAACAATCCTGTGCACGGCACGCACAGAGCTGCACGAGACAAGAACGGCCGAGCGCCCCACGCGGGGCAAAATTTCACTAGCGGGTGCACATTTCTCTCTCCTTCACACCGCCCTGATTGTCTCTTGCACTGCACGCGTTCGGGCGCATTTCGTACCGCGCGCGGTGTGTGCCTACGTGTGCGTGTGTGGACGTCTTATTCGAAGGACGATGTGCACGCTTGCATTTGTCTTTAAAGGGACACTAAAGCGAAACAATAAATCAGTTTAGACTAATAAATCATTATTTGAGAACCCTGCAGGCAGTCCTTTCAAAGTAATAGTTGGGTTATTAGATGAGAAAAATGAAGGTGCAGGTATCAGTGTTTGAATTTTGCGCCAAAATACCAACGCCGGTATGTGAGTATGACATCAGGGATTCCAAAGTATGCTTCCGCATTTGGGCCGCGTTGGCTGAGTAAAAGTTCCCGAAACTTGCCATGCTTAATATTCAGTTCCTTTAGAACAGAATGTAGCCAGTCTGTACCGCTATATGATTTAAGTAGGCCGTAGGAGACACCATCGAAATCTATGACGTCACAGCCACTAGGTGCGGGAACTTTAAGGAGGCGTCGCCACCCGTCTTTCGTTCTTGCGCTTTTTCTGGCTCACCAAGAGCCTTATCGTGGTAAGAGTGGTGTTTTTGGTGTTGTGGATAGGTAATTTCCTGATGCAGAATAAATCATTTTTCTCTTTAGTGTCCCTTTAAGAAGATCGGTGCGTTTGACGATTAATTTCGTGGGTGCAATGCGGTGAGGGCAATGCAATGCGGTGAAAGGGCAGCGTATGCTTAGCCATGTAAGTAGCGCGGGGAAGGTAATCGAAAACGACATCGTATGTGCCAGCGAAGGGAGAACGTCTGCATATACAATGCGTGTTAGCTCAAGTAATTTTTAGTTTTCCACAAAACGTTTTGTACAAATTTGTGTTGTCTCTCCTGGCGGCAACGGACTTCTAACTACACTGTGCGGAAATAAACAAAATATATCGCCGCATAGCACAAATACGACATGCGCACACAACTTTAACTAGTGCGTCTCTTACAATATAGAATAGCGGCAGCAGCGTAAATAGCTTGGCACTTTTATAACAGTAGTCCAGAGACGGAAGCGCGCAGCGGTAGCACAGAGGTAGAGCATCCACCTCGCATGCAAGAGGACCGTGGCTCGAATCACGGTGCCGCACAATTTTCCACCGGCTTAAAAAAATTCACGTGATGATAAAATTGCATCAACAGGACTGGAGTGCGGCCTCATCTTGGTGACCAGAACCGGTAATGCACTCCCTCACCAGAGCAGGATTGGCCACCCTGGTGCAGTACTTGGCCACAACCTTCTATATGAATACAACAATCAAACCCCGGCCCTCAGTCCCCAGCAGCTGCGAAGCAACTGACCACGGCGGCGGTCAGACCTGTGACGCAGCAGGGGGTGCTAAGAATCCCTGGATTCGGACAGGCCGCCATTGGAATCTGAACCTGGCAACGTTTAACGCTGGAAGGTTATCGAGTGAGGCGAGTCTAGCAGTGCCATTGAAGGAATTAACGGGCATTAAATGGGATGTAATAGGGCTCAGTGAGGCTAGGAGGAAAAAAGAAGCATATACAGTGCTAGAAAGCGGGCACGTCCTGTGCTACCGGAGCTTAGCGGAGCAACGAGAAATAGGACTCGGATTCCTGATTAATAAGAATATAGGTGGTAACATACAGCACTTCTATAGCATTAACGAGCGGGTGGCAGTTCTTTTGGTGAAACTTAATAAGAGGTACAAATTGAAGGTCGTACATGCCTACGCCCCTACATCCAGTCATCATGACCAGGACGTCGAAAGCTTCTATGAAGATGAGGAATCAACGATGGGTAAAGTCAAAAGAAAATACACCATACATATGAGCGACTTCAATGCCAGGGTAGGCAAGAAGCAGGCTGGAGACAAGTCAGTGGGGGGAATGTGGCATAGGCTCTAGGAATAGCAGGGGAGAGTTAATAGTAGAGTTCGCAGAACAGAATAATATGCGGATAATGAATACGTTCTTCCACAAGCGGGATTGCCGAAAGTGGACGTGGAGGAGCCCAAAGGGCAAGACTAGAAATGAAATAACCTCATACCCTGCGCTAACCCTGGCACCATACAAGATGTGGACGTGCTCGGCAAGGTGCGCTGTAGTGACCATAGGAGGGTAAGAACTCGAATTAGCCTATACTTGATCAGGGAACGGAAGGAACTGGTACATACGAAGCCGATCAGTGAGTTAGCAGTAAGAGTGGAAATAGAGGAATTCCGGTATTCGGCTTTAACTGAGGAACAGGACCGGTCCGTAGTGCTGAAGCAATGAACGACAATCTTATGGGTATGATAAATAGTGTGCAATAGAAGTCGGTGGTAACTTCGTTATCCAGGATACCAGTAAGTTGTCGCAGGAGACGAAAGGTCTTATTAAGGATCGCCAATGCATGAAAGCCTCTAACCCTACAGCTAGAATAGAACTGGCAGAACTTTCCAAGTTAATCAACAAGCGTAATAAAGCTGACATCAGGAAGTATAATATCGATATAATTGAACATGCTCTCAGGAATGGAGGAAGCCCAAAGGAAGTGAAGAACAAACTAAGTATAGGCAAGAATCAGATGTGTGCGTTAAGAGACAAAGCCGGCAATATCATTACTAATATGTATGAGATAGTTCAAGTGACTAAGGAGTCCTATAGAAATTTATACAATACCAATGGCACCCACGATGATAATGGAAGAGAGAATAGTCGAGAAGAATTTGATATCCCACAAGTAACGCTGGAAGAAGTAAAGAAAGCCTTGGGAGCTGTGCAAACGGGGAAGGCAGCTGGGGAGGATGAGGTAACAGCAGATTTGTTGAGGGATGGTGGGCAGATTGTTCTAGCAACTGGCCACCCTGTATACGCAATGCCTCATGACCTCGAGCGTACCGGAATCTTGGAAGAACGCTACCATAATCCATGCATAAAATAGGGGACGCCAAAGACTTGAAATATTATAGACCGATCAGCTTACTGTCCGTAGCCTACAAAGTATTTACTAAGGTAATCGCAAATATATTCAGGAATACCTTAGACTTCTGTCAACCAAAGGACCAGGCAGGATTCCGTAAAGAGAGAGAGAGAAATTTATTTACAGAAAGGCAGAGAGATCGGCCTGAGCTTTAACTTGCTCTCGCCTGCTAGTCTACACTGGGGAAGAGGGACGGTGAGAGAAAGGGCTGATGAATGATGATGGTATAAGGAAGAGATGCGTATATACAAATTCACAGAGTTGTGGCCTCTCTAAAGCCGTGGGTCCAGCCCAGTGGCTTGGAGAAAGCTATAGCGTCTCTTGTTACCAGGGCTGCGCTGTTCGCATTAGGCCAAGGACCTAAAAGAAACGTGTCCGATAGCGGTCTCTCATGGATCTTTGCACTGGAAGAGACAAGTTGCTGTCGTTCTTGCACGTAGGCGGCACACACACAAAAAACATGTTTAAGTGTTTCTGGCACCTCACAGCATTCACAGTTTGGGCTAGTATCACTGGCACCTATCAAATGTCTATAACGGCTGCTGAATGCGACACCTAGGCGAATCCGGTGCACCATGCTCGTGTGGCTTTTTTTGAGCTTGTGAGGCATATGAAATTTCATTTCTTGGTCCCATTTGTGTAATCGCTTGTGTCGTCGATCTGGTTGGGTCCAGTGTTCTAACGTATACTCGCGGTTTACGCGACGAAGTAGGGCGTTTGTGTCTACATGAGAACGGAATGCGTACTTCACAAGCATTATCTAAAGCATGTTTCGCTTCAGCGTCTGCCTGTTCGTTCCCGATCAAGCCACAGTGTGAGGGTATCCACCGTAATGGCTACTCAAGAACAGACCATATTCTCACTAGCAATCAGGTGATAGAGAAATGCGCGGAATATAACCAACCCTTATATATAGCTTTCATTGATTACGAGAAAGTGTTTAATTCAGTCGAAACCTCAGCAGTCATGGAGGCATCACGGAATCAGGGTGTAGACGAGCCGTATGTAAAAATACTGAAAAATACCGATAGCGGCTCGACAGCGACCGTAGTCCTCCATAAAGAAAGGTGTCAGGCAGGAAGATACGATCTCTCCAATGCTATTCACAGCGTGTTCACAAGAGGTATTCGGAGAACTCGATTGGGAAGAGGTGGTGATAATAGTTAACGGAGAATACCTCAGTAACTTGCGATTCGCTGATGATATTGCCTTGCTTAGTAACTCAGGGGACCAATTTCAATGCAGGTTCACTGACTTGGAGAGGCGAAGCAGAAGGGTGGGTCTAAAAATTAATCTGCAGAAAACAAAAGTAATGTTTAAGAGTCTCGGAAGAGAAGAGTAGTTTACGATGGGTAGCGAGGCACTGAAAGTGGTAAGGGAATACACCTACTTAGGGCAGGTAGTGACCGCGGATCCGGATCATGGGACTGAAATAATCACAAGAATAAGAATAGGCTGGGGGTTCGTTTGGCAGGAATTCTCAGATAAAAGGATTATATACCCTGTAATCATGAAATTAATGTGGATTACATGTAAAAAGTGCCATACACTCACGAGTGATCAATGATCTATAGCGCTTCGTTTGCCAGTTGTTTACTTTGTTCGGCACACCGTAGTAATCCATGTCTGTTGTCTGCTTTTTTGTACTATTTTCTTCTGAATCGGCAGACTTTCACGGGTGGCATCAACCCTTTCGTGTTTACATTCCTGTTGTGACAGTCAACAACACAATAATAATTTCCAGTCATCTGAAGAGGCGCCGTAGCGAAGAAGAGACGCTTCGCGCGAACTTCGCATGGGCGCGACCTTGAAGGAAGCGGCAGAAAGGTGCACCCGTGTGAGGTGAAATCGTTCCGCCAGGAGAGAAACGAGCGCTGGCGTCTAGGATGAAACTTGGCATGCGGACGTCTATTGAGACATAGACAACTAGTACTAGACAGCCGCTCTAACTGATAGCAATAAATACGGAATAAAAGTTGCGCAAATGCCACGCACAGTGGCAATCTATGTTATGCGGAGCATTGTTGCAGATACCTGGCTATCCAGCGCTGTTTAGAGTCCTGCAACAGGGCACCAACGTGTTCCTGTAAATTGAGTAGCCTTGTGTGGGGCTCGCGAGCGTACGTGCGGGTGACGACAGCAGCAGGACGGCAAGCACGACGATCGTATGACGTCAGTTCTACGCGGGCCCTTCGACGCGTGGCGACCACATGACGCTTGTTGGGTCCTACGTGGCTAGCGAAAATGCGTAATCGAAATAAACACGAATTGTGATGTCATCAGCCACTACGTGCTGTGCGATAATACGTATATACGGCTACCTCATGTGGCGTACGTTAAAAGGACGATTTGTACTTCGGCGAAGAAATGTTAAAACTTGATGAACATGGGCAATCAACAAGTCTGTGCAACGTCGCACAGGTTCTGCGTAGCGTAAGCTGCTACGAGGAAATTATTAGGCAAAGTGGGCCGGTCCCACAGATAATACATTAGAACAGGGCGCCTCAAAGCGCGAGCTGACACAGGGAAAGAAAGCAGGCAAAGTGGCACGGGGTGCATGCGCCGAGTATTGCAAAGAGCTGGCTGGCTTTGGAGCGAGAGATGCATGCGTGCGATCGTGACCTAATGGTTGCAGTATCCGGCTGCTGTGGTCGTCGCTAGAGGGTCTGCTTGAATAAAAGTATCAATCGTGACTTACAGCGCATACATAGACGAGTGACAAAAAAACACGACGACGACAAGCGCTGACTTCCAACTGATTTATATTTCTAGAAGCAAACATGCATCTCAAAATTCTCAAAATAACAATCCCCCTCGTAATGAAGAAGCCGTATGCACTCAGAAAACTGAAGCGAACAGTGCACTCATCGGAATCACCCACACAACACACAGAATAGCGTATGTTTCAAGAACAAGCTCGAAACAGGCGTCCGAAACATCAATAAAGCGTTGCATACTCCCTCCAGAAGTTGCAGTGGTGGATTTGCAACAGCTCCGCTCGACGTCCACTTTCACCTGGCCAGGATGACGAGTCATTAAAACGCTTACTCTCGTTTCTTCCTCCAGCCCCATACCGGACACGTACCTTAAACGAACAACTAAACTTATGTAACTTACGCACTCCGCAGAACCCTTAAAGAATGCGTATTCTAATAACTAGTTCCTGAGAAGTCAGAAAACGGCCACCCTCAACACACACGAGCGACCCAGTCATAAATATTCTGTTTCCTTCCGTCCACACAGGACACGCGCTATTGGAACTAAGAACGCTTCTCAGTTCAAATTATGCACTAACTGAAAACCTACGCGCTTAACCTTACAAAATTGGAAAACACTTCTAAAAATGAAGAAGGTTAACTAATGCGCACGCACGTTACCACGGGCCTCTCATCGATAACCTTGACGCTTCAGTTTACTCCCAAGAGAAAAAAGCCAATCTAATCTTTAACACCTCGCGAAACTAAAGGTTTACATAAAACGCATCTTTCAAATCTCGGAGCTTTTCAAACTAAAACATAAACAAAGCTCATACCTTACATATTGAAAGAAACTAGTCTGAAATCGCGAAAATTTTCATATGCTCAAAAATAAAACAAAACAACGCGTTTCACTTCTACGGAAGTTGTCTTGGTCTCCCGTTCCAAATGCTTACGACTAACTCATGCTTTTGAGCCGTACTAGAGGTGGTCGCGGTTTGAAAGCTATTCTGGCTACGCTGGAACAACAAAAGGACCGACACCCTATCAGCTCCTTCAATAGGTTGCAGTGTCTTGACAATTTGCGTCCTGGCGCCAGGCTTTCCTCATGAACTCGACTGACCGCGCCGCCACTCCCTAGCCCCTCGTCTCGTCTTGCCACCTTGCGCTCATTCACCCTACATGCTGCACCCCGAAAAGAACAAAGAAACGACGAGGAACATAACCGCCCCGTGCCCTTTGTCCGCGTCCGCGCAGAACAAGTTTCTCGGTCTCTTTTTGACCGGCGGATCAAACGTGCTTGATGCGCCAACGTCGTCAACGACGACCGCACCTTCCTTTTCTTCGTGCCCTGGCTTTTTTCGTCTGTCGCCGTCTTTGGCTGCTCTACCTTATTTACCACATCCCGGTCTTTACAGCGCTTCTTTCTACGGCGCTTTTTCTGCGAACTCCATTTGAAGCTAGCTTCTCGCGCCTCAGGCTGTTCGGTACACATCTCGTTGGCCCGAATCGCTCTCCTACCCGCACATTCTGAGTGATTTTCATTTCAATCAACTCTCTTTGCCTCGACTGGCGGACAGCTAAACCCACTCTGGAACAATGCAGCAGTTTTTACTCGAGCTATGCAGCTCGCACTCCTGCGAAATGCCCTCTACTGCGTTGCCCAGCTGAGGCTGTGCACCGGCACACAGCTCGTCGGTCTCTATCGCTGCCTCACCAACACAGTCCGAATGATTCTTAACTAAATCATCCCTCTCTTGGCTACTTAGACTGGCGGACAGTTGTACCGATCCCTGAAAATGCAACTGTCTTCCCTTGAGCTACGCGGCTCGCAATCCTGTGAACTGCCCTCAACTGCGTCGACCAGCTGGCCGCTTCGGCACGCAGATCCAACTCGACCGTTATCTAGACATGGGTGCCCGTGTCTGTCGGGTCAGCAGTACTCTGTATTTCGTTAACGACCTCGTTAACATTACATGCGACGCACACTTGCGGTGACTGTGCCAATTCATTCACAGCTTGCCTAGCTGTCTCTACAGTGCTCTGTTGGCGCAACACCTCGTCACTCTCACTACAGCCTTTAACGGCCTCTGTAGCCACTAAGGCATGGTTAGCAGCTAGCCCTTTCCGTTAACCTATGAATACAGGTGCTACTCCTCTCGTCGGCTTCCGGCGAAAATCCGCCAGATACTTCCTTTCTTCGCTCTGTACTACCTACATAATTTTCAAGCAGCCGTTGTCTTTGTGCGTTTAACTGCTGCAATGCTTCTATTTGTTTGTTCAACGCTGCCATTTCTTTTTCAAGCTCTTGCCGTTTTTGCTCACGTTTACTCTCGCGATCTTGACGTTCTCGCTCGTGCTGTTGGCGTTCTTGCCTAATTGATTCCTGTTCCTGTATTTTGCTTAGAATTAGTTTACGTATTTGTTCGATGAATTTCACATCATTGCCACTCTGCAGAATGGTCTTACGAATTTCTGCTTCCGTCAAGTCCTCCTCTGCGGCTACCTCGAGCTCTTCACACAACCACAGCAGGTCAGCTCTCTTCATACACAATAGGACCATGGTCGCTACTTTAAGCTTTGCCTCTGCTGTCACACAATATTTCCCAGGTATATTTTTTGGCGCAAAGTACATTTCTTGAAAAGGGACAGAAGAAAGGAAGACAGTGAAGCGCCAAACTACCAACTGCTTAATGACAGCCTGAACAAACGTATAGAAGAAAAGACAACTTCCGCTCATGCGCAGGAAGCCAAGTGTGTGACAGAACAACATGGTCATGATAACATACTTTGGATAAAGCACATTTCTGCGGAATATAATACAATAGATGTATCGCTGACACAATCAGACCCTTTCTTTTTAATATAAAACGCTTCCAACAACTCCCTTGCAGGCTGGTCCCTACTTTTGCCAAGAGTCAATACTTGTTCAAAGCATGGCGTACAACGACACGCTTTACAGTGCGCAGGAAGATGCGCCTTGTCCCACTTACCGATACTATTAGCGTGCTCCCTCAGTCTCTCATTAATACAATACCGCGGGGCTGCCAGAATCAGCACGCCAAACATTTCAGGGACTGCGTTGAACGGGTGGTCTACGAGATACCCCTAGATTGCGGCAAGTCATACGTCGGACAAACGGGACCTTGTATTAATGACAGACTAAGGGAGCACGCTAATAGTATCGGCAAGTGGGACAAGGCGCATCTTCCTGTGCACTGTAAAGCCTGTCGTTGTTTGCCATGCTTCGAGCAAGTATTGATTCTTGGCAAAAGTAGGGACCAAAATGCAAGAGAATTGTTGGAAGCGTTCTATATTTAAAAGAAATGGTCTGATTGTGTCAGCGATACATCTATCGCATTGTATTCCGCAGAAATGTGCTTTATCCAGAGTATGTTATCATGCCCATGTTGTTCTGTCACACCTTGGCTCCCTGTGCATGAGCGGAAGTTCTTTTCTTCTATACGTTTGTTCAGGCTGTCATTAAACAGTTGGTAGTTTGGAGCTTCACTGCCTTCCCTTTCTTCTGTCTCTTTTCAAGAAATGTATTTTGTGCCACAAAGTATACCTAGGAAATCTAAGCACCAACTTGCCCAAGAAGAAGTCCTTTTGTCACACAATATTTGCTGCGATACCCACGCAAATCATAATACAAGTAAAAGATCCCCAGCGATTAAAATCTACAAACACAGAGAAACTGAAGCGTGGTAAATCTCACAGCCAAAACCACACGCTTACGCACTCAAGCTGCACCGTATCACTAGTTCTCCATCGTATCCAATTAGCTGCGAGAGGTGGTCAATCCCAAGTCGCTTCCAACTTGATCGGCATACCAGTCAGTCACCATGTCCGAAAGTCCGTAAGGTCTCCTTGTTATCGACGAGTTGTAGGGCAATCTCACCGCTACCATCCAGTTGTAAGAGTTGGAGGACAATTCCACCGCTGGCAACCAGTTGCCAGGTTTAGGCGTAGTTGAAGAGGGGACTTCCCATCGCTGGCTACCAGTTGTACTGGTTGTAGTCGGGCTTGCAATAAGTGGTAGCTGGCCCATGCTGTCGTCCAACTCACCCACGCTTGGGACGTGGTTGTAGGGAGAAACTTGCTCTCATCGACAAATAGGAGTACGGGATTTGTTTACAGTGTTTACATTACGACAGTAGGTACATTTCAACAGTCTAGCATGACTCCCAAATGGAGCACGAAAGACGAAGCACGAAGCCCCAAGCACACAGCACTCGAGCACGACTAGCAGTCGACAAACTCCTGCTTAAAAACCCTCTGTCCTCTCTAGATACCTAGGTGAGGGAAAACTGCCGTTCAACCTTCGTCCATTTGGAGCGTCCAACTTCCTCGTAGTCGATCCGCCTTTGAACGGGAGGGTTCACACACTCACTCCCGCACTTTAGTTTCACTGAACACACTGAGGTGAGCTGGTCCTCGTAGACGGGGGTTTATACGCTTGACCAAAGCAGGCACCTCTTCATTGCAGATCTGACCCCGCAGCTAGCCGCCGCGTCTATAAATTGACTGTTACGACTTCTGGAGCCCGTGAGAAAGCACCGCAAAACACCCTTTTCCAGGAATTCTCTTACTCCAAGTAGACCGTGAAGGCGACAGCGAATCAAGTAACAATACCCGGTCCGCCGAACGTGGTGGCGTCGCTGACTCTCCGAAGGAGGCGCATGGTTGATTAACTTTGCGATGGTCTCCAGTTCTCTTGAAGGAGGTGCATGGTCGGTTAACTTAGCTGGCGTCACCGGTTCTCCGAAGAGCGCCACCCCCGCCGGACGATCGAAACAGCTGAAACGGGCCGGGAAAGGTTCGCAGGTCAGTACCCCTGCAGGCCAATCGTAACAGTGTATAGTGGAATAGGTTCTAAAGATAGGTTTAAGAGCGTCTGAGTGATGGTGTAAGTTCAGGGCGAAATAATTGAACAAGCGGTGCGGGCAAGTCCTGAGAAAGGTCAGGGAAACCGAAAAGTAGTGTGGCCCTGCGCAATTTTTCACGAACACCTGGACGCAACAGTGAAACAGCAAGAAGAAACTTTAGAAAGAAAAGGGGGGCGACGACGTTCCGGTAGAAGCTTCATCGAGCAGAAAGCTAATCGTCTGTAGCGCGAACTAAGATGTGCGGAACATCTTGCACGCTGCTAGCTTGCTAGCGCGCCGAGTAAAGGAATAAGGAAAATCGTGATCGCGGACGTGCGCGTATACTTTCGTAAAGTTGTTGGGACGAGAGAAAGAGACTGCTGGACACTTTTCAACGAACTCACGAACCTGCGGGAAACAGCAAAGCCAGAAGAGAGGAAATAAGAAGAAAGTAATGTCGAAGAAGTACGGATTGTCATTGGGACGCCGCGAAGGCATGCGCTGATGGCTCTCAAAAACCAGGAAGACACGCGTGCGCGCTCGACTCGAGGACGCGTCTCGTTCGCAGTGCGCGCGCCTCGGTCCATCAGCGCGTCGTTTCACACCTGCAGCGTGTGCCCAATGCGGCGCGCTCGTTTTCTCGAAATTTCTGCTCGTTCACTCCTGGTATACGCGAGAACGTCCTTGCGTCCGCGTGGAATTACCCTTTACACTTGCGCCTCAAATTCTCCTCGCCTCCGCCGAGCTCAACGGCGGCATGCGAGATGGTGAACGCGAGGCAACGGTACGTAGGATACAGGCTGACTGATAAGGTGCTTTATGATAAAAAGTCTCAAACCTCAGAAGGAAGATAGAAGAGGTCGTGTTGGTCGTTTCGGCGATTGACGATCCAGACAGACGACGACGCACGCGAAGCGGCGCGGTGCACAAACTGACTGCCACGCTCGATGGCCACGGGACTGTCTCGTGTGGGATGGCTAACGGTTGCGAAGTCACGCCGTTGAGCGGTGCCAAGCGCCACCCGGAGAACAAGCAAGCTCTCTTGTCTGAGGCCCAAGCCGGCAGACGTTGTTGAGTGCAAAGCGGGGGGGGGGGGGAGAGGCAGTGGCATTTTTCAATCTGGACGGTTGCGACGGCAGAAGTCGCAGTGGACGCGTCGGCGGCGATGACAGAAAAAGCCCCGGCCTTGTTTTGGCGCCGGTGGGTTTGCTCGTTTCTCTTGCAGCGCAGCGTTTTAATCCGTTTTATATCCGAGAAATTGATTGACGCGCACGGACAAAAAAATGAAGAGTGCCACAAATCTGCATGCTTACGGTTTATAACGACCGTTCCTTTTTGACGCCGCTTTAATAACGGCGAATAGCCCGCAGGCTGTTAACGACTCGAAGGAAAGTCGCGGCGTATAGTTTGCTTGCTGCATACGGCAACTGGAGGCAACGTTTTTGTTGGTTCGCTCGGCTTTTGTTTTCTTCTTTCTTTTCTTTTTCGCACATGCGGTATTTCTGTTAAATTTGGAGCAGTCGGTAAATGTCCTTTCATTTCTGTGAACGCATTATGAGTCACTAAGCCGTAGTACCATATATGTGACTGTTAGAATAATCAGAGAAGGGGTGACACTTTCCATTGTGCCTTGTAGAGCTTAAGATTTGTATTCTACATCAGTGCACGTGTCGTGGCCGCAGGCTTCCGGCCCTGACTTTCAAACAAACAACCAGGCTTAATTTTGAGGCTCTTCTTAATGTTAGCGTGCATTATTTCTCTACCATCCGATTTTGGTTCGCTTCGGGACTAAGGTTTATCACTCAGATCTCCGGTTACCAAAATCCTGCGCCCACTGAATCTTTCAGAAAATTAATCTCATCACAACACCCTAATCCTACGCCACCCTTGACAACGTCTTCCTTCTCCTTACTCCCATTTTTTTTTACTCAGATGAACTAAGTCACTCGTTTCGTTTATTAAATCATCGTCTAAACCCAAATTCTTCTTAAAACCTCAAATATTGAATACGACCTACCTATGTTTGCTATCTAATGCTCACTTTTAAGCAACGGCCAGTTTGCCTCCGGTCCAACGCTTCTTGCGTGGTTCTTAACTTCGTGTTCAAGTTCATTTAATGCACGTTTCGCACGGTCACCCACGAACTCCTTTAGGGTGAGGGAGTGCGAGGCTTCCTAAGGGAGTTTGACCCCAAGAAAATTGTGGTCGTGTAATAAGGCCGATAATTAATTTTTAAAAGCAGCCACCAGAGGTGCATTCGGCAGGGTTTGGTTTTTGTACGCGTACAAGAATGCAACTTCTGATTACGCTCGTAGCTATTATAATTTATGCTACTTTCATAAAAGCATTATTCAATGTTATTAATGCGAAAGGCCTCACTAAAGATCAAAGTGCGCTCGCTACACACAGCAGTGCTGACAGCGACGCCAGCCACCCATTTGTGTTTTCCTTGGCGCCGTGGCTAGACGGGTGGCGCGTAGGCTGTGCGTTCAGCTGCGCGAACTGCTGCAAACTAGACTGAAAACGCAACATCTCGTACACGGTGACCTTGTGGGCTTTCCTTTTGTTTTGTCTGTTGTGCCGGCGTCAGTGACCGCATCAATACTGCACTACTAGTACGACAAAGGCTACGTTTACAGGAAACCGACGCGAGCAGGCCGAGTCAGGAATCGAGCTGACCGAGCCCGACGCGACCGCGCTTACATGAACTCGCCTCTGGCGAATCCACATAGCGACGGCACACAGCGTCGAGCCGAGACGCCTAACGCGTTCTAACTGGGCTTGCGGGTCCCGCTGCTGTTTGCTCTATTTCATGGGTCTTATGGCTGCGGTGAGGTGCTACAGGGGTCGCTAAAGTGCCTTGTCTTGTCCTGATACTATCCCCACCGCAGGCGCATAAAGCGTGACGTCTCAGTGTGCCCGCGCAACTCTCGGCGCTGGCGGGTCAGATCCGTCCGCGTTTCCATGCACGCTGCAAACAGGTCGGGTTCGGTCGACCTACCCCGTGCAGTCGGGCTGACTCATCCCGACGCTGTTAGGTCCGACCGGCCAGCGTCTACATGAACAGGCATATTGTAGCCCGACAAGCCGACTCGACCCGAATCTGTCGGATTCGTGTAAACACCCTCGAAGACGAGAACAAACATGGCGCCAAGCGGCCTAGGTTGAGAGTATTGTGCAGCAGCGAGCATATTTGTGCTTGAACTTGTATGTAATTCAACAGAAACGTTCAAAACACACGCAACGTTAATTTTAAGGCAAACATTAACTAAATTATCAGTTTTACAACAAGTATGGGCACGAGAGTATTCCCTTCAGCCGCCGAGGTAGATCGCCCATCTACCTTGACCAAGAAGTTAATTAAACTCCCGTAGCGCAAGGGCGACCGTGTGCCATCAAGTGCATCTCTCTCGAGATAAACATCACGCATTTAAAAAGAGTTTGCGGCTGGCCGTGTAACAGGGGACCAGTTTCAGTGCCAGTTTATTACCAAGTTCATAGGAAACGTTTCAGACCGGAATCTTATGGCAAGGAGTCTAGAAGAGTCGCGGCTGCGAGTCTCAGATGGGCCCAGTCACTGTGACATACTCGAAAGACCCGCTGCGGCAGCTCGCAAGGTCGATGCCGGCTGCAGCGGCCATTCGCGCGCTCTTAGCAAGCGCTTGTGCACTTGCATTCAGAAGCACGTTGAAGAACCCCAGGTGGTTAAAATTAATGCAGAGCCCCGCTACGGAGATAATTCGATCGTGATTTTTAACAGGTCCAAGCCGAGATCTTTTTTTAAAATTTCGTATCGTAAATTGCTTTTTGCGCAAGGAAAAGTTTCATAACCCAGTCGATGAGTTTCATATTGCCGCAAAGTGTCAATGAATAACGTGGGGATTTTCTTTTATTACGATGAAGCCTTGCCTTACGGCTTATAAAGTTTGGTGAGTATTATATGTGTGCTGTAAGACTTGATGTTGTCTATGGATTCAAGCGGTGTTTTGTGGTATTTGATTTTATGTCCCCAGCCATCATAGAAGGTGGGGGCACTGTAGCGGAGCCTAGCTTGCAGTATAGGATACGCGAGTATTCTGCTTGCAAGCATCACCAGTGTCCATACTGAAATGGTCGGCATCTACTTCCGTCACTGGAAGGGACGCGTTGCACCCAGTGGAAAGCGCGGCCAGTTTAATGTACAGGAGGCAGCCGGGCTAAGGACGTAGGGATTCTTTTCGATGCCGGTGACCATTGACTAAGCGTGAAAAGGGATAGCATTGAAATAGAAGCATTACATTATGCCGGGCTAGATTAGATGATCACAGATTCTTTACAAGCGCGCTGCAATTAAATAAAGAAATAATCTTTCGGATATTTATGCACACGCGCGTTACGCAAAGCGCCTTTCTGAAGTGAGAACTTTGCCATTGGACTTGTGAACGGTACAGAATAAAGTAACTGATTACAATTATAATTACTTCATTTATTATTATAAATTGTTACAGTGTGGAATTACTGACGCAAGAAAGTGTAATTGACCAAAATGCCATCGATAACTTGTACGTTAATTCGCTCCCAACCTCTATTAATATTCTTGTACTACAGTAAATATAGAACGGACTGGCCCGGTCCTTTCGATGCGTCTTCTGCCGTCCTGCTCGCGCTACTTTTACTGACATTTGCTTTACGCAATCTTGCTCAGCACTCAGCTCACTCAGCAAAGTGAAGCGAACAGTGCTTACGTTCTTTCTAATTGCACATGCAACATAGAACACAGCATGTCGAACACTATCTTTACCAATGGCTCATACCCCCGGAAGCAAGCAAACGAATGCAAGGGCTCATAGCCCCGTACGGTTCATGGCTACAAAATGTATGTAGATTTGTGCTCTTCACTCGCAATAAGACAATGCCAGCGACTGTGGGGATGTATGTCTGTGCCGTACAAACGAAAGACGGAATTGTGGTATCCACTGTGCATATATCTCCAAGGCACACCCAAGCGTGACATCGCGAAGTTCATAACCACGCACGTTGCATGGGTTAGCCGTGACGGCACTATACCCCTGTGGCCATCGTTGGAGACTTCAATGTGGTCATTTCAAAACCAAACAAGAAATGGTTCGCTCATTTTGTTCCAGAAAAGTTTGGTTTGAAGGGCCACACCAATCAAAGTCATTCAACTACAAATCAACGGTCGTGTAAATATTTAACACTGACCAAGTTACTGTTTAAGGTTATAACCGAATCAATCAGCGTAAATCATAGTAACCACAAAGCTATCGTCCCTGCCATTACCAAATGATGAAAATAAATACATTTACCCTTGTATAACCCTGTGTGATGTGCTACAGCTTCGCTGGTCATCCGCCTTCAGGGAGTGCATTGGCTCATTTTTTTATAGATATTCTGCGCCACAGAGTTTGAACACACGTTCACGATGGGCGGACTGCAGGGACGAGCGATGTTTCAACGCACGGACACTTTGCGCTCAAGATGCCGGTTACTCAATAAAATGCCGGAATGCTCGCGTGCGGGTCAACTGTGAAATACAGCGCTTCGCTGCGGCTGGATCACTGAGAGGGCGCTCTCGGTAAGGTCAATGAAAAGCTGAAAAAATTGGCCGTAGGTGATTTCCTGGCATCACCATCCGAAGTGGCCACCCCTATTCAGCCTGAGAAGCGCCATTTCAAATCGTCGGCCAACACATGGTGGCGGTGGTCCAGCGAATGCTGAACGCCCAGCTTTTCCAGCCTGCGCGAGGCTGCTGCATGTGGCATGACCGCGGGCGTCATAATTCACTTACCATCGCCTCTCAAAACACAAGTATTCAAATCTGCATTGCCTGTTGCAGCTTGTCTCGTCATATAGTAACTGGGGTCGTAAATTCACGAAGTATTTCGTTCGCGAGAGCTCTTTGCCATTCGTGGACCGCTTTCGCTAATGATGTGACCAGCATCGGGATTGGCTGCACTTTTCTCTTACGAGCAAGGCTAACGTAAGAAGATTTTATTGCGAAAGCAATACTACGCCATGTCTAACCACTCGTCGCATATGCCGTGCCTCCCCACCCCCCTCCCAGAGCCGGCGCTGCGCTTAGCAGGTGGTGTGACGTCAGCTCTCTCCGTTGCTAAGAAGACGCGTGACGTCAGCTTGCTCCCCGCCGCAGCTAGAAGGGAGCCGCTCGTCGCGTGTGCCGTGGCCCCCGAGCCGGACAGCTGGTCACTCCGTTGATATGACGACCTCCTCGCCTTGCGCTCGCTCCGTGCCGGCTTCACTGGGATACATGGCGCGGTGCGCTACGCGTTGGTTGATCAGTCTCGCCATGGAAGTTACCGAAGAAGAGTCTATAGCTGAATCTAGTTGCTCTACTGCTTCGGAACAGTATAACAGCTTAACATCAGTATAACCGAATAAAACAAATCAAGTCCAAGCTAAACCAAATCCAAGAGCCGTATTACGTAAAACTATTCCAATATGTTTTTATTCCAATCTCCTGACGTCAAATTTGCGTAACCGCCGACGCAAGCATTGGGCGATGACCTGCAGGGTTCTCTCATCAAACCAATCAAATGCTCCCATCGTTCATAGGAGGTTACTTTTGTTTGCTTGAAAAACGAATAACATTGCCTGTACTGAGCGGCTTGTCTTAACTAATTGGCTCACAAGAGGCGAGGAGCATGCTCAAGTGGAGAGGGATTAGATGGGGCCGAGCCAGTGCACTGAATATCGATAACCGGATGAAGAGGCTGGTGCCGGCGTCTACGATTGGTGCGCTTTCTCTTACTTAGCTTGCGGTGGCTCGTCGACAATCGAGGCGGCATGCAACTGAAGCAAAAGAATGACGCTATAACGGATCCTCAGCAAAGAGGAGTTGGCAGAACGAGGTCGTAAACGTGCCGAAAGTTATTGAAAACGTTACACAGGTACGCAGAAAGTTTTATTACACGCAAATAAACCGATGCTCCCCGGCAGGGGCGAGTAGCCAGTGCCTGAGCGATTGGCGGCAGCCATCTTTTATTCCTTTCGGAACGGGCCAGCCTGCGGCTATTCAGAGAAAAATTTAGTTTTGTTCGGCATATTAATGCATCTTTAACGCGTACACGTAACTTCGAAGCGGTGAGTTTTCGCGGTTTTGTGACGTCGCGTGACAGACGGGTAAAGTGGGTGCAGCCTTCAAACTTTCGACCAATAGCCGAGGTCTAATTGCGAAAAGGCGTCGAATCAAAAATAACTATATTTCTTTTCTTCGGTCCAATCATGCATAGTCAGTGTGTACACGTCGTATCTGATGAGGAGTTATCGCGGTTTTCGTGACGTTGCGTGACACACGGTCAAAGGCGGGGGGGGGGGGGGGGGGGTCCAAAGAAGTTTGTGACCAATCGCGGAGGGCTGATTGCAGAATTGGAATAGAAAAGTTTGGAATAGCTTTACGTTATAGCGCCCCAACATCAAGTTACACCACAGGCAAAACTACAAGCGTAGCCATGCAGATATTGCTTTCGCAATTCAACCAGGTTTAACCAGAGCTAAGCCACAGCCAATTTTTCTGAATACGGGCCCTGGTTATTTTTAATTGGTTACTGAAACTAACCGAGTTGCAGTGAGCGTTACCGAGTATGCCATTATTTACAGAAAGTAATTCAACATTTACAAAACTACCAAGAAATGTAATTGGTTACAAATAATTAATCACATGTAATTCGCTACTTCTGTTTCCATCCGCTAAGTCTGTTTCCCATCTACCTGAACGTTAGATAGGGCTACGAAGGAAGCCGCTATACGAGTCCCTTCGGAAGAAAGACTCGAAGATGAAGACATTCCCTTTAATTATTAGACCGCTAGCTTTAGAAGCTATCTCGCTGTTGGTACGACTAAGCAAAGCGGGGGTTGGCGCACAGTGTGGCAAAGTTGATTTCTCATTTCTCGCTGCGAAGACAAGAAAAGCACAGACACAAAAAAGTGGCGAAAGGTAGGGAGGGGGGTTCCTGTTTTGCGTAAGACTCGTGCAGGTACCGAGGTCGCAAATGCAACTTTTGAGCGAGTAAGATTGACATTGTTTTTGTTTCGTTGTGACACCAGATCGCCATCGCAGTTTGAGGACATCTATGAGACTTTTTGGCAAAGACAGGGCCCGTTATGACCCATGCAATGCTGAGCGCCCCTCCCCAAAGACAAATGGCTCAAACGCCATGCGCGATTTCACGCATGTGTAGCGATCTCGCTGCTCTCGCAGGTGTGTGTGGTCCCAGCCTTCGGGAGTCACGTGCCAAGCAGATCGTTTTTGACCCTCTTGACCGGAGGCCATTGCGAAATCGGTCCCTCCAAGCTCGGGGCAGTCGTTGACCCGGCGCTCGGAATCGCCTTCAAGGCAACCGTCTTCTGCGCTGAAACGACCTTCCGCGTTTCACCCGTCTCTCACCGTTTTTTCTTTCTTTTCTCGCTATTTTTTTTCTCCGGCATTTATTCTTGGCCCGGGACCAAGGCCGCTTCGGTGTATTCAGAATTGCTAGCCGGTAAAGACATACGTGCGCTTCCTTCTGAAGAGGCGACCTGCGTGCGACCTTCTCAGGGAAATCTAAAAATAGAGAAACCGAACGGAAAACTCTATTTTCCGCGTCCTTTATGTCCGCGCGTATCTCGTCGGGCACGATCTTTTTCTCACTCCTCTTCGTCGCCTCTCTCTTTACGGTCATCGGTGATCGCCTGACGCAACACGGAAACGGGGTCCATGCAGAGCAACGAGAGACTCCGCCTACCCCCCGCTTTTTCGCCGTGTATTTACGGGATTCGCCTTCGCCCACAGCATCAGCCCTTTCAAAACCAAAGTAGCTGGGCCTGCCACAACCAAATGCGCACTACGAGATTCCCTTTCCTGTGCCTCTCTCGTTTCCCTCTCCTTACTGAATATGCGTGCGCGCCACCGACGCTTATCTATGCCAGAACACTTCCCCCGCCTCTCTAAGCTGCGCCCCACCGATGTGTTCAATCAATGAATAAAGAAAGAAATACATACTCAAGTGGGAGGAATATCGAATGAAAAGGTGTTCCGTTGAGAACGCGCGTGTCACTGACATGAAAGGGGGGCATCAAAAGGCCGACGCGCTTACGGCGGATGCCGCTTCTCCACCGCGTGGGGCCGCCGGAGACTGCCCATCCTCCTCGCGTCCAAGTTGTTAGGCGACCGTTTTGCAGAAGCAAAGCCCAACTTGTGTACGAGCGCCTCGATTTGGCATCTCTGTAGCCACGCATACCGTACTTCCTTACCTGGCAGGTTCTGCTGGTAGTTCCGAAGCGGCTTACCACAAAAATCCCGACGCCGCTCCTGGTGGCGCCAACGCCGTTGCGCTATTCCCGTTGCCCTCCTCCACGTTGCAGCCATGAAGAGCACCCGGCTGCTGAGTTAATATGATACCAAGCTGCCCCGACGCCGTGCAGGATTAGTTGTCGATATCGAGGCTTTAACATTGCTCGCACGTGGCTGAGCCAGAGATGAAAGAAATAACAGCACATGAACCTGCGATTCGCTTTTCGCACGCCCTGTTTTGCGGCCTTGCGCAAATAAACCGGCAAACCAACAAGCAGGAAAGGCAAACTGAAGAGGTGACGAGGTTCTGAGAAATGTAGTAGCTGAAAGCTGATAAACGAAGTTACTTTTCGTTTTGTTTTTTCTTTAGTTTTTTCATCTTTCACCACCGGAGGAAAGTTACGCGTGCCAATAAATAGGATGTGCGGGAAGAGGAAATGCCTGACACAGCTATGCAACCTGCAGCGACCACCAGGGCGTATCTCAGGTATCTGAACAAAGCCTGACGCTGCTCCCCCACCATCGAGTTGAGGAACCGCCTGGGGCACGAGTGCTGTGGTGTACGACCTTAAACACCCAACAATATAAACACCAGCCACGTGTTTCGCTATACGGATGATTTTGCGCCTGAAACAAAGTGGCGTGCGCACCGTTCAATATTCAATGTTATTCGATTTCATCTTCGATTAACAAGGGCTCGAAATATTTCTTAGCATATTGTATTCCGTAGTTCCTAGACGATTCAACAATGCAGAGATAAGTGACATGTTGTTTGCCATAATTGGTTCTCGTCCGCGTAACTCGAATTGCTTTCCTACGTAATGGATATTGATTTTGCGATTGTGACTCGTATACATCAAAATGTTCTAGCTTTTATATATTGTAATAACTTCTAATAATAAATTTGGGAGGTCTTTAGTAGTTAATATTTGATAAACAAAGGCTCTGTGCTCAAGTGTTGCGGCCTTCCTCGATAGTTTTTGAAAAATATCTGCGCTCTCTTTTGTAATCAATAAGTTTCTTGTAATTCTGCGCATATGTAGTGCGCCATACTAATATACAGCAGGAAAGCCTAGAGTAAAATAATCAATAATAAAGGACAGTTTTTCAGCAAACAGGGGCCCTATAACGTAAAACTGTTCCAATATGTTTATATTCCAATCCCTTGACGTCAAATTTGCTAACCGCCGACGCAAGCATCGAGCGGTGAACCGTAGGATTGTCTGAATAGACGAATCAAACACTCTTCTCGTTCATAGGATCTCACTTTTTGTTTGCTTGAAAAACGAATAGCATTGCCTACACTGAACAGCTTGTCTTATCTACTTGGCTGACAAGAGGCGAGGAGCACGCTCAAGTGGAGTGGGATTCAATGGGGCCGAGCCACTGCACTGAAAATCGATAACCGGACGAAGAGGGTGGTGCCGGCGTCTGCGATTGGTCCGTTTTCCCTTACTTAGCTTGTGGTGGTTGGTCAAAAATCGCGGCGGCATGCAACGCAAGCTAAATAATGACGCTAAAACGGATCCTCAGCAAAGAGAAATTGGCAGAACGGGGGCATAAACGTGCAGAAAGTGATCGAAAACGTTACACAGCCAGGGAAAAAGTTTTATTATACGCAAATAAAGCCATGCTCTCCGGCAGGTGCGAGTAGCCAGTGCCTGAGCGATTGGCGGCAGCCATCTTTTATTCCTTTCGGAATGGGGCAGCCTGCGGCTATTCAGAAGAAAGCTCAGTTTTGTACGGCATATTAATGCATGTTGAACGCGTACACGTCACTTTGATGCATGAGTTTTTGCGGTTTCGTGACGTCGCGTGACAGGCAGGTGATGTGGGTGCAGCGCGAAAACTTTTGACCAATAGCCGAGGGCTAATGGCAAAAAGACGTCAAATCATAAATAACTATTTTTGTTTTGTTCGGTCAAATCATGCATAATCAGTGTGTACACGTCATATCAGATGGGGAGCTAACGCGGTTTTCATAACGTCGCGTAACAGACAGGTAGTGGGGGCGGTCCAAAAAAGTGTTAGGTCAATCGTAGAGTGCTGATTGCAAAATTGGAATAGGAAAGTTTGGAATAGCTTTACGTTATAGCGCCCCAGGTATAATGTGACTTATTTTAACGAAACAACCTGTAATTTGGCTAAGGTCAGCTGTAAGGTTAATAACATCTGTATTCCTTGATAGGTTCTCTCTGAACCACACACCAAGAAAATTCTAGGCTTGTGCCGGTTACAGTTCAGCGCCACGGAATTTAACTGTTATTACATGCTGACGCGGTTTGTTGATTGGTGCAAATATTATGTACTTCATTTTCTTAACGTTTACTTGTAGCTTATTGATGTGTCGCCCATACGATAGCCGACCTGAATATGTATCAATTGAACTTTGCAACTCTGTCATCGATCTGTCCGCCAAAAAGCAAAAAAACAAAAACACGTTAGTATCATCCACGTAGGTTATTTTTCTTTGGGAAAGATCATTAATATAAAAGTTAAACAATAGCAGACCTAGTATGACCCTTGGGGTACACCATTATGATTTTTTTTAATTTCGGTGACATTACCTTATTGACTGAAACATACTGGTATCTTTGTAATAATTTTAGTGCGATACGGCGCATTCCGTAATCATGTAGCTTATCTAAAAGCACTTGATGATTCACCGAATCAAAAGGTTTTCTTAAACCTATGAATGACCCAATAGTGTACAGTCTTTGTTCAATGATGTCAGTTGAGAGTTGTCCTGGTTGTCTTTCTTGTGTCTGTTGTTTTTGCGCTAAACAAAGTATTCATGGATCCGCACGAACTAGCCCGGCCAACGCACGGTGCTGAACTATATTTGCTCAAACTTTTCTATGATCGCATGTTTACCATTCACAAGATCTTCCATTCAGAAAACCATACTGCGCATCACACATGAGATTGCATTTAGCCATGAAGACTTCAGCGAATATTTATGACTGTTTCAGAAAAACTTTCGCAAACAAAGGAAGCACTGAGATTGGTCGGAAATTATTGGCACTGACATCTGTTCCCCCTTTATGAATTGGACATACTCTCGCTATATTAAGAGGGAGCTTTAGTTCGTGCCCAACTGCGATGTGGCCTATTCAAATACATGTAAAACGCACAAAAAGTTTTTCTGGGATAACCCCTGGACCAATTTTAATGAAATTTGTTGCATTTGAGATAGAAAGTGAAATTCTAGTGACTGTTGGAAGCGCAATTTCGATTTATGTCTCGAATTTTGTTTAAAATATTTTCAAATATTCGACCGTTTAACAAAAAAACAATAGAAGCACGGCGTTTACAAATTCATAGCTCTGTATCAAGAACAGATATTGCGGTTCCGTAAAAGGCATCCATTAGATTATTCAAAGCGGACAAAGTCGATATGTCATTTTACATCTTAAGTAAATTTGTTACGTTGGTTACAAGGGTCCTGCAAAAGCTGTATTTCCATATTACAATTTTTTTATATTCATGTTAACATATCAATTTTGTCCGCTTTTGATGTAGCATTACAGGAGATTCACAGAATGGCATTATCGTTTTTCGTTGTTGAGTTACATAGTTGTAAACTTTATAGTTTCGTTTTTTGAAAATTTTCGATTTTTCCCAATTCTTAATAAAACAATGACAGCCTAACTCAAAAATTTGAAACCACTAATCACTAGACTTTAAGTTCTTCTTTTAAGTGCAACAAGCCTCGTCAAATTTGGTGCAGTGGTTGCCGAGAAAAACGAATTCTCCTCTTACATGTATTTAGAGAGGAGCACCCGAGCTAAAGCTTCCTCTTAAGCTCATCAGGAAATACACCACCTTGAAACATTGACTTAGCAATGTGACATATAAAATAGAAAGGATGTCTGCTACAATGTTTGACTGGAACTGAGATGATATCATCCATACCAAAAGCAGTATCATTTTTAGATTTCCGATTATTTTGACCGCTTCGCGCATTATTGTAGGGATTAAAAGAAGTGAATTCAGAAGTGTCTTTCATTCCGTGTTCGCAGTGTTTCCTAGATTAACAGGTAGTATACATTTCCCACTACGTATAAATTGAGCCTTTAGTACTGTAGCAGCTTCTTCGTCACTAAGAGTACCCTGAGCAGCCGTTACATTTATGGTGTTATTTTTTTCCTATCATTTACAGCCTGCCGGACGTTCCTGGAATTATCTGAAATCCGAGTAAATAAATTTTCATAATACTGTAGTTTTGCGTGTTTTAAATGAGTATTAAGCTTATCTCGATAGTCTTTAAACTTAGCCAGATCTCGACTTTCAACGAAGGTGTGCTATAATTTGTTTTTCGTCTTGATTATGCTCAAAAGCATAGCAGTGACCCACGGTTTTCTGTTTTTGTTTTTACGATCCCTACTGATTTAAGAGGAAACACCAGCTTGTAGCAATGTTTAAAGCTCTCATCAAAATAATTGTACGCTTTAGTAGGGTCTGTAGTTGTCAACACTAATTCCCCAGTTTGCTTTTTCAATAAGTCACGGGAACGTTTTTAGTTACTGCGAATTGATGCTCCGATAAGGCGAAGCAGATAGTTTGTTGTCCTGAGCTTTTACTATCGGCAGGAATGAGAATACCTGTATATGATCACTGATATCTAGAGTCGGCAGACCAGCAGCAGCGTTCTGGCAGAACACATTACACGTTACACTATCTGCCGTGATCCGCGTCGATAAGTCGATAATGTGTTCACATGCGTATGATTTGATCATATTTTTGAATTCCCTTGTGCTTACGTCATTTCCAAGCATATCAATATTCACATCACCAGTAATTAGGAACATAGCATCACTATTACTTAAATAATTTCAAAGATCTTGTGCAAAATTAGCAAAATATCACTTGCTCCCGCAGGGCGGCCTGAAGATAACACAGAAGTACCCGCATTTTGTACGAATAACAAGACATTCTACATTTTCATTCATGACGGTATATTCACGCAATACTTCATACTGGATACATCTTTTGACCACCGCCGCGACTACAGTTTCTTATTAGTCCTTCATACGCATACCCATCAAAGTGTGGTGTACTATGCCGTTCTGTAAACCACGTTTCTGAAGAGCATAGAATTTTAAAGCTCAAACGTGCACCGTTTCTGTGACACTTTACACTTTAGTTTCGCTGCGGATAGGCATTTACGAAAAGCGTCACGCCTTAAAGTTATTTCAGGCATTTAGAGTGTTTCTGGAAGCCCATCTGACCTCGTCATTCGGGTAAAGGCAACATTCCATTCATTGCAAGGGCGTAAAAGTTTTGGCTCACGTTTTTATTCTTAGATTTTGTTTTACCCTGCGCCACCATGTCGAAGCTACCGAAGCCTGACACTAGCGACCTGTCCGACCTCCAGGAGCGTTAGATTGATCTGGTTGCAGCGAATATCAGTCGAGCTCTACAGCTGAACTTGCGCAAACAGCGGCGTAGCTTTAATTCCATAACATTGTTCTCTCCCAGTAGCGTACGCGTCGTTTAAATGTCCAGAAGCAATATCAGAAATATCACCAGGCACTTGAGCCCTCTGTAGGCTGATAAATTAGAATACCTTCCTTTCTTTTCTTAGCAGCCAATCGTTCCCTGGACCGTAGCGTATGCGATTAATCGCATTATAGATACTGTGTTATTGCTTCCGATTATGTTTAATGGCAAAACTGCATGGTACTCATTTCCATGCATTTATCCGAGCCAATATTTATGACTTTGGGTCAACTGTAATATCAGTATGGTCGGATTGTGCCATTAGTCAGTCTGTTCGAATTGAGTGAAAAGGCACGCAAAGTTTTTTGCTTTAGCCTTACTTGCGCAAAGCACGACCCAATTGAAATAAGCAATGCTGAAAATATATGAAATGTCCAGCAAGCGGCGGCGGTAGGCACTCTTTTTGATGTCGAAGAAGGGTCGTTGCATAAAGCATTCGCGGTACTCAGAGCGTGCGTGGCTGAAAATAACGACCGGTATTCCAAAAAAAAAAGTTGTTACGCTGGTATTTCTCGGAAGAGCCTATTCCAGCCAATCCTGATGCAGAACATATCAGTGAAATTGGATGGCCAATGGCAACGATCACTTACGAACGAAAAGCTTTGTCAATTTACCGCATATTTTTTTCTTTACTCGTAATTTATCGACGAGACGCGCAAAACATAAGCTTGCAATAGTTAAGGTAGCCCTTCATAATGTTGCCGCATTTAACGGTATCCAAATACTAGTGAAATAACATCCAGTGGGAGTACTAAGTGGATACTCCCCACTTTCTCTCACGGTCTCCTTGCACGGTGATGTCGCGTATATTTTGGACCGCGCATGGGCACACGCACCGCGCCGTCGTGGCTTTTTGCTCTCTTCGCCCGTTCGGGTCAGACTTGGCCGCTCAAGCGGTCGCCTCCTCGGCTTTGACCGTGGGATCTTGTGCAGTTCAGTTGCGAAGCCTCGCAGACTCACATTTCCACTCGAGGCATTTACCAAATGCCCGTCCATCCCTGCCACGGCGGCCGCACTTCGATGGGCGCGAAATGCAACGAGCGTCGTGCACTGGGTGCCCGTCGAAGAAACCCAGGCGGTCGAAATTATTCGGCATTCCACCGCCTCATAATGTTATCGTGTCTATGGCACGTAAACCCCACAATAATTTTAATTTTTCTAAGTTGGCAACTTCATATAAAAGCAGCCAAAGGGAAACAAAACAAACCAAGGTCGCATCCGCACATTTGTTACGTTTGGTCATTCAGCGGTGATGAGCATCAGGATATCTGCGTGGGTACTCTTCATTTTGTTCAAGGCCAAAAAATTTTTAAAAAATGCCAAACGTAAGAACAATTTGGTGACCGAGGCATTGACATGTACACCGATCCCTCCACCAAGTGGCTCGCGAAGTGAGCGACGATTCGGTCGAGCGCCGTCGAACACAGAACGTCGTCGCCTCGATTTCATCCGACACGCTGCCACGCCGGCACACCAAGCAAGCACATCGAATGATGGGCGCTGAGCAGGCGCCCATCATTCAATATCTCCGTAAGGTCGGAGTATTTTTTTTTACAAGCCTGCGTAGCAAGCAGCGCGTTTGGAGGTCGTACTGCAACGTTTAAAACGAACATATAGAAATGGAGACATTTTCGCAGCAAATATTCCTGTTCGGGCGAAATATGAAAGGCATCCTAACGATTCCGTACGCATTCCCCATAGGATTACTGCCTTCGTATGTGCTGAAGGTGCTCTAAGGTTATCGAACGAAAGCTGTACATCCCGTATGGAACAATGCGAAAAGAGCAGAGAGTTGAACGGCTACGTGCTCATCCTTTTCTCATTGTGTACACTGTTCTTAATGTGGTAGCATTGTACACGAACTTCACCAACATTGGAGGTGTGTGAGATAAAATATGGGCCGATGCCGAAGGCAGTGAATTCGAACGCACTAGCTGTCAAGAGGGAGGAATGCGAGAAACTGACATGTGACGAACGTGCAATGCATTTCAGAGTGACTTTTTAACCCGAGAGAAGCATGCATGCGATCGAGGCCTAATGGTTAGACCATTGGGCTGCTTTGCATGGGTACAACGTTTCGATCCCGTCATCGGTCACGCTTTTCAGGCCTTAAGTGGCTCGTTGCAATGGCTCATACCTAAAAAACCTGGCGTCTAGTCGAGTGGTACAAAAAACACCAGTAGCAAGAGTGGGCGCGGTGAGAGATTTGGAACCATGCGTCTAAAGAATCCGTTCTTGTTCTTGATATAGGCCGTGATTTGCATCAGCTACAGCGATGCAGCCTCAGCTGCGATCCAGCTGCAGGGAAGCTGACGGAATTGCGCGGCCACCAGCGCAGTGCATCGACACGCCGGGTCGCCAAGCATCCCGAGAGCACAGGCAGGCAAAGAAGGCGCCGTTGCCGCAGGATGAAGTAGCCAGTAAATGGGAAATATACAGGGAGAAAATGTCTACGGTTCAAGTACCGGTGCAAGCAGAGATAAAAGGTGAAAGTGAACGTTGGTTGTCAGAAATACGTGAGAAAAATAAGGCCGCACCTGAAATATTTTTGAACCACATAAAATTATTAGGCAGGAAGTCAACAACCATACAACATATTCTAGACGAAGATGGAAACAATCTGGAAGGGGAAGCGATATTAAATTACAGCAGAAAAATAACAGCCAAATCTTTCCAAGGCAATGACAAGGTTCTATGTGAAGAAAAAAACAGAGCATGAAAGAGGATCAGATCGAAAAGGAGCTGGTGCTGACAAATTTCAACTGGAAGAAAGCCGAAGAGAAAATTCCTAAGCGCGCAAAAAACAGGGCTAGACGAGGTTCCCGTTAGGGTGTTTAATGAACTAGGACCGAAAAATAAGGAAGCTCTGGTGAAAGCAGTAGAAGAAACTTTAAAAGTTGGAAGAACAGCAGGCAGTTGGTGACAAAGTAGAGTGAATTTTATTCACAAAGGTAAGGGAGACAAGGATAGAATTCACTCTTATAGACCGTTGACCATTACCTCGGTAATGTACAGGATAGCAATCCAGGCAATCAAATTAAATCTGCAAGCATGGGCAGAGGAAAATGGCATTTGGGGAGAACTTCAGAATGACTTCATAATACGGAGGCTTTTGCATGATAATTTATTTGCTCTCACTCAGTGTATTGAAATATCAAGAGTACAAAGCAGACCGTTATATGTGGCCTTTTTTGGACATTACATTAGCCTGTGAGAAAACGTGCGGGAGCTGTCAAGGAGAGTGGACGCATTTCACGTCGGCTCCATCGAATCGATGTGCTGCCGCCAAAAATTTGTTCTGCACCGCCCGAATCCAGTTGGACTACATCCGTGAAGTTACCAGGAACCCGTGAACATCATAATTATCCAGGTGGGACAATTTTTGGCAGTTCTACGGGACTCTATTCTTCAACCACGCGAACGCCGTAGGCGCGGTAGCCGCGGACGCGGCACCAGACTCGGCCTCCATGGCTCTCGTACGGGGCTATGACCCAGACAGCATGCGAGAAATGGAGCTTTCGACCGCGGAGACGCCAGTTTTTGATGAAACTACGGAGTATACCATCCAGAAAAAGTTGGAACAGTGGGAGCGAGCAACCTCGACGCGCGCCCGTTCCGAACATCAACGCAGCCACGGCGGCGGCAGTAACGGCCACGTCACCACTCTGGCTCTTGGCAAGCAAGCTCAAAGTACACGCTGGAAGCCACAAGTCACGCCGAAATTCGGAGCGGAAGACGCTGTGGTCATCAGCAAGCCAAAGGGAACTCTGAACCTCGCACAATTTAAGGGCAGCAACCAGATCGGGGAAGCAACGTACGCTGCCGCCGGCATTCCGCGGGCGTCGCAGGCACTCGCTATTTGGCCGGCCTGGGACCAGAATATAATTATTATTGGCATCAAGAACGCCCAACTCATTCGTCAGGTCCTTGCGATCGAACAGCTCCAACTTGGAGGACAGGCCCGAGCGGTTCAAGCCTACCTCAAGTCATCGGACAACACAAGCCGTGGTGTTATTCAAGTGGATCCCACAGCCACTGAAGCGGATATTACTCAAGCCGTTTATTCGCCAGAGGCTCCAGTAGTAGGAGTCCGAAAATTAGGAGAGACCAACGTAGCAGCGATCACGTTCGACGGCTGGAAGGTGCCTCTCAACGGTTATTATTGGGGCGAAGCCGTGCCGGTTCGCCTCTACCGCAAGACGGCGCCAGGCTGTCCCTGCTGCGGCACGATCGGACATCGCGCCGATGTTTGCCCTAATCCACAGGCCGGTCGATACCAAGCTTGCGGCGAGACGGATCTAGAAGAGGGCCACGAGTGTCAACCCAGCTGCCTCATTTGCGGGGGCCCTCATTCCACGGGATCAAATCAGTGCACGCAAAAGTACAGGAGAGGCGGTGCTGGAACTGGGGCCAAGCGGAAGCCCGTCAATGGAAAAGCCAGTCAGCAACATCACTCCAGGAACGCTGGAGGGAGCGAAGCCCCCGACCTGCAAGCTCGGACGCAGGGGGTGACCCCTTCGCCTCGACCGCATGCCTTCAGAGGGGGCCCTAAAGGAGGCGGTCGTCCAGCAGACAAGCACGATGGGCCAGAGCCAGAACACAGTCCCGGAAACAAAACGAGCAGCACCAAGGTGAGCTGGGCCAGTGTGGTTGCCTCCCCTCACGTTGTCTAATGAGAGACTTATGGCCGAGAACGAAAGGCTCAAACTAGAAATACAACAACTTAGAGAGAAGACGGCAGCGAACGATACAGGAAATTCTAGAGCACTTCAGGTACCCTCAGCTCAGGCGATGGAGGAGGACAACCCTCCCCCGCTGCCGTCAGGTAGTGCGACTAAGTCACCCCCTCGTACGTCACAATTCGGCCGAGGAGCGTCGGGCGGCAGCGTAGCGTTGGCGGCTGCACCCTCGACAGAGGTGTGTACGACACGCACAGATGTGGACGCAATTACAAAGTAATTCAGCGCATGGATGGAAAGCATAGAAAAGCGCATGCGAGAGGAAATCGAGAAAATGGAATGTCGCATGGTACCGAGCCTACAGGCTAGCGTAGAAAGAATTGAAGAGACGCTAAGCAAAAAAATTGAGCAGAACTTACAAGGAATGACAGAGCAGACAATTAATAAAATGTTAGAGCCGCATCTCTCAAAACTCCACGCTTACGAGATTAGGATTGACCGTAAGTTACAAGAATTCGCTGAATGCTCGCGCACTAAGACACCCAGATTGACAGGAAAAATGGGCACCAGGCAGATTGCGTCTAATGATGCGCTTGACCTGAGTAAAGAACAAGGACTGACCTCTTCCAGTTTGCAATATGGCTCGTCAAACTAAGTTAACGATGTTACAATGGAACTGTAGGGGTTTTAAACGTAAGCGGGAATATCTGCAACAGTATGTGGACTGTCTAGATGAGAGGCCGGATGTAATCGCGCTACAGGACGTTAATGTGGCAGTTAAACTCAGGTCGTACAGTACGCATCAAACTAACACTTCGACTTGCATACTTGTACATAAAGACAGTACGGCTTCAACTATAGACCTCGAACTTAATGCTGAAATAGAACATGTGTTTATTCGTATGCTCCCTAACACTCGTTCCAGTAAAGGGGCGTACGCACTTAACATATACAGCCGCCCTAAACACAGGACAGCAGTCTTCGACGAAATTTTTCGGAAAGCAATGCAGGCTGCAAAAACTGCGCCACTCATTATAATGGGGGATTTTAACGCGCACAGCTTTCTTTGGGGTTGCAACAACGAAAACGCAAAAGGCAGGAAACTGGCAGCAGCAATATCGGATATGGCTCCTACTATTCTGACGGACCCGCAGCATCCTACAAGAATAGGCAATAGCGTTTCAAGGGACACATGCCCTGATTTAACGCTAGTAAAAAATGTTAAAAATTGCGAGTGGCAAAATACGCACGAAACCTTAGGCAGTGATCATTATATACTCCGAATTTGCCTAGACCACAACAAGCATCGTAAACACAGGGGACAAGCCCGGCTTACGGATTGGTCGCTTTTTCGAGAGTCCAAGGGTCCTCAACTCGACTCGCCTATTGAAGATTATGAGCAATGGGCTGAATCACTTCTAGCTGCCAGAGAGAAAGTCACGAGAACGCTGCACACCTCAGAGGATGTACCGGCAGTCGACAACCACCTTCTCCACCTCTGGGAGGCTAGGAGAGGCCTCACCTGTAGGTGGAAAAAGCAAAAACACAATCGCAAGCTTAAAATCAAGATCGCTGAAATTACACAAGCGGAGGAATACGCGTGGACCTTAGCCAAAAATAACTGGCTAATCAAGTGCGACTCATTGAGAGGCGGGCTTGGCGTCAAGTCGACGTGGAGCCTCCTGCGATGCTTCATCGAACACAGCAAGACGAGCGGAGAGCAGCAGCGGAACCTCAAGAGAGCCCTCCACGGCTATGAGGGTACGGATGAGCAGTTGGTGGCATCCCTGACGAGCAAAGATGACCAAAGATGACGAGCCTGTGTTGCAGTATCAAGGCAAAGATAATCCAGAACTCGACAGAGACTTCGAAGTAGAAGAAATACAGGCGGCGCTACTAACCATGAGAAGAGGTACGACGCCAGGACATGATAAAGTTACAGTCAGCTTGCTCGCCAACATGAACAAGAAGATGCTAGGCCAGCTGACGGATTATATCAACGAGTGCTGGAGAGCTGGCAAGCTGCCCCTGGCGTCAGATCGGCAGACGTCAACTCGGCAGACGTCAGCTTTATCCCTAAGCCGGGCAAAGAGGTAAATATTAACAACCTCCGTCCGATTTCGCTCACTTCATGTGCCGGCAAGCTGATGGAGAAAGCAATGCATGCCAGACTTTCAGCGTATTTGGAGGAAAACGATTACATGCCCCACACCATGTTTGGCTTCAGGGAGCGCCTATCCACGCAAGACGTACTGCTGCAGCTCAAGATGGAAGTTATTGACCCACCCAACAAACGCAGTAGCAGAGCCATTTTAGCCCTAGAGATCAAGGGCGCTTTCGATAATGTGAAGCACTCAAAGATCCTGGAGAATCTGCGGAAGACACAGTGTGGAAGAAGGACTTTTGAATACATCAGAGACTTCCTACTAGACAGACAGGCTCATGTAAGAATTGCAGATTTTAGGTCCCAGCCAATCCCTACGGGCACCAGGGGTACGCCACAAGGAGCCGTCCTCTCCCCTCTGCTCTTCAATATTGCTCTTATAAATTTGCCTGAGCAACTCGATCGCATAGAGGGAATTCGGCACGCCCTCTATGCAGATGACATCACGGTCTGGGTGACGAAGGGTAGTCTGGGGCAGATGGAAGAGGCGCTCCAAGAGGCTGCTTCGACAGTTCAAAAGTATGCCGAGGAGTGCGGACTGCGCTGCTCTCCGGAAAAATCGGCACTTCTAATCATGCGCAGACGAGAAGATGAAGCCCCGGTCAAAATTAGGGTGCACGACGCTGCGATCCCTGAAGTGGAGACAGTGCGTATCCTGGGATTACTGGTTAAATACAAGGGTGTCAACGCAGCAATGATTACTCAACTCCGTACACCCTGCGAACAAGTAACGCGAATGATCACACGTATCACCAATGAAACGAGAGGGATGATGGAGAACGACACTCTTCGGATGGTCAAAGCCTTTATACTCAGCAGAATTGTGTACGTAGCTCCGTACCTTCGGATGAGGAGGTGCGATTTAAAACATTTCGATGTCATGACCAGAACAGCATATAAGAAGGCACTAGGACTGTCGGTCAAAACATCCACAGAACGCTTATTGCAGTTGGGGGTGCACAATACAACAGATGAGATAATTGAGGCCCACCTATTAAGTCAACATGCCAGATTGGCAGGAACGAAAACGGGACGCAAGGTACTAGAGGACCTAAATATCAGCTGTCCTTACTATACGGCAACAAGACAAGACATTCCGAAAGAGTGGAGGGGCAAATTCGAGACACTGCCCCTTCCTAAAAACATGCACCCAGAATATCATCAAGCAAGGAGTGTATCGTGTTTGAAGTAACGGACCGAGGCGACTTGTTGCTGAGCAAAGAATGACCAACTGGTCGTTTATTCATACGCTTATGTACTGGCGTAGGCAGCGAGGGAAAGGAGAGCCAGGGAAAGTGGCAAACGATATCGGCGCACATGCGCGATAGCCCATTCTGATACATCTTTTCTTCATACAATTGGGAGACTTGCTTGTCTTCACACAAACAAACAAGCATACACACACAAAAAAAACAATTAAGCTAGCAGACTTGACGAAACTTTTCGTCGTAGCAAAGACGCTTCGGCTCCCTCCGGGATCTGGTAGACCGACGAATTGTTGGCAGTGCTCATGGGTTTCCCGGTGTGTCTTGTTGCCCGGCTGAGTCAGGAACCCCGGTCATTTGCCGGCTTGAGCAGCGGTCGGCTGCCGCAGTGTCACCTGCGTCGTTTACCGGTTCAAAATCTTCGATCGGTTGTAATACGTTATTAGGATCCGGCTCAGTGTCTTCCCGGCTACTTTCGTAGTCGTTCACGTTTTCGCAGTGCTCGTCTGTTCGCCGCAAATGTTGTCGATTGCGCCTCAGCTGTTGGTGGTTCTCAGTTTGGACCATATACGAATGTGGCGCTGCTTCTTTAAGCACCGTTGCTTTGGGTGACCAGTTCCCATTTTTTATCCGAACGACGTTTCCTGCTTCAAGAGGCGATAGTGTCTTGCCCCGCAATGATTGTCGATCTTTTGATACAGGGCATCCCCCATCAGTGTTGAACTCGGGAACAGTTGTCCGAAGACGACGACCTTGCAGCAACTCTCCGGGAGGCCGTCCATCTTCTAAGGGAGACGATCGATAAGCCAAAAGGCCCAACCAGAAATCCTCATGGCACTCCGTAGCTTTCTTGAGAATTCTTTTAACAATCTGTACCCCCTTTTCGGCTAGGCCGTTTGAGCGCGGAAAATTAGGGCTGGATGTTATATGTTCGAAGTCGTACCATCTTCCGAAAGCAGCGAAGTCACTTGAAGCGAACTGGGGCCCGTTGTCAGTGCAGACTTGCGCAGGAATGCCATAGCGAGAGAATATGGCAGATATCTTAGAAATGTTTTCCGTCGCTGTTGTGCCCACCAACCTTTCAACCTCTGGGAAGTTCGAGTGGTCGTCATACACTAGCACGTACGAGTGCCCTGTGTATTGGAACAGGTCAATTCCGACACGGTGCCATAGTCGTTCCGGTGTAGGCCGTAGCAGCAGGGGCTCGCTCGGTTGGCTGTTGGCGTATTTCTGACACACATGGCACGTTCGTACCAGGTTCTCAATATCACTGCCGAGTTCTGGCCAAAAAACTAGCCTACGTGCCCTGGCCTTGCATTTGTTCTGTCCCAAGTGACCCTCATGTATCCGCCGCAGAATTTCGGCCCTCATGGCTTTTGGTATGACAATCTTGCTTCCTTTTAGCAATATGCCATCCACTGCCGCCAACTCAGATGTGAACGGCTTAAGTTCCCCTTGAATGGTCGCACCTGTGCTTAGTTGTTCTATAACGCTGCTTAAATACGGATCCGTGCGAGTTTCTTCTTCCAGTCGTTGCTTTGTTCTTGTGCTTACAAGGCTTGAGACCACTTGAACTGCGTGGATATCCACGTCTTCCGTTTCTTCAGCTCACCCAGGCAGCGTGGCAGCACGGGACAGCATATCTGCGAGCAGCAAGTCTTTCCCAGGGATGAATTGCATGACATAACCATATTTGAAGAGACGGATGAGAAATCGCTGCAGCCTTGGTGGCATGTCCACAACACTTTTTTGAGCGATAGCAATAAGTGGCCTATGATCAGTTTCGATCAGGATCCTGCGGCCATACACAAACTGATGAAACTTTTCGCACGCAAGAACTATAGCGAGCGCCTCCTTTTCGATTTGAGCATACCGCGTTTCACTCTCGCTCAGAACCCGCGATGCGCACGTGACTGGACGCCAGTCGTTTCCGTGCTTTTGCAATAAGGCGGCACCAATGCCGGTTCCCGAGGCATCTGCCGTTACCTTCGTTTCTTTCTTTGAATCGAAGAGGGCTAGAAGCGGTGGGTGTATCAGTGCTTCGCAGATCTGAGCCCATTCCTGCGCGTGCGCTGATGTCCATTCAAACACCACGCTTTCCTTCATAAGGCCACGAAGTAATGACGTCTTTTCACTGAGTGAAGGTACATATTTGCGAAAATAATTCACGACGCCCAACATTCTGCGAACCGCCTGCTTATCCTTCGGAGGTGGTATGGCGTGTATGCTCTCAATTAAGTCTGGGCTGGGACGGACACCGTTTTTGCTGATCACGTCACCAAGAAATGTCACCTGTGTCACGCAAAATACACATTTTTTCTCATTAAACGTCAGCCCAGCTTGCTCCGCTCGCTTTAGTACGGCTCGAAGCCTTTCATTATGCTGCTCTGTCGAGTCACCCCAGACCAGAATGTCGTCAATGTATACGCGTACTCCTGTCAGGCCTTCGAATATTTCTGTTAATGTCTTCTGGAAGACCTCGCTCGCTGAAGAGATTCCAAACGGCAGCCTTAAAAACCTGTAGCGCCCAAAGGGCGTTGCGAAAGTGCACACGCGCGACGTAGCATCGTCCAATGGTATCTGATGGAAGCCAGCGTTTGCGCCAAGCCGAGAAAAGTACTTTGCGCCCGATATTTCGCTTTCAATGTCTTCCCGGGATGGCATCGGGTAATGTTCCCGCATTAAACTTTTGTTTATAGCCCTTGGATCCAAACATATGCGAAGCCGGCCGTCCTTTTTTCTTACTACAACTAAAGGGCTTACCTAGTCGGTAGGCTCGTCCACTTTCGCAATGATAGAGGCCCCTTCCATGCGGTTCAGTTCTTCGCGAAGCGGTTCCTTCGTCGCCAACGGTACCCTTCGGGCAGGCTGCACCACTGGAACGGCATCCCGTCGCAGCACCACCTTGTACAGTCGCTTTACGCAGCCGGTTCCGCGAAATAGGTGGGGAAAAGCCAGCTGGGGAGCGCCTTCTTCGCTTGAGTCTACTGCATTCACTGTTTGAATCAGTCCGAATTCCCGACATGCCTTGAGACCAATGATGGCATGGCGACCTTTCTTCACAATAAAAAACACCTTGTACCCAGATAGAAAGAAGTAAGGAACTTCACCTAGCATAAAAGTATAAGCCTACGTTCAGGGAATTGATCGATTGATTGATCGATTGATTGATTGATCGATTGATTGAGTGAGTGAGTGAGTGAGTGAGTGAGTGAGTGAGTGAGTGAGTGAGTGAGTGAGTGAGCGAGCGAGCGAGCGAGCGGTAGTGAATAATGCCGTTTAGAGAGAGAGAGACAGAGAGATAGAAAGAGAGAGAGAGAGAAAGGCAAAGGAAAGACAGGGAGGTTAACCAGAGATTATCTCCGGTTGGCTACCCTGTACTGGGGGAGGGGCAAGGGGATGCAATAGGTGAGAAAGAAAGAAGGATAAAAAAATGAAAAAAAACACCTAAGCACACACACGCAGGTACACACGAACTATTTCTGTGGGCACTGTCACGCAGCCCGCGAAGGCGTTCCTAGTCTTACACAGTGTCACCGTACAGTCCTACGTCACACAGTGTATAGTCACAATTTGTCAGAAAGTCCCGTGTCTTTCAAGTATCGCAGCAGCACCTTCATAGAGGATCGCGCTAATGTTCGCGTAGGCCAGGTTCCAAGGATCTTGTTTTCGGTCATTGGGCGCTTGTCCAGTTTGTCTAAGGTGGCTGAGAGGACTGCTCTTTGTGGGTTAAAACGAGAGCACTGACAAAGAAGATGCTCGATCGTTTCGTTGCACCCGCAGAAGTCACACAGTGGGCTGTTGGCCATTCCGATAAGGATAAGAGAGAGAACATAAATAGAAGGTGGTGGGGAGGTCAAGCGAAACCAAGGGGAAAAGGGAAGAGAAATAAAAAAATAGAGAGAAAGTGAGAGAGAGAGAAAGAAATAAAAAATTACCGACGATTACGTTACTTCCTAATGCGAAATTTGAGCGCAGCAAATAAGCTGTTTCACCTTTTCGATAGATTGAGGCAAAGAAATCGAGCAACACATGTATGCGCTATCACAGAATTTTTTTTTATTTTTCACACGTATTCCTTTAACAAAGACTCCACTAGGTAAGCTTCTGCTTCAGCGGCACGCACCTCTGGATTCTGACGGCGACGGCGCTGGGCCTCTGCTCTGGCAGCTCGTTTAGCAGCAGCAGCAGCAGCAGCAGACGGAGGACTTCCATCGGTCGTCTCGCTCATGGCTCAGAAAGAACTGGCAGATAATTTCGCAGTGGCGAACGGCAGCGGCAATTTCGGCTCGGGCGGTGCACATATACAGATCCGCCGCCACCGATCTGGCTCTCCGATTGCCACCGCACAGGGCGAACGGCAGCGGCAATTTCGGCTCGGGCGGTGCACATATACAGATCCGCCGGCACCGATCTGGCTCTCTGATTGCCACCGCACAGGGGTTGCATTGGAGGAGGAGCGAAGAAAGGAATTAAGTTCGAGCCGGCGCTTTGACAACCGGAGACTCGCAGTGTTGCGTTTCGCCTGCGACACGTGGTTTTGCCGGCGCGACGGCGGCGGGGCGGCGGACATTTTGGCCCGATCGTCGTCACCGCAACACTCATCGCCAGGTGTTTCCAGGCGCGTCTGCGGCGATGCGACCGCCTAGGGATTTCGTTCCAGTCATTGTGCCCGAAACAGGCGAGGCCAAAGCAGGGATCTCATTCCAGTTATTGGGCCCGAAACAGGCGATGCCAAAGCAGGGATCTCGTTCCAGTCATTGTGCCCGAAACAGGCGATGCCAAAGCAGGGACCATCTTCTCGTTACAGTCATTGTGTCCGACCGGCAGCGCCACGACAGTGTGCTGCGCAGCGCCACGACCAGGTGCTACGAGATCGTGCGCAGCGCCACGACATGGTGCTACGGCGTCGCTACGACAGTGTGCGTCACCATTAGCCCATTGTACATTCACGTGCTCGTCTTTTGAGGGGTTCCTTCTTGCCCTCAACTGCGAGAGTATAAAAACAGCTGCCCCCGGACGCCAGAGGAGGGCTCCGATTTCTTCCGTTGAGTGAAGTGCTCTCCCGTCTCTCTACTTCGGTCAAACCTGACCGCCAACTCTTTGCGATGTTAAAATAAACAAGTTGTTTCGTTGTTACCAGTCGACTCATGCTTTGCCGGGACCTTCGGATGCTTCGAGTTGTACCCCAGGCCGCCAGGCCAACGCTACCCTTGGGGCTTGCGACCCAGGTACAACCACGGGCGTCAGCGCCGAGTTCCCATCCGATCGCTCCAGTGTCGCGATCCAAATATCTGGTTGCCAGCGGTGAGATCGCCTACGACTTCAAACAACGGTCTGCCAGCGGCGAGATCGCGACAACGGAGGCCAGCAGCAAAGAGATGCAGTTGACAGTATGCTGAGCAGCTCAACGACGATCCGGGAGCAGTGCAACGAGCCCTGTGTGACGACTGGTTGCCTGCAGCGGAACGACTGCGCGGAATTCCTGCCTGCGAGGTTTGGTGAGTGCGGGACTTTCTTCTACTGAGCTTTGCCAGGCTTTTTGTTAGTGTTAGAAACAGAGCTGGTAATTGTGGTTGTCGTTGCTGCCGGGTTAGTTGCGGCAAGACAATAATAGGCAGTAGAGAAAGCAGCATTCAGAGCAGCCATGGATTTGAAGTCGTTGCGCAAACCGAAATTGTTGGAGCTTGCAAGAGAGTTGGGTCTGGATGTCTCGGACAAACTCAGAAAACCTGAACTGCTAAAGGCTATTCTTGAGTTAGAGGCTGAGGATGACGAGCTGTCGGAATGCCTTGAGACTATTGAGGAGAGGTCAAAAAGACAGGAGCGCGAACTTAAAGAGCAGAAAGAAAAAGAAGAGCGCGAACACGCTTTGGAAATGAAGCGTCTCGAGGTAGAGATGGAACGCGCTCGTAATGGAAGTCAGGCACACGGTGCAGGAGAACGAGTATTGTTCAAAATGACTGACCTGATGCGGCCGTTTAAGCTTGGAGAGGACATTGGTTTGTTCCTGGTTAACTTTGAGCGAACGTGCGAGAAGCAGGGGTTCTCTCGGGAAACGTGGCCACAGCGCTTGCTCACTTTGTTACCCGGCGAGGCGGCCGACGTAGTCGCTCGCTTGGATAGAGAGGAAGCAGAGGATTTCGACAAAGTAAAATCGAGTCTGCTAAAAAAGTACCGGCTGTCTGCGGAGGCGTTCCGTCGGAAGTTTCGGGAAAATGAGAAAGGCAAAAGTGAGTCATATACAGAGTTTGCGTATAGGCTTATGTCAAACATGCAGGAGTGGCTCAAAGAAGAGAAAGCGTTTGGTGACCACGATAAAGTTCTGCAGTGCTTCGGGCTAGAACAGTTTTATAGTCGGTTACCGGAGAACGTGCGATACTGGGTCTTGGATAGGCCAGACGTTTGTACGGTGGCTAAAGCCGCTGAGCTAGCCGAGGAGTTTGTGACGCGTCGGGCTCGCGGAGCTAAGGACGGTCAAAAGGGTGAATTTGGCTCGAAGTTTGAGAGGCCGAAATTCACGCCCATGAGATTAAAGGGGGACACGCGTAGTGCGGATGCGAGCGAAAGCAGTCCGACCAAACGTAAAGAGACGGCGGCAGCAAAACGCAGAAAGCGGTTCGAGATGAGGCGAGCGCGCTTGTGTTATACGTGCCAGAAGCCGGGTCACTTTTCGGCGCAGTGTCCGGAAACAACACCAAAAGTTGTGTTTTTTTCAATAGGCAGCACTGACGAGAACATGAAGCTTCTCGAGCCTTACATGCGAGACCTCCTCGTGAACGGGAAAGAGTGCCGAGTGCTTCGCGATTCCGCAGCTACGATGGATGTAGTTCACCCGTCTTACGTAGAACCCCATATGTTCACGGGCGAGTGCGCGTGGATCAAGCAAGCCGTGGAAGCTCATAGCGTGTGTCTGCCAGTAGCAAAAGTGCTTATTGAAGGACCTTTCGGAGCGCTTGAGACGGAGGCGGCAGTGTCATCTATGCTGCCACCCCAGTACCCGTACCTATTTTCAAACAGGTCCGATCACCTCCTGCGCGAGAAGGGGCTTTTGTTTGGTGAAGCTAGTGTTCAGGCCTTAACCAGATCGAAGGTTCGGGAGCTCGCTGCAAAGGCGGTAGTTGCGGGGCCGACGTTATCAAACAACGAAAAAGGGTCAGAGGCGCAGCAAGCTGATATTCAGAGCACGCCCGAACAGAATAAAATTGAGTCTGTAGCGTTGAAGGCGCCAGATACTGGAGAGGAAAATCCCGACGCGGGAAAGTTAGAAGAGCTATCTACTGATTTGCTCATCGCGCCTACGTCAGACGGACTTGATAGGTTGCTAAAAGTCAGCCGGGCGGCTTTGATAGCCGAGCAAAAAAAGGATGGCAGCCTGGAAAACGTGCGCTGCAATGTCAAAGAAGGTATCGCCAGGAAAACTGCGCGTTTTGTGGAAAGAGGTGGAGTCCTGTACCGGAAGTATCTAGACCGCCGAGGAGTGGAGTTCGATCAGCTGGTCGTGCCTCAATGCTATCGTCAGGATCTGTTGCGCTTGTCACATGGGGGTTCGTGGTCCGGACACCTAGGAGTTAAGAAAACTAAGGACCGTCTCTTGCAAGAGTACTATTGGCCAGGGTGTTTTCGGGACGCAGACCATTTCGTGAGGACATGTGACACTTGTCAGCGGGTGGGCAAACCAGGGGACAAATCGAGGGCGCCGTTGAAATTGGTACCTATCATTACGGAGCCTTTTAGACGGCTCGTTATTGATACAGTGGGACCTCTGCCGGTAACAGCCACGGGGTACAGACACATTTTGACTGTGATCTGCCCAGCGACAAAGTTCCCTGAGGCAGTGCCGCTTAAAGAACTCAGCTCAGTTGAGATAGTTAATGCACTACTGTCCATATTTGCGCGAGTTGGTTTTCCTGCAGAAATTCAATCAGATCAGGGCACAGTGTTTACTAGCGCTTTGACGACAACTTTTCTCGAAAGGTGTGGGGTAAAGCTGCTACACAGCTCAGTGTACCACCCACAGTCGAATTCCGTTGAGAAGCTCCACTCCGTCATGAAGCGCGTGTTGAGAGCCTTGTGTTTTGAACATCAAACTGACTGGGAGCTGTGTCTGCCTGGGGTGATGTTTGCTTTAAGGACCGCGCCGCATGCGGCTACGGGGTTTTCGCCAGCTGAACTGGTGTACGGTCGCTCGCTTCGATCTCCGCTTCGCATGCTTCGAGAATCATGGGAAGGTAGGGGCGACGACCCAGTCGTGGTGGAGTACGTGCTTAAGCTCCTCGAACGCTTAAGAAGGGCACAGGAGTTGTCAGGTGAAGCAATGACAAAGGCCCAGCAGAGGGCCAAGGTTTATTATGATCGGACAGCCAGGGCCCGTCGTTTTGAGGTTGGCGATGAGGTCATGATATTGCGCACATCGCTAAACAACAAACTAGACGTGCAGTGGGAGGGCCCAGCGCGAATTGTTCAGAAACTGTCGGACGTTAACTACGTGGTAAGTCTGCCAGGAAAGCGGAAAGCACAGCAAGTTTACCACTGTAATCTGCTCAAACCTTATAGACAAAGGGAAGCAGTGGTGTGCATGATGGTAAACGTTCCTGAAGAGCTTCCGGTCGAGCTTCCGGGACTAGGCTCAGTGACGAACAGGGAAGACACCGGTCAAGTCATTAGTGACCTTATCAGTAAAGCACCGCTGTCGCCTGAGCAGAAAACCGAACTACACCAGCTATTACAAGAGTTTCAAGGTCTGTTCTCTGAGAGGCCTGGTAGGACTTCTGTACTTACTCATGATATAGAACTTACCTCCACAGAGCCAGTACGATCCAAGGCGTATCGGGTGTCACCCCGCCAGAGCGATATTATGGAGGCTGAGGTAAAGAAAATGCTACAGCTCGGTGTTATTGAGGCAGGTGAGAGTGATTATACCTCCCCTTTGATTTTAGTTGAGGTACCGGGCAAGGAACCTCGTCCTTGCGTCGACTACCGCAGGCTTAATTCCATCACTAAGGATCAAATTTATCCGATCCCTAACATCGAGGAGCGCCTTGAGAAAGTTAGTAGCGCTCAGTTTATTTCCACCCTAGATCTTGTCAGGGGTTATTGGCAGGTTCCACTTACAGAAGAGGCTAGTAGGTATGCGGCGTTCATTTCACCAATGGGAACATTCCGTCCTAAAGTGTTGAGTTTTGGTTTGAAGAACGCGCCATACTGTTTTTCAAGTCTCATGGATAAAGTGTTGCGGGGACAGCAAGAATTCGCTTTACCGTATCTAGACGACGTAGCGATATTCTCCGCATCCTGGTCTGAGCATATGACACACTTGCGGGCAGTGCTAACCCGCCTGCGCGAAGCAGGCTTGACAGTAAAGGCTCCTAAGTGCCAGTTAGCACAGGCCGAGGTTGTCTACCTCGGTCACGTGATTGGTCAGGGTCGTCGCCGCCCCTCTGAAATAAAAGTGGCCGCTGTGCGAGACTTTCCGCAACCGCGCACAAAGACCGATATTCGGTCGTTCTTAGGTGTCGCCGGCTACTATCAGAGGTACATCCCTAGGTACTCTGATATCGCGGCTCCCCTGACGGATGCTCTAAGAAAGACAGAGCCTCAAACAGTCGTCTGGGACGAGACAAAGGAAAGAGCTTTTAGCGCCCTAAAGAGTGCCCTAACAAGCCAGCCTGTGCTACGATCGCCAGACTATACAAAAGGGTTCATTGTTCAGTGCGATGCTAGTGAGCGAGGCATGGGCGTTGTACTGTGCCAACGGGAAAATGGAGAAGTAGAACACCCCGTCCTGTATGCTAGTCGTAAGCTGACCAGTCGTGAGCAGGCGTATAGCGCCACCGAGAAAGAGTGTGCATGTCTCGTGTGGGCCGTTCAGAAATTGTCATGCTATCTAGCCGGCTCGAGGTTTATCATTGAGACAGATCACTGCCCTCTCCAATGGCTGCAGACCATCTCTCCCAAAAATGGCCGCCTCCTGCGCTGGAGCCTCGCTTTACAACAATATTCCTTTGAGGTGCGTTACAAAAAGGGGAGTCTCAACGGTAACGCCGATGGCTTAAGTCGAAGCCCCTAACGTAGGAATCAGCCTCAAAATTGTTTGTTACTGATGTTTTTCTTCCTGAGGCAGGATTTTTTTTAACATATTGCTTTTGTTTAGTGTTTCAAAGTGATGATATGCTTTCTAGTGCAATTTTTCAATTTGTGGACGCGTTCTGAGTGATGCTAGACTACTGTAAGGAACTAGGCAGTGGTATAAAAAGGGGAAAGAGCCTGGCAGGGCTTAGTGAGGGTTGTGCCGTGCTTGCTGACTGAGCGGTTGAGTTTTCAGCGTAGTTCTAACGCTTGCCGGGAACGAGAACAAAAATGTGAACTCTCCCGAAGTCACTTTGCAGTGTCCCGTGCGAACCTGAACGAGAGAACGAGGCCTTCTCTGTGCGCTGCGCTCAAGAAACGTCAAGGGACGCCCGACTTCGGTTATGAGCATCATCGAGCGACATCCCTCCGGACAGCGGATGCAGTCCCCTGTCCATCGGGATCTCCTTTCCCCGGCGGGGCGGTCTGTTGCGTTTCGCCTGCGACACGTGGTTTTGCCGGCGCGACGGCGGCGGGGCGGCGGACATTTTGGCCCGATCGTCGTCACCGCAACACTCATCGCCAGGTGTTTCCAGGCGCGTCTGCGGCGATGCGACCGCCTAGGGATTTCGTTCCAGTCATTGTGCCCGAAACAGGCGAGGCCAAAGCAGGGATCTCATTCCAGTTATTGGGCCCGAAACAGGCGATGCCAAAGCAGGGATCTCGTTCCAGTCATTGTGCCCGAAACAGGCGATGCCAAAGCAGGGACCATCTTCTCGTTACAGTCATTGTGTCCGACCGGCAGCGCCACGACAGTGTGCTGCGCAGCGCCACGACCAGGTGCTACGAGATCGTGCGCAGCGCCACGACATGGTGCTACGGCGTCGCTACGACAGTGTGCGTCACCATTAGCCCATTGTACATTCACGTGCTCGTCTTTTGAGGGGTTCCTTCTTGCCCTCAACTGCGAGAGTATAAAAACAGCTGCCCCCGGACGCCAGAGGAGGGCTCCGATTTCTTCCGTTGAGTGAAGTGCTCTCCCGTCTCTCTACTTCGGTCAAACCTGACCGCCAACTCTTTGCGATGTTAAAATAAACAAGTTGTTTCGTTGTTACCAGTCGACTCATGCTTTGCCGGGACCTTCGGATGCTTCGAGTTGTACCCCAGGCCGCCAGGCCAACGCTACCCTTGGGGCTTGCGACCCAGGTACAACCACGGGCGTCAGCGCCGAGTTCCCAACAGATCGTACCAGCAGTCGGATCCAAATAGCAGGAAGAGGGGGGAGGGGGGCGGCGTGTACACCCAGCGGCAAACGATGGGGGCAGAAGCGCGCGCAGCAAGCGGACAACACGATAAAGGGAGGAGGGAAGAGATAGCAGCGACTGACTGATGCCGCTGACGCCAATAGTGAGTCAACCCCAGCTGCGGAGTTGGTTTCAGGGACAACGCCGCCGATGCCGACACAAACAATATGATACCCTCGCTTCCGCAGCGCTAAGAACCAGGTCTAGCCGTGGGAAGGTGGTCACGTATTCGTCGACGTGCCGGGGCCTACGTGAAATAACCGGCGCGTCGGCAACTGAAGAGCACCCTATCCGCCACAAAAGAACAGGGGGGGGGGGACCCTTTCCTCCTCTTTCTGCATGGCGGCGACGGTGTTCTATGCAGTCACGTTATCTTGACTCTCTAGCGGCGTCAGCGGCATCCAGCGGTATCAGTCGGTCGCTGCTAGCGCTGGGGGGATGAAAGGGGGGCGGAGCTGGTTACGAGGCCGACGACGACGCGAAACCCAGGAACGGACGCCAAAGAGCTGCGCTCTAAAAATGTAACGTCACGTTCTTGGCCGTTTATGCTCAGGACTTCTGTTGAGACTCTCACATGCTTGATAATGCTTCCGTTATATGCCGTTAAAACTGCTGTGCTTTTTCTTGGCTCCATTGCTCGATTGGCACGCCTGAACACAGACAGAGGTAGTAGGTTGGCTTGCGAGCCAATGTCTACTTTAAATCGCAGTTCTTGGCCGGCTATCTTGCCGCGAACTGTCCAATCTGCTCCCGCGCCGTCAGTTATGCCGCACACGCCGATATTCACGATATCGAAGTTATCATCGGCCTTTTGTGCTTCGTCGACTTGGTTTATCTGGCGCCTTCTGCAATATGCCGCGAAGTGGTTCTTTTTCTTGCATGCGTAGCAAAACTTACCGCGAGCCGTACATTCTTCTGGCGCATGAATTCTTCCGCATTGACGGCATCGATATTGTTTTTTGCTGTCTCCTTCAGTTTCCCTAGTGTACTCTACTTGCAGTCTTTCCTTCGACCATGATGCATTTTGCTGCGCAGAAACTTCGGCTGCTTTGCACATTTGGCCAGCTTTCTGCAAGCTAAGGTCCTTCTCGCCAAGTAACCTCTGCCTGAGCTTTTTATCGTTGATGCCAAAGACCACTTGGTCTCTTATCATGGATGGTTCAAGCTCTCCAAAGTTTCAGAGTTTCGCTTGCTTCTTGAGATCCCGCAAAAATCTTTCAAATGGTTCTGCCTCGTCCTGCAGTCGAAGGCGGAAAACGTGCCTTTCATAAACCTCATTTCCTTCGGGGAGACAGTACTCTTCAAACTTCCTGACCAAAGTTTGATAATCTTCTTTGTCCTCACCTTCGGCAAACACGAAGTTGTTGTACACGTCCAAGGCATCGTCACCTGCTGTGCTGAGAAGTATTGCCGCTTTTACAGCTTCCTTCCTTGGCTTATCTGACGAGGTCGCTGTGATGTAGAGTTCCAACTTCTGCTTGAACAGTAGCCAGTTTCTTCTCAAGTTTCCGGAAAGCTGCAACGGCTCCGGGGGCTTGACGGCGTCCATTCTGCTGCCGTGACAAACACTTCTGACACCATGTATCGTGTTTGAAGTAACGGACCGAGGCGACTTGTTGCTGAGCAAAGAATGACCAACTGGTCGTTTATTCATACGCTTATGTACTTGCGTAGGCAGCGAGGGAAAGGAGAGCCAGGGAAAGAAGTGCCAAACGATATCGGCGCACATGCGCGATAGCCCATTCCGATACAAGGAGGAGGGCAAGAGCCAAGAAGATGTACCAGATTTATTCTAAATTAGAGGGAGCCTTCTTTGTGGATGCTGCAGGTCCGGTGGGAGGAGTCTCCACAATATCGGTGGTGCATCAAGGGCAGACGGTCAATGGACTTTCTGTTCAGCACGGGGAAATTGCAGAATTGGAAGAGGAGGCGATCGCCATGGCGCCTTCGCATCCTAGTTCAGAATACATCATTACAGACTCGCAAACTGCATATAGAAATTAAACGCGGGGCCGAATTGCACCGCTAGCTTGCAGGATCCTCAAACAATCTGGGGTCTTCACTTCGCGTAAAGAGCTGATTTGGGTGCCAGGTCACGAGGGTGTAGAGGGAAATGAGCGTGCACACGCTGCCGCCCGAGCTTTTCTCCCCCGGGGTCCCTCCTCCTCCCTCCCCGAAGACTCGGACTTCCCAGTGCCATTAATAACTTATGCAGACGTATTACAACACTTGCGCTTATCGCGACGAAAATACCCGGGCCCAACTAAGGGATTAGACAAATCAGAAGAATGTCATTTACGAAGGTTACAAACACTGTCATTTAATAACCCAGTCAAGCTACATGCTATTGAGCCACAATCTTTTTCGGCCGAGTGTAAATTCTGCGGGCAGAAAGTAGATTTGTACCATATGGTATGGGCCTGTCAGGCTAATAGTGCCTCAGAAGCTATAAAACAGCGAACGTGGGAAGGATGGGAGGCAGCCCTGTCCAGCTCAACCCTCAAGGACCAGCGAGCCCTCGTGGAAAGAGCTAGGGCGGCGGCCTTAGCCAACGGAATTCCGAAATAAGAATCCGACCACCCTTCTCCTAACTCCCCTCTCCTTTTTTTTCTTCAAATAAAACGTTTTCATCATTAGCGTGCGAAAACGTAGACCGCAATATTTTGTGGGATATTCTGGAAAGGGAAGGCTTAGGCAACGATTGTCTACAGCTTTTGAGAGAGATTTACCTAGAAAATACGTTTTGTGTTGATCGGAAGAGATGACGAGCGAGGAGAAAGTTGATGTCAACAAGGGACTGAGGCAAGCTGACGTCTGCCGAGTTGACGTCTGCCGATCTGACGCCAGGGGCAGCTTGCCAGCTCTCCAGCACTCGTTGATATAATCCGTCAGCTGGCCTAGCATCTTCTTATCCCCACTGTTGTTTGTACATGGTAAGGATGGAGAGGGCGCTATAAGGAAGTAATATTGGATTTAATCTAATAATATACCAGTATACCATTATTCCAGTACCAGTACTAGTACCAGTACATAATACCAGTATTCAATCTTTACAATTATAAGCTAGCACTTGCATCCCAGCGCGAACTAAAATATCTTGAATCTCTGCATCAGTTGTCATTACTGAAAAAGAGCACTGTGTTTTACCCTACCCGTCATAAAGAGGAGTGGATTGTACCAACTCCTAGAACCAATTACACAATGGAAAAATTGTCCTTCCCACTTCCAACTCTATTAAACAACTGTAAAAAATCCGCGACTGACCTACTTAAAATATGTAAACGTGAATTACGACAGCTTCACTGCACACATTCTAAGTAACTCCACCTGTATTCCTATAATGTGCATACTTAATCCTGTGTTTATTGTACAGCTTTATACTCTCTGTACTTATTGTATTGATTGTTGTTCTATATTCTTTGTTTCTATTTTTATTTCATTTATGAAATGATCCTGTTATTTTGGCTCTGCTAAATTGCGAAGAGATTATATTTATACTTGTGTGTGTCTTTCCCTGCTTTGCTGTTGTTGCCCTGTAGAAGGGGGCTGTGGGCCTTTGTCAACCTGCCGTTTACGAGCAGCTTTTACCTACAACCTCCTCCATCATCCCGATGGAAATAAAGATTATTATTATTATTATTATTATTATTATTATTATTATTATTATTATTGTTGTTGTTGTTAATCTCTCATACAAACAGGCGGATACAGTAGTAGAGCAGCAGCTACCAGCTTTATTTATGCGTACAACATTGTGTGGCTAGCTAACAAGCAAAGTGACTTTCAACGTCTGGCTAACATCTGTGGACAGGAAGGGGAGAATTTAGGTTTGAAATCTAGCGTTAGAAAATCAGGTGTTATGGTATTCAATGAAAACAGTGAACAGACAGTGGCAATACAGGGCCAGGAAAGACCTCGGGTAAAAAATATAAATATCTTGGCATATGGATAAACGAAGACAATGGATATATGGAAACACTAAAAACAATAGCAGTAAAGGGAAAAAGAAGTGCACCTATAATGAAGCACAGAGCGCTGTGGGGATACAATAGGTACGAGGTGCTCCGAGGTATGTGGAAAGCTGTAATGGTTCAAAGCCTTGCCATATATCTTTACAGGAAAAACATTGATTCGCAGTGGAGAAAACGAACTAGAAAGCTTACCTGCAAGTATGCTGCCCGTAAGATGAGCTACACGGCAACAAAGAGCGTCAAACGCGACGTCCGAGAGGCTGGGACAATGTCATGGGCGATGGCAATGAAAAAGAAACCGGCCATGCGTAACTACTTAAGAGTAATAAATGATATCAGGAAAGGAACAATTTATCGCAACTCAAAGGAAAGCTCACTACTTTTCGAGGCCAGATCAGGATGCCTTAGAACACGCCCTTATAAAGCGAGATATAGAAGTAAGAAGAAGCATGTGCTTACTTAGGTGAAAGTAGGCAAATGATGGAGCATGTTTTATTAGAAAGTGAAGATATCTCCACAGCTGTCGATTTAGGCACCCCTGGCCTCCTTGAAGCTCTTGGGTTAAGCGTGAGCAAGGGGAAAGTAAACATGTTCGCAATAGAGATTAATAACAGGCGATTGGATGATCGGTGGAAAAAAAAGTTGGGAAACGACAAACCATGCAACCAATAGGGGTTCAGAAAGTTTCGTGATTTGAATTCTTTATGTTTGTTTTGTCCTTTCCATTTTTTTTTTCGTTCTTTAGATAGGTATGACATTAGGCAATTTAATAACAACAGCTTGGTGGCGCAGCCTACCGCCCAGTTTCAAAGTGGGCGCTCATAGCATCCATCCATCCGTCTTTCATTAGGCTTTGACTCGTTTTAAACTAGAAGCGATCTCGAAATTCCACAAGGTTATCCATAATATTGATACGGAACAGCCGCCACAATATGACTGCACTAAGGAGGAAGAAGACGACGTCTGCCCGCTTGATATAGCGTCGCTATCTTTGCCACCGTTGGTCTACGTGTAAATATATTGTAAATAGACTTGTACATCAGCTACACGTAAAAATGTTCTGTCGTCGAAGAGGCCTGAGACTAAGCGAGAGCCGCCATTTGCTATGAACGATATGAATTTTACAAAAAAAAAACGCCAAATTCAATTTGACGCGGGTCGAAGGGACCGCCGCTATGTTCTACATAACTATGTAAACCACGCCTACACGGTAACGTTAAATCTGAGTAATAGCATGCGTACACTATATGCGATGGGTCGTTTAGCATTGTGCGCATGTGCAATTACGACCCGCCATTTTATAACGTACGCAGTGGTATAGAGTAGGCTAAAGTAAAGCTGCCTAATGTATGAAAGCATGCGCTTAGCAACTTGTCTGCTCGTTGAAGCCTTGCAGACGCCACTTGTGCCAGTTTCACGAACAGTCCTCTTGTACCATACACCGTAATCGGATATAGCATTGGAAAAGACTAGTGCAGCAAACATATAAAAGCTCGCGTGCCACACCTCTTTCAACACAGTGATAGAATACTGGGCTAGTTGCAGTCACATGATACCACTTACACGGCCCAAAGCACCTTGGTCAAAGCGGATAAAAAACGGAGATGTTGAAGCATTTGCGTAATGCTATCTTCAGTATCGGGCCTTGTTTTCCTCGTGTAGAAGAAAAACATAACTCTCTTAATCATCGTTTCTTGAACGAAGTATAGGACAGGACGGGAACACGACAAACCAGATGGTTGACGGCCTGAGGCCTTGTGCAGGAGCTACCTGAAGAAGTAGGTTACCTCTCACAGCACCTTTCTCACAGACTGGACATCCCGTTTCCGACATGTTTCCCCCTACTTTAACTAAAGCAACAAGACCAGAAAGCTGCCCAACTTTCTGTACGTTGTCTGTTGACCAGGCCCTCCCTTACCCCTCCACTGCCACCTGCTTCCACCAGCATTGCTAAGAAATAACAACACATACCCACCAACCTACCCACCTCATTTTGCGACATTTCCAGCTCCAAGTGAACGCTCGCGCTCTGGCGGCCGCGCCGCGAAACAACCGATCACGCGTCATGCTTGGAGCAACATGCTTCGAATGCCTCGTAGTTCTCAAATCAGCGACATGCCGCCGCGTACAAGCCCCAAAATGAGAAAAAAAAAGTTGGATTTCTAAAGACTTCTGTAGGACAGCCACTGTATGATGTGATCTTTTCCCGAAAGAACGCTACCAGAACGGGCTCTCACCAGCGCCAGAAATATATATATATATATATATATATATATATATATATATATATATATATATATGTGTGTGTGTGTGTGTGTGTGTGTGTGTGATGATCATCATCAGCCTGGTTACGCCCACTGCAGGGCAAAGGCCTCTCCCATACTTCTCCATCTACCCCGGTCATGTACTAATTGTGGCCTCGTTGTCCCTGCAAACTTCTTAATCTCATCCGCCCACCTAACTTTCTGCCGCCCCCTGCTACCCTTCTCTTCCCTTGGAATCCAGTCCGTAACCCTTAATGACCATCGGTTATCTTCCCTCCTCATCACATGTCCTGCCCATGCCCCCCCATTTCTTTTTCTTTATTTAAACTAAGATGTCGTTAACTCGCGTTTGTTCCCTCACCCAATCTGCTCTTTTCTTATCCCTTAACGTTACACCCATCATTCTTCTTTCCATGGCTCGTTGCGTCGTCCTCAATTTAAGTAGAACCCTCTTCGTAAGCCTCCAGCTTTCTGCCCAGTACGTGAGTACAGGTAAGACACAGCTGTTATACTGTTTTCTCTTGAGGAATGATGGCAACCTGCTGTTCATGATCTCAGAATGCCTGCCAAACCCACCCCAGCCTATTCTTATTATTCTGATTATTTCACTCTCATGATCCGGATCCGCGGTCACTACCAGTCCTAAGTAAACACTTACTACTTCCAGTGCCTCGTTACCTATCGTAAACTGCTGTTCTCTTCCGAGACTGTTCAACATTACTTTAGTTTTCTACAGATTAATCTTTAGACCCGCTCTTCTGCTTTGCCTCTCCAAGTCAGTGAGCATGCATTGCAATTGGTCCCCTGAGTTACTAAGCAAGGCAATATCATCACCCAATTGCAAGTTACTATTATTAGTTCTATTACCTCTTATCCCCAATTCTTCCCAATCTGGCTCTCTGAATACCTCCTGTACACACGCTGTGAATAGCATTGAAGAGATCGTATCTCCCTGCCCCACGCCTTTCTTTATTGAGATTTTGTTGCTTTCTTTATGGAGGACTACGGTGGCTGTGGAGCCGCTATAGATATCTTTCAGTATTTTTACATACGGCTCGTCAACATCTAGATTCCGTAATGCCTCCATGACTGCTGAGGTTTCGACCGAATCAAATGCTTTCTCGTAATAAATCAAACTGTGTGTAAGAGTTGGTTATATTCCGCACATTTCTCTATCACCTGATTGATAGTGTGAATATGGTCTATTGTTGAGTATCCTTTACAGAATTCTGCCTGGTCCTTTGGTTGGCAGAAGTGTAAGGTGTTCCTGATTCTATTTGCGGTTACCTTAGTAAATACTTTGTAGACAACGGACAGTAAGCTGATCGGTCTATACTTTTTCAAGTCTTTGACGTCCCCTTCCTTATGGATTAGGATTATGTTAGCGTTCTTCCAAGATTCCGGTACGCTCGAAGTCATGAGGCATTGCGTATACAGGGTGGCCAATTCGTCTAGAACAATCTGCCCTCCATCCTTCAATAAATCTGCTGTTACCTGATCCTCCCCAGCTGCCTTCCCCTTTTGCATAGCCCCCAAGGCTTTCTTTACTTCTTCCGACGTTACTTGTGGGATTTCAAATTTCTCTAGACTATACTCTCTTCCATTATCGTTGTGGGTGCCACTGGTACTCTATAAATCTTTATAGAACTCCGCTGCCACTTGAACTATCTCATGCATATCAGTAATGATATTGCCGGGTTTTTCTCTTAGCGCATACACCTGATTCTTGCCTATTCCTAGTTTCTTCACTGCGTTTAGGCTTCCTCCGTTCCTGAGAGCATGTTCAATTCTATCCATATTATACTTCCTTATGTGAGCTGTCTATCGCTTGTTGATTAACTTGGAAAGTTCTGCCAGTTCTATTCTAGCTGTACGGTTAGAGGCTTTCATACATTGGCGTTTCTTGATCAGATCTTTCGTTTCCTGCGATAGCTTACTGGCATCCTGTCTAACGAACTTAGCACCGATTTCTATTGCGCACTCCTTAATGATGCCCATAAGATTGTCGTTCATTGCTTCAACACTAAGGTCCTCTTCCTGAGTTAAAGCCGAATATCTATTCTGTAGCTTGATCCCGAATCCCTCTATTGTCCCTCTTACCGCTAACTCATTGATCGGTTTCTTATGTACCAGTTTCGTCCGTTCCCACCTCAAGTCTAGGCTAGTTCGAGCTCTTACCATCCTATGGTCACTGCAGCGCACCTTGCCGAGCACGTCCACATCTTGTATGATGCCAGGGTTAGTGCAGAGTATAAGGTCTAGGTCATCTCTCTCTCTCTCTCTCTCTCTCTCTCTCTCTCTCTCTCTCTCTCTCTCTCTCTCTCTCTATATATATATATATATATATATATATATATATATATATATATATATATATATATATATATATATATATATATATTCATTCCATGAGAAGCCCCTAAACGGTGGCACCAAGGACAACATAGGGGAAAGTACTTGTGCTTAATAAATGGAATGTAGAAACGATAAGTTAATGGAAATGAAAGTGGATGAAAAACCAACTTGCCGCAGGTGGGAACCGAACCCACAACCTTCGCATTTCGCGTGCGATGCTCTACCAATTGAGCTACCGCGGCGCCGTTTTCCCATACACTTCTTGGGTATTTATGTGTTACATAAATTTACAAGTACAAGTACAAGAAGTTACAAGTACTTTCCCCTATGTTGTGCTTGGTGTCAGTGTTTGTCGGCTTCTCATGATATGAATAATAAAAATCAGGCCCCTCGGTTAACCCCCTTCCTTGCCGTTTATTACATAACGAGGGTCTCGAATCCGGCAACATTGATCCCTTCAGGTAGCATATGTGGGTTTATTGACCAGTTGCCTTCACCCAAAAAGATCACGTTCTCGTGACGCCTGCGGCAACAAAGACGTTTCACGTCCGCCGCCAAGGTCTGTGAGTGGTGGCGCTGGCTAACACTCCCAGTGTTCTATTAGTACACATAAATACCCAAGAAGTGTATGGGAAAACAGCGCCGCGGTAGCTCAATTGGTAGAGCATCGCACGCGAAATGCGAAGGTTGTGGGTTCGGTTCCCACCTGCGGCAAGTTGTTTTTTCATCCACTTTCATTTCTATTAACTTATCGTTTCTACATTCCATGTATTAAGCACAAGTAGTTTCCCCTTTGTTGTCCTTGGTGTCAGTGTTTGTCGGCTTCTTATGATATGAATAATAAAAATCGGGCCCCTCGGTTAACCCCCTTTCTTCTCCTTTATATATATATATATATATATATATATATATATATATATATATATATATATATATATATATATGTGTGTGTGTGTGTGTGTGTGTGTGTGTGTGTGTGTGTGTGTATCTGCTAGGGGTAGTCAGAGCATGTTTGTCAAAGCATGTGTTTGCGAGCAAAGCATGCGGGCAGTATTCGCAGGGCATCTGCGCAGCTCTTGGACACTGCGTAAAAAAGCAAAGTATGCGATAGTGCACTAAACGACCTCTCAGAATGTATCTATGGGCGCACGGGCACGTCTTCGCAGGAAAGACTGGCTTCAGTTCCACCTCACACGGTTCGGCGTTGCTAATGTCAGTTGGCGTAAACATTTCGAGGATTAACGGCTAATGCTTTCACTGCTTGTTTGCTGCGTGTACTGAAAGGGGCCACGCAAAGAAACAGAAGGGTCTAATCGATGACGTCGATAACTGAGGTCGTCAAGCCACCCTGTATGCACCCCAGTCGCGGACCATTGCTGAACGTATGCGTGTACGCATGCGGTGCATGACCGCATCTCGTGAATTGCTGTGCTAAACACGCCATTCACGACAACCGTCTCGATGGACAATACGCATACATGCATATGTGTGTGTCCTCCATGAGACTTCACTTGCAGTGGTCTCACGCTGAGCTGTTTACACAGAGCGTAGAAAGGCAGACCAGCCGCCGCCTTACGCTGACGTAGCGTTATAAATTTGAACCGCCCTTCAATGAGTTCGGCAGCCACCTAAAGGCGACACAGGGCGCTTCTAATGACCTGTCGCGTGACGCAGCGGAGCGTCCCTACAAATGGGACGGTCGCGGAAAGCGTGCCGCCATATTAGTCGGTCAGTGTGGAACTCGTATGTGCGACCTGCCGGCCTTGAACTCAGTATGGTAATGCCCGAGTTATCCCTTTGCATTTTTTTGCTCTTCCTGTTTTCGGTCAGAACTTCGGGCATAGTTTTTTTTGCGTGTTCATAAGCATCGAATTGGTATGCAAGGAGCTCTCCTAAACCTAATGAATAGTCAGTCCCCAACTTTTTTTTTATTATTCGCAAAGAAGCCAGAAGGTGCTCTTGTGGAGAAGACTTTACGGTTTTTCAAACTATCAGATGTGATGAACGGCGAGATTAGGAACTCATACGTTTTGTATAAGTAAGAGAAGCGTATTGGCTTGACGAGCTGGTCAGAGTATCAGGCGCCACAAAATTTAGGTGAAGGAGAAAGAGAGAAATTTACAGAAAAACAAAGAGCTCAGCCTGAGCTATAGCTTACTCTGGTCTACTACTCTGCACTGGGTAAAAGGGCCGGAGAAGAAAAAGACTGATGAGTAACAATAGGAGATGGAGGTTCGTATACAGAAGTCGATCACGTTGGACCAGACTTTACATAGGTTAGACGATATTCTGTATCCATGGCTGTATCGCCTAACCTGGTTTATATCACGCAAGGCGAGAGGCTTTTTCTGCACCCCCCCACCTTATGATCAATCTCTTGTTACTGCTATAAGTATTACTTTTTCTAAGAACGACTGTTTACAGCAGGTAATTTAACTTCGTTATGTTTCGTCTTCGAAGGTATACACGAAAGGCCTTCCTGATGCTGCGCAAGTCCGGAAAAACATTCATTTGTTGTGTGTTCGTGTCCGTCTTGCAATCGCAATTCTCGGAGCAAAAAACAAAAATAATTCATAACAGCGTCATCACTGAAATTTTGTAGCAATCTAAATAGCGGTTGGAAGAAAGGAACCTGAAATGATGATTGCTTATACTTAAATATTCCAAGACAGCCCAAAGGTCGATATGAATTTAGAGTTGAATCTGATCAAGTTAGAACAATGCTTATCAGCATCAAGAAAATCAGCGGCTTTTTCTCGTAGATAGAAATATTCCCTCTACAATCGTGCTTTATTACATTTAGCAGGCGCCAAGTGTCGGGGGCTCCAATCTAAATGTATGGGAACAGAGACATCGTGTTTCTCGGCTACCACTGCAACCATATTTGATGAAGTTTGCATTAAATGTGTAGAGAATGACTACGACGCTACGACGACAACGGTACGACAACGAATGCATGTGAGCGAGTGCATGACGACACAAAATGACGACAATGATATGACAACTTGCAAGAGGTCACGTGCAAGAGGTCCGTGGTTCGAATCCCGGGGCCGCGCAATTTTGCCCCGGATTAAAAAAATCCAAGTGTTGATAAAATTGCACAAAAAGGCCTGGAGTACGGCCTGAACCCGGTGACCAGAACCGGTAACGCACTCCCTCACCAGATCAGGATTGGCCACCCTGGTGCAGTACGTGGCCACAACCTCCTATATGAACACAACAATCAAACCCCGGCCCTCCGTCCCCAGCAGCTGCAAAGCAACTGACCACGGTGGCGGTCAGACCTGCGACGCAGCAGAGGGTACTAAGAATCTCTGGCTCCCGACAGGCCTCCATTGTAATATGAAGAACCTGGCAACGTTTAACGTTAGAACGTTATCTAGTGAGGCGAGACTGGCACTGCTATTGAAGGAATTAGAGGGCAATAAATGGGATATAATGGGGCTCAGTGAAGTTAGGAGGCCAAAAGAAGCACATACAGTGCTAAAAAGCGGGCACGTCCTGTACTGTCGGGGCTTAGCGGAGAGAGGAGAACTAGGAGTCGGATTCCTGATTAATAAGAATATAGCTGGTAACATACAGGGATTCTATAGGATTAACGAGAGGGTGGCAGGTCTTGTGAAACTTAATAAGAGGTACAAAATGAAGGTTGTACAGGTCTACGCCCCTACATCCAGTTATGACGACCAGGAAGTCGAAAGCTTCTATGAAGACGTGGAATCGGCGATGGGTAGAGTGAAAACAAAATACACTATACTGATGGGAGACTTCAATTCTAAGGTAGGCATAAAGCAGGCTGGAGACAAGGCAGTGGGGGAATATGGCATAGGCACTAGGAATAGCAGGGAAGAGTTATTAGTACAGTTTGCGGAACAGAATAATATGCGGATAACGAATACCTTCTTCCGCAAGCGGAATAGCCGAAAGTGGACGTGGAGGAGCCCGAACGGCGAGACTAGAAACAAAATAGACTTCATACTCTGCGCTAACCCTGGCATCATAGAGGATGTGGACGTGCTTAGCAAGGTGCGCTGCAGTGACCATAGGATGGTAAGAACTCGAATTAGCCTAGACCTGAGGAGGGAAAGGAAGAAACTGATACATAAGAAGCGGATCAATGAGTTAGCGGTAAGAGGGAAAATGGAGGAATTCCAGATCAAGCTACAGAACAGGTATTCGGCTTTAACTCAGGAAGAGGACCTTACTGTTGAAGCAATGAACGACAATCTTGGGGTCATCATTAAGGAGTGTGCAATAGAAGTCGGTGGTAACTCCGTTAGACAGGATACCAGTAAGCTATCGCAGGAGACGAAAGACCTGATCAAGAAACGCCAATGAATGAAAGCCTCTAACCCTACAGCTAGAATAGAACTGGCAGAACTTTCGAAGTAAATCAACAAGCGTAAGACAGCTCACATAAGAAAGTATAATATGGATAGAATTGAACATGCTCTCAGGAACGGAGCAAGCCTAAAAACCGTGAAGAAGAAAGCAGGAATTGGCAAGAATCAGATGTATGCGTTAAGAGACGAAGCGGGCAATATCATTACTAACATGGATGAGATAGTTAAAGTGGCTGAGGAGTTCTATAGAGATTTATACAGTACCAGTGGCACCTACGACGATAATGGAAGAAAGAATAGTCTAGAGGAATTCGAAATCCCACAGGTAACGCCGGAAGAAGTAAAGAAAGCGTTGGGAGCTATGCAAATGGCTAATGCAGCTGGGGAGGATCAGGTAACAGCAGATTTCTGGAAGATGGTGGGCAGTTTGTTCTAGAGAAACTGGCCACCTTGTATACGCAATGCCTCATGACCTCGAGTGTACCGGAATCTTGGAAGAACGCTGACATAATCCTAATCTATAAGAAAGGGGACGCCAAAGACTCGAAAAATTATAGACCCATCAGCTTACTGTCAGTTGCCTATTTACTAAGGTAATCGCAAATAGAATCAGGAACACCTTAGACTTCTCTCAAGCAAAGGACCAGGCAGGATTCCGTAAAGGCTACCCAACAATAGACCATATTCACACTATCTATTAGGAGATAGAGAAATGTGCGCAATATAACCAACCCTTATATATAGCTTTCATTGATTACGTGAAAATGTTTGATTCTGTCGAAACCGCAGCAGTCATGGAGGCATTGCGGAATCAGGGTGTAGACGAGACGTATGTAAAAATACTGAAAGATATCTAGAGCGGCTCCACAGCCACCGTAGTCCTCCATAAAGAAAGCAACAAAATTCCAATAAAGAAACGCGTCAGGCAGGGAGATACGATCTCTCCTATGTTATTCACAGTGTGTTCACAGGCGATATTCAGAGACCTGGATTGGGAAGAATTGGTGGTAAGAGTTGACGGAGAATACCTTAGTAACTTGCGATTCGCTGATGATATTGCCTTGCTTAGTAACTCAGGGAACCAATTGCAATGCATGCTCACTGACCTGGAGAGACAAAGCAGAAGAGCGGGTCTAAAAATTAATCTGCAGAAAACTAAAGTAATGTTTAACAGTCTCGGACGAGAACAGCAATTTACAATAGGTAGCGAGGCACTGGAAGTGGTAAAGGAATATATCTATATAGGGCAGGTAGTGACGGCGGATGCGGATTATGAGACGGAAATAATCAGAAGAATAAGAATGGGCTGGGGTGCGTTTGGCAGGCATTCTCAGATCATGAACAGCAGGTTGCCATTATCCCTCAAGAGAAAAGTGTATAATAGCTGTGTCTTACCAGTACTCACCTTCGAGGCAGAAACGTGGAGGCTTACGAAAAGGGGTCTAGTTAAATTGAGGACGACGCAAAGAGCTATGGAAAGAAGAATGATGGGTGTAACGTTAAGGGATAAGAAAAGAGCAGATTGGGTGAGGGAAGAAACGCGAGTTAATGACATCTTAGTTGAAATCAAGAAAAAGAAATGGGCATGGGCAGGACATTTAATGAGGAGGGAAGATAACCGATTGTCATTAAGGGCTACGGACTGAATTCCAAGGGAAGGGAAGCGTAGCAGGGGGCGGCAGAAAGTTAGGCGGGCGGATGAGACTAAGAAGTTTGCAGGGACGACATGGCCACAATTAATACACGACCGGGGTTGTTGGAGAAGTATGGGAGAGGCCTTTTCCCTGCAGTGGGCGTAATCAGGCTGATGATGATGATGATATGACAACGGCGGCCTAATTATTATTGAGTGAGGAAGCATCATTACGATGAATGAAGAGGACGGAACGACGACGATGGAACGACGAAAGCGGTATGACGACAATGGTTTGACGTTTCGGAAATGATGACGGTGGTAAACGAAATCATGGCGACGACGGCATGACAATAGTATGATGATGACTGTGGCGACGATGATGTGCCGGCGACAGCATGACGAGAGTCGGATGACGTAGTTAGAATGACGACGACAGAACGACTGTCAAGATGCTGGTATACGAATGACTGCACGACGACGACTATAGGACGGCGACGAAATGACGATGTTGGCATAACCGTGGTATGTTGACAGCTAAATGACGACAAGATTATGACGACGACGTCGTGACGACGATTGTATCGCGTAGACATTATGAAGATGATGGCCGGACGACAATGGCATGACGAGACGATGGAACGAACACGACGGCAACACTATGATGGTACAGCAACCAATGCATGACAATAGCAAAACGAAGATGGGGTGACGACGACAGCATGACAAGAGTCGGAAGACAAAGTTGAAATGACGACGATTCAGCACCACAGCGGAATCGCTACCGCGAGCACTTACCCAGTGGCCCGAGCTTTGAGACTTAGGCCACTGAATGCGTAAAAAGCGTGACGACGACAGCATGACGAGATTCAGATGACGAACTTGCAATCATGACTCTCCACGACGGTATCAAGCCGGTAGACAAACTGGGCCATGAGGTCGGCATAAAAGGAGATAGATAGATAGATAGATAGATAGATAGATAGATAGATAGATAGATAGATAGATAGATAGATAGATAGATAGATAGATAGATAGATAGATAGATAGATAGATAGATAGATAGATAGATAGATAGATAGATAGTCGCAAGAACGGGCATAGATTCAGGATATTCGACAGGCAGTATGTAGGTGGGAGATCGTATCCTCGCTTGACACCAAGACTTCTTGAAGGCAAAACTTTCTCAAAGAACCATCCCAGAATTTCTTGCGCGCACAAAGCGCTGGTGTACTTGGATATAGCAGCACGGTAAAGAGCCCCAGGTGGTCAAGACTAATCCGGAGTCTTCCACTACGGTGTGCCTCATAATCATACCGTGGTTTTCGCACGTAAACACCCAGAAATAAATTTTATTTTTGAACAACCTTCTTTTTCAGACCCTATTCAATTGGGTCACACTCACACGCATACATAGAGTTTTATGCAATTGCTTGAGGGAAGTCTGGCGCTAGTGTCTGTAGGAGCTCCAATATGGGCGGGCAGATGGATGGATGGATGGATGGATGGATGGATGGATGGATGGATGGATGGACGGACGGACGGACGGACGGACGGACGGACGGACGGACGGACGGACGGACGGACGGACGGACGGATGGATGCATGGATGGATGGATGGACGGACGGACGGAAGAACGGATGGATGGATGGATGGATGGATGGATGCACGGACGGACGGATAGAAGATGGATGGACGGACGGACGGACTGACTGACTGACTGACTGACTGACTGACTGACTGACTGACTGACTGGATGGATGGACGCTATGAGCATCCATGGGTCGGTGGGTTGGTGAGGCGGTGGGTTGCGCCATCAGGCTCTTGCTGTTTATTTTGCCTAATGTCCTACCTATATTTAGAAAGATGAAAAGATGCTGGGAATTCTTTTATCACGCTTTTTTGGCCACTATTGAGAACTCTTTGTTTGCGCGCCTCCGTTGTCCGTGATCTCCCTACTCTTCTGCCACCAAACTTACACTCGCCTCTTACTAATTTCTATACCGGGCATGTTTACTTTTCCCCTGCTATCGCTGAACCTAAGGTTCTCAAGTAGGTCAGAGGAGCCTAAACCGAACACTGGGTAGATATCTTCACATTCGAATAAAACATGTTCCATCGTTTCCGTAGCATCTTTTCCGCAGCAAGCGCATGCTTCTTCGTCTTTGATGGACTTTGCTTTATAACTACGCGTTCGAAGGCATCCTGATCTCGCTTCGAAAAGTAAAGAGCTTCCCTATGAGTTATCATAAATTGTTTCTCTCCTGATTTCGTTTTTTCCTCTTAGGTATAGTTATTCAAATCAGGTTTCTTTTGCATTGCCACCATCCATGAGATTCTCTCAGCCTCTCGGACGTTGCGTTTGACGTTCTTTGTTGACATGTTGCTTACAATACCGGCGGCATACTTGCTGGTAAGCTTGCCAGTTCTTTTCCTCCACTGCGAATTAATATTTTTTTTCCTGCACAAATATCTGAAGACTCTAGCAACGATCCCATGCAGGCCCGATGCTCCTTCTAGTACTTATTGCAGGAAACTGTATGCACGCATATTTCCCTCCCGCCAAGGCCAGGCAGCTCTTGGCGCTGGCACACACGATGTGACGCACACGATTGCTGCGTGTGTAACATGGCATAGTACGTGGGCGAGAGCCACTTTGCATAATAATATAATAAGGCGAATAGTAGCCAACGTTGCAGCTATTTCGCGTAACCACTTCTCACTGCTACGCACCTCTCCTCCCCGTTCTTCCCTCGACAGATAGCGAACATTACCTTCACCCTCGTGACATAACTGCGTCGACGTCTCACAGTGTGCATTCGCATCAACTCCAGTCTGCATTTCGACATGGCTTGTGAACGGTGCAGTACATCAACGCAACCACTGCATGACATTGACGTTCTCACATGCCCGGTATATAAAGGTAAACGCTGCATAATATTACACGTTACGTAGGATGGCAATAAGGAAAGTGTAGGGATCGCTTTTAGTTTAATTACATCTATTAACGTTTTCCAAGAAAGCTTGAATTCATATAAAGCTGCATAAATTCTTTCTTCATAAAATGCTGTTACGCAGTCTGGGGTTTCCAGTGGTACCATCGAACATCTTAATGACTAAGGGAGTGAGCGCATAAAAGCTATCACTTCGAAAGAAAACTCTTGCATCTTTCGTATTAATCTGGACGTGAGACTGCGCCATCCTTCGAGTACATCATTCTTGTTCTCTTCCTTCCAGCACGAATTTGCGATTCACAGCTGTCGATTGCATAGCATGCTTAACAATCCGTTGCTCACAGAGCTCGCGCCATAGTTTTCTGGTTATTTGCGGGTTGTTGACCCCTTTAGTCATCAGCCCCTACTTGTTGCAGCCCTATTATTGTGGTCTCTGAAGCCGGGCCCCACTCTTCTGCCTAATCGGTTCCTTGCGGCGAAAAAAAAACCTGACAAATCCCGTTCATTGGTCGCCAGCACGAGACCTATCGCTGGTAACCAGGCATGCAACTGTGTAGTCAGTTTCGCCATCTCTCCCCCGCACATACGCGTAGTGTCGTGCAAAACATATGGTGGTTTTGAGAGAAAGCACCGCGTTGTTGAGTACGGCTTCTTCTTAGAGTCATGTTAGCGCATCGGGACTACGCCAAACGTAATCGAAACATAATTTCGCCACTTGCGAAATCGCCTAAAGCATTTTGTGACATATGTATATATTGTAGCTACACCTGATTCTCTATCCTCGCTTATGATAAACTCCCACTGAATGCCAGCTGTGAGGGAGCGTTCTTTGTTATTAGTCATCGGGACGCCCACTCGACCTCATATATGAGGCACCAACAGTTTCTCTCAAAGTGCTTGAAATTTTCAGTTTTCTCGAAACAATAAGTTCACTGTCGGGAGTGCCTGGCGCCGCGACGTCACTCCTGGGAACAGTATGCGGCTAGCACGCATGTTTGCCCACAGCGCGCGCATGCTATAAACTTACAATCTGCGCATGCTGTGGAATCTGCCGCAACCTCGTTGAAATCTGAATGCCGTTAAGGAATGCGAGAAACGAATCACTGATTATGCGGCAGCGGATGTCCAGATGAAACTTGAAGAGTCTTCCGGAGATGGTTGGGCCCGGATAGCTTTCTTCGTCTAATTTGATACCTGTGTTCAGCGCTGTGGTCCGACTATTTCAGAACAGACATGTCTATCGTCTGTACGCCTGCCAGTTCGAAGAGCAAGCGATCAAAATAAACGCCTGGTAAAGTTCGGGGTCGTTAGAGCAAGCAGAAAAACCGGCTGCCACCGAGGTTCTGCCGCTTCGCCTTGTCGAACAAGGGCGGCATGCTGAATTAGTTGCTTTCCTTTGGCAGACCTCTCCGACACTTACGTGGGTGTTGTGCGCGGTTTGTTGAGAAAATACAGGGTCGCAGTGTCCCCGCAGGTGGAAGCAAAACGCGCTTTAACCGCGGTGCAGCAAACAGACGAAACGCGCCGCTGTGTCTCGTGAAAGGGCGTGCACTGACAGTGCTGCGCAATATGCGCCTGTTTATCATTGCTCTGCTCTTTGTCTTTGGGCCGGCGGCGACAGTACGGGGGCCCGCGGCTTCGTTCGCCTTGCTTGGGCATTCCTTTCGCATCAAGTGATTTCATTCGTGACGTCTCAGGCGCCAACTGCAACGAAATTTTGGACTGAGTACAAGACCTACTATTTCGCACAGCGCATACGCTGAGTAAAATTGATATACAGCAGTCCCTGCGTAATATTTTACGTTTGAAATACAGGCATACGTGCGGCTTCTTTGCGAAAAGCTAGCAAAAAGTAAACATCTCTTTATGTCGAAACTGCGGAAATTGATCTAAGCAAAGCTTTCTATGCTGTTTGCTTTGACTGGCGATAATTAGCGGTGCTGTTGACGGCGAATATTACATTTCTTCTGCGTTTAGTGCAGTGCTTTCACATGCGTCGGTGGCGGTGCGATTTCCGTAAGAGCGACGCCAAACATTGACCCCAGCGCTAAATGTATTCACGCCTCTATTTTTACAATAGAACAACGCAGACACTGGTAATAAGTTTTGATGTTGTCACTTACCTAAATATAGAATAAGTCGCATCCTTAGGGGTCGTTATAGCGTTCTCCATTTGCGATTGCTTACTCAACTGGGGAGACACCGGCACCGCACGTAGTAAAATAGATGTCAGCAGAAAAGCCCGATTTCAACGGCGCTTTCTGTCGGTCTGCTCGAAATCGCTCCGATTGCTACAACTCCGTGACGGTGCGACCAACTTGGCGCAACTCAGTCGCGGGCCAGAATCGCGGGAGTTGCGGAAATCGTTTTGTCGCCGCGTAAAAATCGCGCCACGTGAAACACGGCCTTTACGCCACCCCGCTGCCAACGCCCATAACGATATGGGATGAGCACCACTTCCCTGAAAATCAATGACACAGCGCGCTTGTATTCGATGGAATGCTCAAGCGTTGAGAGAGTGAAAGTACAAGGAAGAAATTCAGGCAGCCGAACGAATTGTAACTATGCGCTTTCGTAAGGCCTTGACAGGGGGACGAGTACCGTCGGTGTTAAATAAAGAGAGGGAGGAATATAGGAAGGCAGGGATGTTAACCAGTCAAAGGTCTCGTTCGCTACCCTACAGTTGGGGAAGGGAGAAGGGGAAGAGAAAGAAGAGAGAGAAGGTGTAGAGACGTGTACGGACAGTACTTGAGTTAAAGCCGCTTGCGCAAACCAGACGTTCTGAGAAAGCACAAAAGTACCTTCACTGCCTTCTCAGCCGATGATTGATGGTGGTCTAGTACTGTCTGACAACTGCGCAATCCGTTATGACGGCTGCCGCAATTCAGAGCTCCGGTTTAATCTTGGCCACTAGAGGTTTTTTCACATGCCGTTAAATATAACCAAATTTGTAATTCCGTGTACACAGTAAACATTGCACAGTAAACGCAGCAAACAAACGAACCGCTCCACCGGGATGCGGCCGTCGTGACCGGTTATCGAAACTGCGAGTTCTTGTTCGGCAGCAGAGCGCTGCGCCAAATAAGAAAAAAAAATTGTCTGTTAGAGAAGTCTAACCCTTGAGCTAAATTACTCGATTAGGCAATTAGGTTTTTTTTTCCTTGTAGAACTTCATCACAAAGTGCTTGGGAATTGCACTTTTGAACTCTATAATTAAGTACTTCACAGTAGATATGGGAACTTAGGGATTGTAGCCGGGGATTACGCAAAGCGGGAATTTCGCAATTTGTTCCACTTGGAACAAATTCTCAGGACTGCACCAGTTTTGAGATAATTTTCAAAGTGTCTGACGAAATACACTCGCGTTCCAGCTACTTCTTGCTTCAATGCATAAACTTGGTTTTCTTAAAAAAAGGCAAGTGGAACAAGAATGCATTTTCACTGCAAGTTTGACGGCGCACATCACGAAACAAGTGTCATTCTCAGAATTCGTTCCAAGTGGATGTGCCTTGCAAACTCACTAGCTGAAATTCGTTGATTGAAATATGTGACGCAAATTAATTCTTCAAAAGCTTAATTATTATAATTATATTATTCTTCCACACAGCATTTCGGTTTCTTATAGAAATAATGGCCGCGTCATCGACTAATTTAGCTCAAGAGTTATAATTTTCGCATTTGCCACAGGCAATTTTAAAAAATTTGGTGCAGCTAAAAACAAAATAACACCATATATATAACTCCTGAGTCACCGCGGCATGTCGTACCGTCATTTGAGCCAGACAGTAACGAGACATTTGAAAGGCAGTGGCGGGAATATTCGCAGCTTAACAAGGCGGTATGATCAGTACGAGGGTCCCCGCAGATCAGTGTCCCAGCGGCTAAACCATTAACCTCACTAGTTTAAAGACGCAAGCAGGAACAGGGTGAATAACAACATTAGCATTATCGTTCGCTCCTGGCAGCTCGCAGAGAGACGCTTACGAACGCGTCAAAACTAGTCGCGGCGGAGCATACGTTGCAGCAACGCCGGCCCGCGGCTCTGAGCGAAGGCATTCAAAAAGACACGCGCGAATGCGTCAAAGTTTCCTTCGATCGTAGCAGTTCTCAAGATGGCACTCGGTTGAAAAAAAAAAGGATAACAAACACCAGCGAAAGCCTCGCTTAAAACAAGTCCTGATGGAGTGTGGTACATGCAAGTGTTTTTTGTCATCGAGATAGCGAGCCTTTAGGTGTCTCAGTAAATACAGTAGGGACAATATTCACGTAAGTGGTGAACGAATTCGGAGTAGTCAGAGAGACCTGAGCGATACGGCTAAAGTTGACGAAACCAACAGTGCATGCCAACTACTTGGTATTTTGCATAACCACAGCGGTGGCCCCTTGTATACTACGCAAAATAGTCATCTTAATAAAGGTTCTTTTTTTCCTTGTAGAAATTCATCACAAAATTGCTTGAGAGATCTAACCTGTTTCCAAATGGGCTCTTTTTATTCCCTGTAGCAGCCGGTTATATTGAGGGTATAACTTTGTCGCGGCCGCTCTGAAGTACATGTTCTATCCTACATGCGCTCCTTGCCTCTCTCACGCTTGTCCTGGACTGTTTCAGTCGAGAACGCGTGAGCTCGGTCGCCTTTCTTGTCGCTGGCCTTGCTTTTGGTTGCGCAATGCCATCCGCTAGTTCGCGGCGCAGCCCATAGTGTGTACGCGCGATTTAAATAAATTTTGGGGATGAATGTATGCAATTGCGCAGTGTGTTATGCCGTTGTGGAGGGTTGCGCAACAATGCTGACCAGTTAGGGTTCTTGAGTTGCCGATCAATCTAGTTACTGTAGTAATTAGGAGTGCGCAGTAAACATAAGCACCCGAGCGTCCTTGCTTGCACGTCCCCACCGGAATGCGGCGGGGAATCGAAAACGCAACTTCGTGCTCGGTAACAGAATGTATCCGCTGAGCCATTGCAGTTTGAGCCAGACAGTGGATCGCCTATTGCAAGTACACAAGCTGCGAGGTGTTTGAGTTCTGAGATAGTGCTAAAAGGTTGGACAGCGCGCACGCAGCTGTTCCAAACAGCTTACATTGCTGCAACGGTCACACGGTAGCGCTCAGAGGTTAAAATTAAAATATGTGGCATCTATTTAACGTGCAATGAGAAGCTGACACGGAAGTAGACTAGACACAGCGATGTTTTGAGGCGGGCGAAGTCGTATGCGAAAACCTCCTTATCTCCCGGGACTGCATTTTCTTTTGTCTGACCCTATTTCTATATCCTATATGCACAATAAACATTAAAAAGGAAAAGTAGTAAGTGGCAAGATATTATGGGGTTTAACGTGCCAAGACCACCTTCTGAAAAGTGGCAAGATAAAATGAAGGGTAAAATTCTTCAGAAATTAGGCCTTCAAAAAATGGTGTGGGGAGTTTTTAGAGCGTTTCAAGAATGAACAACGAAGAAAAAAGGAAACAGAAAAGAAGCTCAGTATCTCGAAATTCTGCAGGGAAGATTATTTACAGTCGGTAATAATGCCAGCGTTAATGCCAGCTCACTGTCTATCCAGCCGGCAGCGGCCGATTTCCGATAGGAATGCGAGGCAAACCGGCTCCCAGGTACAATGCAATGGGTGCACGTTAAACAGTACCAGGTGGTCCAAATGCATTCCGGGTACCCCACTATAAGTTTACCTCGTAATCAAATTAAGTGTTTGGCAAGCAAAACCACAGAATTGAATGCTTCAAAAAAGGAAAAAGAAATGCTTCAGGTGCCCTTGTTTATCTACTGGAAAATCGGAATTAAGTTGCAGCGCTGTAACTTCAATATGATAAAGGCTTGAGCGCATGGGCAAGCTCACACTAGCCTTCACCTTCCCCTTCTGCTGCGAGTCGTTTAGCCTGAATAAGGCAGCACCCACCAACTCAATCATCTTGCATGTCTATTTAGGTGTATAGTGCGACCCATCTCTACTGGGAACACATGAACGCAGAGCCTGTGGGAGCTTTTTTGATCTCTGCGGCAAGTGTGCATTCACCCGGTCTTGCAGTTCGGCGACTTGCGATTGGTGGCGCTGGAAGATTTTACGCATAGGTGCATTGAATAACGGACAAAGCTTTAGTGTAAACTTGTAGTCAGAACGCCGAAAAAGTGAGAGCCGCACATATATGTGTTCCCTGTGACTGTGGGCCGTACACTAGAGTATGGAAGCGCAACTGCCGGGAATACCAAATTTCTTAGTAGCCTATGGGTTCATTCTATCGATAAACATTTTTCTTGCGTCACACGATACCCAAATTCTTGATGTTCACCCTATATAGAAAGGTGATTCAAATAGAAAGAGTAATTATTGATACAAGAGCCGTACTTGGCTCATTGCGAGATCCCGCCGTCATCATTACGCCGTAGCAGAAATACGGCAGACATATGACGTCATCTTCATCTCACCAAATAAAAGAGCCATTGGTGAGCGATTCGATGCTCTCGGTTACGCCGCCACTGCTGCACAATCTTCTGGATCGGCCCACGTATTAGCAGTGCCAAACACCTGCTTCACCTCCGCCGCGGGCCGGCCCGGCATTGCACTATCCTAGGGATCGGCCCACGTATGCGGAGTGCTTAACGCCTGCTTCACCTGCGCCGCGGGCCGGCTCGGTATTGCACTATTTTTTGTGATTGGCCCACGTATGCGGAGTGCTTAGCGCCTGCTTCACCTCCGCCGCGGGTCGGCCCGGCATTGCACTATCTTAGGGATGGGTCCACGTATGGGCAGTGCTTCACGCCTCCTTCATCTGCGCCGCGGGTCGGCTCGGTATTGCACTATTTTTTGTGATTCGCCCACGTATGCGGAGTGCTTAACGCCTGCTTCACCTCCGCCGCGGGTCGGCCCGGCATTGCACTTAGGGATGGGCCCACGTATGGGCAGTGGTTCACGCCTCCTTCATCTGCGCCGCGGGCCGGCTCGGTATTGCACTATTTTTTTGTGATTGGCCCACGTATGCGGAGTGCTTAACGCCTGCTTCACCTCCGCCGCGGGTCGGCCCGGCATTGCACTATCTTAGGGATGGGCCCACGTATGGGCAGTGCTTCACGCCTCCTTCATCTGCGCCGCGGGTCGGCCCGGCATTGCACTATCTTTGGTATCGGCCCTCGTATGTGGAGTGCTTACCGCCTGCTTCATTTTCACTATGGCTCGGTCATAAATTACGCTATCTTCGGGATCGGCCCACGTATGAAAAAATGTTGTTCTATGTCCACGGAGACGAGATCTGCCAGAACCTGGCCATAAACAACTTCGCTGTAATAGAAAGGTTATCACATGGTAGGCCGTGTAGTGAAGCAAGGAAGGGCTATAGGGATTACTTAAATTTTATGTCGATTTTGAGTAGTTACGTAAAGACCAACTGGGTACTGAACTATACTTAGTGTTTGAAATGGGAAACAGCCAACTTTTGCGATTACAATGCAGTGTAGACAAAATGTGTTTGCCTTTTCTTCGGCAACACGTTACTGTAGAGTAAAAACAGGAACAGTGCAACACAGGGCGAGCGAGTAAAGAGCACAGGACGGAGCGCTGTTTTTATTCTAAAGATGAACCAAGCAGCCCCATTGAACACACATCTAACACATTACTCTAGAGGCAAAAGATGTCATCAAAGCGTGACACTCACTGAATGCCTAATGAATGAATCTAGTTTCCTAATTAACATTTAATATAGTTTTTTGAGGGCACTTGTTGTTAATGCTGACATGAGGCAATTCATCGAGAAGAAAACCTGAGGCTATATAGCCCTTCCTTCGACACATTCTTCTTAATTATGTCGTAAAATGTATTTGCGCTCTATGCTTTGTACATTTGGGCGAGGTATGATTTTTAACAGGAATGTTCATATGCAACCTCAGGGAGGCATATCTCAAAGCGGACACTCGCCTCCATGTTCAATACTAGGTGTGCACGTGTCGATCACCAACAGCGGCCTGAATTCTCTGCTTTGGAGGGGATGCTTTTCTGTTGGTGTATATGCTTGTTACTCAAAATAAAAATCCGTTGGAAGTCAGCACTTGTCTTCGTCGTTCTTTGGGTCCCTCTGTTACGCGCAGTAAGTGATGTTTGCGATGGAATACCATAAAGCCCGTACCCAAACCCTGCTTGAATTCCTCAACTGGAACGCGCCCACTAAAGTAAACATTTAAACACTTAGTCAGGAGCACTTACTTAATTACTCAGAGAATCAGCCACTATCGCACGCTTACTCGCTCCCATCGCCTCCAGCAGTGCTTCTCAGGCCCACACGCCCTTGTTCACACACGAAAACAAGGCGTTTATCCTCTCCCCTGCAACAAGTCCCGCTGGCCAGTCAACTTCGTCAAGAGTTACCACCCTTGTCGCCCTGCTAGAATGCTCCACGATTAAAAAACATTACTGAAAACGAAATAAATATTGGCACACTGTAAACGGGAGGGACACACGGAGTGGACGCTCGAGGCATACGATGTTCGTTATCGCATTCAAATGGGGCAGCGCACGTTGTGGTCACTGGCTGCACGCTGTCCCGAAGCTCGGTCACGGGCATCGCGGCGTGCTTGTGCGATTCATTCCACGCCGTGATGAGGGCACCGACAGGTAAAAAACAAGAAAAAAGCGGAGTCCAAAAAACTGGAATGATAATCGCGACTGCGAGACACTATAACACTGGATGGCGCACACAAACCCACAGAAGTGCATTAAATTCTCGCTGCGCTTTATTTGAAGCCGCATGGAATTCCACGCGCGCGGTCAACATTTTCGTTCTCAAATTTACTGCTTTCACAAGGCGTTCAGCAATAACAATGAGAAAAAAAAAAGTACCGTCGTGATGAGCCAGTCCTGCGGTGTTTTTCGTTAACGATGCTTCATGGCTACACGCCGAATGTCTATCGGCACTTGGCAAAAGGATTCCGTACAAAGGTGCAGAGCTCGTCGCATTTAGAAGCCTCGAGCGAGGAGAAAGAGTAAGAAAAGCAAAACGCTGGGAAAATGGAAGGATGACGCAGGATGTTCAGCGCGTATACGGCGCTACACTTCTTGATGTCTTGTTTTCTTAGCGTCACACAATACGTCCCAACCCCACTTTCAGTGACGAACCACGCTACAACGATGGTAGCGCGCAAATGAATCAATGATTCACTCTTGGAGTTGGCGCATACCTCATAGCCTCAATTCGTGCATGTCTGATGCATTGTCTGGTGGGCTAGATGGCCTAGCGACGCCGTGCAAATGAAACCTCAATAAGTTTGACGTTGAAGGATGAGTATAGATCTGAGGAAAAGTAAGCGAGTGGTATTTGACCGACTCATTACCGCTGAAGTGCGTGTTCCTATTTTCTTGCGGAATTTCGTAGCTGCCGGTAAGCACGGTATACGTGTCTCCAAAAAAAGAGCAGACCGCTTACACAGGCAGTGTGCAAGCGCAGTTTTAATATAAAAAAAGAGCAATCACTACTCGCTCACAGTTCGCCTTCTGCAGCACCTCATAGCTGAAGAAAGGTTAGAGAAAAAAAGAAATAAGCAAATAAACGACGTTGCCAGCCATCGTGTATTATAGCTGAGAGATGTATTTTTCCGCCTGTCCTAGGAGGCCTTGTGAATGAAGCGGTTGCTCTATTGCAAGCTGATGGAAAGCCCTCAAAGGAGCCATTTATCAGCACAAAGTGCGAGCTCGGTGGCATGCTGCAGTCGGTAAGCCTCAACGGCGGATCAGCGAAGCGCATCACAGAGCTTGATCGCGCGCTGTAACGTGGTAGAAAGTGACATAGTTTCGTTTTCTGTGCGCATGACTAACGACATGGGAACACGCAGACGAAACGGAAGTACATCTCTCCTACGATACGAAGTAAAACACAACACGCAGACATTCGGGTTGTGTTTTTGATTATTTCTCTAAATTTTAGTTCTTCTATCGAAGCAACCCATTTAACAAACAACCGATTTTGTTTTGAGTAATTCTCGAAGTCACGTGTTACCAAGATTGACGTCACTCTCTGGCTGGAAGCGCGGCGCCCGAGAGGAGAAGGGCAAACGGCGTTTGGTTTGAAAATGGCTCTTTCCGCGGCACTTAGTGACGTAACACTTTGCAGGCACGATCTTTAGCGCTGACTCTATGCCCTGCGCTCGCAGTTCAACATGGCCAGACCCTGCTGAGGGGCGCTTTAATATGTTCCGGAGATGTTTGCCCGGCCTTACGGTAGGCATTCTACTTCAGGTGAGATTGGCCAGGCCCCTTGAAATGACCCACTCATACATGTACAGTACACACATGTACACAACACGCACAAGTGCAAGAGACATAAGCGCACACAGATCATCTAGATCATCTGGTTCAAGCCAATGTGTCGCGGATGGACTAGTAGCGCCTTTGTCACGCTCAAGGCAGTGGCAGCGCTGCTCCAGGATGCAAAATAATATGTTTCAGTTTAGAAGGACAGAAGGAACTACCACGCAAATTTCAAGCAGATTTTAGGGTAGCAGTACAGTGTGCAAAGACGATCGCTTTCCGTCGTCCTGAACCAGTTGTACGATGAGCCTCTGTCGGAAGAAAGAATTTTGAAGCATCTGCGCGACCTACAATCGCACCAGAAGGCCGTGCAAGCGCTACTGAACTTCTTCAGATCGACCGTTCTGGGGGAACGCCTGTGATTGGAACGCCTCTTCTGTTAGCTGTTCTTGTTATTTTTCTCTCTCTCTTTCTGTCTCTTTGCCCTCTTTCCAACCCCTATATAGCACACCCCAGTGCGGGGTAGCAAACCGGAAGCTCGCCTCTTGTTAACCTGCCTGATTTTCCCCTTTCTCTCTCTCTCTCTCTAGGACTGCTCGTGTGGCGACAAAGCGCAGAGGGATCTACGTAAAAAAAAAGAACGGCTGCTTCGTACAGGCATTACTAGCCTACGAATCCCACTATAGCCGAGTTTTGAAAAAGAAACGAGCCTGTGATTGCCACATAAGCAAATTGAGTGAAATTCCAGTAAAAAGATGTCTTCTCCGAAGCCAAGCATAATGTACAGCAGTAATAAAAATACTGAAGTAAACTGTATATGCAGCAACGGTCGAGACTTTCCCGACCACCAGCACAACGTCAAACAAGACATGGAGAGAAGACGTGCTGGCTTCCACTACAAAGAACGCTTTGATGGAAATGGCGAAACATATGTACCAAGCATAATAAATATGATCGACGGAATGCTTAAGCATCATTGAAGCATCAGTACGAAGTTTTCCTGTGCCTAGCCGCTTTATGCTTTCATATTTATGCGTCATGAGTCGACGCCCAAGTCACCATCGCAATAGCGCGGCGTTGGTTCACAAACAGCTAACGCAAAGTAGGCCGAAAACCCTTTCTCACTGTCCGCAACCAATTGCAGCAATCGGGACGCGAGGCTATAATTGACCTCCATGCGTTTTCTTCCATTTTCTGTCTCCAAGCTGCAATGAAAAGTAATATTTATTTCGGTTAATTCGTCGCGTACTCCCGGTCTACATGTAGGCGGTTTGAATTAGGCCTTGTGTCAGTACTACAGTGCTTAGTTCTGCGATGGACAATATAACGGCGTAGTGTTGCCGAGCTACGGATGCGGGTCTCAAAATCAATAAGACTTCCTGATTTGTTAATATGCCCCACGAGGTAATTTGCATCCTACAGTGCAGGATTGTCGGCGCCATGTGTGGCAGCCGCCTGTAAAGAACTGCAAAACCTTTTTAATGGTGCCGTTTTAATTTCAGTCGATATCGTCCACAATAATACAATTGACAGAAAAATTCCAGCTTTGTCAAAGATACATGGACGTATTGATAAATGCGGAACTTCTTCTGAACAGAAAACCTTCTTGAAATTCTGCTCGTGTGGGTTCATTTTAAGCGCTTTGTTGCAACGCTGCGTACAACGACCATACTGCGTACATCGCTTCTAAAATTCCCAGGTTTCGATATCCCAGAACCATCGATATCGATTACAGTGCTCGACAAATCCGATAGTTTTATCACGGATTGGTCTAGGCCGCCGACTACGCCAATCGCGTGAGGCGGAACTGAACGAAAACTGAACGCGCATTTCCAACAACGATCTCCGATCGCGTCTCAGTTGAAAAAAGAGCATGCTTCCGCTGGTATTGAACCATAGAGTTAATCGAGTGTAATCACGAAATATGTCGGCCATAGCAGAACCTACCTACCACCGCCGAATGCATATCTCATCAAAACACACCTCCGGTACATTCTAATGGTGATAGATATCATAGAGATCCCCCTCTCCCTGCTAAAGGGGGGATATTAGCGGTATCATATCCCAGCTAACTTTAGCCAGAGTTTGAAATATGCCAATCCCAAGTAGCTGGACAGAACCAAGGTAATGTTGTTTGCCGTCGCTTGGAAATACTCAAATTATTTTTTTCATGCCGCCTAATCATCATCATCATCAGCAGCAGCAGCAGCAGCAGCAGCAGCAGCAGCAGCCGGTCCGATACAGAGGGCAGCCGCGCACTGCTCCGCGCCCCACCTCGATCGACGCACCAGTTGGAGTCGCGAAGTCTCGCCCACCCTCAAGTAGATCGCGCATGAATAAGTTATATCGCCTCCATCTCTAAAGTCCTGGTCATTCCGCTTTCTCTACGAGGGAAGCGGAGGCAAAAAAAAAAATAAAGCCACAGCGCGGTTCCGCCGTGTTAGAAAGTCGAGATCCTTAACAATGTGGTTCTTCTTTGCGCGCGTAAGAAACTGCCTGCGACACAAACGAAACAAGAGCAGACCGGGAGAGATATTGTAACTGCCGGGCAGCATGAGGGGTAGCGAAAGCAATTCCCCTCTTTTGCTTCTTTATTTCCTTTTTTCACACTAGCGCAAAATACACCCCGGTCGCCACAGGGCGGCATCGGAGGCACTCCACCTGCGCAGCCAAAGGAAATAACTAGACAGTCGCCGTGGCAGCAGCAGCTTCGTTCCCACTGCCCTTGAAGAGAAAAACGGCACCCGGAGAAGACATTTTGGCCTCTTAGTGACGGGAGTTTTCGCCCAGGTGTACAGGCCGTCGTTCGCTTGCGGGCATTGCCACTCTAAATGGGATATGCAGCAGCCATTTTCACGCGCAAATATCTATTGCACGCGCGTGTCATCTGTGCTCGGCCTGGCTGAACATCCTTCTATTCCTTCATCGTTTTTCTTTCTAGCTCTCGTTATTAAACGAGTCCCAGTTGTCTTTTTCACGCAGTGATACATCAGTTACACAAACTCCACGGTACTACATAGGTGGATCATAAATGCATGTGTATCTACATCTTGTCGAGTCAAAGGAGTTGTGGAGAAATTCGAGAGATGGAGGAAGAGTCTCCAAGATGAAGTTTTTCTTTTAGCCGAAGGCAGTTCGAACTTACAGAATAAAACTCCACTGGTTGCTCCAGAGGAAAACTTGGAAGTTGAAGACAAATTATTCCTAGTCTGGCTGAAACCCGGAATGTCCAAAATTCTGGACCAATCACTCTACCAGTCGAACTTACTTACCAGAAGGCTTACAGGCTGCAAGCGGGGTTAATTATTCGGCGGACAAACAAACAAAAATGTGGCCGGCCACATCTCCCAATGCAGTAAGAGTTACTGAAAATCCAAAGTGAGACGCACGTGCAACTAACACAAAAATATCTTTTGTTTTGTTTTTCATAGCTTGTGCTAACCGTCGAGGGGGCGTCAACTTCGCATTAGTCGTTGTACCTCGCGTGCTAAATTTAATCGCCCTTTGAACGTTACAGGACCATGGTTTCCCAGTAGGGTCAATATTAAATTAACCTGCGTACGCACGCTCCCGCGTTAGTGCAATGCGCACCCCTACATTTCATTGCTAGCAGTGATTATAAATGTTCGTCATATTCTGTTTGCTGCTACGTGATGAAATGTGTTGTCACATCGTCAAATAAAAATTTCAGGCGCTCGTCTAACGAAACATATTTTTTCTCTTGATGCAAGTCCATCATAGTTTAAAATTAAAGTGTTTTTGATGGGCCTCACTTGGACATTGCGACCAAAGCTAAACAGCACTAAAATGTGTGCGACTGGAGTTCTGGGCACGCATATGATATCGGAAAACGCATGCAAATCCCGCGCCTAATGTAATCTCGTGCCTGTGGTCTCTTGGGAAGAGGAAGTTCGGCTGGTGATTGGCCGGCGGCCTCAGTGGTTATCTGCAATGTTCACAGCGTAAGTTCTCGTGAATCACGTGCAGAACTTGTGTTCAATGGCGACAAGGAATAGCTTTGTTAATTTGACACCTCATTACAATAATGTCCATTCAAGCATTCCGCTCTTCTGGAGGACAGGTCATCTACGCGGTTTAGTGCACATGATATGCATGCAGTGTGGCAATGAACAGGCCTTGGCTACACGCGCTTCACGTCCAGTTGCATTCGTACATATCCGCTGCATGGGTGGCGTATACGGTTGGCTCGACATTAGCTGATTACTGTCATTTCACCGCCATTGTGGCCTTTGGAATTAGCTGCCTGCTGAATGATGTGTGCCGAGGTGAACGCTTTGATTGTCATAGTATGGAAGCGATAGATGCTTGCCGTCGACCTTCTCGAGGCGTTCCTCGCTGCGAAACGAAAGGAAGCGAACACGTCGCGTGCACTCATATCAGCGATGTGCGCGAGGGATGTTCGTTTCGGCGAAGTTCGTGGCCGTCACGTCCGAACGCCGTTCAAGAATGCGACGAACCGGACGGGTGGGCCACTCGACCTCGGCTCACGCCGCACTCAGACCTGGTTGCTGGCAGCACCGATCGCGAGCACTTTCGCACGCATGCGACGGTGTGCACCCACTGTGTTACGGACAAGCTTAATCCGGGTTGACTGGATCGAAACTCCTCAGTTAGTCCTGCGCGCTTAATGGCCGAACATCTTGAATGTTCATGCTGGGGCAACGTTGGTTTAGTACCGCACCTGTCCGCAGCACCAAACGCGTCAGTGCGCGACTACTCTCTCTGGTGCATGTAAATACTGTGTCCTGTAAAATAGCACGTCTAGACAACAATCATTTCTCGCATAAGTCACCTGCATGGTCAGCATCTTCTTGACAACGTTGTCGAGGTCGCTCGTTTCTGGCACCGGTATGAACTGTGATGCCGCATTTAACGCCTCTTAAAGCAATGTTACCCAATCCTGACCGGTGCTATCGTATGGGGCAGAAACTTGGAGGTTAACAATGAGGCTTGCGAACAAGCTAAGCAGAGCACTAAGAGCAATGGAAAGAAAAATGTTAGGCGTGCGGTTAAGAGACAGGAAGACAGCGCTGTGGATCTGGGAGCAAACGGGGATAGCCGATATTCTAATTTTACATTAAGACAAAATGAATGGAGCTGGACAGGCCATATAATGCGTAAGGTAGATAACTGCTGGAACATTAAAGTTACAGAATCGGTGTCGAGCAGGGGCGTAGCCACTGGGGGGGCTTTAGGTGTTTCACCCCCCCCCCCGAAATTTTTTCGTGCTGTCCATGCACCGCCGACTAAAGCAAGCCTCGGCGCCGGAAATCATTCTGGATTTTGTCTAGAACGTCTTTTTCACGCTCGAAAAGCCATTTCACCGAAAAAATTGCGAACTCGGGCTGGATTTCGCGCCAACGCCCATGCACCGGGAGTCACATAACGCAAGCAGCCCCATCCGATCACAAAGATTCAAGGACGTTTTGATGGCGAACGGGCTCGCCGGGGCATCTCGCGGAGGCCGCGGAATCTACACTCTATCATGGAATCTACGGAGCGCGTAGATGTCCATTCCGAAACTTTATGGGTATAAAGTTCTCATAAACTTTTGATGTGGAAGGTGCATTAACATTTCCAAACGTGTGCTTTAGATTTTCAATTGCGGAACATTGTAAGTTTAATGTTCCCATAAATATTTGACGCCAAAGGTTCATTACCTTTTCCAAAGTCGTACATCGGGCCATACAACGAGACAAGCCAAATCGACACACTATCAGACAAGTTGACAAAGCCCGCAGCGAGGTCCGATGAGACGAAGCGTTGTGGTGGTTCATTCGTGCCGTCCTGTCACATATAAAATATTAATAATTTTTTCCCCTGCACCAAAGCATCCAGTCAAGACACTAAAGCCAGCCAAGGTAACTACGTTCTTATTTATTTTTTATACTTTGACTTTTAATTGGGTCTCTTCGATTTTTTTGTTCTCGCTCCCCTACCCGCGGGCTGCCAGAGCCAGCCAGAGCGCATGCGTTTTTCTCGTGTTGCCCCGACCACCGCGCGGCGCACTTCGGTGCGCGTTCGGTTTTCTTTGGTCGAGTGCATTTTCGCCTGGCAGAGTTTTGGACGCTTTCTATCTAGCAGACGAGAAAAGGAAACAATGGTCGCTCGCCGCCATCACTCTGGGGACTCGATGGATTGCATCGCGTTCGCCTGAGCGCAACCTCTCCAGAAAGTCCTGTCTAGCCGGTGTAGGATACTGAGCTGTATGCGTATGGTTGTCGGTGGACCAAATGTCTCACGATTTCTTCGATATTCCTTCGGTAGCCAAGTTAGGTGCCCATAGTAGGCATTCGATTGTGGAGATACTTTCCATTGCGTTTTTTGCATTTCGGTGCCCCCGCCCCACAAAAGCAAAAAACAAAGACATTGTTCTGGCACAGCGAATTTTCGCATGGTGAAAGTTCGATTTTGTTGCTTCTTTTGCGGAAAGTAATGGGCGATGGGACACTTCAGCTGCCGGATACTCTTATTATATATTGAGAAAGCAATTATATGGACACTCTAGGCGCATTCCTGCCGTTGTCCTCGCCCTCATGTGCCGCATAAAGTCCAAGGCCGATGACATCATGACCGCGCGCCGCATGCTGCATGTGCGAGTCAAAGCGTAGGGAGGGGGATGGGGGGCTGGAATGGGTGAGACGACGATGGTGGCTCAGTCTTGTGTGCGCAAGGTAGAAAAGTGAGGAGCAAGCGCGCCGCTTTCCGTCGCGCGCGATACATTGGGGGGAGTGGATGGAATGGGGGGAGGGATCTAGGATTCTGTGAGTCTGTGATTGCGCAACATGTTTATTTGCCTTGTTTGACCCATTATACACCGTGACTTTTTCTTAGATAGGTAGATTTATTGGAGACTTATACGTACGTTTAGATATCTTGTTGCGAGGTTCGTGCATACGTGCAGTGAACTTTGTTTCCAGTGGCACCTTTTTGCCCTTTATCAAGCGGTATCTTGGCATTTGTATATTCCATTGTATCTTCGCGTTTCTAATGTACGAAGGCGAATGAAATGAAAGTGAGCCCACCCACCCTGTGCACTTATGGTTCCGTTCATTATCTGCAAGGCCTGCGCGTAGCACACAGGCATGTCTCATTTACAAAAGTGACACGCAGGTGTGAGGATAAATGTTCTTTAATGCGCTCATACACTGGGTTGAACATGGTTGCGAGACGTAATGGACGCTCCAGAAGTTGAGCAGCGTGATGCCGTGAGGTTTTTTACAGCTGAAGGTGTTTCCCAAAAAGAAATTAGTGACCGTATGGCTGCTGTGTACATTGCAAGCAAGCAAGCAAGCAAGTAAAGCAAGTAAGTAAGTAAAGTAAGTAAGTAAGTAAGTAAGTAAGTAAGTGCTTTTACCATATACAATATACATTTGGATATGGACTGGTCTTGAGGAAAAAAGCTGCGTCAGGAGCTTGACTAAGTCTTATTGAACATTGAACATTGCATTTCATTGGCCACTGTCAAGCGTTAGAACAAACGGTTCAAAGAAGGACGTGAAAGTTGCAAAGACGATCCCACACCGCACCAAAGCCATCGTGCAATCACCCCTAATAAAATTCCAAAGGTTGATGAGCTGATGACACATGAACGGAGGATAAGCATCGATGAACTGGCAGAGCGTGTGAACATCAGTCATGGTTCGGTTCACCGTCACTGTTCACGCCATAATTCATGAACATCTCGGTTATCAGCTCTTGTGTGCACTATGGATGCCCAAGATCTTGAACCACCGCCAGAGTACGGAGAAGTTTAGCGCTGCCTTTACTCATCTGATCCGGTATCAGAATAAGGGTGACGATTTCATGTCTGCAATTGTGATCGGAGACGAACACTCATGTCACTACTACGAGCCTGAAACACGACGGCAAAGCCTACAATGGAAACATTCGAATTCACCACCCTCAAAGAAAGCAAAGGGCGTCATTTCCGCCGGAAAGGTGTTGTTGACTTTTACTGTTCGATCGTCAGGGGCCATTACTGATAGAATTTGCTAAATCTTGAGCGACTATCAATTCTTTCCGGTATTGTAAAACGCCGGATCGGCTGCATGTTGGAATCAGGAACAAACTACGTGCAAAATTGACGAATGGGGTCATCTTGTTCCACGACAATGCCCGTCCACACGTCGCTGATGTGGTTAACAGAAAACTGGCAATGTTCACGCGGGAAATGCTGCAACATCCGCCATACAGCTCAGACCTGTCGCCTTGCGACTTCCACATTTTGGGGCAAGCAAAAAAACAGCTCAACGGAACTAGATTCGTCTCGGACGATGACATGAAAGTCAGTTGCAGACGTTTTGGAGCAACAACCCAAGGAGCTTTATGAGACGGGAATTACGCGACTCGTTAGTCAATGGGACAAATGTCTAAAATGCTCATGTAGGCTACTTTTAAATGAAGTACACTCTAAAAACTAGGAAGGGTATCGCAGGAGTGAAGCGGCCGGTTCACTCTTCAAAGCGTCGTTTTACTCTCACAAAATGTCGAGGAGAGTGAAATGCATTGTTCACTCTGTCACCAAGGAGAGAGTGAAATGTGTTTTTCACTCTCCCCTTCAGAGAGAGAGTAGAATGCCCGTTCTACTCTTGCTTCAATAGAGAACAAAACGTAGCGTAATCTTCTGCTTCAACTGTAGGTGGCTGGCCCCGAACATGGCAATGTATCATTCATGCACGCTGAGCAAAGAACACATCGTTTTGCTCCTAAGAGAACAGGCCGCCGCAGTTCAAAGGAACGCGTAGCGAGCGCTCTACTTTTTCACTCGGAGTTGCTCCACCGCGCGCGCGCGCGCTAAAGATCGCGGAACAACACAGCACCGGAGAAAGGTGATCCGTCCAGCGAGCAGCTGCAAAGGCCAGCCAAGGGAGATCGTGTGTCAGCCATCTCGCGTCGCCACGAAAACACGACAGTCGTTCGTCATGCCTTGGATATAACAACAAATCCTCCACGGTAAGTGAATTCTAACTTAGGTGCACATTCTCCGTATATGCCATGCTATCGCCAGGAAGTCGTCGCTGCGCTTAGCCGACGCGATTGACAAAGGACTAGGCATACGCGCTGTCTCTCGATGTCAATCGAAAAAGCCAGTCGTCGCGATAACTGCATGTGATTTTATCACTTGGCCGTTGTCCGTAAGAGCTTTAAAAATCGCAAACGCTGCCAGAACTATGGTATGTTCAATAAGACGCCCGGCGAGAGGACGCTTAAAATGGTCCGTTCACCAGCCCGTGATTCCGAGCCTACGCGGAGCGTGATTAGCGTGCGTTTTGTGTGTTTGAATTTATTTAGTTTGGCAGTCTACTGTGTACGGAATGCTGTTGAACTAAGGAATCACATAACAGAAGGCGTCATTTTGCTGGCAGCATGCTTTTGTTATAAATAAGCCGAGCGCTTGACGGTGCCTCGCGCAGGGGGAATCTGCGACCACTGAAGTTACGTGCAGCACCAGTGCTAGTTAGAAACTTTGCCGCAGGCATTCAGCTGCAAGCTGCAAGGGGTCAGTTGGAAGCGTTATCTTGAACTTACTGAAAACGCGTGAGGAATCCATGTTTTATTCTGAAAAAAGTATAAAATCCATATAAGCGATCTTGCGCGCGGCAGCTACAAGCGACGCGATGGAGATGGCTGTCGCGTTCACTCGTCGCCTACAAGTCGTAGTCCGTGCGAGCGACGATTTTGAGCGACGCCTCCCCGGTGTTGCCGGCATGAGGGCTGCAATCACGCGTGACGCGTTCTGTAATAATTTACGTTGATGTACTTTACTATAAAAAGTAGCATAAAATATTTCCGGAGGTCTTGCAATAGGTTCTTATCCTTGCACGTATAAATATTGAATATAAGAACGCTGCACATAAGAACGCTATAAGAACGCTACCGACGCGATGGAGCTGGCAGAGGAGACAACCACTGTTTCGTCGCAGCAGGGCGCCGTGCACCCCGCGGCGCGGTTCTTGAAGGACCCGCCTCGCCAGACTGCTCCGCGGCTGAAGCCAAAAGGGAAGAAGAAGAAGAAGAAGCAGAGAAAGGAGCCTGCCGATGTCTCGCCTGCTTCTCCCGAGGCAACGGACGACTCGCGGCGCCAACCTGCTACCCCGGTCACCCCTAGCGCGCCTGCAGCGGCAGTACAGAGGGGGACACCACCTGCCCGTGAGCCAACGCCAGGCGGCTTCACTCTGGTGCAGTCGAAGGGGGACAGGCGGCATGCACGGGCCCTGGAGAATGCTGCGCTCCCGGTGGACCCTGCGGTCATCGGCACGGTGCTCTTCCGTCCCGCGGCGCCTGGCGGAGCCTCTCGAGGAGCACCGCGCCTCGCACTTGCCGCGGCCCTCTCTTCGCGGCCCGGTATATCAGCGGTTCGCGTCAAGCACAGCCGCAACATCGTGGCCGTCGACACTACCACCAAGCAGTGCCTAGAGGGGTTGCTCAAGCTCACCGAGCTGCACGCGATCCCTGTGACTGCCCGACTACCGGCCGAGAGCGGCAAGAGCACCGGCTTCCTGCACGGTGTCAGCGGGCTGCCTGCAGACACGGACCTACTGGGAGCCATTGAGTCCAGCATCCCCGTGCTGTCGGCAAGGATGGACGGGAGCACCGTCACCATACGTTTCGCGGGACCGGTCCCCCCGGAGCACGTACGCCTTTGCAAGCTCGGCTTCAGGGTGAGGCCAGCCAGGCCCCGCCCAGTACAGTGTCGACAGCGCGGCCGCTTTGGGCACGTCCTGGAGTCCTGTCACTGGCCGACCGACTGCATCTCCTGTGGCAAAAGACACGCGGCGCACATCTCCTGTCAGGCCGTACGCTGCAGGAACTGCAGGGGCTCCCACAGGGCGGACACTCCTGCTTGCCCCAAGTGGCAGGAAGAACGCAAGGTAGCCAAAATCATGGCTTCCTCCACCTCGCCATTGTCGAGGCGCGCTGTGAGGGCAGCAGTCCGCGAGGAGCAGCGGCCGCAGCAGTCCTCACCTCCGACGAGGTCCTATGCCAGCGCGCTGAAGGGCCCCAGCCCGGCACCCAGGCCTCCAGTACCAGCCCCTTGTGCTTCCCGCCGCCAGGAGACACAGGACACTGCAGCGCCTCCTGCCCAGACTACCGTGGATCGGCTGGTAGCGAACCTGCTGCTTATCATGGAAGCAGTCAGCACAATGCTGCCTGCTGACCACCCGATCCGACCCATCTGCCTGCAGGCAGTGGCTTGCCATCAGCCAGCCAACCACCATGGCTGATCAGCCAATAGCAAGGAAAGGTCGCCGCCGCCCGAGTGTTCTCGAGTGGAACACTAACTCTCTGTGGCGGCGACACGCTGACCTTTCCCTGCATCTCCTGCAGAGCGACTACGACGTGCTTGCTCTGCAGGAGATGTACGCGATGGCCGAGGACCTGCGACTCTCGGGATGCACAGGTTACTCAGGCGCCACCACCTGCACGACACGCGGCTGCACGGACGCGCCGTGCCTGGACGACGCCCACCAGCCCGGCAATCCACGGACAGCCATCTACGTTCGGTGAAATCTGGCGCACGCTGTGGTTCCAGTGGCCGACGTCGTAGGAGGCCCTCTGGAGTGTTGTGCTGTCACGGTGCGTCTCGGCAGCCAAGACACAACCATGGCGAGCATATACGTACGACCAGGAAAGACATGGGACTCCTCCATCCTTGACCAGCTGGCTTTACGCCTCGGGAGGCAGGCAGTCCTGTGTGGCGATTTCAACGCCCACCACACAGACTGGGGAAGTCGCCGCTGCTCCAGCCGAGGCCGAAGCCTCCGCGACGCCATTAGCAGAGCCGGACTGGTGATCTTGAACAGTGGAGAGCCCACCTATGTCCGCCGAGGCGTGAACTCAGCCATCGATCTCTCCCTCACCACAGAACAGTGCTCCTACTCCTGGGACACAACTCCGGACACTTGGGGTTCGGACCACTTCCCCATTGTGATCACCGCTGTACATGGAAGGAAGCCAAAGACCATAACTTTCCACGTCATAGACTGGTCTCTGTTTAGGAAGCACTGCAGTGAGGCGACCGATCGCTGTGACTTTCTAGATGCCATCGCGGAGTGCGCCCAGGCGACTACCGTTCAGTGCTCTGCGCCACCGGACACCCCTGCCCCGGATCTGCGCCTACTCAATCTCCGCACCTCCAGGCGCCGCACGGAGCGCACAGCAATTCGGACAGGGAAGGCGGAGCACTGGACTGAGTACAGACGGGTGGATGCTTGCTGTAGAAGACAGGCCCGACGCAGGAGGAATCAGAGCTGGGTGAGCCTGTGCTCCAGCATCAAGGACCGTTCAAGGGGCCCCCTAGCCTGGCGACTACTCAAGTCACTCACCGGCAAGAGGACGAGCCGTCAACCCGTCCTCACTGTGGCCATCTTGCTAGGAATCAGCGAAGAGGCCCTCGCGGAACTTCTGGCGGACGGGTTCGCCCCTCCCGTGCCACAGAGTGCAGCCATCTTACCGGTCGGACACCCCCCTGCCCAGCTACCCACCTGTCTACACAGCATCCACCCTGCTAGGACATCCAGCCAGGTCGCTGCCCTCTGCCATGAGCCACTTGCCCTGCACGAGCTCCAGGCTGCTCTGAAGCGAGGAAAACGCCGTAGCGCACCAGGAGCAGACGGTGTAACGCCACAGATGCTCCGTAAACTGGGCATCAGCGAGCAACAGCGCCTGCTCGAGTGCTTCAATGAGATCTGGCAGTCAGGGCAGTGCCCGAGGCATGGAGCACAGCCATTGTGGCACCCATCCTCAAGGCCAGAAAACCGACGAGGGAATTGTCTTCCTATCGACCGGTCTCTCTCATCTCCGCTACCTGCAAGGTGATGGAGGCCATGGCTCTGGCACGACTGGACTGGGTGGCCCGTGCTCGCTGCTTCCTGGCAGACCAACAGACGGGCTTCCGGCGGCGGCGGTGCACTGCGGACTCCATCGCTGACATGGTGTCCACCCTGGAGGACGCAAAGGCTGGCGGGGACCTCGTGATGCTCTTGCTGATCGACGTACAGGGTACCTTCGACAGCCTCCCTCACGCAGTTGTCCAGCAGGGCCTGGACCTCCTCGGCATCTGCGGCAACCTGCGGGAGTTCCTCTCGTCGTTCCTGCACAACAGCACCCTCAGGGTACGTGTGGGTCTATCGAAGAGCACCCCCCGTCCAGTCGCTGTAGGCGTGCCACAGGGGTCAGTGGTGAGCCCCTTCCTTTTCAACCTGGCCATGGCACGGTTGCCTGCTGCCCTGCCAATCGGCCATCACTTCCCCGTGCAGTCCTCAATATACGCGGACGACATGGCCCTATGGGTGCGGGGACCACCGCAACACATCCGCAAGGCACGTGCAGCCCTACAGAGAGCCCTGGACACTGCGGCTGCCTACTTGTGCAGCATCGGCCTTACCATCTCGGTCAGGAAGACCGAGGCCTTGCTACTGCACCCCAGAGCATCAGCCCACCGCTCAGCTGGCCGGCTGCGGTTGGAGGGCGTCCAGATCCCATGGAACAAGGCAGTCACCTACCTGGGGCTGCGCATTGACCATCGGCTGAACTGGCTGCCGGCTACCAAGGCCCTGTGCGCCCAGGCGCTTCGGGTCCGCAAGGCTATCTCACAGCTCCTTGCCCGTGGACAGGGCTGTACCACCAGATGGGCCCTGCAGCTATTTGAAGCTGCAGTCACTTCACGGCTACTGTATGCCCTCCCTCTTGTGGCGCTGCACCCTCCCCGCCTGCGGAAACTGGAGCTGCAGCATCAGTCAGCAATACGGCTCTGTCTTGGCGTTCGCCGAACCTCACAAGTGGCCGCCACTTTGGCAGAGGCAGGTGCCTTGCCCCTGTCATTAGTCTTCCTACAACAGGGGCTACGACACATTGATCGCCTACACCATGCCGCAGATGGTCAAGCACTCCTGACCCGCCTACGCTCCCGGCCAGCATCACACATGGGACGGCTGTGTGGCCTCTATAAGGAGGTCATAGGGGACACGCCTGCGAACGCTGTGCAGCCTCGCCCACCACATCGACCACCAATCCCTATATCGACGGAGCTGCCAGGTGTCTCGAAGAATCGTTCCCCAACATGTGCCCTGCAGCAGACGGCAGCCTCTCTCCTCCAAGAGTGACTTGGGGACCACCTTCACATCTCCGTGGATGGATCCGTGATACCGGAGACTGGCTCATCCACAGCAGCCTGCGTTGCACCGGCCCTACGAAAGAGGAAGCTGTGCCGTCTCCCGGGGCACGCAAGTTCTACCGCAGCAGAGTTAGCAGGACTCCACCTTGCTGTGAACCTACTTGCAGAGGAGCTACCAGCGACCCCGGTAGCCATCTTGTGCGACTCCAAGGCGGCGATGTTCTGCCTGCAGAACCCTGACAGGGCTAGCCTTGGGGTAGCGCTGCTGTCTTCAAGACTGACGGCCCTTCAGGACGCAGGATGCTCAGTATCTCTGTATTGGCTACCGGCACACGTGGGGATCCCGGGCAATGAAGAGGCGGACACTCTGGCAAAAAGTGCCCACCACTCAAGCGTCCCCCTCAGCCCTGCTGTAACGGCCGCAGACTTCTCGAGGCACAGGCTGCGCCGGCACATCATCGCCTGCCACCCGGACAAACGGGTATCCCTGGGCCGGCCTCCACGGCCTCTTCCACAGCACGGCCTCCTACGAAGGGATGCCTCGTTGCTGCTCCGACTGCGAGTTGGCTGCTACTGGACGGCAGCCCGCCGGCACCGCCTTGGGAAAGCCACCTCGCCAGCCTGTGCCTCCTATGGTGAACCTGAAACTCTCGAGCACCTCCTGCTGGCCTGCCCTGCTCACCTGCAGCACCGCGGTCGACTTCTGCAAGAGTTCCACCACCTGGGGCTCCCATGCTCACGACAGGAAGATATCCTCTTCCCCACTCGTAATCAGCTACCAGCCTTCCTAAGTGACGTCGAGTACCTCGACTTGTCGGGCCTCTCGGCGAGACTATAGGACATTTCTACAAAGACGGATGGCCTAACGGCCATCCCACCACCTCGGGCTTCCTGATCGGCCACTACTTCGCTTCCATCTCTACGTCCTTCTACCTTTCTCCCTCCTACCCTCTCTCTCTTTTAACCCCATCCTCTCCACCCTGCTGGCGCTGAGCCGTGCTCCCGCATGGGTTGCAGAAAATAGCGCTAGCCTTTTCTCCTTCCCCACAAGAACCACTTCTCACCGTAGAGTGCAACCAGCACCGCGTATGTTAAGGTTGCTTGTGTTCTTTAAATCGTGCTTTATTTGTAACCTTCTAATCCGAAAATAATAAAAAACGTTAAGCTGTCATAATCCCGTATGTAAATATTCGAGGTAGGCGATCAAATGTTCACTCTTTCAAATACGAATCGAATATGAAAAGTATCGAATATCGAATAGACAAATGGAGACGCACATATTTACATAAGGAATATTTGTTTCGGTATACTTAAGAACGCGATTGCCCTGAATAAACAGTCATCTATCACGCAAAATTAAGATCGTTTAAAACACAAGAGAACAACAGTAATGAAAATAACTAGACGAATAGCGGTTTGACACCTTTAAGCCTGGTGGCAAACAAGCTTTCCAAGAATGACAGGCATTTGAAAGTGGCCAACTTTTCAAGAACGCATAATAAATATTTGTACAAAAATATCAGAAGCTATGGAAAGGTAAAATAAAATGCTAAGGAGGTATTTGTGTGCCTTAGACAAAATACAGAGCCTTCTACAAAAAAAAACATCACTGGTTGTAACTTAAGAGATAAAACTCCTACATGACTAGGCTGAAATTCGGAAAGACTAATTGGCAGGCCATAAGCACAATATAGCCGATTGTCATGTATTGGACTAAAAGAAGGGGAAACGAGGGGACCGGTTTTGTAAGGGCGCCGTCTTTTTAAGAACGCTCGCACGTATTTGCTCATCAGAACCATAGGAAACCAACAGATGATGAAGAAACGGAAATCATAGGATGAATTATTTGTAGTTTCTAATTGAAGTGGAAAAATGAAAAGCTAATGTGAAATGGAGGAACACTGAACTTGCTAACGGTGACAGACTAATCCACAACCTCTGCATTACGCGCACGTTGCACTACCAATTGTGCTACTACGACGGTAGTTCCCACGTCCATGCATGCTTGGGTATTTATGTATGTGCACAAGATGTAACCCAAGGAGCGTTCACCAGCGCCACACTTCCACCGTGGAAGCGAAAACAAAGCTTGCATTACCGATTTTGCTTCTGCATTGGTTCGAAAACTTTGTCGCTGTTTTACTTCTGATAATTATAATTTGTCAAACTTTGTTCAGCAAGTGGAGAACAGCAGCCAGATTTGGGGGGGGGCGAACAGTCGCTTGTTGCGAAATATTTGGTTACTTTTAATATTTGAAAATACCGAATAGTTCATTTTCGAATACGAATAAAATGTAACACACCACCTATTCATATCCGAAACTGGGATATTCACCTATCCTATAGCAAATACTTTACTAAAGCTAAAGCCCTCTATACTCTGTTGGTAAATTCACTGTTTTCCTTCAGCTGTACGATTACACCAACATTAAACGTCTAGGCAAATTGTTTAGTTCACGCTAGCTTATATTACAGTATTTTAAAACACCTACATCTTAAAATCCAATTCACAATTACCTGGAAAATTTTGTGAGTTTTTTTGTCTCACTTTACTGACTAAAATGTTGGCAACACTAGACTGTAATGGTTCATCATGTACGATTGAAAACCAGATCTGTCGATGACAAAGATAACTGTCACTGACGCATTTTCAGCGTTTTTTATTGCAATGACAATCGGGTAATCAGCAAGGGAGGCGAACTTTGCAGTATACGTGCCACCTGAGCCCACTCTGAGTATGCATTCTCCGCCCAGTCGTAAACATGTACTTCCCCATAACCGCCAATGAATATTTCCCGAGAAAGCAACATGTCATTAACGCATTAAATAAAAGAACATGTCTTCGTTTATTGCTACGTGGCCGCTAAGGCGGCATCTGCCTAACCTCCCCCTCCCGCCCTCGCTGCGCGCCGGCCTGCTCCCTTTGGATGGAGCCCTCCGTGTCGGGCTTTGTGGTAAAGCGTACGAAAAGCGAACGCGTACTGCAGAGAAGTCAAAGGGGAATTTGTATGCAGGGTAGTGCAGCTGCCGTTGTTGGCGTGGAGCTTTAATGCGGACAGAGTAGCGATCCCCGGTGGCGCGTACTGCGAAGATTACTTGCCAAAATAGTTGCTACGCCACTGAAATACTCAGTGGTGCATGAAGCAATACTTTGTATCATGCTAATATATTAAACGTCTCTTTGTGTATGTTTTTTTTTGCTTTATTGCCACTTCGATAACTGTTTGGTGTCGTCAATATTTTGGTGCACGAGGAAGAGAAAATTTCGAGTTATGTAGATTAGTTCCATTGAAATAAACTTCTGAAAAGACGAACAGATTCTTACGGCCCCTTCGGAGTTGATATTAACGGGAGTCAAGTTGTTACGTCGTTGCGGCGACATATGAACGCATGCATTCTGAGGCATTCCGTAGTCAATTTCACTCAAAGAGTTGTATGCTTCGCCATAGTGGCACACAGATCCTAACGCAGCAGCCGTTCCATAATGTCGTTCGTGTATACAGTACATAGTCAGGGTGCGTCAGCAAGAGCAAAAAAAAAACGAAGGCTGCACGTGTAACGACGAGGCGACACGCGAGTAACTTTCCACGGGCGGCGCAGCGAGCAGCGGCGAAGAAGGTCCTTCGGGCCGCCGCCGCTTATCGCGCCAGGAAGTGCGTTGGCTGCGCGAAAGGAGAGCGCGTTCCATCTGGACGCTCCTGCCATAATACAGACCGCTGTTGTGCGCCACCCACCCGCTCCTGAACGCCCGGTGCTCTATAGACGCGAAAAGGAGGAGGCAAAGGCACACAAGCACGCAGGAACGCCGCAGCCGACGTAGTAGCCGGGTCTTGAGCGCGTGTCCCCATGTACACAACTGGAGCGCTTGCAACGAGAGAGAAAGAAAGACTGGGGAGATGGGGCCACAGATTCGAGAAGCAGCCAGCGAGCCAGAAAGCGAGGAAAACGCGATGTGCGATAACAGTAAACGCGTAGTGCACGCACGTGTGGGGCCTCTGGTCGATGGTTGCGTTTTATCTGCGCAAATATGAATTCCGATGGAGAAGAAAGCTTGACACCGTACGGGACGGGGAGTCACCCAACCGCGTATTCGAGTGCTGCGTTAGACTTCGGATATCCCCAGTTCCCCCAACCCGGCATCTCTTTTGCGAAACGCGCGATGGATATCGCGCCGCGTTTTACCGATAGATCGCTGTGGGCCGTTTTAAACTCCGCTTTCCCACGCGACTTCCTGCCTTCTTGTACTGAGTGCCGAAGCAGGAGAAAGCTTGACAAGAGGACAAGCTGAGAGAGTTTACAGACATGTCCCGTGACTCGCACTGTTAAACCACCAGCCTCCCAACTGTGGAAAAAGAAGACCCGCGAGCAGAAAATGAGACGCAGGGTGGCATGTCGTCTTTTGTGACTAGCAAAGGCCGCATTCAGTTTTTGGCCATGCAGAGACATTGCGGTCAAAAAATTGGCTGCGGCTTAGCTCAGCTAACCGTAGATATGCAAAGCGAAAGCTTGGTTTAGCGTGATTAAGGCTTGGTTTCAGTTGGTTAACCTTTGATATAGCTGTAATTATTATACTTAGGTATACAATCATCGTTAAGCCAGGTATGACGGCTGTGCCTAAGTCGGTGGCTAGACATGTCTGTGACATGTCTTGGGTAGACACGCACCGTTCGACGCTGCGATGCTTGTTGTGCCACAGGGAAAGCGCAAGTGCTATACATGCAAAGAGACACAGCGAACATGCGCGGCGTTGAAGCACAAACGGAGAGGGCGCGAACGCGGTCGCTACATAAAGAAGGTACTACGCCTGTTGCATTCCGGATCCTCTCCAGTGAAGCCCCGGCGATATCCACGAGGTGGTGAGACGCCGCTTGGCGACCACGGCTCAAAGCGTCCCTCTCCAGCGCAACGCTCAGAGAAGACTGCCCAGCCTCGCTCTCATTCATGACCAAGCCATAGAATAAAGAACCCACTTTAGAGAAGGGAAATTGTACCTTCGATAGTGGTACAAAAATAAGAAACGGCAGGGCATGGAACTTACCGGGGGGCACGATTGATGACGCTGCTCATACGGGAAGCGGAACGCACCTATAAAGCGAGATACAAGAAGGAACAAGAAGCATGTGCTTGTTGCGGTAAAGCTAGGGAAACGATAGAGCATATTTTATTGGAATGTGAAGATTGTGAAGGCGAGTGGTTGATCTAGGCACCACTGGCCTCCTTAAAGCCCTTGGATTCAGCGAGAGCAGGGGGAAAGCAAACATGTCTGCAATAGAGACTATTAAGAGGCGATTGGAAGATTGGTGGAAGAAAAGTAGGGAAACGACAAAAGAAGGGAAGCATAAAAAAACAAGGTTCACAATAGGGGGTCAAAAAATTTGGTTATGGGAATTCATCGTCGGTTTTTTTTTCCTCTTTAACCTAGGTAGCACAATAGGCAGTATAATAGAAAAAGCTTGGTGGCGCAACCGAACGCCCTGTTCCAAAGGGGACACTCATAACACCCATCCTACAAGTGAGGATGACCTTCAGGATGAAGAGTGCGCTAGAGGGAAGTAATATCGGGTTTAATCTGTCATACAAACAGGCGCGTACAGTTGTAAAGCATCAGATTCCAGGTTTATTTTATGCGGACGACATTGTCTTGCTAGCTAACAAGCATAGTGATTTGCAACGTCTAGCTAATATCTGTAGACAGGAAGGCGAGAATTTAGGTTTGAAATTTAGCGTTAGAAAATCAGGTGTTGTGGTATTCAATGAAAACAGTGAACAGACAGTGGCAATACAGGGCCAGGAAACGCTTTGGGCAAAAGAATGTAAATACCTTGGTATATAGATAACGAAGGCAGTAGATATACGGAAGCACAGTAAAAACGATAATAGTAAAGGGGAAGTGAAATGTAGCCATTATGAAACTCAGAGCGTTATGGGGATACAATATGTACGTGGTGCTCCGGGGTACGTGTAAAGGTCTAATGGTTCCAGGGCTTACTTTTGGAAATGCGGTTGTTTCCTTGAAATAGAGGTGAAAAATCAGGACACGATGGCAACCAAAGGTAAGTGGGACGCCTCGAATTGGGCTCTCGAGGGAAGACTACAAATGAAGCTTTGCAGGCTTGACAAGTTTTGAAGTGAGGGAAGCTCAGAGTAAAATTGATTATTAAGAACAACTGAGGAATATGGAAGCAAGTAAATGGACTGGGAGTGTGTTGAGGTATTTGTACAGAAAAAACTTTGATTCACAGTGGAGGAAAAGAACTAGGAAGCTTACCAGCCCATATGCGACCTTTAGTGTGAGCAACAAAGCAACAAAGAACGTCAAGCGGAAAGTCAGAGAAACTGAAATAATTTCATGGGCGGCGCAATGCAAAAGAAACCTTCCATAAGTAATTTCCTTAAGAGGGAAAACCAAATCAGGAAAGAAACAATTTATAATTACTGAAAGGGAAGCTGATTACTTTCGAAGCGAGATCAGGATGCCTTAGAACGCGCACCTATAAAGCGAGATATCAGAAGGAAGAAGAAGCATGGTGCTTGCTGCGGTAAAGCTATGGAAACGAGGGAGCACGTTTTATTAGAATGTGAAGATATGTCCCCAGCTGTCGATTTAGGCAACGCTGACCTCCTTGAAGCCCTTGAGTTCAGCGAGAGCCGGAGGAAAGTAAACATGCCCGCAATAGAGATTGGTAAGACGCGCTTGCAAGATTGGTGGAACAAAAGTAGGGAACCGACAAAAAACGGAGGCGTACAAAAACAAATTTCACAATAGGGGGTCAGAAAATTTTCTTATACAAATTTATCGTGGGTTCTTTTCTTTTTTATTGTTTAACCTAGGTAGGACATTAGGCAGTATAATAGCAAAAGCTCGGTGGCGCAACCACCATTGCAACCATTGCGAAGGGGACGCTTGTAACATCCATCCATCCATCCAACCATCCATCCATCCATCCGTCCATCCATCCAGCGAAAGTGCATTATTTTTTTAGTGCAAAATCCAATATAACCGTTTTCTAGCGGTCGCGTACGTCTGGGTACACTACGAACGCGGGTACGCGCCATGCTCGTCCTCCTGGCATTGCGGCTTTCTTCATTGCCTTGGCTGCACGTAGCTGGTGCGTTGTAATTGCCAGGAGACCGAAGAGCCTCTACTGACGCCCATACAAACAAGCCACAAGTGAATGAACAGGACATGCGACTTACTTTATTCGCAGAAGACAAGCAGCGCACCTTCTCGTACAAGAGAAGAAATAAAATTTGCATATCAAGATACGCTGAAACCATTAACGCGAGCTCGTAAACTGCTCCCTTTCGGCGTTGCACATGACGGCCTAGCAACGAGCGACAACCAGCAGCGCAAGTAGATGTCCTATCTGCTGTCACCGACAGTCGCGGTTGAAGATCAGCAACTTGCATGACTCGCGCATCTGCTGCCGCGGCCAATACATCGACATGGACTACCCTGCATTTTGACATTACCTCCTTTCCAACCTGCACGCTTCTTTTTATTCTTTCGGGGGCCGTTAATGGTCGCTCAGACTTGGTGCCCCACTTTCAGTCAATATGATGATGGTCGGTTTAATTCGTGGGCATCACCTACCGCAGCCACTTTTGCGGGCCTTTCCACACTTTCATACATCATCAATTTCATACACTTCGGACCATGTAATCACGTATGTTGGTCTCCGTTCACGTCACATGACGGCCTATGAAGGCCGCCAAGCATAATTTGCCCACGCCTGCAGCAGGAAAGGATGAACGGGGAGCACCAATTACGGTACGCGTACATTGGGAGCCTTTATCGCTGTGTGAACTGCCGGAGCAGATGCTTACCTCGAGAGACTGTTGCCTAATGCAGCTGACCAGGCGACCACAACCGAGAAACAACACGGCGACCATGATCAAGTGAGACTCAACATTCAATCACAGCATAAGGTTTAGACAATACTGACACGTGTACTTAACTGTATCGGGCAACCACGTTTCGCCGCCTAACAAATGTAATCGCACAGCGTGGGACGCGCCTGCATATATCCGAAGTTTCTGGAAAGTTATCGATGCTTCTATCCGCTGTCTGTTGTCGCCGAACCTTATGTTATCTGATTTCATCACCTGACGCAAATGGTGTAGAACTTTGTGGAAGGCACGCGGGTCCGAACGATTAGTCTGGAACATTCGACGACTGCTCTATAAAAGCCGACGCGCTTGACCCGCTGATAAGATTTTCGACGATCGCCGACCGTGTTCGCCGCTATCGTTGTGCTATAAGTGTAGCCTCTCTTGTGGGCACAGGTTCACCCAATAAAAGTTAGTTTTGTGTTTAACAGTATTGCTACTGTGTTCTTTCACGTCACGACCACGTGACATCTGGTGGAGGCGCTTTGCGTTCATGTTCCGGACGCCTCCACAAAGCCGTGACCCAAGCCCTCACGCGGAAGACACCAACGTCGCCAAGAACCAGCGAGGTAGCCGCAGGCTGCAAGGACTGCCCCTGGAGCACGGACTTTTGCCTGAGACGACTAGGAAGATCGCCACCAAGTCCACCCCAATGGCAGCCCCAGCGTCCCCCGTCGTGCTGCAGCAGCCGAGGAAGCATCCAACGTTCCGCGGTTCAACTTTCGAGGAACCGGAAAGCTGGCTTGAGACGTATGAGAGAGTCGCTGCGTTTAACAACTGGAACAGCGACGACAAACTGCGACATGTCTTCTTCGCATTGGAAGACGCAGCCAGGACGTGGTTCGAGAACCGAGAAGCCACCTTAACGACCTGGGAACTTTTCCTTAGCGGCTTCTTGCAGATATTCGCAAGCGTCGTGCGCCGAGAACGAGCCCAAGCGCTATTAGAAACCCGGGTACAGCTACCTAATGAGACAACCGCGATCTTCACGGAGGAAATCTCTTCCACCACGCCGACCCTGAAATGCCCGAAGAGAAGGAAGTCCGCCTACTCATGCGTGGTGCGAAGGAGGCACTTTCTGTCGGAATGGTACGAAGCCCACCGAAGACCTTCGACGAGTTTCTTCGCGAGGCCACCAGCATCGAGAAGACACTCGAGATGCAAAACCGGCAATTCGACCGCCGCACGAACTCGAGAAACTACGCCGGAGTTCAGTCACTGGCCACCGACGACCCACGCGAGACTATCCGAGCTGTCGTGCGGGAGGAGCTACAGAAGCTGTTCCCATCATCACAGCCTCAAGTGGCTTCGATTGCCGACGCCGTACGTGAGCAGCTCCAACAACTCGGAGTAGCCCCTGAATCGCCGCAGCCTCAGCCGCAAGCGATGACCTACGCCGCCGTCGCCCGCCGTCAGGGTCCCCCTCCACGACCGCGCCAGGGCCCCGTAACGCCGCAATTCCGTCGACCACCACCGCCGCCGCCAGCACGCCCACCCGTCGCCCAGCGCAGCTACACGAGGAAGACAGACGTTTGGCGCGCTCCTGACCACCGCCCCCTCTGCCACCACTGCGGAGAAGCGGGTCACGTTTACCGACGATGCCCATACCGGGAGATGGGACTGCGAGGTTTCGCCGTGAACGCTCTGCGCCCGCAGCAAGGTGAACGCCCTCGCGATATCGCCGACTACCTCGCCGCTACTCAGTGGAGCTCTCGACGACCGTCGCGTTCGCCATCACCAGGTCGCTACCTGTCGCCGCAGCGCCGACCATACACTGGCCCAGCGCGGGGCCGGTCAGCGAGCCCGTATCCGGAAAACTAAAAGCAGCAACCGATGGAGGTGCGGTTGCAGTTTGTCGAACTGACGAAGATCCTCCGCCGCCGACGAAGACACCGAAGAAACTACCTCGACGACATAACGACACGCCGCCGTCCGGACGAAGCCTGGAAGCAAAGAATACGACGACGAAAGACGACCTGACGACGCGACGTTCCAGCTTCAGTTCAACACGACGCAGCCGTGATCCGACGCCGAGACCTAACTGCAACGCCAGACAAAGAACCACCGACGTCGACGTGCTTCTCGACGGCCACGCAGTCACCGCTTTAGTGGACACAGGAGCCGATTACTCCGTCATGAGTGGACCCATCGCCGCGCAGTTGAAGAAAGTTAAAACTGCATGGGAAGGTCCTCAAATTCGAACCGCTGGAGGACACCTCATCACGCCGACTGGAATCTGCACGGCAAGAATAACCATTCATGACAGGACTTACCCTGCTACCTTCGTTATCCTCCGGCAGTGTTCACGAGACGTCATTCTCGGTATGGACTCCCTGAACCAACACGGCGCAATCAGCGACCTGAAGTCGAAGTCAATAACGCTGTCGGAAGATAAAGCGATGCTGCCGGAGAGCCCTCGTAGCCACCGTGCCTTGAGAGTGCTCGAAGACCAATTGAGCATCCCGCCTCGCTGCAGCATTGTTATTTCGGTCGGCACCGAAACACCCGCCGACGTAGGAGGCGTCATCGAAGGCGACCAACGTCTACTGCTAGACCCTGAAATTTGCGTCGCAAGAGGGATCGCTCGACTGCATGGAGGGAAAACTGAAGTGTTGCTGACAAACTTCAGCAAGGAGTTCAAGCACATCAACAAGGGCACGACCATCACGTACATCGAGGAAATTCTGGAAACCAGTAATGCGTTTGTCCTCTCGGATTCCGCCGCATCTACCCCGACGACGAGGGTTCCCGAACCCAGACTACGACATTAATCCAAGTCTCCCCGTTTTTAAGCAACAGCAGCTCAGAAGTCTGCTCCGACGATACAAAGGCTGCTTTTCGACGTCATCGAGGATTCGACAAACACCATTCGCCAAGCATCGCATAATCACCGAGGAGTGCGCTCGACCACTCCGCCAGAGCCCTTACCGAGTTTCGCCGCAAGAACGCGAAGCTATAAGAGAACAAGTCGAGGAAATGCTGCGCGACGACATCATCCAGCCGTCAAAAAGTCCGTGGGCATCCCCTGTTGTCCTGGTGAAGAAAAAGGACGGAACCCTACGTTTCTGCGTCGATTATCGTCGTCTGAACAAGATCACGAAGAAGGACGTATACCCCCTCCCACGGATAGACGCCGCATTGGATCGGCTCTGCAACTCTTAAATACTTCTCCTAGATGGACCTCAAGTCTGGCTATTGGCAAATAGAAGTCGACGAAAGAGATCGCGAAAAGACCGCCTTCATCACCCCAGACGGCCTCTACGAGTTAAAGGTTATGCCATTTGGACTGTGCTCGGCGCCTGCAACGTTCCAGCGCGTGATGGACAAGGTTTTAGCAGGATTGAAGTGGCAGACCTGTCTCGTTTACTTGGATGACGTCGTTGTATTCGCCGGAAATTGCGACGATCACCTTAGGCGGCTTACCACAGTACTAGAAGCTATCAAGTCATCAGGGCTCACTCTGAAGCCAGAAAAGTGCCGCTTCGCTTACGATAAACTTCAGTTCCTAGGCCACGTCATCAGCTAGTCTGGAGTCCACCCTGACCCGCAGAAGACAGCTGTCATCGCAAAGTTTCCGCAACCGATCAACAAGACCAAGACGGTAGTGCGTAGATTTCTTGGCATGTGTGCCTACTACAGGCGCTTTGTCAAGGACTTTTCACGCATCGCCGAGCCGTTGACACGTCTAACTAAATGTGATGTTGAGTTCAAGTGGGAAACGCCGCAGGCCGACGCTTTTGAAGAACTCAAACGACGCATGCAGTCGCCGCCGGTACTTGCGCACTTCGACGAGTACGCCGATACAGAAATCCATACTGACGCCAGTAGCCTAGGCCTCGGTGCCGTTCTAGTCCAGAGGAGAAACGGGGTCGAACAAGTGATAGCTTACGCTAGCCGGTCGCTGTCAAAAGCGAAAGGCAACTATTCTACGACCGAAAAGGAATGCCGCGCCATCGTTTGGGCTACAGCTAAATTTCGCCCTTACCTTTATGGCAGGCCATTCAAAGTCGTCAGTGACCATCACGCGTTGTGTTGGCTAGCGAATATAAAGGATCCTTCAGGACGACTGGCGCGGTGGAGCCTCAGACTACAAGAATACGACATCACTGTACCCTACAAGTCCGGACGAAAACACTCCGATGCCCATTGCTTATCACGCGCCCCCATTGAGCCGCCGCCGCAAGACGACGAGAATGACGACGCCTTCCTTGGAATGATAAGTGCGGAAGGCTTCGCAGAACAGCAACGGGCAGACCCGGAGCTAAAAGGCCTCGTCAAATATTTGGAAGGGCACACCGACGTTGTCCCGAGGGCATTTAAGCGCGGATTATCTTCCTTCACGCTTCAAAACAATCTACTCGTGAAGAAGAACTTCTCACCAGTCCGCGCCAACTACCTTCTTGTTGTCCCGTCAGGACTTCGTCCAGAAATATTGCACGCCCTACATGACGATCCGACCGCTGGACACCTCGGATTTTCCCGGGCACTATCGAGGATACAAGAAAAGTATTATTGGCCACGCCTGACCGCCGACGTCGCCCGTTATGTCAGAACATGCCGAGACTGTCAGCGACGCAATACACCGCCGACAAGGCCAGCCGGATTACTACAGCCAATCGAGCCTCCTTCCCGACCATTCCAGCAGATCGGGATGGACTTGCTGGGACCCTTTCCGACGTCAACAACCGGAAATAAGTGGATCGTCGTGGCGACGGACTACCTCACCCGCTTCGCTGAAACTAAAGCACTGCCGAAAGGTAGCGCAGCCGAAGTGGCGAAATTCTTTGTCGAAAACATCCTGCTGCGACATGGCGCCCCAGAAGTCCTCATCACTGACAGAGGAACGGCCTTTACAGCGGAGCTCACCCAAGCCATTCTGAAATACAGTCAGACAAGGCACAGGAGGACAACGGCCTACCATCCGCAGACGAATGGTCTTACGGAACGGCTGAATAAGACCCTCGCCGACATGCTAGCGATGTACGTCGACGTCGAACACAAGACCTGGGATGCCGTCCTGCCGTACGTAACATTCGCTTACAACACGGCGGTGCAAGAAACAGCACAGATTACACCGCTCAAGCTGGTCTACGCCAGGAACCCGACGACGACGCTCGACGCCATGCTGCCGCACGTCACTGAAGAGGAGAACCTTGACGTCGCTACCTATCTCCAGCGCGCCGAAGAAGACCGACAGCTCGCCCGCCTGCGAATAAAAAACCGGCAGAGGACCGACAGCCGACACTACAACCTCCGACGACACTTCGTCGAGTACAAACCCGGTGACCGTGTTTGGGTTTGGACCCCTATACGCCGACGAGGACTGAGCGAGAAGCTTTTGCGTCGCTATTTCGGACTGTACAAGATCATCCGACGTATTGGCGCACTGAACTATGAGGTCATGCCAGACGGCATTTCGCTATCACAGCGGCGCCGCTCACGATCTGAAATAGTCCACGTTGTGTGACTCAAGCCGTACTACCAGCGTTAATGAACTTCGGGGCTTCGCGTAACTGACCTTTGGACTTTGTTTCTTTTCGTTGTTTTGTTACTTATGTTTAATAAGTGTCCTTTTGTGTTTCGCTCTCTTATATTTGTAGCATCGGGACGATGCTTTTTAAGAGAGGGGTACTGACACGTGTACTTATCTGTATCGGGCAACCACGTTTCGCCGCCTAACAAATGTAATCGCACAGCGTGGGACGCGCCTGCATGTATCCGAAGTTTCTGGAAAGTTATCGATGCTTCTATCCGCTGTCTGTTGTCGCCGTACCTTATGTTATCTGATTTCATCACCTGACGCGAATGGTGTAGACCTTTGTGGAAGGCACGCGGGTCGGAACGATTAGTCTGGGTCATTCGACGACTGCTCTATAAAAGCCGACGCGCTTGACCCGCTGATCAGATTTTCGACGATCGCCGACCGTGTTCGCCACTATCGTTGTGCTATAAGTGTAGCCTCTTTTGTGGGCACAGGTTCGCCCAATAAAAGTTAGTTTTGTGTTTAACAGTATTGCTACTGTGTTCTCTGACGTCATGACCACGTGACAATACACTATACATTGGCTAAGATCCACATGACAACATTGAGCATTCACGCTCCACGGGTCGCTTACGTAGCCCGAATTCGGATTCAGCCATCCGAATTCGGGCACAGAGCTTGCCTTCGTCGCAGATGCGGTCTGGTAACAAGCAACAACCAGCAGTATAAGCAGATTGGACAGAGTGTCCCACCAGTTCGCACCGACAGTCGCCGTTGAAGATGAACAACTTGTATTATAAAGCATTCGTGTGACGCAAGCATCTGCTGCCGCACCCAACACAGCGACATGGACGACCTGGCATTTTAGCGTTACCTCCTTTCCAACCTGCACGTTTCTTTTTGTGGTTTTGCGTGCCGCTGATGTGTAACTCACGCTCGGTGCCCCACATTCCCTCAATATGGGCTGCGCGGTCTCGTGGGCATCACCATTTGGCAGTCACTTTTGCAGGTCTTTCCATCCGTGTGGCTGTCAGCGTCATACACTTCGGGCCATGTAATCATGTATGTTAGCCTTCGTTCACGCCGAATCACGGCCGAGAAGGGCCACAAGTGCACTTTGCGCACGGCTGCAGCAGGAAAGACGGAACGGAAAGCACCAATCACGGTGCGTGTAAATTCGGAGTCTATGTCGCTGGGCGGACTGCAGGAGCAGGTGCTTACCTCGAGAGACTGTTCCTCAATGTAACTGACCAGGCTTCCACATACGATAAACGTAACACGCGACCAGGACCAAGTGGGACAGCAGCGAAACCAGATTCTGCAATCAATCGCTTCAATGTAGCTTGTCCAAAAGCCCAGGCTATCGAGCAAGAAGGGTAATCCTGAACGAGACTACGAATTAAATATGGAAATGAGAAAGCTGGCATTCACGAAAGAGGCCACTCTACCCTGCAAGCACTGAAGGCCAAAAACATGAAGAAAGGTCAAATGCTACATAGCACACGGTGCAAAGCTTAATGCAAGACACGAGCCGTAGCCACTTCAGCCATTTAACGAAATGAGCGTACATGGCAATGTGCACTACGAAATACCGCTACAGATATGTTATGTTAGTAAGTGGTATTAAGTATGAGCAAGATATCGGTTGAAGTTTATGTTTGGATGTGGAAGAGGAATGATCTCTAAAAAGAATGGGGAATGACAAAGCTTGCATTTACTGAAAAAAAATTATACTTGGAAAAAGTGGAATTTGACAAGGCCAGAAAGCTGATTAAGGAAGGGCAAGCTGATGGAACTCTTTTGGCCAGCGTCATCCGTGCTTCTCTAGAGATTGCAGGCGCATCTGAACATGCAGAACTTTTTTTGTTGAGGTACCCGGATGACTCGGCCAATATCCATCCTGGCGGAATGATGGCTGAGGCTCTTTTCACTCTTGGCACAGTCCTCCGTAGACTTGATATGCCATCCAAATACTTCTTAATCGGCTTCTTTGTTCGCGGTGTAAAAGCCTTGCGAATTCGGCTCCTGCCCCTTTCTGTTGGTGAAGATGGGGGCTCCTGTGATGAGGACCAAGATGTGCTTGGTGCAGACTCTGTTAGAGCAGAACAGCAACATATGAGATACAGATACACATGAGAAACGCGTGTAGTGTTTTCTTTTATGCTTGAACCAATTATGCTGAACCATAAATATGAACAAACATTCATATGATCTGCTACGAACAAATGTCACGTATCTCAAGACTAGCAAGCCAATAGAGCATATATCAAGCATATTGATTTCTGAACCCGGTTTTATTTACCTTGTAGGAGCAGCAAAAGTCCACACAATGGCCTTGTTGTAGCAGGCAGTAGCTTCTCTTTATTGCGTGGAGTGCGTTGCTTTACACTGGTGCCGTCCTCTATACTGCATGCCTGAAACAGAAATTTGGATTGCATCAGAAATTGAAGAAAACACAATTTTGCAATATGATACGCAAAAAGGTGTGACATATATACTGTAATGGTTTGTGACTGCAGAACATATGCAAATGTACACTGTTTGTTTTAGGGTGCTTAAGCAGCATATAAATTAAATAACTATTGCTACTGTACCTAAAATTGATGTCTGCCTGACTACAATGCATGCCACTTGCATAAGTATTATTAAGATCACAAATTAGAACATCTTTGCGCTCATTTATGCACTAGAAGACATCACACTGCTGATTTCACAAGCAAATGCATGAGAGAGATGAAGCTGCTAGAAGTGATGCATTTTTTTCTGCACGAACGTGATGCATCGCTTCACTGCTACAAAAATAAATGCCCGAGGGTAAACCAAACTGAACAGCAAGAACATTTGGAACCAACAGGTACGAAATATGAGTGCATTATCATGCGTGCAACTGCTTAATACATTAAATTCAGTACTTTCACTTCAATTTACCAAAGGGTTATTCGGTTTTGTGGACGAAAGAAGTTGCCGGCGGACTCGAAAAAAAATTATGTTGATAAGGCTACTCAGTCACCCATGACTACGGCTACAACGAGATCAAAATTTGACGCGCGTTGCGATATCGCTCTCTCTTTCTTGATTGTGTGTATAACGATGATCTCCCAACTAAAAGTTTATTTCAGGAACAGCAACGGAGGGTCCTGACTGCCCGTATGTAATGCAGCATCTAGTTCGTTGTCTCCGCCTGTAAGTTAATGACACGAATATTACATAAAGATTGAAGTACCGATGTTAAACGACTCACCGATATTGCCGTCCCCAGTCGCAGCATGATCCGGCTCCCATTTCGATGCAAACGTGTGCCGCATGGCTCACAACCCAAAGCGAGCTTTCAGGCTTGAATCTTCCCTCGCGAACGCATCACTGCAGCTCATGTTAAATAACACGTGATATCGAAGCGCAATAAACTGGTTTTAGCACAATATAAGCAACCAGCTTAAGTGTACGAACCAATGAATCCGTGCCTGCCGTGCAACCGAACGTACCGGTAAAAATTTTAATCCAGGCTCGAGGTCACGTGGGTGGTCGATGGTGTTGAACGTTATTTGGTTTTTTTTTATTTAACATACTGTTAGTCCCACTGGGACTGTTACAGGAGTGGATTTATCAGCAATATACAGGAATACAGTACAGTACAGTAATACGCCAGTTACACATCAAGCGGGCAACAATACAAACAGTATACAGTACAGTAATATGCCAGTTACGCACCGAGTGGGCGACAACACAAAATCAATACAGTCTGAACGTGATCATCAGGTCTGGATTGTTGTCAAGACTGACAAGGCAGCGAGCTCAGCGAACTTTTTCAAGGAATCCTGCGCAGTTATAGATTTATCTAGGCCGTTCCATTCTCTTATGGCTCGAGGGAAAAAGGAAAAGTAATATGTGTTGTTAGCACAAGAGTATTCATTAATCGTAAAGTCATGCTTGTGACGTGTTTCTCTAGAACGATTAAAAATAATGTAAGTAGCAGGATCCATGTTAAATGCGTTATGAATTAATCGATAAAGAATCTTGAGTCTATGGACAGTGACGCGGCTTGATAAGGTGTCTAGGCTTGCGTTGGAAAGCAGCTCTGTGGGATAATCAGTGCGCCGGTATCTATGGTAGATAAAACGAACAGCTTTTCGTTGAAATGATTCGAGCATGTGTACATCTTTTTGCATATATGGAAACTAGACGACGTTTGCATATTCCAAGATTGGACGGATAAGGACTTTATATGCGAGTAACTTGGTATCTGAAGTCGCAAAGCGCAAGGTGCGCTTAAGGAAGTATAAACTGTTCATTGCTTTTTTGGTAATGTTTTGTACTTGGGTTTTAGAGCTGAGATTATCAGAAATAATCACACCAAGGTATTTCTTTTCAGTTACTGTTCTCAGAACGCCGTTGCCAGTACCGTAAGGGAAATTAAGTTTTGTTTTCTTATTTGTGACAGACATCACTACAGTTTTTTCCATGTTGATTGCCATTTGCCATGTATTGCACCACTTTATGACGTTGCCCAAAGCTGTGTTTAACCTTATTTGGTCTTCATGAGTGTTTATTTTTTGGTACAGCACGCAGTCATCCGCAAAGAGACGCACCTTCACATCAACGTGGTATGTTATGTCGTTTATGTATAAAATGAACAAAAATGGTGCTAGCACAGAGCCCTGCGGCACGCCAGAAATGACCGGAACGATATCAGAAGCATGGTCATTGTATTGCACATATTGTCGGCGTTCCGATAAGTAGCTGGCTATCCACCTCGTAACGGGACCATCGCCAAGTATTTTGTTTAGTTTGAAATTCAGTTTAGCATGTGCCACGCGATCAAAAGCCTTTGAGTAATCAAGGAAAATTATATCAGTTTGACTTTGATGATTGATTCCCTCTGCGAGGTCATGAAAGATTTCTGCCAGTTGGGTAACAGTGGATAACCCTGCTATGAAGCCATGCTGGTTTTGGTGAATGATGTTTTTAGTCTCAGTACGTTCTTTAAGAAATTTTAACAAGATGTGCTCAAGAATTTTACAACAGGTACATGTGAGGGATATAGGCCGGTAATTGGACGGGGACGTTACGTCGCCTGATTTGTGAATGGGCACAATTTTTGCTACCTTCCATTCAGCGGGCAGACAGCTGTCCTGAAGTGACTTAGAAAATATGAGGTAGAGATATTCACTGATTGGTTCGGCATAGCGCCTAAGAAAGCAGTTTGGAATTCCGTCAGGACCACAACTCTTTCTTTCATCAAGGTTCAACAACAGAGAAAGAATCCCAGGTACACTTATGGCCGGAGCGCCAGAAAGTTGTGTAGACTCATTACTATAGCACGCTAATGTTCCTAAAACACCGTTATCGGTGGTGAATATCGACTGGAAGTAATTGTTAAATGAGTCAGCTTGCTGCTTTCCACGTGTAGGCGAACTAGCAGTAACATTCTTTCTGTTTAAATACCTCCAGAACTTGGCCGGCGAATTTTTAATGAAGTTGTTAAGTGTATTGCCACAAAATTGTTTCCTAGCTTCGAGTACTTTATTCTTTAATTGTTTTGTTAGCGAAATTATGTTTACCTTTAGTTCTGAGTTTGGTCGTTGCCCGTTTCGTTGCCTTAACCTATTAATTTTCCGTTTTATGTGGATTATTTCTCGAGTAATCCACGGATTGTGCTTGCATGTTACCTTCTTTTTCAAAGGGATAAAATTTGTGATGCAATGCATCACGTGCTCTTTAAATTGTACCCACAAGGCGTCAACAGTTATGATACTCTGAACATACAAATCATAAAAATCATTAAATTCATGAATAAGATACGTCATAACAGCCGCGTCGTTCGCTCTGTTAAATGCGCGCACATATTTCGTCGGACCGCGCTGGCGACCCAAGTTTGGCAAGAACAGCGTACACAGTACCGTTTCATGGTCAGAAATTCCTTTTGACACTTCAACTTTACAATCATCTATTCTGAAGTAGTTACTAACAAACATCAAGTCTAGTATAAAATTGGATGATCCTTGCTCACGAGTAGGCTCTCTAACAATTTGTACAAGTTCTAAAGTGAATAGGATACGATACATGGCATTACTTGTTGCATCAGTTGAGCTTAAAGTATTCCAGTTAACTAGCGGACAATTAAAGTCGCCCGCTGATATGATCACAGAGCCATAGACATATTTATACATGTAATCAAACAGAAGATCCAAATACACAGTTTCAGCATTTGGTGGCCTGTAGACCGCGCCCACATTAACAGATTTACATTTCAAGTAAACTTTGCACCAAACGGCTTCTACACCAGGAATGTCAGGCATTTGCGTAAAGGGTAAATCACGTTTTAAGACCAAGGCCACTCCCCCACCCCTAGATTCCCTGTCTTTGCGAATGATGACATAGCCCGGGGGAACGATTTCATGATCTTGAACGCCAGAGTGCAGCCAAGTCTCAGTGATCACAACAATATCTGGATTAAAGGCGAGAAGGGTTGCTTCCAAGTGGTCAATCTTATTTAGAAGGCTGCGCGCGTTTATATTTAATAGGGTTATCGGTAGCTGCGTGTTCTTTTTGATGGATTGCACGCATTTCCGTTTTTTTCTAGTTTCTTCTCACTTTTTTTATTTCGACCAAGTCGTTTATTTCCTCATCAATAGCAAAAAAAAAAAGCAGAGTAAGTACTCAAAGAGTACAATCTATCATTGGGAATAATAATTTTGTGCTCGTTGCAATATGTCATAAAAACGCTTTGATTAGTGTCGGGGAAGGTTTGTAGGTTAAAATTGGTCTTACTATGGCGCCTCTAGCGGGAGATATTGCGCTCACGGGAGAACGTTTTAATTGGTCTACTATGCTCGTTTTTTTAGCTGCACCGCGCGGTCGATTTTTTCGCCCTCTGTAGCAATTTGTTGAACTTGAGAGTGTGTGACTAGGCGAGCGCGGCGCTCCTCTTATCCAGGTGCGCGGCGAGTCACGTGGTCAGGCGGCGAGCCGACTGCGGAGAGCGTATGCGCCTCCGGCGTGATGCGTTGCTAAGGCTACGGCGCAGCTGCGGTCAAATGAAGGTCAAACTGACGGCGACAGCAAAAGTCAGCTCGACGCGATTAGTAAAGATTTCGATTTAAATTGAATGAAACTGCTTACTAATGAAAAAGAGCAGTGCCTGTTGCCAAGCGTGCTCCATAGAGTACAGTGCTTTCAATTCTCCTACTGAGCACCGAAAGCTTGTCCAACAAGCAAACGTGTTCCCCGTCTTAACCTATTTAAACTATTCAGCTATATTTTAAAGATTATCTTTCGACTTTGTATCACTGCATTTTATATCACCTAATCGACTTTGATATCACCGCTTCATTCGTATGATGCCGCCCAACTTTCTGCCACAGGTATCGTCGACTGGTGTAAGAATCGAGTCGACATACTCGATCAGAACGCTTCGGACACTGGCGTCCAGTTTGCGTTACTCAAAATGTGTCCGATCTTCAGCAGAATATCACGCTGGTACCTTGCACCTGCGGACTAGTCTTTTTCTGTTTTCAGTTTTTTTCTTTCTTTCTTCTTTTTTTCCGGTGAAGACATGCCTTAAGGTATACTGTTTGGTGTGTATTATATGTGCGTTGTAAGGCTCTGTGGTAAAGGAATACAAGGACTATTTTGCGGTATCTGTTGACGTGTACCCAGAGATCACGTTTGGCCGTGGCACTGTAGCGGAGGCTAGCTTGCAGTCGGAGACAAATCGAGTACGATATTCCACGTGCTCGTGCCGGCTACGAAGGTGAGACCGCGACTTGTGTTTTCGAATAGAATTGCTTTGGACCGCGTATAGGGATGCTCCTGCCCATCCGCAAGAACCCCATATCTTTCCGAACCCCATGGAACCGAGTTCACATAGTCCTCCGTAAAGCAAGCAACAAAATCCCAATAAAGAAAGGCTTCAGGCAGGGAGATACGATATCTCCAATGCTATTCACAGCATGTTTACAGGAGGTATTCAGAGACCTGGATTGGGAAGAATTGGGGATAAAAGTTAATGGAGAATACCTTAGTAACTTGCGATTCGCTGATGATATTGCCTTGCTTAGTAACTCAGGGGACCAATTGCAATGCATGCTCACTGACCTGGAGAGGCAAAGCAGAAGAGTGGGTCTAAAAATTAATCTGCAGAAAACTAAAGTAATGCTTAACAGTCTCGGAAGAGAACAGCAATTTACAATAGGCAGCGAGGCACTGGAAGTCGTAAGGGAATACATCTACTTAGGGCAGGTAGTGACGGCGGATCCGGATCATGAGACGGAAATAATCGGAAGAATAAGAATGGGCTGGGGTGCGTTTGGCAGGCATTCTCAGATCATGAACAGCAGGTTGCCATTATGCCTCAAGAGAAAAATATAGAATAGCTGTGTCTTACCAGTACTCACATATGGGGCAGAAACCTGGAGGCTTACGAAAAGGGTTCTACTCAAATTGAGGACGACGGAACGAGCTATGGAAAGAATGATAGGTGTAACGTTAAGGAATAAGAAAAGAGCAGATTGGGTGAGGGAACAAACGCGAGTTAATGACATCTTAGTTGAAATGAAGAAAAAGAAATGGGCATGGGCAGGACATGTAATGAGGAGGGAAGATAACCGATGGTTATTAAGGGTTACGGACTGGATCCCAAGGGAAGGGAAGCGTAGCAGGGGGCGGCAGAAAGTTAGGTCGGCGGATGAGATTAAGAAGTTTGCAGGCAAGGCATGGCCACAATTAGTACATGACCGGTGTTGTTGGAGAAGTATGGGAGAAGCCTTTGCCCTGCAGTGGGCGTAACCAGGCTGATGATGATGATGGTGATGATGATGATGATGCTGATGCTGATGATGATGACCCCCTAAAATGTTCTTTCTTTTTTTCTCCCTCACATTTACGTGTACAGAACTAAGTTATTTTTCAGTAGCTCTCAATTCCCACATCGATGTTCTCGTTGGCGAGCTCGCAGTCGTTTCATGTCATCGTTAGGGTTGCATTTAGAACAACAACAAAAAATGACGCAGACCTAGCTCAGGTTTTGGAATCTATGTGAAACGGTAAATAATTGCTCTACTACTAGTACAATGCGTACAATTCTCATTGTTTTCATCCCATGCAACGTCAAGTCGCACGCAATGATAAGAGGAGAAGTGTACGCACAGAGAACTACGCCTACGACACACATCTAAATATATTAAGATTTCTATACCCATTGCGTCACAGTGTCGCCAATTCAGTGGCACAAGCCCAGTGCCCCCAAGAATGGAATGGCCCAAATATAGCCAATTTAAGAAAATCGATCAATTCGCTGAAAATCGTGCGCAATACCATTAAGAAGTCGGTGCACTTTTGAGATACCAACATGAGGTGACGTTATACGTTCAGGTTCTGTCGTGCTTTATTTTGTTTTATTAGGAACAACAGAGGTGCACTCACTGGCCCTTGCATCAGCCTGAGCATACGGCGTCATACCGACCGACCTAGGAGCCATGCTAAAGGCCGGAGGATTAGGCAAAGAAAGCCTGGCTCCAATCTGTCATGATGTGAATTCTGCAAAATAACGTGCAGCGGCTTCATGCAAAGGCGAATGATGCTACAGGTGAATGCCCGTGTTTGCGATGACGATTTTCTTATCTTTACCTATGACTAGACCTTTTAATGCACGAAGCAGTACCGTTCTCAGAGATCGAGTCCGAGCGTCCGTCGGTAACGTCACACTCTACAAATTGCGCATACTGAATCGTTCTCAAAAGATCAGTAAAACTCAGTGGTCGGTTCAATACGCCGAAGGAAAGGCGCCATGTACACGAGGGCGACAATGGCGACACGCGAACTGATCTCCCGATTGCTTCAATCGTTATTATTTATTATTATTTTAAAACATGGTCACAAGCCGTCAATTTAGGCAAATTTCAAGAAAATACTAGTATATGGTATTCGACATTGGGCAAATACACCATAATGCTCTGGAAATAAAGCAAGACATCATCTTTCAGCGGCTTCGGGGTCATTGTCGCACCGTTGGCCATGCCTTTACTGAGAAGGCTGCCCGGTCTGCCTTGGAAGACGCCTAGAAACTTCCAGTATCTTCGGCCAGGACTGCGCGCAAACATACACACAAGTTTTCTGGAGTTCTCTGCTCGTCTACAATTGCCGGCTGAATAACCTGAACACCTCGCTACGGCCACAAGCACCGTCTAGCCTCTCCCGCTGCGAAATAACATTAAGGTATACAGCGCTTGTGGCTGAGAGTTGTGTTGACGAGCGCTTACTCAAAACTTGTGGGGACGGCCGATAGCCCGACGTTCAACTTCTGTACGTGCTACGACGTTCAACGCCTCTGTTTCTCTCTCTCTCTCTCTCTGGAGAACAATAAACCGGCTGGGCTCGAGACCATTTCCCTGGTCAAAGATAGTCGGACCGTGGACACAGCCATCGCTGGCGCAAATACTTACTCGCACACTAGTGCAGTTATTGAAGTGCACCGGCTTGAGTGATCGTTTATAGTAGTTCTGTGCATCCTCCTACGTGCACGCTGTGTGCTCTCACTCTCCCTCTTTATATTCGCCCTTTCTCTCACCGCCAGTGTATGGTAGCAGACCGGACGCTCGTCTGGTTGACGCCTCTGTTTTTCCTCTCATTTCTCTTTCTCTCTCCACACATCAGCATTGAGGCATGTCAACAATCAGTATGAGAAACATGGAAACCAACATGGTCGAAATGACTGCATCCGCTGCACTGCTGTAGCACTCAGAATGACCACTTCGAGGACCACTTCATCACTGTATCTCCTGCCTTCTTGTAACATCGTCAAGCTCACTGATTTCACTGGAAGTGTGGCCGGAGCGCAAGGAGAGCCAAGGAACGAAGCGTAAACATTGAAGCCGCTCGGGCCGAAACGTATCCCACCAGCTCTGGCGCGGCTAAAGCGGTCCGCTCGGAAGTGAGCGTTTCTGGCGGCCAGCAGTGTTGGTGGATACATGCGTAACGGACAGGCATTGAAAGCGGCCCCCAAGCACACGGCTGTATGCGCATCTGTGTGTGCGCCCTCAGCCAGTCGCTTCGAGGGGCCGCGCCACTCGTTCATAGAAACACACACACACGCATGTGGACCGATGACGTGTATTCCAACTGAGCTTCCCTTTCCGATTGTTCGCCGCGGGGCCAGCGGGGCCGAGGTAGCAAGCTCGTATCTGCAAGAGCCCACTCTTCTGATCGAGACCACTCTTTCATAAACACCCTCCACGGCGCGGCAAAGCATTTTCACCTGCGCTGTTCAAAGGAGGCGTTTGCGGGTCATTCACGGTGCGTTCCGGAGTACCTCTACTCTGACGGCCTCAGCAGCCGTGATTTCTTTTGGATGTTGAGGTTCCTTGATTAAGAAGCTCCAAATAGATTGAAGGCATTTAATTTACGGAGTCAGCTCCTCACTATGCGGGAAAAGTCTGGAGGGCGTCGCCACAGGCAACAAAGCATTAAATCACCTCCGCTTTGTTTTTTTTTTGTTTTTTGTCTCAGCCACTGCCTAATAGGGCTTCGTCTGGGCATTGCTTAACATTTTTTTTTCAACCTAAAGTTTTTCGCCGTAGTCCTCTTTTACTGCGACAGCAGTTAAACTGAACAGTGGCGTCCTGGGGTCAGTGGCGCCGATCGTTGCGGTGTTGAGGCCGCCCTTGGGTCTTACGACGATTTGATGTCGTTCCTCGGGAGGGCCGGCATTCTGCTGGCATTGAGTACTCATTGTATTACGTTCCGCGGGCGTCGCAGCGGTTGTCGACCGTTTCCCTCGCCGGTGCGGGAGTAGGCTTCGTTCTTAGGTCTATCCCGTGATGCGCTGGGGCCGGACCGGCTTTTGGAGCCGATCATGCACCAGCCGGCATCTCCAACGAATTCTTCGGGAGACATCTCCTCTCCTTCGACCTGGACCTCCATGCTTGGCGAAAAATTGATTCGTAGGGCTCGGGTATTGTTAGGCCTGGCGGGCGGTAGCTCGCCTAGTCTTGCCTCCAGGCGTGCGCAACGTCTTAACGCGGTGTCGGCATTGCTCCGGCGGAAGTGCTTTCTAAAGTAGCGAAAAATAGCTGAGCTAGAAAAAATAGCGTTCTGGCTCGCAGTCACTTCGTCTTCCTCCTATCTCGCATCGGCTTCCGTTTTCTGGGATGTTTCTGATCGGATTATTTGCCTGTGGGTGCCCAATTTCATCGCCGACGGATGCGTGAATTTGTCAGCTCCAACTGGATACCAGACTGTTGCCAGTGAGTGTTCTTTTTCAAGTTTTACGGCTCTGTTCACTTCGACCGCGCCGCCGGTGGACCACTAGAGTTCGTGGCGGGAAACCGCTCTCGGCTTTTTGGCCGCTCGGTGAGGCCTTTTCTTATGAAACGCACTGTGCAAGGCGAGGAACTACCCGCCGACGATTTTGCAGAGGATTACGGCTGGCAATTAGCCGGCCAAGGACACCACTTGGCAATGCTAGGCCCGGCAACGGAGCCTAGCGCGGTGCCCGGGCACAACCATCGTGGCAGGACCGGAGCTGGTGTCAAGAGCCGCATTATTCGTCGCGGAAGAATGCCGCCGCTTCCCAGGGAGGATATCAAAATTGTGATCAGAGTGAGGGGTTTCCTGAATATATCCAGGTTAGGTCCGACTGTGGTGGCCGATGCAATCAACACTGCTGCTTGCATCGAGGATTCGAAGCGTGAAGCGGACACGATCTGTCCTAACTATCAACAGAATATCGTCGTGGTCAGTACCCGGACGAGGAGAACGCAACCAAATATGTTAGGATCAAGAATATTTTGGTGGCGGGTCGTCTGCACGAGGTATCGACACACTGCACGACACCACATGCTACGTGTAAAGGTGTAATACGAGACGTTTCCCGTTGTGACGGGCCAGAGGTGTTGCAGCGCAAAATGGTTAATGCAAAAACCCCCTGGCGCTGGATGCCAAGAGGATCGAGGGCACCGGCACTGTCATAATTGCCTTTGACGGATACCGAGTACCCAACTACGTCAGGTATGACAATGCATTGGTCAGATGCACTTTATATCGTAAGCAGATCGACATCTGTTGCGTTTTCGGAAGGCTCGGGCATCGTGCCGACGTACGTCCGACGCCCAGCGAAGTCGTATGCAGAGGATGTGGAGCCTCCAACCCAGACGAGCACCATCAGTGCATGCCTGAATGCAAGCTGTGCGGCGAGAGCCATCTCACGGCAGGAACGGAATGCAGACAACGCTTTAAAATCCCATCGTCGTTCGACGTCGTCGAAGAGAACGAGCCAAAGCCGAAAGGAGCTGGATGAGAAACCCTACCACCGATTACGGCTCCAGTTCCCGGAGCTCGATCAGCATCGGCTCCAGCAAACAGCCCCTGAAGGAGGTTGCCGTCGCTCCAGATCGCGGTCTAGGGGTCACCACCGTTCCAGGAGTTTATCCCGGAGCCGTTCCCGTGGTCGCTCCAGGGGACGATCTGCTTTCATGGTTCGCTTCGAGCCCAGAAGCCGATCCAAGTCAAGATCCAGAGCCAGGGGACATCATCAGCAGCAACAGGTCTTCCACAAGGAGAGCCGCCCCACTTGGGCAGATCGGGTCCGTGGAGGACCATCGGAGGTGATGTCGAAGTCGCTGCCAGAGGATGATGATAGTTTAGAAAAAATCACGTTATTAGAGCGCAAGAACGCGGTCATGCGAGAGAACATTAATAGGATAATGGCTGAGATAGCAGAGATTAAGGGCGCTAGGAACTCGCAAGCCATCGCTACCGTCAACGCAGAAATTCTGGAAGTCCCGATGGCCGAGGATAGCGACGGGTTACGGCCACCGAAGGAGAGGGCAATAACTTGCGATCAGGAGAACGTGTCACGTAAAGCTAAATCAGAGGTGCGCGAGATGTTAACTGCTCTCAACGAAAGTATGAAACAGTTAGGAGATAGGATCACTGATATGCAAAGCAAGATGACGACGTTAGAAGCAAACACCAACCAGCGGTTGGCCAAAGTGGAATCCTTTGTTGTGTTTATTGTGGGCCCGGTATCGCCACCAATCCCACCGATACGTCTTTCTGACCCAGCAGCTAGCAATGTAGCCACGATTCTAGCCCCACCTAGGGTCGGTGTCCAGCTCGTAAGAGATGGCTCCGCCCCTTGAGACATTCCGCATTTGGCAGTGGAACTGTAAGGGCTTCTCTAGGAAGAAGGCTTCCCTACAGCCATCTACGCAGTTGTGAAAAGATGCCCCAGGTTATCTCATTACAGGAAACCCTTTCGCCTGGCACATCGATGACTGGGTTTTGCTCGGTCACCGTGCAGTCGGGGGGGGGGGGCGAGTGCAGTCGGGGGAGTTTCTTAATAATGAGAGTTATTAAGAAACTCCACTCATGTGACACATGATCTCAAATTGGATGGTAGTAATATTGAGTATGTCATGCTAGCGATCATACCTGGTCGGGTCAACCGAGGCAACATATATATTCGTTACATTTACAGTAGTCCCAACAAAAGAAGGCAAGGATTTAAGATTCTGCTCCGCAAGGCCATAGACCTGGCAGGCTCAAGCCCTCGTATTGTCGCAGGGGACTTTAATGCGCCGATTTATGTCTGGGGTTATAAATATGATACCAATAAGGGTAAGCATCTCTGGCAGAATGCCATGGATCTGGACCATGACGCTGATCACTGACCCTAACTTTCCAACCCGAATCGGGACATCCACGTGCAGAGACTCTACCCCCGATCTCATCTTTGTCAAGATGGTGACTGAGGCCAAAAGGAATAACTTGGTTGAGAACCTTGGTAGTGACCACTGTAGTTGTGAGGTGCAGCTTCCTAACTTGGGTAAAAAACAGCGCGAATTCTCGTACACGGACTGGGATAAATTCCGCAAGCTTCGGGAGGAGAGGCCTACCTCAGATTCCCGACCTACCATAGAGCAATGGATGGTTCAGGTCCAAGAGGACGTTCGGCGTGCAACCTTCAAGGTCTGCACCGGCCTTCTTGTTGGAAAAATGGACAGCAGGTGAGCCCATCTGTTTGAGGCCAAACAGTCGATTCTCAACACATGGAAATGTCAACGACTTAATCGTAGGCTACGGAAAAAGATATCCGAGATTAACAAACATTGATGAGCATTGTGTAACCCTCTCTAAACAGCAGTAGGACGAGGTTTGCAATTCGATAGACGGCCAAATGTGCAATGGTAAAACTTGAAGCTTGCTTAAGCATCTGCTTAACGAGACCAATACTAAGTCTCATCAGAGGCATGTCACTGGTAGAACCATACATGAGGCTGCACGAATGACCTCTGAGGATAAATTAATCTGCACGCTTGCTGACAAATAGCTCCCAGTCGGCTCAGGGCGGTCTGCTGTACATATCGATTACCAGGGCCAGGCCAATTCCTAGCTGGATGCGGAGTTTGGCGTTCAGGAGCTTCGTAGGGTTCTACATGGACTCAATGGTAGATCGGCGCCAGGGAGGGATGGAATATCCAACAAGGCGTTTTGAAATCTGGATGACAAATCAATCGCATACCTAACAGAGGAAATTAATGAAATTTGGAGGAATGGAACCGTCCCATTACCTTGGAAGACTGCTCTCGTAGTACTCATCCCCAAAGCTGGCAAAACACCTAGCGTTGACAAATTGAGGCCCATCTCGCTTACATCCTGTGTGGGTAAGGTAGCGGAGCAGGCGGTCCTGAATCAACTCTCCTGGTTCCTGGAGAATAACGACATTTACCCCCATAGTATGTAGGATTGAGACCACGCCTATCCACACAGGATACCATAAAACTGATTAAGCATCAAATCATAGACAACGACTCTAGCGACACTCGGGCCGTTTTGGGACTTTATCTTGAAAAGGCCTACGAAGACGTTCTACATTCGCATATCCTAGCCTGGATATCTCGGCTCAATCAGGGTGAGAGATTTTGCAACTATGTTAAATCGTTCCTCTCGGATAGGAAGGCTACCCTCCGGGTGGCCGACCTCAAATCACAACTGCTGGAACTTGGCGAGAGGGGCACCCCACATGGGTCCGTCATTTCACCCTGTTTATTCAATATAGCCATGGTCGACCCAAGCAGAAAGCTTCTCGAGATTGAAGGCATCAAACACACTATGTAGGCTGATGATATAACTATATGGTGCGCAGGAGGCAATGACGGTCAGGTTGAGGGAGCCTTACAGATCATAGACGCTGTCAAAATTTATCTTGAACCCACCGGTCTCAGATGCCCCCCTTGATATCGGAACTCTTACTGTATAGTCCCAAGAAACGCGGTCCAAGGCCCAAGGGTCCAAGGTCCAAGGCCCATCGTTAGAAGACAGACATTAACAGACACTTTCTGGTGGAGGTGCGGGGTACATGCTACCATTCCCAGATCGAACGCAGCCTACAAGCCCAGTACGAAGTCCGGTCGAGCTGACTCCTGTTCACGTACGGACAAGCCGTCGACTTCAAAGACTGCCACCTGAGCACTAGCCTCCACCGAATACAGTCAGAAGGATGAGTACATCGGTTGCGTCTTCTTCCTCAACGGCACCGACCGAGGTCGTTCTTAACCCGCCAATCCCCACATCCTTCCATGGGGCCACCTTCGAGAATGTTGAGGACTGGCTCGATCACTTTGAGCGTGGCACAAAATTCAATGGCTGAACTCCAGAGCGCAAACTACACAACGCCTACATTGCCCTCGTGGACTTTGCGCGGACATGGTTTGAGAACCATGAGGCGGCCTTATCGATCGACATGGGACGAATTCCGACGGCAGCTAATCAGCCCATACGCCAGCCTCGATCGCAAGGAGCGAGCTGAATCTGCAATTCAGGCGAGAGTACAGCGGCCGAGCGAAAGCGCCGCAATGTTTGTCGAAGATATGTGCCAACTTTTCCGATGCGCGGATCCATCCATGCCGGAAGAAAAGAAGGTCAGGAACTTCATGCGCGGTGTCAAGCTACAGTTATTCGGTGGCCTAATACGCAACCCACCAAAGAGCGTTGTAGAGTTTCTCGCGGAAGCCATATCAATGGAAAAGGCACTGCAGCAACGAACAAGGCAGTACGACCGCGACGTGTCAACCCCATCGCGTGGCCCTCTCACTAAACCCTGTGACAATAACGACGCCTTGTGGGAGCTCATCAGGCTTGTTGTTCGAGAAGAGCTGCAAAAGCTTCAGGTGGCTCCGGTATCGGTACCGCGACTCGCTCTGGCTGAGGTCGTCTGGGAAGAAATAAGACAGGCAGTAAAAGTCCCAGAGCCAAGCGAGACACCACAGCACGAGGCACAGCAGCCACAGCCTCGAATGTTGTATGCGGAAGCTGCGCGAAGTTCGTTGTCTCCGACTTTTCACGATGCGCGCGACGTCCCGGACTTTCATGGCGTGCGCGCCGCTGAATAGGCAACTGGCGACTTCAGGACTCGCCGCACGCCATTCATGGCTGAAACACGACCACCTCGCAAGAGCGACGTATGGCGCACCGTAGACCGGAGGCCCTTGTGTTTGCATTGCGGGGAAGCCGATCATCTCTGCAGGGCGTGTCCTTATCGCCGGGCTGGGCTCCGTGGATTTTCTCTGATTGCGCTGTGCCCGCGCAATGGTGAACGCCCCCTGGATATTGAAGCATACCTCGCAGACGCCAGCACCTCGTTTGCCCCACGATTCCGTGAACCCCGGTCACCATCACCTAGCTCAAACAGGTCTTCCGGCCCCCTATTCACGCCGAGAGCAACGAGGCGTCGCTCACCCAGCCCAGCCACCCGGGAAAACTGAGTCCACAGACCTGCGGAGGTGAGGTCACTGACGTTGCGAAGGCTGAAGATCCTCCACTACGACGACCGCGATTAGACGTAATTGAGACGCAGCGAAAGCAGTGTAGTTCCGTGTCAGTATCCTGCGACGTACCAGTTACCACAGATGACCACGAAGTCACGGCGTTAATCGACAGGGGTGTGGACACGTCTGTTATGACCCAGAATCTTGCGCGTATACAGAACAAAGTTTCGACGCAATGGACCGGAACTCAGATTCGTACTGCAGGGGGGCATGTCATAACTCCAATAGGCCGGTGCACGGCACGAGTCAACATTCGGGCCTTCACATACATCGGCGACTTCGTCATTCTTCCTGAATGTTCAAAGGACCTTATACTGGGCATGGATTTCCTTCAGGCGAACGGTGCCATCATCGACCTGCAAGAGTCTAGAGTCAGCTTCGCTACTGCGCAAGGCATAGCGAACAGTAATGACAACGACCGTGACATCGCGCTTCGCGTAGCTGACGATTACGTCCTGTTGCCACCCAAGAGCAGCGTGCTTACCCTCGTCCGATGCGACATGGAGGACGACGCGCCGAAGGAATTGCTGAGGCAAACATGCCCCTGCTTCTTGAGCGCCACATTTGTATAGCCAGAGGGCTTCCTCAGATACTAAACAAATGTTAAGCCGTTTTCCTAACAAACTGTAGTGTTAGTCAGAAAGAAAGACACCATACTACGCTTCCGTGTAGATTACAGAAAGTTGAACCGTGTCACCAAGCGCGATGTTTATCCATTGCCACGCATCGACGACGCATTGGATCGTCTACGACATGCCAAGTTTTTTTTCTTCGTTGGATCTTAAATCAGGGTAATGGCAACTCGAAGTTGATGAACATGATCGTGAAAAAACAGCGTTTGTCACACCTGACGGGCTTTATGAGTTCAAAGTTCTCCCCTTCGGTCTCTGTTCCGCACCTGCCACCTTTCAGCGGATGATGGATACCGTGCTTGCTGAACTCAAATGGCAAAGCTGCCTCGTATACTTGGACGACGTCGTCGTGTTCTCGAGCACGTTTGACGAACATATCACACGACTCCAGAGTGTCCTCGCTGTGATACATACTGCCGGCCTCACCATAAAGCCTGAAAAATGCTACTACGGGTTCCAAGAGCTCAAATTTCTTAGCCATGTCGTTGGTCCTTAAGGCATCCGACCAGACCCCGACAAGTTAGCTGCCGTCGCCAAGTTTTCACCACCCACAGACAAGAAGGCTGTACAACGCTTCCTTACTTTGTACGCATATTATAGGAGCTTCGTCGAGGGATTCTCGAAAATTCCTCAGCCTGTGACACGGCTTACACGCTACGACGCGCCCTTCATTTGGGCAGACGAGCAGCAGCAGTCGTTCAATGAAATGCGCAAGCGTTTGCAAGAGGCCCCAATGCTGGCTCATTTCGACGAAGACCTGAGACTGAAATTCATACTGACGCCAGCAATGCGGGTCTCGGCGCAGTTCTTGTGCAGTGGCAAGCTGGTGCGGAACGCACAATTGCTTATGCAAGCCGCAGTATCACCAAGGCTGAGAAAAACTACTCAACCACTGAAAAATAATGCTTAGCGGTTCTGTGGGCAATTGGTAAATTCCGACCCTACTTGTACGGTAAACCCTTTAAGGCTGTCAGCAATCACTATGCCCTCTGCTGGCTTGCCACCTCAAGGATCCTTCAGGCAGACTAGCCCGTTGGAGCCTGAGCCTACAAGAGTACGATATTACAGTTGTCTACCGATCTGGAAGGAAGCACAGTGCCGCTGACTGTTTGTCACGCGCACCAATCCCTACGACGTCATCGGACCCTGACCATGACTTGCCATTTGTCGGCGTTATCGACGCCTTAAAGATGGCTGAGCACCAGCGCGCTGACGCTGAGCTGCTGCCGCTGATCGAGCACCTCCAAGGAGTTGAAGGTGTTTTACCCCGCTCGCTCGTGCGCAGCTTATCATCATACTACTTGCACAATAACGTCCTTTACAGGAAAAACTGCGGAAGCGGCCCCAATTCGTACGTCCTTTGTCGTGCCGTCGGCGCTACGCCAAGACATTTTGCAAGCCTGCCAAGATGAGCCATACGCGGGACACCTGTGATTCACTAAGATATTAGCAAGGATACGCGAGAAGTATTACTGGCCCCGGCTTTATTCTTCTGTGCAACGGTACGTGAAGACCTGCCGCAATTGTCAGCCCCACAAGAAACAACCAGTTAAACCGGCTGGCTTTCTCCTTCCTGTGGACCCTCCTCAAGCTCCGTTCCAACAAATAGGAATGGATCTACTTCGGCCATTCCCAGTGACCTCTTCGTCGCAACCGACTACTTAACCCGGTACGCCGAAACCGAAGCTATTCCGCAAGCAAATTCGTATGAAGCGGCCAAGTTCTTTGTACGCCACATCGTCCTACGACATGGTGCACCATCTGTTTTCATCACCGATCGCAGTACCGCATTTAAAGCGGAACCTTTGCAGGACGTTCTCCAGCTGACGCATAGCTCTCACCGCAAGAGCACTGCGTATGGAAACCAATGGATTAACGGAACGTCTGAATAGAACGCTGGCTTATATGCTCTTCATGTATGTCGACGTAGAGCACAAGACGTGGGACGAGATATTACCCTGTGTGACTTTCGCGTATAACACTGCTGTACCGGAGACTACATAGTTTACGCCATTCTAACTTGTATACGGGCGCCACGTCACGTCAACACTTGACGCCATGCTACCTCTGGCTGATAATAGCCCGACCAGCCAACAGGTGGAAGAGTTCGTACAAAGAGCCGAAGAGGAGCGCCAGCTTGCTCGGCATCGTATCCAGAGCCAAAAGCATACCGACACCCTTCGACACAACCAGGGTCGACGCGACGTCCATTACAATACCGGCGCCTGCGTGTGGGTCTGGACGCCCATCCATCGCCGTAAACTCTCGGAAAAGTTGATCCGCCGGTATTTCGGTCCCAACAAGATCACACGCCACCTCAGCGACGCGACCTACGAAGTCGTCCCCTGCAGCTCTGACCCCGGTTCAGTCCGTCGTCGTCCTCGCGCTGAAGTTGTTCATGTAGTGCGCATGAAACCATACTATGCGCGTACGTGAACGCCGAGATGCACCTGCGGAGCTCCATTTCTTATGTCGCTTAAAGAACTTTTTGAAGCGACCGAGACGGTCGCTTTTCGTATGGGGGGCAAGTGACACAAAGATGTGGGGCTCCCGCACCGCAGGACGGCGCGCGCAAAGGTCGGCGACACGAAAAACGATGAGGCACGTAAGCTGCACGCTGTTCTTCTGGCCCGCCATTAAAAAGAAACATATATTTAGTAAGACTCCGTCTTCAATCTACGTTACAATATATACAAGAAACGGTTGCCGTATACCCAGAGTCGATTCAATCAAGGTCTTGGCCATGATCGTTGAGTCAGGTGGTACAAATGGCAAGACTATACACAAGCTAAATGCTAAAACTGAAAGTGCTGTTCGTTTAGTTCGGAGGGTATCAAATCGGCATCATGAACTCAAGGAGGATAACCTTATTCGACTAATGCATGCCTTCCTTCTCTGCCGCTTTACATACGTGGCAGCCATGCATCGATGGAAACGGGCAGAGCGGGATAAATTGAATGCACAGCTTAGGAAGATTACAAAACGGGTTCTCAGGTTACCCGTATACACTTGTACAGAGCGCTTAACGCAGTTTGGCATTCATCATACTCTCGAAGAGACTGCAGAGGCCCAGGAGCGCGCACAGCTAACTCACCTCACTATAACGAAGGCAGGGACATCCATCTTGCAGCGACTCGGATATCACGCCGATAGAGTAGCGGAGTTGTTTTCTTACGTTCTTCCGTCGATTTGCGAGAACACTGCCCGTACCTAGTAAATGCACCCCGATCATAATCGCGGTAGGAGGAGGACAAGGGCGGCCAGCCTCCTTAGGCAAATACACAGTGATCAGCGACTGGTCGGCTTTGTGGATGCCGCTTCTTGTAAGGGACGTCGGGCGTTCTCCATCGTCACTGTCGATGGTCGGCAAGGAATCACCATTGCTGCCTCGGTTCGGACGAGGGACTCCGAAATAGCTGAACAAATGGCTATTGCACTAACCCTGCTGGATAGCTCACAGGACGTCATCTATAGTGATTCAAGATCTGCAGTCAGATAATTTGAAAAAGGCTCCACTTCCAAACAGGCCCTCAGACTTCTTGTGGGCAAGGCAATAACGCACCATTTCATTTATTGGTTTCCTGCACATCAGGTTCAGATAAAGGGTGCCCCTCCCAACCTCAACGAGTAGGCTCACGGGGCTGCGCGTGAACTTGCCCACCACGCTACCCTAGACCAATCGGAAGCCGACTCCCCAGAGAACAGGGACACGCCCTGCACCTACAACGAGATTACTAAACAGCACTATCTAAGCCGTAGAACCTACTTTGTTCCTCATCCGCAGCTCGATAGAGGTCAAGGATTAACGCTCCGTGTACTACAAACAAATAGGTATCCAAATCCGTCGCTCTTACATAAAATCTATCCGGATACTTACACCAATGCTATCTGCCACGATTGTGGAGAAACAGCCACGTTAGACCACATGGTCTGGTGGTGTGCCCGGTCACGCTCTATCATCGATAACAGCTCGGCCAGATATGAAGCGGCTCTCCGCAGCCCATTCTGGCTGACCAGCTCTGGGCTGTCCAGCAGGCCCAGATGCAGCCGAGAGGCTCGGCCTTCCGGTTCCCACGTGGGAGCGGCCCGCTTCGTGAAGACTGACGATCTGCAGGACTTGATTAATGTTTTGCCATACCATACCACACGAGAAACCGAAGGCGACCAGGCGAAGAATAATACAGTCTATGCAGAACGTGTGGTACTTTTAAAGAACTTTCGTAAGAAAATTAAAACAAAAATATATGCTAATCTCGCACTATCCTAGAGCGCAGTCGAACCCAGTGGGCGAATTATTTCTACAGTACTTACAACGAGTGCTACGCTGTGTATCTGCGAAACAATATTGTAGGTACCTCCCAGGGGCGACGCCTGTAATTTATATTTCAATTTTCATTCCATTTCAATTTTCAAATTTCCATTCATCTTTGTTTTCTGCAGTCAGCGCATACTGCCGCTGTTCTATCAGCGATAGATGTCCGGTGCCTTTTCGCTTCTTTGACGAATAATTATTTTCTATTTTACCCCCCCTCCTCACTGCCAAGCTGCGTCCCCCTCCCTCCGACCGCTGCACGCGGGTTCCCCCTCGCCCTCAGCTCTAGTGACGTCACTGAACGACAGCTCAAATCCTGCATGAGCGCTGCTATACAACCTAGTTCACTTCACTCCGAAATCATAGCAGATGACGTTTTTAAAAGAACCATGACTGCCCACACTACGCGTTGCTTTATCAGCAATTTACCGCTTTCTTGCCTTAATTTTAGGTAGAAAATAACACAGGAGAGCATTCGCGGTGCCTTTGGCTCCGAAGCACGGGTGTGGGCGAGTGCAATGGTGGGCAAAGCCACTAGCTGCACTATTAACAGTTCTCGTTTGCGCTCGAGAGGTTTCACAGGGCTGATAACTCGTAAGAAAATACACACTTCAGCTACTACTTCATTCTAGTGGGCATTTTCCGCATGGTAAATGAGTTGTATCCACAGGCGGAAAGTTTTCATTTTACCGGGGCGGGGGGGGGGGGGGGGGGGGGGGGGGGGAAGGAGGGGCTATATATATATATATTCGAGGTCACACGGAAGAAACTTTGTGGGACCTCGAAGAATTGATCATTGAAGTGACGGTCTTACATGAGAACTTAGAAGACCTCATAGTAGGAAACAGTTCAATTTCACAGCCTGAGGCCTCTTCCACCACCAAGAATCTGGCGTCTCTCGGTGGTACAAATTTCCTTCTTGTAATTGTCGTTAATTTCGCTGTCACTAATACTGCTTCACCTCTCTCTGTCTTTTTTTTTCTGTGAGTCCGAGTATCAAATCAAATCAAATCAAATCAATCAAATCTTTATTTCCAACGACAGTCGGGGGTCCCTTAGGCGAAAAGCGGTAGTAACACCACTTGAAAATACCTAAAGGCCCACGTACATGACAACGGTATTACGATTCATACGTTCAAAAAGAAATTTGCAGAAATCAAGTAAAAATGCAGTTAAAAAAATTAAGAAGAGCTTGTGCAAATAGAACAACGGAACAATAGAACAAATAAAGTCAATATATAAGTACACTCCAGAACAGTTGTACATTATAGTTGAAATTTTCAATGTTCACGTGAACACACATAATAAAATGTCGAGCGCTCCTGAGCATGACTGCAGTTGATTCTGATTTCGAGTGAATCCGGCTTGGCCTCATTTCGGTTACTGTGTGAATTATACAGGGTGCACCAACTATCACGCACCAACACTTAAAAAAGAACAGTTGCGTTAGTCGAAGAAAACCTAGTGTGTATTTTTCCAGTAAAGTGGAGTAGCCGCCAGTAATTCTTTCGTTCCTGAACTTTAGTTCGGCAATTACAATTATTATCTAATTCGAGAAGTACTGTCCTAATTATCAAAGTGTCAATGAAACATTTATAGGCACCCCCCGGCACCACCAATTGACATCCAACTGCTGTGTTTTCAGCGACGTACTAATTCCGTACAATTTTTCGTCGACTGGCAAACAAACCTCTCGAAATATGGAAAACACCCCGTGACTGCGCTCCAACCCGCATACTAAAGCCGCGCCTTTAAATAAGTTGAATGAAAGCAACTGCATCTCCTGTCGCAAACCAGGAGAGACAGCGCATCACCTTCATAATGGTACGGAAGGAGCACCAACAGCAGGTTTCGCGGCATTGCAGCTATTCCTTCATCTCTACGTCACACTTATTATCCGTCTCTCAAGGCCGACTGATCACATCGATAACAAAAGCCCCTTGATAACGCGGCCGAAGCGCCGCTCTCACCAAGCACGTAATGCGAAAAGCAATGTAATAGGTTAGAATGTTGCAAAATCCCGGCTTTGCTCGCACTGCATCGAAGGAGTGGGCGCGCAGCTATATTCCGCGCCAGTAACTTGCTTCGGACCAAGGCCAAATTAAATTGATCGTTTTATTTTTGATGAGAGTGTATACGCACTGCAAAAATAGCTCCATTGCATAAAATAAAAGCGAAATAAACAGAACGGGAAGCGACCCAGGTGTTGTGAAAAGGCAAAACCGATACGTGCAAGAAAGTAAATAACCACTTCTGAATTAGCCCAATTTGCAAATCTTCACAAAAAAAACGATACACCGCATTTTAGTGTGCTGTTATTATCTATGAATTCGTAAGCGCCGTTGGACACCAGCGGCTGCCTAGAGGACGTGTTCGAATAGGTCTCCTTCTGCAGCTACGCCATGCTGAGTCCGCTTTATGACATCTTGAGTGGCTTTCTTGATGACTGCTGCTCCAATTCTATGCGGAGGTTCGTTATCCTTGTTTTGAGCTACTCTGACGTATGTGTCAATCATGTAAGCACGATCTTTCACATAACCCCAAAGAAAGAAATCGAATGGAGAGAGGTCAGGTAACCCAGCCGGCCAATTTACAGGTCCGTGCCTTCCAATCTATTGCGCATGAAAAGACGCATTCAGCCAGTTTCGTGCACGGCTGCAGTAGTGTGCTGGTGCTCCATCTTGCTCATACTACAGAAGTGGAAAACGTGACAGCATACCACCACTCCTTCAAGGATTTCGTCCACGTAACGCTATTCAGTCAGTGTGTGTTCCAAGAAAATGGGACAGATTATAGCACCGGCGTAAATTCCGCACCACATATTGAACGACCACTGGTTATGTTGACGTTTGCGCTTTGCGCATTATGCATCGTAGTAATCACTCCAATGCAATTATGGGCATTATGCAAATTTACCCGGGTGTTTCTGTTAAAATTGGCTTCATCTGTGCACACAATGTTACTAAAAACGTCCGGTGACTCATCGGCTTTGTGAGGACCCAATACGAGAAATCTCGACGATTCTACAGGTCCCTATCTTCCAAGCATTGGTGCTGGTTAAGGTGGTACGGGTGAAAGGCCGTGGTTTAGAATCCTCCGAACAAATGACTTGGAAATTGGTACCTGGGTTGCCACGTCCCGCATGCTAGCATGATGGTTTGAGGCCATAAATGCTGCAACGTCCGTGCTTCGGCTAGGACTCAAAGATGGAGCCCTACGCCGCTGTTTCTTGAAGCTGGCAGTTTGTCTCAGATTTTCATAATTTCTGATAATAGCCGACGCGTTTGGTCTACCACCGCACTTCCATGACTGATATCTATTTGCGGCCTTCCTCTTGTTGTCATTTGCAGCTCCCAAGGCAAGGATCATTTTTACCTTCTGCTCATTAGAGAAAGACATGGCGACTGGGAAGAAACAAAACGCAGCTCTAAACATTTGCAATGACGTTGTCAATTCGCTTTTGTGGTGATAGGTAGTGTTGGAAAAAGAGAACGACCCTTGCGCTTTATCTACGCTAAGAAGATATAGATATAGATAGAGATATAGATACCACAGCTTGTTTTCAACCAACACCAAACGCGACGCGTTACTTTGGCCGAGGCGTGGCAGATAAAGTATAGTGCGATCAGAATGTTCGACAGCGAAGCTGCATATGGCTAACCGATTCGTACGTTTGTCGCATGTACGCCGAAAACTCCTCCGCCACAACCCAATGCAAATGCACGCAAAAAAAAAGCGAGAGAGAGGCGTGCGATTGGCTGCGCCAGTAGTGGCGTCATTGCTCTCATTCACAGCAGAGCGGGCGCGCAGCAGTTTTTCTCCGGCTAAGAAATGGGTAGGTCACGCGTTATACGGTCTCCTGAAGAGCAGGCAGCTTTCCATCAGCAACACCGCGAGCAGAACCGGGAAAGACCTCGTCTACGCCATCCGGATGCTGCAGCCCGGGCGCAAGCACAGGCTCGTGCAGCCAAGCGCAGACAGCAACTGCGTACCGAGGATCCGGCAGCCTACTAAGCCGTCGTTTAATGAACCATCAGGATTAGCCCAGTGATAAACACCGGGGCCGCAAGTTTCAGCTACGCTGATTAACAATCTGTACGGAGTACAGATGGTTAATCACCTCTCCGGACAGGCCACCATTGGAATATGACCCTGGCGATGTTTAACGCTAGAACGTTATCTATTGAGGCGAGCCTAGATGTGCTACTGGAGAAATTACAGGGCAGTAAACGGGATATAATAGGGCTCAGTGAAGTTAGGAGGCCAAAAGAAGCATATACAGTGCTAAAAAGCGGGTACGTCCTGTGCTACCGGGGCTTAGCAGAGAGACGAGAACTAGGAGTCGGATTCCTGATTAATAAGAATAGAGCTGGTAACATACAGGAATTCTATAGCATTAACGAGACGGTGGCAGGTCTTGTTGTGAAACTTAATAAGAGGTACAAATTGAAGGTTGTACAGGTTTACGCCCCTACATCCAGTCATGATGACCAGGAAGTCGAAAGCTTCTATGAAGACGTGGAATCGGCGATGGATAAAGTCAAAACAATATACACTATACCGATGGGCGACTTCAATTCCAAGGTAGGCAAGAAGCAGGCTGGAGACAAGGCAGTGGGGGGAAAATGGCATAGGCACTAGGAATAGCAGGGGAGAGTTATTAGTACAGTTTGCGGAGCAGAATAATATGCGGATAATGAATACCTTCTTCCGCAAGCGGAATAGCCGAAAGTGGACGTCGAGGAGCCCGAACGGTGAAACTAGAAATGAAATAGACTTCATACTCTACGCTATCCCTGGCATCATACAAGATGTGGACGTGCTCAGCAAGGTGGCTGCAGTGACCATAGGATGGTAAGAACTCCAATTATTCTAGAGATGAGGAGGGAACGGAAGAAACTGGTACATAAGAAGCCGATAAATGAGCTAGCGGTAAGAGGGAAAATAGAGGAATTCCAGATCCAGCTACAGAACAGGTATTCGGCTTTAACTCAGGAAGAGGACCTTTGTGTTGAAGCAATGAATGACAATCTTGTGGGCATCATTAGGGGGTGTGCTATAGAAGTCGGTGGTAACTCCGTTAGACAGGATACCAGTAAGCTATCGCAGGAGACGAAACATCTGATCAAGAAACGCCAATGTATGAAAGCCTCTAACCCTACAGCTAGAATAGAACTGGCAGAACTTTCGAAGTTAATCAACAAGCGTAAGACAGCTGACATAAGGAAGTATAATATGGATAGAATTGAACATGCTCTCAGGAACGGAGGAAGCCTAAAAGCAGTGAAGAAGGAACTAGGAATTGGCAAGAATCACATGTATGCGTTAAGAGACAAAGCCGGCAATATCATTACTCTAATATGGCTGAGATCGTTCAAGTGATTGAGCAGTTCTACAGAGATTTATACAGTACCAGTTGCACCCATGACGATAATGGAAGGGAGAATAGTCCAGAGAAATTTGAAATCCCACAAGTAATGCCGGAAGAAGTAAAGAAAGCCTTGAGAGCTATGAAAAGGGGGAAGGCAGCTGGGAAGGATCAGGTAAGAGCAGATTTGTTGAAAGATGGTGGGCAGATTGTTCTAGAGAACCTGGTCACCCTGTATACGCAATGCGTCATGACTTCGAGCATACCGGAATCTTGGAAAAACGCTAACATATTCCTAATCTATAAGAAAGGGGACGCCAAAGACTTGAAAAATTATGGACCGATCAGCTTACTGTCCGTTGCCAACAGAGTATTTACTAAGGTAATTGCAAATAGAATCAGGAACACCTTAGACTTCCGTCAAACAAAGAACCAGGCAGGATTCCGTAAAGGCTACTCAACAATAGACCATATTCACACTATCAATCAGGTGATAGAAAAATGTGCGGATCATAACCAACCTTTATATATAGCTTTCATTAATTACGAGAAAGCGTTTGATTCAATCGAAACCTCAGCAGTCATGGAGGCATTGCGGAATCAGGGTGTAGACGAGCCGTTTGTAAAAATACTGAAATATATTTCTAGCGGCTCCACAGCCACCGTAGTCCTCCATAAAGAAAGCAACAAAATCCCAATAAAGAAAGGCGTCAGGCAGGGAGGTACGATCTCTTTAATGCTATTCACAGCGTGTTTACACGAGGTATTCGGAGGCCTGGATTGGGAAGAATTGGGGATAAGAGTTAATGGAGAATACCTTAGTAAACTGCGATTCGCTGATCATGTTGCCTTGCTTAGTAACTCCGGGGACCAACTGCAATGCATGCTCACTGACCTGGAGAGGCAAAGCCAAAGGGTGGGTCGAAAACTTAATCTGCAGAAAACTAATGTTTAGCAGTCTCGGAAGAGAACAGCAGTTTACGATAGGTAGCGAGGCACTGGAAGTGGTAAGGGGATACATCTACTATGGGCAGGTAGTGACTGCGGATCCGGATCATGAGACTGAAATAATCAGAAGAATAAGAATGGGCTGGGGAGCGTTTGGCAGGCATTCTCAGATCATGAACAGCAGGTTGTCATTATTCCTCAAGAGAAAGTTTATAACAGCTGTGTCGTACCAATACTCACGTACGGGGCAGAAACTTGGAGGCTTACGAAAAGGGTTCTACCCAAATTGAGGACGACGCAACGAGCAATGGAAAGAAGAATGATAGGTGTAGCCTTAAGGGATAAGAAAAGAGCAGATTGGGTGAGAGGACAAACGCGAGTTAATGATATCTTAGTTGAAATCAAGAAAAAAAATGGGGCATGGGCAGGACACGTAATGAGGAGGGAACATAACCGATGGTCATTAAGAGTTACGGAATGGATTCCAAGGGAAGGGAAGCGTAGCAGAGGGCGGCAGAAAGTTAGGCGGGCGGATGAGATGAAGGAGTTTGCAGGGACAACATGGCCACAATTAGTACATGACCGGGGTAGTTGGAGAAGTATGGGAGAGGCCTTTGCCCTGCAGTGGGCGTAACCAGGCTGGTGATGATGATAATGATGATGACGGAGTGTTTGGGCGGTGATTTTTGTTTTATTGTCTTCATTTTGTTCTGGCTAACTGAGAAGAAGCCTGTTCGAGTGTTATGCTTTATAATGTGGGTGGGAGCGCATCCACGTGGTATTCGTCATATTTTGCAGGGTTTATGAGTCGGAAGAAATCAGCACCCAATTAGTACGTCGCTGAATATGTCCCTTGGCTGTGCCTGAAAATGCCTCACTGACTCTTTGATAATTATGATAGTACGTCTCAGTTAGCTAATTAATTACAATTACCTAATGAAATCTCAGTAACGAAAAAATTACTGGCAGCTACTCCACTGAAAACAAGACGCATTAGGTTTTTTTCGACTAACGCATTCCTTTTTTTAATCTTCGTGCGTGATAGTGAATTGGGACACCGTGCATACATTTATGACCGTTGACGTAATAGTTCTTCAGAAACCCGCAAAGTGGAGATGAGTAAATAATAAAGGGAAAATCCTACATCCACCCATGCGCAGCTAAGTGCTACAAAGGGAACCCATACGGTTTCCTCGAAAGGAAAGCTTCGCAGTTGAAAAATTCGTCCTTGTCCAGGACTCGAACCCGGGACCACCGCATTTCCGGGACAGCTGCTCTTCGATCTGCGCTAACTAGGCGGCTAGCAAATGGCAGGTGAAATCGAATGGTAGCACTTATACACGCTTGGGTGGATGACTAGTTTTTCCTTTATGAATTACTCCTCTCCACTTTGCGGTTTCCCGCAGAAATATTGCGTCAAACTCTTGCCTTTGCTTCTGATTTGTCGATAAATTCGACTTCGCTTGCCATTTGCAAGCCGCCTGGTTAGTTAAGGTGGTAGAGCGGCTGCCCCGGAAAGGCGGTGGTCCCGGGTTCGAGTCCCGGGCCAGGACGAATCTCTTCTCAACTGCGAAGCTTTCCTTTCGAAGAAACCGTATGGGATGGCTTTGTAGCACTTAGCTACGTTTGGGTGGGTGTCCGACTTCCCCTTTATTAACATTTATGACCTCTGAATGCAACTGACGATCCTCCATACCTAATAAATGTTGTAAATTATTAGAAGTGTTTTAATGAGTCGTTAGCTTTGCTTACTGGAAAGAGAAGCAATACACATATCATGCAAGTGCATTTCATACGCCTTTGATAAAAGACTCTGCCTAAAGGGTTACTAAAGTCTACAGGTCTTTTTTTTCAGTGTCAAAAAAGCACGGAAGGCAATTTGAAGCGAGGTGGCATAAAGCAACATATTCATTCCATAGACATAAGCTATCCACACCTTTAGAAATAATTGTTAATTGGCTGCCTCCTTCCCTTTCAATACATTATAAGCATTGTCCTGCGTATATGTTCAAATATATTGTATATGTGCATAATGTTAAGAATGGAAATTTAAAACAATGTTGAAGTGATAATTCGCGGGCGCTAGTTGGAATCGGTTGGCACAGGACAGCGTTAATTGGAGACCGCGTGGAGAAGCCTTCGTCCTGCAGTGGACATAAAATATCATTATGATGATGATGATGATGTGAGAAAATACGGATGTGGCAGCCGCCGCTGATACTTGTAATGCGCTCGTTCTGCTATTGCCAAAATTTGCAGAAATAAAGCAAAGTATGAATTAAAATTCATGCACACCGCTCCAACAATGATGCAGTAAGTTATTATCCACAATAAAATTTTAAGAGAAAAGGTGGAGGCAAGTCAAGAGAAACCTCAAATGATGTGGGTGACAAAGCTTTCGCAATGACACGTTAGGTGGGGGGCGAGCTGGGCTTCGGCATCGCCGGGGGAGGCTCAGCCCCCACCCCCGCCCCCACCGGAAAAATCCGGAGGGGCCTATGGCTATATCTATACACTGTAAAAATGTTTACATCCCTCGGGATCTTCTATTGTCTCACTTGCAACACCCTTACTGTTAGGGCCTCACAAAAATGTATAGAAGTCAATAACGGAGCTCTAGACGTGCGATTACAGACGACGTAGTTAAAAACTATGTAAACATGCATACCGCCTTGGGCGCACAGAAATATCCAACACGAGAACTATAGATATAGACAAGAGATATGTCGGATATTTCTGTGCCCTCAAAGCTTTCAGAAATCTTTGTTTTTTTCAACTACGTCTTTTGTCATCGCACGTTTAGTTAGAGCTCCGTTGTCGCCCTCTGTGAATTTTTGTAAGCCCCTAACGGTAAGGGTGTTACCAGTCCGACAAGGAAACACCATTAAGAGTGTAAAGATTTTGAAAGTGTAGGGTTTGCGGTGACGCCCACGCACTGTTAGCAATGTAAGAAGGGCCCACGCGATAAGAGTGCGGGCTTCTGTGCGTGTATTTCGGAGGCCATAGCAGGCAATACTGCAGAAAGCTAGGGCGACGTTGTGCGCATTGCTACGAAGCAATCCTTGAGAAGATAGCGCACCTGTCCGCTGCTAAAAGTGTTCTGTTGCCGTAGGTTAAAATTTAAATAAATGCCATGGTTTTACTGCACCGAAACCACGATCTGATTATGAAGTACCCAGAAGTGGGCAACTGCGAATTAGTTTTGATCCCCTTAGGTGCTTTAATGTGAGTTGAAGTCTAAGTACACGAGCGTTTTTTTTTCTTTCTCTCTTTTTGCATTTTCAGCCCATCAAATCGAACCCATGACCTTCAGCTCAGCAGCGCGCCACGCTAGTGGTGTTCCCTTGCCCATGAAACAAAAGCTCAAAGCATCCTACTGGACATTATACTTGTCTTTGATCTTGATTTCAAACATCGCTTACAGCGCATACAAGAACAAGGGACCAAAAGAACAACGAAGACAACCGCTGTAGTTGGTATTCCATTGTTTCAAACATCACTTAAAGCGCATACAAGGACAACGGACCAAAAGAACCACGAAGACAATGGCGCGGTACCCAAACCTTGCTTTAACCTTGAGGAGCTTGTTTCCGTCCCAACTCGTGTACAGGGAACGTCATCCTCAATCTTAGACCTTGTCTATGTCAGTAACAGTCTTCCTGTAAATGAGTCGTGAGTGGACATACTTGATAGATTATCCGACCACAAAATGGTCTTATGTCCATTGCAATTCACTAACCCACCTTCATTACGCGGCGAATTAAAGCAAATACCCGCCTTTAACAAAGCCAATGATGATGCTATAGTGGCGTACCTTGCGCAGAGTACCGTGAATTTCATGTTTTTTGTACCGATGATTGTATGCGAAATTTTTCCCCAACTGTGTACAAATCAACTTAGAAACGCAATCCGTTGATCACGCGTGAAATAACTCATACTAACCGTAAAATCAAGAGGGCACGGAAAACTAGGAAGCAACGGAATGTTTGAGGCTACCCTTCTGAAGTAAATCCCATTACTAGACTACTTAAGGAACAAGTGCGTAATGCTAAAGAGAAGTTCTCTGACTCTGCATTGCATGAGTCTGTTAAGAAAGCGCTTCACAAATTCTGGCAGTATATGAATGCAAGGCTGACTAATCCAGCTTCACCAGATGCGCTAGACCAGGTTCATGATTTTAACTGCTATTTTCGTTCGGTTTTGACAACTGACAGTGGTATTGCGAAAATGAATCCTTCCTTTTACAATCAGTATTATCGATTGCTAGGCATCGGAGGCACGTATCCTTTCACTCCTATTAGGCATCAATGAAAAGAAAAGCAGCGTTCTAGACGCTTTCCCAACAGATTTTTGAAACGGTACGCGGAGCCCGTCAGCAAATGTCTTTATCTCATATATTCCAAATCTTTGAAGGACGGTTGCCTTCCTGCTGAGTGGAAAATTGTTAAAATTACTCCCGTAATCAGATTAGCTAATGCAGCGTCTCCTTCTAATTACCGGCCTATTTCTATCATTTGCACTTGTAGCAAAATTATCGAACATATTTTAGTAAATTTCTTAATAAGTTTTACTGAGCCGAACAATATCCTCCGCAAGACTCAGCATGGCTTTACATAAGGATTATCCACTGTTACACAGCTTGCCGAAAAACTGCATGACCTGGCCCTCGGCATAAATGAGCGCATTAAAACTGACGTAATTTTTCTCGATTTTTCGAAGGCTTTCGACCGCGTCTCGCACACTGAACTACTCCTTAAACTTAATTGCATATTAGGTGATGGCCCAATTTACCAAGGGAATAATAATTACTGAACTGACCGCTACCAATTTGTACAGTACGGCTCTTCCTACCTTGCTCCAATGCTATCAGGCAGTCCCCAGGTATTAGTTCTCGTTTTGTTCCTAATCTTTATAAATGGCATAACTAACTATGCTGACGTGAAACTCAGGCTCTTTGCTGATGACTGCATGCTCTATAATGAAGTGCGACACCGCCATGACCAGGTGAAATTAAATTATGCCTTAAATAAAATAGCTCAGTGGTGTGCAGATTGGCACATGACAATAAATATTGGCAAGACCGTATTCATGTCCATTACAAATAAAGCGTCTAAGCTTGATTTTCCATACCATTTTAACGATGTGCTACTTCGAAATGTAAACCATTATAAATACCTAGGTCTCATAATATCGTCTGATCTCAGCTGGACAGAGCACGTGTGTCAAGTGTCAAATAAAGCATTAAACAAACTATTCGTCATTAAACGGGCCTTGTCATATTCTACACATGAAACAAAGCTTCTTGCATACGTCACTTTTGTCCGCCCAGTCTTAGAATATGCCAATACTATGTGGTTCTCTCACACTGCGAACGATATCTCAATTTTGGAAAGGGTGCAGCGGAAAGCGGTGCGTTTTATCTTTAACACAGATGGACGCCTGACACGCCTACTGCTGTGTTACGGGGTGCTGGTCTAGCTACCTTTGAAAGTCGCGCAAAGCGTTTTCGGCTCAAGTTTATATACCAACTATTACATAGATCATTCCGTATAAACCCTCACTCTTACTTGAAATTTCGTGATACTAAACCGACTAGAAGAAGGCATGCATGTGAACTTGTAAAATATCCATTTATTAATCATACTTTTCGCTATTCTTTCTTCCCACGCTCAATTCGTGAATGGAACACACTGAATGCAGTTGCTGCACAGCAGCCAAGTCTACAAAAAATTATGGAATTAATTGAGCACGCTGTATTAGCCTAAAATGAGTTATCAATATAAGTAATTAAATTGTCTTCACCATGTAACCTATCCCGCTTCAGTTTGTGATAGGAAAGTACTGGCGTACACTTTTTGCTCTTTTGCATTTTGTATCTGAATGATGCTTTCTACTCTCTAATTTTTTCGAGTTTTCCTGCTGGTTGATGTACATTGGCTAAGTTGTGTGTATTATTATGTATGAATGTACTACTCCTATTGTTGTATAGTCGCCCAATCATTATGTCTTCTTTTTCTATAGAATGTTTTAGTACCGTTCATTGATGAGTTGTGACATGTTGCGCACCCCTGTAATAATCCGCACGGGGGATTGACATTATTCTTTAAGTAAAAATAAAATAAAAAATAATCTACTAAGCAACCACAGCGGGTGACGTAAATATGATTTTATAGACCTTGAGAAATTGCTCAAGTGTTCTGGTTCTTGTTTCCACATATCTACACGCTATTGGACACTTCGTCTATAGGATAAATGTCCAAGTAAGAAATTCAGCGTACACCAGCATCCAAGTACGATCGTTCGAGAACCACTTTGCCCTATCCACAAATCGCTCTGGCTTGCTGCAACTACAGCTGCCTCCATACAAGGTTGCATATTCTTCGGTTTCTCAAATGATGCCGTCACGTTGCGAGCGAATCCGCAATAGCCGCGTGCTTTCCTTTCGTCTGCAACATTATTCGTCTTGTGGGGCTGCGAGCAAGCACTGGACACCGCCGCTAGAACCGCGCAGCGTGCGACTTCGCAGATGCCCAAGCATCTAGGCATGCAGTGCACCGTTGAGCTAAGCAAGCACGCATTCAAGTCCCTTCAAGTGAGCGCGCGCTCCTCCATTTTGATTGCGGTAGCCCCTTCAAACCGAGCTCGCCATTCCAGTGCCAGTCTCTTCGGAGACGCGTATAGAACCGATGAAGGCGCAACGCGGGCGTCAACGGCGTTCCGGCACGCAAATTCATTCGTCCTGGGAACGGTGCGCGGCGCGACTTTCTCCCGCTACATGCGTGCATGCGTTCACTTCCGCACTCGGCGATCGCCCCCCACAGAGTCCTCCCGAAACGGGCCCGCAATAGCCGCGCGCACCACTCGACGAAACCGAGATCGGGCACGCAACCACGTTCCGCCAAGCGGTGTGCTCCACTCAAGGTTAGGGATCGACGACCTCGCCGGGATTACAGTGACAGCGTGCAAAACGCAATGCCTGCCCCGGTGAGAGGGCACTTTTTTTTTTCGCTGTTGCGTTTAGTTTCTTTCTTGCATACCGCGCTCGGGCACTTTATCACTGGACATATACTTAGGGCAGGAACCCATAGTGGGTTGGTCAAGTTTCCTTCCTTTTCGCGCCTTCTACAAAAACTTGCCTTTTTGTCAAAAATACCGAATGATATAGAAAAGTATCTTTTACGGTTACATTTAAAATATGCCTTTCAGAGCGCAGCTCCTAGGCGCCTGTTCCTACGGCGAGCGTCGGCGTTATCCTTTGTAACCGAGCGAACGAATACAGCGAAGTATGAAGGTGAGCGCTGTTGAGAATTGGTAGCGACCGTCGCGCGTTTCGTGCAACCGTGGTTGGGGGCCCGGCGACGCACCAAGAGGGAGCCGGCGAACGGACGAGGGGGCACCCCGCTGGGCTGGTGTCCCGACCGGCGCCTCGACCCGCAACCTGATCCGTGCCCCGTGTTTTCGGCGGACCGCCCGCTGGGCGCGAATGGCCGGCGCTTCCGAGAAGGACGAAGGCGTCGGTGCGGCCAACCGACAACTCGTATTTTGTATTTTCTTTTCTCTTCCCTTTCTAGTCACTGCGATGTCTTTTGTAAAATAAACGTTCAGTCTTGAAGCGAACCCTGACGAGTGAGAATCGTTCCTTCGAGGCTCCTGCTTGCGCGGCCGCTGTATACGCCGCCGCCCGAAAGAGTCTCACGCAGCAGTTTTGTAGTCGCATTCGCGAAGTGACCTCCACAGAGCGTTGGTCGTAGCCCTTTAATTATTCCACATTTTCTGGTGCCGAAACCCGGGAGTGCTACATCTGGAGTAACTTCGCCTGCATCATGGAGCGACTACAAAGGAAGCAAGCGGCCCTGCGACAAGCCATCGACACTACCATCGCAGCGGCCAGCACCTTACTTCAAGCGACAGAAGCATCAACCGGTGAGCTTGAAGAACATTTGGACATCCTTCTTGAGCAACCTGAAGAGCTTAAAGCAGTCAACGACGCTATAGAAAAGAAAGTGGACCTACAGGAGCTCGACAGCGTATTAACAGAGTGCGCTGCGTACAGCTTGAGAATTTGCACCTTGAAAACAAGCATAAAAAGGGCACTGAGAGGTGGAGCCGCGAGCGAAACGAGGTCAATTACACCATCAGAAACAGGAAATAACTCTGACCACGTCGCACAGTCAGGTTCCGTCCAGCATGCAGTTACGACGACTCTTCAGCTACCGTCGACAACGACAAGACTTCCGAAGCTAGAGATCGCCAAATTCGACGGAAACCTGCGCTCATGGCACAGATTCTGGAATCAGTTCGAGCCTACCATCCACAAGAATCCAGCTTTACATCCAATTGACAAGTTTCAGTACTTGACGAGCTATCTCACCGGCAAAGCAGCAGCCGCTATCGACGGACTACCACTCAGTGACCGAAATTATGAAATTGCAGTGAAGACATTGGTCGAAAGATTCGGAAAGGACGACATTATCATTGAAGAACACATGTCGAGGTTGCTCAACATCCGACCTGTCCATAACATCCTCGACACCGAGAGGCTGCGGACCCTTTATGATGAGATCCAGACGGGGGTTCGGAGCCTCGAGGCATTAGGTGTGGCATCGAACACTTATGGAGTACTTTTATTGACAGTCCTACGGAAGAACATCCCGAATGAGCTTTGCCACGGTTACTGCAGACAAAAGACAACATCTGCAGTCATGCCAGGAGATGACCTTCAGAATTTCCTCAGTTTCCTCAAGACCGAAGTAGAAAGTCGAGAGAGGGCCGAATGTGGGACACGTCAACAGCTGAGCACCGAAAGGCTGAGTCGCCCGATCCGCAAGGATATTCCTGAAAAGAAGGCGTCCGCGTCGGTTTTAAGTGCCGTCATGGAAGCTGAAACACAGTGCAAATTTTGCGAAGCGAGCTGCCACTTAACCGCCGAATGTGAAGTTGATTTGACTGCGGATCAGAAGAGGACAATTGTGCAGCGGGAAAGACTCTGCTTTAGGTGCGCCAAGGCAGGTCATCGAGCATACGAATGCCGCACCGCAAGATGGCTTAAATGTAAGAGATGTTCCGGCCGGCACGTTGCAGCCCTGTGTAAGCTGAATCGACCACCAGCAACAGGAAAGTCGGAAGAGAAGACTGTACTCACTGAGACAATCGTACAGTCTTCGCTGCTAGTCGAAGGCACCAAAAAGAGAACCCGTGTCCTTCTGCAGACGGCTCAAGCGTGGGGTCAGGGTGGGGAGAAGCGAGCGATGGTCAGGCTGATGATTGACGGCGGAAGTCAGCGTACCTTTGTCAAGAAAGAGGTTTCACAGAAGATGCAACTGCGTGTGATGGGAGAGGAGATCCTGAAAATAATGACATTTGGAAACGACAAGCCGTCTTCAGGAATGAAGTGCCGCCGAGTGGAGTTATGGCTGTGCAGTCGACACAGCGGAAAAAAGATCCGCGTTGAAGCGCTTGAGATCCCACAAATCTGCTGCGACATCGTGCCAGCACCTGAAGCTTCCACCGTCAACTACCTCGAAGAGCAAGGCCTCGAACTCGCCGACAGTACGCAAGATGGAGCAGAGATAGGGCTGCTGCTGGGATCCGATTACTACTGGGAGGTCACAACCGGTGGTGTCAGGCGACTGGACAGCGGTCTCGTAGCCGTGGAGACCATTTTTGGCTGGACCCTGCAGGGGGCAACACACACCACAGAATCAACAGCAACGTACGTGTCCACTGTGGGAGTGTTGCGCGTGGCTGTCATCGGCAAGGAAGACCAAGACGACACTGCTGCTCAACTTAAATCGTTTTGGCAGCTCGAGCACATTGGCATTATCGACGAAGGAGAGGCCGACGTGGAAGACAACCAAGTTTTGCGGGAATTTCGGTAGAACGTCTCCAGGAACAACTGCCGATATCAAGCATCTCTTCCCTGGAAAGAGAATGCTGGCGATTTGGCAGACAACAAAGCCACGGCTTTCAGTAGGCTCAGGTCGTTGACGACAAAATTGATGGGCAACAATGACCTTATGCGCGATTACGACCAGGCGGTTCGGAACTACGTGCTTGCTGGACACGCAGAAGAGGTTATCGGACTGGGTGAGTCCCCAAGAGGGCCCGTTTATTGCATGCCTCACCGCGGCGTGGCCCGTCCATGCAGTCAGACCACAAGATTAAGGGTCGTCTTCGATGCGTCAACTAAAGCGCCGGGAAAACTGTCTCTAAATGACGTCCTGTTCGCCGGACCTAATCTGAACCCAAATCTGTCGGATATTTTAACTCGATTTCGAGTACACAATGTGGCGAACATGTCCGACATCGAGAAGGCATTCTTGCAGATTGAGCTTAAAAAGGATGACCGGGACGCCCTTCGTTTCCTCTGGTATGAAAGTACTCCAAAACAGGGACGAGCGCTCCCTCCAATCAGAGAGTAGAGTACCGGATGACGAGGGTCCCGTTCGGCGCAACATCCAGTCCGTTCCTTCTCGCCGCGACACTAAAGCACCATCTAGAGTACACAAAGGATACTTTTCCGGAGACAACAAGCGTGCTAAACAACGACGTGTATGTGGATGACTTGGTCACAGGTGCCGATACTCTAGAGGACGCTATGCGCATATGCAAAGAGGCGCAACATATTCTTCAGATGGCAGGCATGAATTAGAGAAAATGGAAGTCCAATGACCCAAACCTTGCAGCATAATGGTCAGAAGAGTCAGGAGACGAACACGGAATTTCAGCACATATCGTAACTAAGATCCTTGGCGTTGAGTGGAGACCGACTACCGATGAATTCACGTTTGAAATGAGTTCCCTGATTGACTTTCTAAAACAGCGTCAGGACACAAAAAGATTCCTTCTACAAGCGACGGCTCGCATATTTGACCCATTTGGATTCCTTGCGCCCATCACTATCACGACTAAGATTACGTTTCAGAGCTGTTGTAATCGCACCGCTGGCGCGAGTTGTTGGGAACTCGGCGCTGACGCCCGTTGTTGCACCTGGGTCGCAAGCCCCAAGGGTAGCGTTGGCCTGGCGGCCTGGGGTACAACTGGAAGCATCCGAAGGTCCCGGCAAAGCATGAGTCGACTGGTAACAACAAAACAACTTGTTTATTCTAACATCGCAAAGAGTTGGCGGTCAGGTTGACCGAAGTAGAGAGACGGGAGAGCACGTTACTCAACAGAAGAAATCGGAGCCCTCCTATGGCGTCCGGGGGCAGCTGCTTTTATACTCTCGCAGTTGAGGGCAAGAAGGAACCCCTCTATAGACGAGCACGTGACGGTGCCGCTGGGGCACAATGGGATAAGTTGGCGCAGCGTCGTGTCGGCGCCACTCGGACCCCCCTTGCTTCACAGTTGTTTGGAGCTCCTCTCCCCGGCTGCCGCGCTTCGACAAGCGTGGGCACAATGGGAAGAGAAGGAGGAGCAGCCGTCGTGTCGGCGCCGCTCGGACCCCCTTGCTTCACAGTTGTTGGGAGCTCCTCTCCCCGGCTGCCGCGCTTCGACAAGCGTGGGCACCAATATGCACATACACTCACACACGCACATGAAGACACGTGGCATTGGAACATGCCTGGACGCGCTTGGCAGGGAGGCGTAGCGGCGGCGCCGAACGGGCCAAAATGTCTGCCGCTTTGAACGAAGCCGCGCCGGCTAAACCGCGCGTCGTAGGCGAAACGTAACAGACCGCCCCGCCGGGAGAAGGAGATCCCGATGGTCAGGGGACTGCATCCGCTGTCCGGAGGGATGTCGCTCGATGATGCTCATAACCGAAGTCGAGCGTCCCTCGACGTTTCTTGAGCGCAGCGCACAGAGAAGGCCTCGTTCTCTCGTTCAGGTTCGCACAGGACACTGCAAAGTGACTTCGGGAGAGTTCACATTTTTGTTCTCGTTCCCGGCAAGCGTTAGAACTACGCTGAAACTCAACCGCTCAGTCAGCAAGCACGGCACAACCCTCACTAAGCCCTGCCAGGCTCTTTCACCTTTTATACCACTGCCTAGTTCCTTACAGTAGTCTAGCAGCACTCAGAACGCGTCCACAAATTGGAAAATTGCACTAGAAAGCATATCATCACTTTGAAACACTAAACAAAAGCAATATGTTAAAAATCCTGCCTCAGGAAGAAAAACATCAGTAACAAACAATTTTGAGGCTGATTCCTACGTTAGGGGCTTCGACTTAAGCCATCGGCGTTAACGTTGAGACTCCCCTTTTTGTAACGCACCTCAAAGGAATATTGTTGCAAAGCGAGGCTCCAGCGCAGGAGGCGGCCATTTTTGGAAGAGATGGTCTGCAGCCATTGGAGAGGGCAGTGATCCGTCTCAATGATAAACCTCGAGCCGGCTAGATAGCATGACAATTTCTGAACGGCCCACACGAGACACGCACACTCTTTCTCGGTGGCGCTGTACGCCTGCTCACGACTGGTCAGCTTACGACTAGCATACAGGACGGGGTGTTCTACTTCTCCATTTTCCCGTTGGCACAGTACAACGCCCATGCCTCGCTCACTAGCATCGCACTGAACAACGAACCCTTTTGTATAGTCTGGCGATAGTAGCACAGGCTGGCTTGTTAGGGCACTCTTTAGGGCGCTAAAAGCTCTTTCCTTTGTCTCGTCCCAGACGACTGTTTGGGGCTCTGTTTTTCTTAGAGCATCCGTCAGGGGAGCCGCGATATCAGAGTACCTGGGGATGTACCTCTGATAGTAGCCGGCGACACCTAAGAACGACCGAATATCGGTCTTCGTGCGCGGTTTCGGGAAGTCTCGCACAGCGGCCACCTTTATTTCAGAGGGGCGGCGACGACCTCGACCAATCACGTGACCGAGGTAGACAACCTCGGCCTGTGCTAACTGGCACTTGGGAGCCTTGACTGTCAAGCCCGCTTCGCGCAGGCGGGTTAATACTGCCCGCAAGTGTGCCATATGCTCAGACCAGGATGCGGAGAATATCGCTACGTCGTCTAGATACGGTAAAGCGAATTCTTGCTGTCCCCGCAACACTTTATCCATGAGGCTTGAAAAACAGTATGGCGCGTTCTTCAAACCAAAACTCAACACTTTAGGACGGAATGTTCCCATTGGTGAAATGAACGCCGCATACCTACTAGCCTCTTCTGTAAGTGGAACCTGCCAATAACCCCTGACAAGATCTAGGGTGGAAATAAACTGAGCGCTACTAACTTTCTCAAGGCGCTCCTCGATGTTAGGGATCGGATAAATTTGATCCTTAGTGATGGAATTAAGCCTGCGGTAGTCGACGCAAGGACGAGGTTCCTTGCCCGGTACCTCAACTAAAATCAAAGGGGAGGTATAATCACTCTCACCTGCTTCAATAACACCGAGCTGTAGCATTTTCTTTACCTCAGCCTCCATAATATCGCTCTGGCGGGGTGACACCCGATACGCCTTGGATCGTACTGGTTCTGGGGAGGTAAGTTCTATATCATGAGTAAGTACAGAAGTCCTACCAGGCCTCTCAGAGAACAGACCTTGAAACTCTTGTAAGAGCTGGTGTAGTTCGGTTTTCTGCTCAGGCGACAGCGGTGATCCACTGACTAAGTCACTAATGACTTGACCGGTGTCTTCCCTGTTCGTCACTGAGCCTAGTCCCGGAAGCTCGACCGGAAGCTCTTCAGGAACGTTTACCATCATGCACACTACTGCTTCCCTTTGTCTATAAGGTTTGAGCAGATTACAGTGGTAAACTTGCTGTGCTTTCCGCTTTCCTGGCAGACTCACCACGTAGTTAACGTCCGACAGTTTCTGAACAATTCGTGCTGGGCCTTCCCACTGCACGTCTAGTTTGTTGTTTAGCGATGTGCGCAATATCATGACCTCATCGCCCACCTCAAAACGACGGGCCCTGGCTGTCCGATCATAATAAACCTTGGCCCTCTGCTGGGCCTTTGCCATTGCTTCACCTGACAACTCCTGTGCCCTTCTTAAGCGTTCGAGGAGCTTAAGCACGAACTCCACCACGACTGGGTCGTCGCCCCTGCCTTCCCACGATTCTCGAAGCATGCGAAGCGGAGATCGCAGCGAGCGACCGTACACCAGTTCAGCTGGCGAAAACCCCGTAGCCGCAAGCGGCGCGGTCCGTAATGCAAACATCACCCCAGGCAGACACAGCTCCCAGTCAGTTTGATGTTCAAAACACAATGCTCTCAACACGCGCTTCATGACGGAGTGGAGCTTCTCAACGGAATTCGACTATGGGTGGTACACTGAGCTGTGTAACAGCTTTACCCCACACCTTTCGAGAAAAGTTGTCGTCAAAGCGCTAGTAAACACTGTGCCCTGATCTGATTGGATTTCCGCAGGAAAACCAACTCGCGCAAATATGGACAGTAGTGCATTGACTATCTCAACTGAGCTGAGTTCTTTAAGCGGCACTGCTTCAGGGAACTTTGTCGCTGGGCAGATCACAGTCAAAATGTGTCTGTACCCCGTGGCTGTTACCGGAAGAGGTCCCACTGTATCAATAACCAGCCGTCTAAAAGGCTCCGTAATGATAGGTACCAATCTCAACGGCGCCCTCGATTTGTCCCCTGGTTTGCCCACCCGCTGACAGGTGTCACATGTCCTCACGAAATGGTCTGCGTCCCGAAAACACCCTGGCCAATAGTACTCTTGCAAGAGACGGTCCTTAGTTTTCTTAACTCCTAGGTGTCCGGACCACGAACCCCCATGCGACAAGCGCAACAGATCCTGACGATAGCATTGAGGAACGATCAGCTGATCGAACTCCACTCCTCTGCGGTCTAGATACTTCCGGTACAGGACTCCACCTCTTTCCACAAAACGAGCATTTTTCTTGGCGATACCTTCCTTGACAATGCAGCGTATGTTTTCTAGGCTGCCATCCTTCTTTTGCTCGGCTATCAAAGCCGACCGGCTGACTTTTAGCAACCTATTAAGTCCGTCTGACGTAGGCGCGATGAGCAAATCTGTAGATAGCTCTTCTAACTTTCCCGTGTCGGGCATTTCCTCTCCCGTATCTGGCGCCTTCAACGCTACAGGCTCAATTTTATTCAGTTCGGGCGTGCTCTGAATATCGGCTTGCTGCGCCTCTGACCCTTTTTCATTGTTTGATAACGTCGGCCCTGCAACTACCGCCTTTGCAGCGAGCTCCCGAACCTTCGATCTGGTTAAGGCCTGAACGCTAGCCTCACCAAACAAAAGCCCCTTCTCGCGCAGGAGGTGATCGGACCTGTTCGAAAATAGGTACGGGTACTGGGGAGGCAGCATAGATGACACTGCGGCCTCCGTCTAAAGCGCTCCGAAAGGTCCTTTGATAAGCACCTTTGCTACCGGCAGACACACGCTATGAGCTTCCACGGCTTGCTTGATCCATGCGCACTCGCCCGTGAACATATGGGGTTCTACGTAAGAGGGGTGAACTACATCCATCGTAGCTGCGGAATCGCGAAGTACTCGGCACTCTTTCCCGTTCACGAGGAGGTCTCGCATGTAAGGCTCGAGAAGCTTCATGTTCTCGTCAGTGCTGCATAATGACAAAAACACAACTTTTGTTTTTGTTTCCGGACACTGCGCCGAAAAGTGACCCGGCTTCTGGCACGTATAACAAACGCGCGCTTGCCTCGTCTCGAACCTCTTTCTGCGTTCGGCTTCGGCTGCCTCCATCTCTTTACGTTCGGTCGCACTGCTTTCACTCGCCTCCGCACTACGTGTGTTCCCCTTTGCTCTCATGGGTGTGAACTTCGGCCTCTCAAACTTGGAGCCAAATTCACCCTTTTGACCGTCCTTAGCTCCGCGAGCCCGACGCGTCACAATCTCCTCGGCTAGCTCAGCGGCTTTAGCCACCGTACAAACGTCTGGCCTATCCAAGACCCAGTACCGCACGTTCTCAGGTAACCGACTATAAAACTGTTCTAGCCCGAAACACTGCAGAACTTTATCGTGGTCACCAAACGCTTTCTCTTCTTTGAGCCACTCCTGCATGTTTGACATAAGCCTGTACGCAAACTCTGTGTATGACTCACTTCTGCCTTTCTCATTTTCCCGAAACTTCCGACGGAAAGCCTCCGCTGACAGCCTGTACTTATTTAGCAGACTCGATTTCACTTTGTCGAAATCCTCTGCCTCCTCTCTATCCAAGCGAGCGACTACGTCGGCCGCCTCGCCGGGTAACAAAGTGAGCAAGCGCTGTGGCCACGTTTCCCGAGAGAACCCCTGCTTCTCGCACGTTCGCTCAAAGTTAACCAGGAACAAACCAATGTCCTCTCCAAGCTTAAACGGCCGCATCAGGTCAGTCATTTTGAACAATACTCGTTCTCCTGCACCGTGTGCCTGACTTCCATTACGAGCGCGTTCCATCTCTACCTCGAGACGCTTCATTTCCAAAGCGTGTTGACGCTCTTCTTTTTCTTTCTCTTCTTTACGTTCACGCTCTTCTTTCTCTTTCTGTTCTTTAAGTTCGCGCTCCTGTTTCTCTTTTTGCTCTTTAAGTTCGCGCTCCTGTCTTTTTGACCTCTCCTCAATAGTCTCAAGGCATTCCGACAGCTCGTCATCCTCAGCCTCTAACTCAAGAATAGCCTTTAGCAGTTCTGGTTTTCTGAGTTTGTCTGAGACATCCAGACCCAACTCTCTTGCAAGCTCCAACAATTTCGGTTTGCGCAACGACTTCAAATCCATGGCTGCTCTGAATGCTGCTTTCTCTACTGCCTATTATTGTCTTGCCGCAATCTAACCCGGCAGCAACGACAACCACAATTACCAGCTCTGTTTCTGACACTAACAAAAGCCTGGCAAAGCTCAGAAGAAGAAAGTCCCGCACTCACCAAACCTCGTAGCCAAGAATCCAGCGCAGTCGTTCTGATGCAGGCAACCAGTCATCACACAGGGCTCGTTGCACTGCTCCCGGATGGTCGTTGAGCTGCTCAGCATACAGTCAACTGCATATCTTCGCTGCTGGCCTCCGTTGTCGCGATCTCACCGCTGGCAGACAGTTATTAGAATCGCACCGCTGGTACGAGTTGTTGGGAACTCGGCGCTGACGCCCGTTGTTGCACCTGGGTCGCAAGCCCCAAGGGTAGCGTTGGCCTGGCGGCCTGGGGTACAACTGGAAGCATCCGAAGGTCCCGGCAAAGCATGAGTCGACTGGTAACAACAAAACAACTTGTTTATTCTAACATCGCAAAGAGTTGGCGGTCAGGTTGACCGAAGTAGAGAGACGGGAGAGCACGTTACTCAACAGAAGAAATCGGAGCCCTCCTTTGGCGTCCGGGGGCAGCTGCTTTTATACTCTCGCAGTTGAGGGCAAGAAGGAACCCCTCTATAGACGAGCACGTGACGGTGCCGCTCGGGCACAATGGTATAAGGTGGCGCAGCGTCGTGTCGGCGCCACTCGGACCCCCCTTGCTTCACAGTTGTATGGAGCTCCTCTCCCCGGCTGCCGCGCTTCGACAAGCGTGGGCACAATGGGAAGAGAAGGAGGAGCAGCCGTCGTGTTGGCGCCGCTCGGACCCCCTTGCTTCACAGTTGTTGGGAGCTCCTCTCCCCGGCTGCCGCGCTTCGACAAGCGTGGGCACCAATATGCACATACACTCACACACGCCCATGAAGACACGTGGCATTGGAACATGCCTGGACGCGCTTGGCAGGGAGGCGTAGCGGCGGCGCCGAACGGGCCAAAATGTCTGCCGCTTTGAACGAAGCCGCGCCGGCTAAACCGCGCGTCGTAGGCGAAACGTAACAGAGCCTATGGGAACGAGGGGCTCACTGGTATGACCCACTTCCGTCAGACATTCTCGAAACGTGAAACAAGTGGTGTCAACAGCTCCCTGACTTCAGAAATGTTTCCGTTCCCAGAAAATTGGGGCAGGACATAAAGAACGACAGCGCAAAGCCGGAATTACATGTGTTCTGCGACGCGAGTCCAAAGGCATACGGTGCCGTTGCCTATATTAAATCGAGGACGAATCAGGGAATGCACATTGTTTTGCTGATGGCTAAATCAAGAGTGGCCCCACTCAAACGTTTGTCACTACCACGGCTGGAGCTCATGAGCGCATTGATCGGCGCACGCCTGGCCCACTACTTGATTGAACGGCTAGGCATACCAAGCTGCTGAGACGACCGGTCCAAGCCCTCAGCCCGCTTGAACTAGGGGAGGAATGAGCCGACGCTCATTGCGGGGGAGGTTGTTGAGAATTGGTAGCGACCGTCGCGCGTTTCTTGCAACCGTGGTTGGGGGCCCGGCGACGCACCAAGAGGGAGCCGGCGAACGGACGAGGGGGCACCCCGCTGGGCTGGTGTCCCGACCGGCGCCTCGACCCACAATCTGATCCGTGCCCCGTGTTTTCGGCGGACCGCCCGCTGGGCGCGAATGGCCGGCGCTTCCGAGAAGGACGAAGGCGTCGGTGCGGCCAACGGACAACTCGTATTTTGTATTTTCTTTTCTCTTCCCTTTCTAGTCACTGCGATGTCTTTTGTAAAATAAACGTTCAGTCTTGAAGCGAACCCCGACGAGTGAGAATCGTTCCTTCGAGGCTCCTGCGTGCACGGCCGCTGTATACGCCGCCGCCCGAAAGAGTCTCACGCAGCAGTTTTGTAGTCGCACTCGCGAAGTGACCTCCACAGAGCGTTGGTCGTAGCCCTTTAATTATTCCACAAGCGCGGAGCGGTATATGAAAAACAGCGATAGCGAAGAACGCCCGAAGAGGAAAGCGAAGGTGTGTGGAACCACGAGTCGGAAAGGGGAGGGTGTGGCGAAAGCGTGAGAAGCACTGCGCAAGGCGGGCTCTGCGGCGACGATGGCTACGCGAGGTGGAGCGCGTCGTGTGCGTGGAAACAAAGCGCGGCGGCTGTGAACCGCGCCCACGCGTCACGCACGCGCTTCCTCTCGCCACCTCCGGATGAGCGAGGCAGTCGCGCGACACTTCGCTCCGTTGGCAACGTTCCGCACGAGACAGGTTGCCCGCGCCAGCCATTATATCGCGAAATGAAAACACATATCAAGCCGCGCTTGAATTACGCACATTAGGGAGTATCGTTATCATCGGTGAAATTATTTTATAGGCGTGCGATTACATTTAACAAGTACGATTACTTTGAAACGTGCCACAGCTGACGCAGAAGCACGGACGCACAAACGGACGGACTAATGGAGGCCAGCCATCTCACCCGCACGCACACATGCGCATACAACTACCAACCCACACGGCGGCTGAGCCGAATCATGCATAATCAGTGTGTACACGTCATGTCAAATTGGGAGCTATCGCGGTTTTCGTGAGGTCGCGTGACTGACAAGTGAAGTGGGGTGGTCCAAAAAATTTTCACCAATGGTGGAGGGCTGAATGCCGAATCGGAATAGAAAAGTTTGGAACAGCTTTACGTTACAGCGCCCCTGGACGTGGTTGCGCGCCAGAGCCGCTTATAATCGGGATACCGTCACTGCCCCACTGTTTATCTACGCAGTTGGTGCAAGTGGCTAGCCTTTCTGGGGTGCGGCACGAGCGTGCGACCTCTTTCGCACATTATCCAAGGTCAATTCACATGGTCGCGAAGGCGAGGCTGGAAACGAATGAGCAGCGATATGAATTATGGTTGTCCGGTTGAAGTGCGACCTCGAGGGGCGAAACGCTATAGTTGATGAAAATCATGCATCCAATACGTCATCAATGGAAACGTTGGGAAGAGTAGAGACAATGTTATCAGAATTTGAAAATGTGAGGTCAAAGGCTGTTTACTTTCATCTAAGAATAATTATGAGTACTAAACTGTCCAGGCTTGTATAGTTTGCTTGTGGCGATGCGTGCTGGGATATGCCTAGATTGTATTACCGTATTTAGCAACGTATTTTAGACAAAACTTTCTTACACGTGGCCATAAAAGGTAAGATTTGATCAGTAACTTTATTCTGTAGCTGCCTCTTCACGAACTATTAAGTTTTTGCATGTATTCAGTAATAAAAAGAAACTACAAGTGCACACGTGCTGTTTTAGTGAAGATTAAAGTGTGGTTTTTGCGAATTACTTCAATGTAATGTTGAATTTATCTTAAAACCAAAATCGCTGATTTGTGTTGGTACTACTGACACATGCATATGGTACTTAGTTCGAAATCTGCGTGAAGCCATTCCTGTAAAATCACGGAAAACTCCCACGGCTCACCAGTGCCGTTATAGAATGAGGTCTATATAAACAGATGGCTGTATCCAGGTTACATTATCACGCCATATTGCGAGGAATATTGTCACTTACGCTTCATTTGTACTAGTGCGTGCTTTGTGTATGCGATGTGATGTGAGCTGGGGCAATAGACGACTTGGCGCAACAAGTCTCGAACGGTAAACTGTTCTTTCTTTTCCACTGACTAGTTGGCCCCGCGAAATTTAGGTGACGCTGCCGCGCCTCCACAAACCACCATTGCAGGACGTATGGGTATTTATGGCACCTTCGGTACCATGTGTACATATACCTCGACTGGCATTATCTGTTCAGCCACCGTCGAATGCGAACAGTGCAGACGTAGCGCATTCACACGTTAACGCTTTCGGTTTTTGGAATACGCCTAAAGATCACGGTCCTTATTCCCCAAGAGTTCTCAAGCTAGAATTGTTCGTAATAAAAAAAACAAGATCAACCAATACCGATGCTGGACATGTCATTAGAGAAGGCGGTTGGCCAGTGGTATAAAGGATTTATGAATCAAGAACTTCTTGAATACGGCCCCACATTTTTTTCTATAACTTGCTTTCACTGGGTGGAACAGTACACAAATGAAAGAAGGCACCGACGATTTTACTATGTGACTCGTCCTTTTTTTTTCCCATGAGGTAATGGCCAAGTGTAATAACCCAAGAGTGAACCTAGATAAGGCATCGAAATTGGATGCATGCTGAGAGTTTAATTTGATGTCTTGATGCCATTAGCAAAACAAAGTGAAATCTGGAGCCAATGTTTCGACAAGTGAACTTGTCTTTATCAAGGCAACATATTGTTACGGAAGGATGAAAGCAGAGAGAGGACGAAGAAAATTGGAGACGCTGGCTACTGCATGTTTTTGGTGGTCAGCCGTCTAAACTACTCTGACTCAGCCTGTATATATATTGTAAAAATAGTTTTCTATACCCGCAACATGGCCGTAACATATTGGTGGGAGGCGAGGGGTACCACGGCTGGAAACGGAGGCCCGCAGTGGACGTCGCATCACCATCCGCACCATGAATGACGGTGAGCACGCGGCATCAACGTCGTTGCCGCCTCCAACATCACCGTCGCCAGCTACATTGCTCTCACCTTCGGTTGTGGTTGTGCAACCCAAGGATCCTGGAACTTTCTGCGGAACCGATGGCGCCGACGTCGAAGAGTATGTGGCTATGTACGAACGCGTGACTGGAATCAACAGATAGTACCGAAAGCTAATGCTAGCTAACATATTGTTCTACCCAAGAGGCAGGGCAGAGGTGTCGTACGAAAACCACGAAGAGGAGCTAACCAGCTCGGAACAATGCAAACACAAGTTGGCAGAGTTGTTTGGCAAACCAGCCGGCCGTAATATTGCCGCCGAGCAGGAACTGGCCTACCGTGCTGAATCCCCTACGGAGTCCTATGTCTCGTACATCCAGGACGTGCTGGCACTTCGTCGTAAAGCCGATCACGACATAACAGAAGCTGAAAAGGTCGGGCACGTGCTTAAGGGCATTGCTGACGCCGCCTCTAATTTGCTCATGTGCAAGAGCTGCTATACAGTTGATGCTATCATTAAAGAGTCCTCTCTTCTGTGCCGCGTGTTGCAACTGACCACGTCGTCAGGTTGGCTTCTCCCAGAAGCTTCTTTCTCGCTACACAGGTTCTTATGAAGTCCTACGTCCAGTTAACGACGTGAATTATGAGGTTTTGCCGCTACAGTTTCAGGCTTCCTCAAGTCCGACGCCTGTTGACGTCATGCACGTTTCGCGGCTGAATCCATACTTCACTTACAATTCTTCGCCTACCATGCGCTAAAACGGCGCTTTGCCACCCGGGGATCCTGTTAAGGAAGGATGAAAGAAGAGAGAGGAAGAAGAAGGATCGGAGACGCTGGCTGCTGCGTGTTGTTGTTGGTCAGCCATCTTAACTAATCTGACTCAACATGTATATATATTGTAAATATATTCTTTCTATACTCGCAACATCCCCGTAACAATATGCTTTACTCGGCAAATTATATATAGGTAGGGTTCTTCTAAAGGTTCTTCTAACCTATATATACTGTGAGGAGGAAAGCATGTGTCGCCTCGAAAAAGACAAGTCCACTTGTCGAAACGTTGGCGCCCGCTTTCACCTTGTTATCGTTTTGCTCATCGTCTTGAATTTCCGTCTCCCGCCTTCCACCTGTTCTCACTTGATACCATTAGGTCATTCATCTGAGGGCTTCGCCAGAGGTCGCAGAGGTGCCGAACTTTGCCAAACTGGTTGTTTCCTGCATAGCGCTGCTGGTGTTTAACGTTGGTTGCTACCTTTCTCACGTGTGATGAAAACGCACCTTATTCCACCGGGTAGGGGATTTTGCTTGGATTTTCGCACTGCCATATTCACCAACCATTGAACCAAAATGCTTGTACTGTGTTCTTTTTCGGTTGTCGCGCCAGACAAGACGAACTTTTCCCAATGTCATTTTCTTTGACGTATACGCCGTCAGACGCTTACTTGCCTGCCCCCTGTCTTTTCCCTACCGCCATTTTTGTCGGCGCTCCCACATCTCGCGCGGCCGATGATTAAATTGGCAACGACGCGCTACTTTTCACAGCCCGTTCTCTGCAGTCAGAAATGGCGGCTGAACGCGTCGCCACACTTCCCCTCTTCCGGCATTGTTAGCCGCGTGGCTGTCATTACTAAAGTGGAGCAAACAGTTCGCAAAGCAGCGACCGGATTCTGTCCGCGGTAAATTGAGCCGGAGCACATCCGAAGCGGCGGTGCGTGAACAAGGAAACGACGGGAATCGCGCTCCGTTCGTTTCGCCTGAGGGTCCTCGGCCGAGCGATTGCGTCAGCGCGCACTACTTTGATTGTACGCCCAGGCGCGTTACTGCGCAGCCCTTCTCCTGCACTGCGGTAACAGGGCCGCTCTAATTTTTAGAGAACGCTGCAAGAGTCCTCATTGCGTTTCTTCCGAAGGGCTATACGGAAGGCGGCGACAACCAGTAACAGAGAAGAACGCTTCAGTAGACAAATGCGCGGTCTGTAGCAACCTACAAGCATTAAGTATGCAGAGCGCCTCTAAATTTGCGCTATCGTGTCGCTGTCAACTTCTCCGGTGCTTCGCCGCGCCAGGTAAGAGGTGCTCGCATGTGACCGTTATTGTTCACCGGGTGAAATTTCCTATTGGGGAGCCTCCTCTGTTCCACGTATCTCAACACCTCTCAAGAAAACGTTTAAAGTCCTAACTAGGTGGACCCCGGTCACTCTGGCCGCGTTCTCATGGGAGCGGAGTGCACAAAGCGTCGGTGTACTGTGCACTGCTTACCCGGTGAAGAAATCCCGAGGCTGTTCTTAACTCTTAACGAGATAATGGTTTTGGCACGTAAAACCTCAGAATTTCCTTCATTATACCTACACGACTGGTTCTTTCGCGAATAAACTTGAAATCCGGCAGCTTAAGAGTAGTGATCGAGTTGATTAGCTCGATATCTTCGGGAACTGCAGAACGACACGTCAATGAGAAAGGGCATTGCGCTCTTCCACTCGTATCTAAGGATACTCGTGATCTTATATAGATTAAGGCGCACATTAATGAACCAAAGGTGGTCGAAAGTAATCCGGAGTATGCCACTACGGGGTGCCTCATAATCATATCGCGAATTTGGCACGCAAAACCCTAGAATGTTAAACAAAATTGAGTTACACCATTTCTTGCAGTGAAATGAGTTCACTAATTGTTAAATTTATTTACGCAAAAGTTTTTAATATCTCTATTCAGCATAAATTGTATATGAAAATTTCTAGAGCGTGCTCACAAATACTCAATGAAGTTGTTTCCAAGACCTTATCTTTTGTGTAGCGTTTTCCTTTTTTTTTTCAGGCTTGAAAGCACGCAAGAAAGCAGGCAAAGTATGGAAAAAATGTGACTGCGATCTTGCGCGTCTCGATGGCAGCGCTATCAATCCCTCCACCCCGCGCCCCCCCAACTCACGATCTAACGCTAGCAATAGTTCGGGGCAGTGGGCGGCGGAGGGGTCTCAGGGTTCTTAGCCCCTCCCCCCCCCCCCTCCATCGAAGTCGGCGCCTATGGGCTGGATTCTCTTGCCCAGTCCCAAAAGCTAGTATGAGTATCGTCTTTCACTTGTCTTCCTGTCGTACCTCCAAAAGACATCACGATGCCGCAGGTGGCAAACGTCTATTCAAGAAAAAAAAAACAAGGTATCCTGCCGCCACATACGTTTAGCGCAGCCCTTCCAGGTAAGCCAAACAGAAAACTTCACAATTTGGAAACGATCTCGACATGGCGCTGTGTCTGTGAGAGTAACATCGCCCTCTGCGAAGCAGGAACACAACGTCTCCAACTTAAAAACTCGCTCTGCCGGAAACTAGGTCCAAGCGAAAATTTTGCCAAATCAAACTCGACTTTCCATGTCTGGAGCTAGTTTAATCAGAAAAATCGCGGCCGTTTATTGCGTTCGCTCAGCACATCATTGTTAACAGAACCAAATGAGAGGCGTTTTTCTTGCAGTGCTCTCGACGTAGGCAAATAATAATGAGGACGATGGCGAAGATGTTTTTCTAGTGGTCTTGAATGTGACATTACAGTTAATTTGACTGATAACGTTCGCCTAACTGCCCTGCAGGACTCTTTATCAGCGCTTTTTTATGGCGCAGCGGGCGCGGTAGAACTCTCCGACACTGCTTCACCACGTTCTAAATCTATAGTTTCCGCGAGAAACACTTCACGTGTACCAGTGATTAACAGTGATTCACAGGAAGTTGGGGGCTTGAAGTGATTAACATGTCGATCACTAACCGAGTACTATAAATCACTTCAAGCTTCCGTGTTCCTGTTAACCGATCTCTTCTTTTGTATTCGCACGTGTAGAATACATCTCCGGAATGCTGACTCAGGTGTGTGTTCTGAAGCTTTCCAGAGAGGCGTCTCAATTCGAGTGGGATAAAGAAAAAGAAATGGCTGGGAAAAAGAAACGAACTCCGAGAGCGCTCACTCTCGCCGGACCTCCCTGCGTCTGGTACTCGCTCCGCGCCCACCGACCGGAGCAGACGCGCGCGGATGGGCTCCCGCCCGACACCGGAAGCTGCGAGTATCTCTCCCCACCATTGCCTGCTGTGAGCCGGCTGCCCCGACCGCCTCCCTACCGACCCGACTGGTTTCGGTGCGGAACCTGCTTGCCGGATCGACGGCGCCGTGGTATGAGGGCCTTGCGCTCGACTCGCACCCCTCATTGTCGAGCTTCGTGTTGGTGATTTTCATCGAACTAATTTCCTGTGGGGTCACAGGACCACCAAATGGCCACTGGGTCGTCGTCGAGCGGTGCGACACCGCTATCCGGCACCTACCCGAATGCATACTCTCCAAACCCGTTCCACGACGACTCCGAAATGCATTCCCGTGGCACTTCCCCGCACAACCAGTATCTTCTGTCCTCTTCGTCCGTGGAGAATGCGAGCTCACCTCTTGGCGGTGGTCCAGGCTGGCAGCACGCACTCAACAAGCGACGGGCAAAGAAGCTCCGCAGACAGGCCAGGCAAGCTCAGAATTCATCCACTCCGGACTCGTCTGCCTTCGTGGGCGGAAACCCGCCGAACACGTCAGCACAGTCATCGAACGCAATCCGACAACCAGGCACTCGCAGTCCCAAGCTTCATCCCCTTCCAAAAAATGATATCAAAGTCGTCATGCGACCGACAGGTGGGCTTGCGCTCAAGACTTACCTGACCCGGATCATTTGGACAGCGCTCGTTCATTGCTGCCGAGACCCGACCAAGGTGAAAGGCAAATACATACTCCGACCTCATGTCGGGTCCAACATCCTCGTTATCAGTACCCCGCACGAAGAAACAGCGGCGGAACTCTGCCAAATCACCCACCGAGACGAGAGCCCCATGCGAGCGTACGTCCCCTTTCCAGCAACCACACTCCGAGGGGTCATTCACGGACTCGATCCCCAGGAGACACGCGACACCCTCATGGCGGGGATGCGCATCAGAGACAAACGCATCGAGGTCTTAGACGCCAGAATTCTCTGCTCTTCGACGACAGCCCTTCTCACGCTCGAAGGACCCCAACTCCACCAATACGTATACTACGACGGCTGCGAATACCCGTGCTTCACGTACAGGCTAGCCAGGCAATTCTGCCAGATATGCATGCCACCCGAACATCGCCCGGACGTCTGCCCGACACCCAAAGTCAGAGTCTGCTGCCTGTGCGGTGCCCAGGACCCGCCCCTAACACATCAGTGCCAACCCAAGTGCGGACTGTGTGCCGGCCAGCATGAGACGGGAACCTGGGAATGCCCAAAACGTCTAAAGCTGGCCAGAACCACCACGACCTGCCACTAAAAAAGGCGCCAAGAAGATGACTCACCAGTCCCGTAAAGACATCGGACCCAGGATCTACAACAACAGATGGTTCTCATCGGATGACGAGGACACTACAGGTCGTAGCGGGAGCCGCTCACGGAGCCGTTCCAATTCCAGACTCCGCACGAAGACACCAGTCCCACCCCTGGCCCTTCCGGCAGCGGACGGAGGAAAACGAGCTCAGAAGACAACACGACAAGACCAAAAGCAGGTGAGCTGGGCAGAGAGAGTACAGGGACTTCCCGCCCCTTCAAACCACCCCCGTTTCCAACAGCCACAGAATACTATTGCGTCACAAAGCGCCATGATAACCGACCAAAACACGAAAATTAAGGCCCTAATGGTCAAATTAGGACAGGTCTTCAAACAGAACCAAGCACCCCTGCACCCACGTAAAGACGCAGAACCACCCCTCGCAAAAACCGACGGAATACGTAACCGTTCAAATATTCCGCGACACTGGAGAACGGATAATGAGCTTTCTGCAAGTCTCAATCTCTACACTTCTCCAAACACTAACGGAAAAAAATAGAAACAATACACCATAAGCTCGCGCGACACGAGGCTATTCTCAATCAACACACAATTGCAATTCAGGCACTTCAAATTCAGTACCGTAAACGAGCCTCGTCGGACGAAAACGGCCAGGGCCCCTCGCAGTTACGCAGTCGCACCAGATCAGTTAGCAGCGATGCGGGTCGCACCTCATTCCGACACGTCCAAGATGGCCACGCACCCTGAAAGCAGCCAAAATGTAGAACACATAAAAATTTGGCAGTGGAGTTGTACAGGTTACAAGCGCAAAGCGGGTCTCCTCAAACAATTCATTGTCACCACTCCAATCCGTCCAGACCTTATCTGCCTGCAGGAAGTGGGAGCCGATAAGGCCCCCACACAGGCGGGATACTACACGATCACTCAGCCCCTGATGCCATTGGTTGCCATCCGAGTGGCAAAAGAGATAACTGTGGTCGAACATGCCCTACCAGGACCGGACGCCGAACACTTGACGGTTGAGGTTGTGCCCAACAAGCGCGGCCGAGCAAGCCCCTTTATCATAAACGTGTACAAACCCCCCAAGCCTAGGAAAACGGACTTCGAAGATATACTATTGGCCACCTCTCACAAAGCGCAGTGTAATCAGCTCGTGATGGTAGGAGATTTCAACGCGCCCCACAGAGAGTGGAGGTATTGCGATAACACGGCAAGATGTCAGTCTATAGTGAAATCTATACACGCGATAGGACAGGAACTCCTAACTATCCCTGCTTTTCCCACACGAGAGGGAAACCGTATGACTAGAAACTCCTGTCCTGACCTCACCCTGGTCAAGAACGTAAGCCACTCGAAGTGGACCAACCTAATCGAAACATTGGGGAGCGGCCACTGCATCCTAAGCACCTCTATCCCTTCATCCAAAAACCCGAGAAGCATTGGGCCAGCCAGAATAACGGACTGGCCAAAATTTCGCAACTGGGAATTCCCCACGGGACATATAGAATCTATCCAGGATTGGAGCGCGGCCCTTCGCTAGGCTCAAAGCACCGCCACCGAAGTCGTACAGCGCATAAACGAGACACCTGGGGTAGACAGGCACCCACTAAAATTATGGGAACAGCGCGCGAAGCTCGTTCGCCGTTGGAAGACCCAAAAGTTGAACCGACAACTTCGAACACGTATAGTCGAGCTCACGGAAGAGGCACAAACGTACGCCACATAACTCTAGCATCAGAACTGGCAACAGTTCTGCGAGTCTCTGGGAGGCACTTTGGGCACGTCTCGGACATGGGCAATTCTCAGAATCTTGATAGACCCAACCAAGTCCAAGACCGAAGCGACCCGTACACTCAAGCGAATTTCCCACCTGTTCCCAGGTGACGACGCAGCTCTTCTCGCAGCGCTCCGCCACAGATACGTAGGAACTGACGACTACAACACCTAGCACAAATACCTACCACGGCACCCCAAATCGAGCTTTGGGCGCCCCAATAACGACGGCAGAATGTACACTGCGGCGCGATCCTGCGTTCGTAATACGACGGCAGGTGTGGACAAAATCACCACTGCCATAATACGCAACCTCAGCAAGGACCAAATTCAGGATCTAACTCAGTGCATTAACGATGAGCTCTGGGAAAAGAATATCATCCCTCAAGAATGGAAACACTCCGAAATCACCGTGATCCCAAAGCCGGGGAAGCTGCCCACACTTGAGGCGCTCCGCCCAATCTCCCTCACGTCGTGTCTGGGGAAGCTTACGAGAGGGTGATCCAAACTCGTCTGCAGAACTATATCGAAGACAACAACCTCTTCCCGCCTTCCATGATCGGCATCCGATCTGGGCTATCTACCCAAGACGCCTTTCTTCTACTCAATGAGGAGGTGCTGGCGCACGTTCCAAGCGGACGGGAGCACCTTCTGATGGCCCTTGATCTCAAAGGTGCCTTCGACAACGTGTCTCACGATGTCATCCTCACAGAACTTAACAACCTAAATTGTGGGGAACGCGTCTTTCACTACGTCCAAAATTTCCTATCCAACAGAACAGCTACGATCGGTATAGGAGCTACACGCTCGGACCCCCAGGACATGCCGCACAAAGGCACGCCTGAGGGTTCGATTATCTCCCCTCTCCTTTTCAACATCATCATGGTTGGCGTGGCCCGAAGCTTTCAAACAGTACGGAACATTGGATTTACACTGTACGCCGACGACATGACTATCTGGACTACCAAAGCTCTCTGGCGGTCAAAAAAGAAACCCTGCAGCAAACCTGCGTCAAGGACGCGGCCTCCCAGTGCGGACTACGCCGGAAAAGTCAGGGACCATTCACATAGAAAGGCGTAACTACAAGTCTCCAGGAGACATTCAGGTCATCCTACACGGCGTCCCCGTGCGGGAGACCCGGAAGATGCGCATCCGTGGCTTATGGCTGCAGAGTAATCGAAAAGCCACCCACGCTATGAAGCTGCTATTCACCACGACAAAGCAAGTCGCCAAAATGATCAGAAGAGTGGCACGCAACCGGACAGGCATGCGCGAGGAGGACACGCTACGCCTCGTCCAAGCACTTGTGGTGAGTCGTCTTTCCTACGGCCTACCGTACCTGCAATTAACTCGACAAGAACTCACCAAAGTCAATGCCATGTTACGTACTGCGTACAAACATGTGCTGGGCATTCCTATCTACACTTCGAATGCCAAACTAGAGGCCCTGGGCCTCTTCAACTCATTCGAGGAGATCCAGGAGGCTGTTCTCCTCTCGCAACGTGCACGCCTCCTTCGCAGGGACACCGGTAGGCAAACTTTGGAGCGGGTAGGCTGCCCGGCAGATGTCCAGATAATACAAAGCACGACCAACCTCCCAACAACATATTACTCGCGGGTGCACGTCTCCCCATTCCCAAAAACATGTCAAGCGCAGCCGGGTCGGGCACGCGCTCGGCCTGAATAGGCTACTTGAAGGGGACGGCAGCACGCAGCCCCCACACGGTGTACGTCGACGCAGCAAAACACAGCGAGGTCACGCGGGCGACGGCAGTTGCGATGAACTCCTCCCACAACGAGGCTGTCAGCGCCTCCTTGAAACACAGGATGATCACGGAAGCAGAGGTGGCAGCAATCCTGCTGGCGATCCAGTACGGCGACGCCCGTAACCAGGATGTGCACGTGATGACAGACTCCCAAGCAGCCTGTCAGCTCCTACTTGCAGGCAGAATGCCTAAAAAGCTGTTGGGCATAGTAACCTACTCTATGAGCGCCAATTCCTCCCTAAAATATCAGATAACGTGGGTGCCTGGTCACGCGGGATTAGAGGGCAACGAGGTCGCGGATGCACTAGCTGGAGGACATACCAACCGAGTGGGCTCTAACCATGACTCAAGCTTTCTTCCCGATGTTCCCGTCACCTGCAACACACGACTCCACTTCCTAAGAACACAACGACAGCACTTTCCCCCTCCACATAAGAAGCTTAACGCTCAGGAAGCTCGGGAATGGAGGCAACTCCAGAGCGTTACATTCCCCAATCTTTACACATACAGCATCATTTTCCCCGAGCACTACAAAGGCGAATGCCCGTGGTGCGAAGTCCGGCCAGATGCATACCACATTACATGAGGATGTAAGGGCCCGAAACCCCCGGACATCACAACACATAGAACGAAGGAGCAATGGGAGACCTCTCTGCTCAGCTCGGAGCTTGATCAGCAGCGCAAACTCGTTGCGCAGGCTAGGCCGCGGTAAACGCCAGTGGAGTCCTGAAATAAAGGCGCCACCTATTGTATATTTCTCCTACAGTCTTTTATTTTCCTTGTCAATAAAGTTTTCTACTACCACTCCCTGCTTCTGTAACTTTCTGGAAGCTAAGCATACGACAGAAATACTAGGCCTTTTACGATGCCTTTCAGGACTGGGCAATACATGAAGCCCTGAGGGGCTTAAGAAAAAGAAAAAAAGAAAAAAGTTGTTACAGACCCACGTTGCGCATGCCGACTGCCCGAAACGCAATATCCATTGTGTTGTGAAGTGGTGGTGCGGGACTGTGCCGAAAGGGGTTGAGCAGCCACTTTCAAACATTCCCATCTCCCTTAAGAAAAAAAAATTAAAAAGACAAAATATCGGAACTGGGAGGCCATGAAACAGGCCTACATAACGCGCTTGATGTCATATTGGTATATGGAGTACCTCATTACGAAAATCAGGGCTAAAAGTGGACCAAAACCGACATTTTTATATGTTTGTAATGTTTTTTTAGGAAATACGTATGATGCATTGACGCAAGGGAATTTCCACTGTGACTAGCTCTAGGACAGTAAAGAAAAACTAAACAGAATAAATAATTCATTTGTATTTTCTTTTCAGTAAAACATCGACACTGGCAAATTTTTGACAAAACTTTTCTTTTATAAAGCACGTTTTCTCGACCGAAGTTGCAAATCGACAGCAAGCACTACGCATTGAAAACGAACATTTGCCAATTGAGCAGACCATGTTGTGTAGCATCACACAGTGAAATCATCACTTTTCTTATAATCTTTTTCGCAGAACGATGTTTCCGGTACTTGAACAAGGTTTGAAAGCTCGTCACGCGACAAGAAACCTACTGAGAAATGAGTGTGAGTAAGGTAGTAAACGAACATGATTTTTTACGAGAAAATCTGAGATGGTTGAGTGATACGTGTGGAACACAACGCACAATGTCCGCGCGTTTTCAACCAACGAAGCTCTCATGCTCACAATACTGAAAAAAAGAAAGGAAAAAAAAACTAAGAAGTAAGAACTGGTGAGTGTGTTTGCATAGGCGTTCAGTGCCTGCTACCTCTTATCATTTAGAACCGTAGCGGATGTCGATCATCTCGACGAATGTGCTTTTGTAAGCTAGACGATCTGCTATATATCCTTCCTACGATTTGCGCTTTCTACGGCGTCTGTCACAGCCCCAGAGTTGTTATGAGACGTTAAACCGCTTTAATCCATTAACCTTCTCCGAGCCAATGAAGGCATTGAAAATCGGGTTATGCAATCGCGTATCTTTCTAATGAACCAAGTTAATCCCAGTGGTGTGCGGTCAGCGGCGGCGAAAATGAATTCACCTGAAAGAGCAAAAGGACACAAGAGGCTGAGACATGAGGCGAGTGTCGCGGGATCGAAGAGCGTGCAGATGACGCGACATCCATGCGATGCAGAAAGACGGAGTTAAGGACACGTGGCAGATCATGGAAGCAATCCTTGATAAACGGAGCAAGCGCGAGATGGCATATTTTTTTTAAGATGTAGAAACAAGCTGAGTCAGCGCTTCAAGGTCATCTGAGCAGACACGAATTCACTTACTGACTTCGTATGTTCTTGATTGCGTCGCTTGTTTGTGCTGTTAAACTCGTCTACGAAGACCTTTTCTAAATGAAATTTCACTTGAAATTGCGCACCATCCCCCATGTGTCTGCTTGCGCCCACATCACCTAAGCGGTTGCGGTAACACACCTGGTAGCCCAAAGTCTGTTCTTCTGCCGAGGAGTGACGACGTAGCCACTTTGCGTACTGGAAAGCATTGCAGAATACTTCTCCGGGCGAGGACACGCGCATACATTGTTGGTAACTGGTACATTTTGTCGCATTGCAGTGTGTTCCGTCGCGGCGGGCTACAGACACCGGCGCGAATCTCATAGAAAGGCTCATAGAAAACTGTTGCCGTGAAAAGCTTTAAAATACAGACAACTTGCAGCGGAGAGCACGCAAGCGTCTTAGACGGCCGAACGCGGCGCCTACGTTTCGGCAAGTATCGACGGGCAACGTTGGTTATGGGCCAGTGCCAGTCAGAGGCGGGTTACGCATAGTGCGGAGCTCATGAGTGCAGCCATCGAAACGCCGTCGGTCATCTGTCCTTGTTCAGTTTTACTTCTTTGGGGCTAATTTTGCTGACGTTCTCTAGGTGACTGTATTCGGACACAGTTGAAGAGACGTGCACTTTTTACCATCCCGGCGCGACTGCTAGCACAAATGACTGAGAGGTCACAGCTCAGAGGTCAAGCACAGAGCGCAGAATGCGGTGCGAACGACCCCGAAAAACGTCAAGCTGGGAATAGGCGATCGGGCTTCTGTTGGCGCGGTGGGCGTCGCGGTTGTTTATTGACGGAAGCGAAGGCGGCTAAAGTGGCACCGGAGGGGAGGCTCCCAAATGCCGCTGTGCGTCGCCGGATCCATTGGCAACATTCCGTTCAAGGAACCCGCCACAGGTCGTTTGGCGAGGCCCACGATTAACGTCCCGGAACGGCGAAAGTGTCTCCGCAAGAGCTAACACAAGGACTGCGTTTGCCTCATTTAACTCAAATCCAAAAGGAACCGGAAGACCATTGTGCACAGACAGCGTCGTCATCAAAGTAACCACTTGGCGGAGAATGAAAAGCTGCAGCGAGGCATCGCGCGCCGCCTATATTTACACTGAGACAAGCCGTTTCCTCTCTGTTTGTTATTTCATTTTCTTTTTTTTTATATCTCATTTGGCCTGGCGTTAAGGCCTTCCTGAAAGTTGAGGAGAAAATGCATGGTATGAAGGAGGGTAACTTGTAATGGTCGGTAGCTATCTTTTTATGAGGCGTTTCGCACAAATTGTGGTGCGAATGATTATCTTCAGCTGTACCCTACGCGTATACAGTACAAAATTTGTCCGAACCGTTTCAGGGGCCCTTTAAATATTAGAGGAAGGGGACGACGACGTTGCCTGGTGCGTTCAGCGCAATCGGCGCGCTTGTGTTCGCGCACTGCTTATTCAAACGGCGAGCATCGACGCCAAGTTTCATCCCAGACGCCAGCGCTCGTTTCTCCCCTGGCGGAACGATTTCACCTCCAACGGGTTTCCGCCACCGCTTCACTTCGCGGTCGCGCCCGCGTTCACTTCGCGCTACGCGGGAAACGTCTCTTGTTTGTGACGGCGCCTCTTTGGATGGCCGGAAATTATGATTGTATTTTCTATCACGACAGCAATGTAAACACGAAAGGGTTGATGCCACCAGTGAAATTCTGCCGATTTACAAGAAAATGATACGAAAAAAGCAGACGACAGGCATTGATTACTGCGGTGCACCGAACGAAGTAAACAACTGACAAACGAAGCGAGCTCGTTCATTGATCACTCCTCAGTGTATGACGGTTTCTATATGTAACCCCCATGAATTTAATAGTTACTCGGTATATAATCTTTAACCCTTTCACCCCTGGAATTTTTATTTTTACCGCAGATTTTTTCGCCTTGCATTTTCTTCAATTTGAAGGTTCAAATGACATGCTCACAAAGTATAAAGCTTGTGTGTGAAGTAATCACCAATTTGGCTTCATGTCCTCAAAAAGGGACATCAGGGCTCAGTGGGTGTAGGAATGAAAAAAAAATTTTGTTCATTTTATGCGGCTATTACAACAAAAACTAAGCACAATATTGATTATTTCATTATGTGAAAGTCCTTGAAGCAATCCCTGGACTTCGTCAAGCACAGGGGCACTTTGCACTTTTCACAATAAATTCCAACTTTCCCTGCGCAACCGTCCATTTTACACCGCTGTGCCCAAGCATCGGTGTGAGTTGGCCTTCACACCCCAAGGGTGAGGCTTGCCCTTCACATATTGCGTTATGTCCAAACGGCCCTTGAAAGGGACAATCTGCTCATCAATGCACAGATGCTCCTATACCTTGAGATCATGGCACCTTGCTTGCAAATTCTTGAGCAGAGGTCTCACCTTCCAGAGTCTCTCATTGATGTCCGGCTTGTTCGCATCAACAATGTGAGGAGTGTCGCGCAGCTTCTCGAAGCGGTTGCGCAAGATCTCGCTTGATGCAATGTTAGCAATTCTCATTGCGGGATACCAATATAGGGGAAACCTTGGACATTTCAGGACACCCATTATCAGATGGAGAGCCACCAGTCGGCTGATTTCATCTTCATCCGTGCTTACACACGTGCCAAACTGAAAAACAGAATACTGATTTGTTTTCTCAGCAAGCTCAGTAAGGACGCTCTTCGGGACATAACGGCTAAAATAACCAAATGGTGAGAATATGTCATCTTCCATGTGAAGGTCTTCATGAGCGGCCCCTTTGAATAAGGTCTCTGGCACCTTGAAAGGCCTTCTCGCCCAGCCGCTTGCCATTGGTTGTGTGCTATCAACCGAATCAGTTTCTCAACTGTCACACTCGCTCTCCGCCGGGGTTACATGCGCGTCGTCCCCCTCGTCACCGCTGCCGCCAGACTCGTCGCACTCGCCTTCCACGTCTGATAATTTAACGTCGTCCAGTTTTTCAAAGAGTCTATCCGTGCATTCTTGCAAGCGTCGTGAGCGTTGACATGGCACCACTAAAATAAGGCTGCCAGTATCGGTGCACCAAAAAAATATGAAGAGAATACGGCTAAAGTGAGGAACGCACGACTTACAACCACTAAGCCCTGATGTCGTCAAAGGTGGACATGTAAACAAAGGGGCACAAGAGAAAAAGTATACAGGTTAGGCCTACAATTTTTCGCATGCCGCCTACGCTAACAGTAGGAAATAAATGTAAAAAATATCAGCCACAAGTACTCGAGACTTCAAAAGTTATACATTGTGAAAGTCGATACTTAGCCGAAGGCTGCTCAGCCATGGTACGAACAAACACTTCGTCGTCGTCATCACGTGAGCGTCCACAAAATGCTCCGCTGCTGATCGCAGTGGCGATAGGGCTCTCGGAGGAACACCCCACAAAAAATTATTGTTTTCAGTTTTGGTTTTACACGTGAGAAACACTTTTTACTTTGTGCGATCAATTGACGACGCCAGGGCCGAAAGGGTTAATTCACATAAAATCTTTCAGTTGTTCGACCAGCGCTCGTCCTGTCTTATTTCTCGTGTTTCGTTTGTATGTGCGCTGCCGAAGAATGGAAACCACTTCTGTTGTATGCGCTAGCAGTGGCCTAAATTCATGCGTGCCGAGAAGTTGAATACGTGCACGATGCATTGAACATGACCGGAGTTCATTCCTGCATCACCACTGCACCGATCAATCGAGTCACTGGACGATACACGCCCACGTCTTGGTCGTGCCCGCATTGCTGAAGCAGAAATGATTACTAATACTTTCAGCTCCGTCTCTTGAGCACTTTCAAAAAATGGCCAAGCTATTTACATTGCTGCCTCTGTTCTATATTGTAGGGGACTTACTAGTTAAAGTTGTGTGCCCATGTTGTACTTGTGCTATGCAGCGATATATTTTGTTTATTTCCCCACATTGTCGCGAAGGAAGTCCGTTGTCGCCATCAGGGACAACGTATTGCATCGCGATGCGGCAAGCAATGGAGTCGTGCGGCGGCAGCAGCTCTAGCAGGCGCAGACGCTTTCAGGAGCGGAGTCGTGATGTGCGTCGTCTGCTACGGCGGCGCGCGCTGGCCGCATTGTCGGGAAGGGTGCTACTGTCAGGGGGAGTGCCCTGACTTCATCGGTACTGCGGGAACTGAGCTGATATGCTTTACTAAACGTTGTGCGACGCCAAACTCTGAGCCTTCATAGGCGATAATTGAGTTCCACAAACTTCTTTTGACAGCATGCTTCGTTTGTTCTTTCGAAGGGCCGGGGTACTGAGCGAGTGCGCGTATATTTCTTCACTGTGTGTGCTACCGTAATAAGCAGCGACAAGAGACACCAAGATGTGCGCGCAACGTGCTCAGTCTTTATTTTACTCGAAAGGAAAACAAAGAACTCAACAATGATAACTATGGGGGTCGAACACGATGAAAGAAACGGATACGATTAAAGGAATGTTTTAAAGGTTACGGCAATGAGGTGGAAGTGATATTTCTCGACAATCATTCACTACACCAGACAGACCCTGCCCGCCGGCGGGGAATTACACGCGTCATGCTACGAGTTTCACTAAGTATCTCGTCATGTCCCGAGCGGCCGCGATGACAGCGCTCTTCCTGGAAGGCAGTGAAGTGTAGAGTGACTTGGTCAGCGATGTGTTCATTCGTAGCACGTCTCACTCGCTGACGATGGTGGCCCAAAGCCTATCCTCGGGCGACTGATAGAGGGGAGGGTGCGCCAGCGATACTTTCAACGAGCCCTAGACATTTTAAATGATGTTGGCGCCCGGAGATTGAGGCGGCCACACCAAGACAGTGACAGCGCGCTCTTGCAGCAGTTCTTGCACAACACGAGCAGTGTGGATCGGCGGCCTATCGTGTTAGAATATATAGTCGCCTTCCAGGAACGGGCCGTCAAGAATGTATGGAATCAGTACGTCGTCTGTGACTGCCCTGCACGTTTCAGCAATGAACTTACCTTCGAGGCGTATCAGTGGGTGTCACACAACGCTTAGAAAAGAATACCGGCTAATTTCACGCAGTAACCATGAGATCGGCGCACTGCAACTGACAGCAGGACGCCTCGCGACAATGCGGCCAGCGCGCACCGGCGTAGCGGACGACACCGTTCAAGACCCCGCCCCTCGAGCACCTGCGCCTGCGCGAGCTGCTGCCGCCACCTGACTCAAGCGCTCGCCGCATCGCGATGCAATGCGCTCCGAGTTTTACCCTAAGTGTGAAACAGACTATACATCGTCCTTCGAATAAAACGCCCACGCGCACACACGTAGGCACACACCGCGCGCTGTACGAAACGTGCCCAAACACGCGCAGTGCAAGAAGCAATCAAGGCGGTGGCAAAGATGGCAAAGGCGTACCACCCGCTTGTTGAATTTTGCCCCGAATGCGGCGCTCTCAACGCCGGCACAGCAGCGCCGCTCTCGCTGCCATTCTTGTCTATGGAAGCGTTGCTAATTCTCTCCGTGCAATGAACTACCCCTCGTTCCACCCTTCTACTGCGAAGACACCGTTGTTTCACATTTTGCGGTGTCCATATAAGCCGCGAGACCCAAGCGACTCGACCACGAAAACGTTTCGCGGGCAACGAAGATGGAGCGAATCAGGGGCAAGCGCGCAACCCAACGAAATTTGCACATGCAGAAAAGAGGAAAAAAAAACCGACAGTCGTATAATGCTTTCGCATTAAAAGCAGTTTGACAGAGCCTTTCTAACGATCCCTTCTGCAGCCGAGCTCTTCCGTGAAGGCTACGGACACGAATATCTCAAAACATCGATACACACGCACGCACGTATTCGTGCGCTCAAATAAGCGGATTCGTTTGATGAGATGTGCGCCTTGAGAAAAAAGCACTAGCATTTGCTAAGGCCACACATTGTCCTAATGTAGTAACGTGTCACGTGCATTTTTTAGAAGCAAGAGCTTCAGAAACAGTCGCAGTTTCGCCCGAAAGGCGTATAACCATTTGTGATAGCAAATCAGCAGATAGCTATACGAAGTAAGGATAGTAGTTGTATCGGCAGTACAAACTTGTAAATATCCGCTTACTAACGAAATTAAGAAGCACGGTGTCAGGCACGCACACGTAATCATGAACACATCTTGTTCGATGACCGCGTAAAGTCGCTGTCAAAACGCTGCGGTGAGGAATCACGGCAGCAGCCGCGAGCGAATTGCCCCTTCGTGCATCTCTCGATTCATCGCGAACGAAACGTCGAAAGCACAACGCATACGAAGCTACTTGCACTACGCGCAAATATACAAGCATCGCTTTGAAGAAGAGGCCCGCGCGCGCACTTCGGCCACGTCGCAGATCGCTTCCACGATGCGGCGCACGCAGCAGCTGCTACCCGAACAGCCTCGAGCGCAACAGGGCCGCGTGTGCCGGCTCACCTTCGCAGCATACGGCACGCGCCGACGGTGTTATGGCCGTTGAATTTTGTAACGGAACCAAACGGCGACGGTAGAAACGCACCTGAAGTGTCCATATAGTTGTTGCAATAAAATGGGCGTCACTTGCCACTGTCTGGTACGTTGGGATAGTGCAATCGAGGAATAAAACACACCTTCCGACCACATTCAGCAGCATTTCACGCACTGAGTTTTCTCATTTATTTGTATTTGTTCATAATTCCCAACCTTCTTGACGAACGAGGGTCTGTACTAAAGATAATATCGAGTGACTTATCGCATGTAATGGCCTACGGCAGACGCGCGGAAGGCAGGACACGAGCCAACTGTGCTCACTAGAAAATAGTTTTACTAATAGCCATGAATTCTCCAGCTAAATATAACACTTACGCTTAAAATATGACTACACATGTTTATTCGTCTGATCCAAATTAAAACTTTTAATAAGATGCATTACAGTTCCGGAAGCATCACACGCTGTATAGTATATAGTGACGAAAAGGCTGAAAGAAATCCAAACAGTTCTTCCAAGATTTGTACCACTTAAATGTACCACAACCTTATTCTTCCATGGATTTCTAGATGCGGTCGTTGTTTTTATCAGTTCCTACCTCTTATTGCTGTTAAGAAAAATAATAATTCGTACTGTGTTTCGACGATATCTCAAATTTCCGACTGTTATCTTATACAGAAGTTCGTTATTACCGGCGGTGGTTCCTTAGTAGCTTTGGCGGTACGCTGCTAAGCACGAGGACGCGGGATCAAATCACGGTATTTCGACGGAGACAAAATGCAGCCGTGTACATTAAAGGACCCCACGTGGTCAAAATGAATCCGGAGTCTCCCATTAGGGCGCGCATCATAATAGCATTGCAGTTTTGGCACGTAAAACACAAGAATGTTTAAACCCAAAGCTTTCTTAGCGAGTTAGCTCAACATTCCTGTACTGGGTGTGCTTGTCGCCTTTTACCGTGGGCCTATCCCGGAGATTGTAAAGCTTAACAAACGTCGGGCGATATGTGCCACAGCGACGCAGTGATGTTGCGAATATCAAATAAACTCGTCCGACGGCAAACTTCGATCGAGGCAGAACAGCCGCTCTAACCATTAGACAACGGGCGCATGCGGACCAGAACGTCCTCAAGCATTTTCCCGCGTGCAAGCCAGCGTGTTGAGGCGCTTGCCGCGTTTTATTGCGATATCAATTATATTCTCACGTGGTAGTGACTGTGAAGAGAGAAGCCAAACTGAGAAAGACGAAACAAGTGTTTTATTGGGCGAACTTGTGCCCTCAAAAACAGGCTAAACTCAAAGAACGGCGACAGCGGCGAACACAGTCGGCGATCGTCGAAAATCTGATCTGCGGGTCGAGCGCGTCGGCTTTTATACATCAGTCGTCGAATGTAACAGAGTAATGGCTGGGACCCGCGTGCCTTCCACAAAGTTCTACATTATTCCCGTCGCGCACACATGCGATCAGGTTACACAAGGTTCGGTCACAGCCAGCGGATGGAAGCATCGATAACATTCCAGAAACTTCCGATACATGCAGGCGCGTCCTACGCTGTGCGATAACATTTGTTAGGCGGTGAAACGTTCGCCCGATAAAGACAAACAAGTACACGTGTCAATACCCCCTCTTAAAAAGCATCGACCTGGTGCTGCAAACAAACGAAAGTAATAAAGCAAAAAACTCGTATCAAAGAAAACAAGAATATGGAAGTTCGCCAGCGTGCGTAAAAGGGCTTCAGACGCACCACGTGGACCACTTCAGATCGTGCGCGGCGCCGCTGTGAGTGCGAAATGCCGTCTGGCACGACCTCATAGTCCAGTGCGCCAATACGTGGAATGACCTTGTAGGGTCCGAAATACCGTCAAATTGTTTCTCACGCAGTCCTCGTCGGCGTGTCGGAGTCCAAACCGAAACACGATCGTCCGGCTGGTACTCAAAAAAGTGTCGTCGGAGGTTGTAGTGTCGGCTGTCGGTACGCTGCTGGTTCTTGATCCGTAGGCGGGCGAGCGGTCGGGCTTCTTCGGCGCGCTGAAGATAGGTAGCGACGTCAAGATTCTCTTCGTCATTGACATGCGGCAGCATGGCGTCGAGCGTCGTCATCGGGTTCCCGCCGTAAACCAGCTTAAACGGCGTGATTTGTGTTGTTTCTTGCCTCGCCGTGTTGTAAGCAAATGTTACGTACGGCAGGACGGCATCCCAGGTCTTGTGCTCGACGTCGACGCACATTGCTAGCATGTCGGCGAGGGTCTTATTCAGGCGCTCAGTAAGACCCTTAGTCTATGGGTGGTAGGCAGTTGTCCTCCTGTGCCTTGTCTGACTGTACTGCAGAACTGCTTGGGTGAGCTCAGCTGTAAAGGCCGTTCCTGCGTCGGTGATGAGGGCTTTTGGGGCGCCATGTCGGAGCAGGATGTTCTCAACAAAGAATTACGCCACTTCGGCTGCGCTACCTTTCGGCAGTGCTTTCGTTTCAGCGAAGCGGGTGAGATAGTCCGTCGCCACGACGATCCACTTATTTCCGGTTGTTCACGTCGGAAAGGGTCCCAACAAGTCTATCCATATCTGCTGAAACGGTCGGCAAGGAGGCTCGATTGGCTGTAGTAATCCCGCTGGCCTTGTCGATGGTGTCTTGCGTCGCTGACAGTCTCGGCATGTCCTTACATCACGGGCGACGTGGTCGGTAAGGCGCGGCCAATAATAGCTTTCCTGTATCCTCGACAGTGTCCGGGAGAATCTGAGGTGTCCAGCGGTCGGATCGTCATGTAGGGCGTGCAATACTTCTGGACGCCGCCCTGAGGGAACAACAAGAAGGTAGTTGGCGCGGACTGATGAGAAGTTCTTCTTCACGAGTAGGTTGTTTTAAAGCGAGAACGAAGACAATCCTCGCCTAAATGCCTTAGGGACAACGTCGGTGTGCCCTTTCAAATACTCGACAAGGTTTTTCAGCTGCGGGTCTGGTCGTTGCTGTTCAGCGAAGTTTTCCGCGCTTAATATGCCAAGGAAGGCGTCGTCATCTTGCGGCGGCGAGTCAATGGAGGCGCGTGATAGGCAATCGACATCAGAGTGTTTTCGTCGTGATTTGTAGGTTACAGTGATATCATATTCTTGCAGTCTTAGGCTCCACCACGCCAGCCGTCCTGAAGGGTCCTTTAAATTCGCTAGCCAACACAAGGCATGATGGTCGCTGACGACATTGCAGGGCCTGCCTTATAGGTAGGGGCGAAATTTCGCTGTTGCCCTAACGATGGCGAGGCATTCCTTTTTGGTTGTAGAATAATTGCCTTCCGCTTTTGACAACGACCGCCTAGCGTAAGCTATCACGCGTTCAAGTCCGTCTTTTCTCTCGACTAGGACGGCACCGAGGCCTAGGCTAGTGGCGTCAGTGTGGATTTCGGTATCGGCATTCTCGTCGAAGTGCGCAAGTACTGGGGGCGACTGCATGCGTCGTTTGAGCTCTTCAAATGCATCGGCATGCGGCGTTTGCCACTTGAACTCGACATCACATTTAGTTGTTTCAGCGGCTCAGCAATGCGTGAAAAGTACTTAACAAACCACTTGTAGTAGACACACATGCCAAGAAATCGACGCACTGCCTTCTTGTCGACGGGCTGTACCCCGCACCTCCACCAGATGTCACGTGGTAGTGACTGTGAAGAAAGCAGCCAAGCTGAGAAAGACGAAACTATCGTTTTATTGGGCGAACTTGTGGCCCTCAAAAACAGGCTACACTCAAAGAACAGCGACAGCGGCGAACACAGTCAGCGATCGTCGAAAATCTGATCTGCGGGTCAAGCGCGTCGGCTTTTATGCATCAGTCGTCGAATGTTCCAGAGTAATCGATGGGACCCGCGTGCCTTCCACAAAATTCTAGATTATTCGCGTCGCGCACTGTTTCGGATCCGACCGCTGGTACGATCTGTTGGGAACTCGGCGCTGACGCCCGTGGTTGTACCTGGGTCGCAAGCCCCAAGGGTAGCGTTGGCCTGGCGGCCTGGGGTACAACTGGAAGCATCCGAAGGTCCCGGCAAAGCATGAGTCGACTGGTAACAACGAAACAACTTGTTTATTTTAACATCGCAAAGAGTTGGCGGTCAGGTTTGACCGTAGTAGAGAGACGGGAGAGCACTTCACTCAACAGAAGAAATCGGAGCCCTCCTTTTGGCGTCCGGGGGCAGCTGTTTTTATACTCTCGCAGTTGAGGGCAAGAAGGAACCCCTCAAAAGACGAGCACGTGAATGTACAATGGGCTAATGGTGACGCACACTGTCGTGGCGCTGCGCACGATCTCGTAGCACCCTGTCGTGGCGCTGCGCACGATCTCGTAGCACCCCGTCGTGGCGCTGCGCACGATCTCGTAGCACCCTGTCGTGGCGCTGCCGGTCGGACACAATGACTGTAACGAGAAGATGGTCCCTGCTTTGGCATCGCCTGTTTCGGGCACAATGACTGGAACGAGATCCCTGCTTTGGCATCGCCTGTTTCGGGCCCAATAACTGGAATGAGATCCCTGCTTTGGCATCGCCTGTTTCGGGCACAATGACTGGAACGAGATCCCTAGGCGGTCGCATCGCCGCAGACGCGCCTGGAAACACCTGGCGATGAGTGTTGCGGCGACGACGATCGGGCCAAAATGTCTGCCGCCCCGCCGCAGTCGCGCCGGCAAAACCACGTGTCGCAGGCGAAACGCAACAGACCGCCCCGCCGGGGGAAGGAGATCCCGATGGACAGGGGACTGCATCCGCTGTCCGGAGGGATGTCGCTCGATGATGCTCATAACCGAAGTCGGGCGTCCCTCGACGTTTCTTGAGCGCAGCGCACAGAGAAGGCCTCGTTCTCTCGTTCAGGTTCGCACGGGACACTGCAAAGTGACTTCGGGAGAGTTCACATTTTTGTTCTCGTTCCCGGCAAGCGTTAGAACTACGCTGAAACTCAACCGCTCAGTCAGCAAGCACGGCACAACCCTCACTAAGCCCTGCCAGGCTCTTTCCCCTTTTTATACCACTGCCTAGTTCCTTACAGTAGTCTAGCATCACTCAGAACGCGTCCACAAATTGAAAAATTGCACTAGAAAGCATATCATCACTTTGAAACACTAAACAAAAGCAATATGTTAAAAACAAATCCTGCCTCAGGAAGAAAAACATCAGTAACAAACAATTTTGAGGCTGATTCCTACGTTAGGGGCTTCGACTTAAGCCATCGGCGTTACCGTTGAGACTCCCCTTTTTGTAACGCACCTCAAAGGAATATTGTTGTAAAGCGAGGCTCCAGCGCAGGAGGCGGCCATTTTTGGGAGAGATGGTCTGCAGCCATTGGAGAGGGCAGTGATCCGTCTCAATGATAAACCTCGAGCCGGCTAGATAGCATGACAATTTCTGAACGGCCCACACGAGACACGCACACTCTTTCTCGGTGGCGCTATACGCCTGCTCACGACTGGTCAGCTTACGACTAGCATACAGGACGGGGTGTTCTACTTCTCCATTTTCCCGTTGGCACAGTACAACGCCCATGCCTCGCTCACTAGCATCGCACTGAACAATGAACCCTTTTGTATAGTCTGGCGATCGTAGCACAGGCTGGCTTGTTAGGGCACTCTTTAGGGCGCTAAAAGCTCTTTCCTTTGTCTCGTCCCAGACGACTGTTTGAGGCTCTGTCTTTCTTAGAGCATCCGTCAGGGGAGCCGCGATATCAGAGTACCTAGGGATGTACCTCTGATAGTAGCCGGCGACACCCAAGAATGACCGAATATCGGTCTTGGTGCGCGGTTGCGGAAAGTCTCGCACAGCGGCCACTTTTATTTCAGAGGGGCGGCGACGACCCTGACCAATCATGTGACCGAGGTAGACAACCTCGGCCTGTGCTAACTGGCACTTAGGAGCCTTGACTGTCAAGCCTGCTTCGCGCAGGCGGGTTAGCACTGCCCGCAAGTGTGTCATATGCTCAGACCAGGATGCGGAGAATATCGCTACGTCGTCTAGATACGGTAAAGCGAATTCTTGCTGTCCCCGCAACACTTTATCCATGAGGCTTGAAAAACAGTATGGCGCGTTCTTCAAACCAAAACTCAACACTTTAGGACGGAATGTTCCCATTGGTGAAATGAACGCCGCATACCTACTAGCCTCTTCTGTAAGTGGAACCTGCCAATAACCCCTGACAAGATCTAGGGTGGAAATAAACTGAGCGCTACTAACTTTCTCAAGGCGCTCCTCGATGTTAGGGATCGGATAAATTTGATCCTTAGTGATGGAATTAAGCCTGCGGTAGTCGACGCAAGGACGAGGTTCCTTGCCCGGTACCTCAACTAAAATCAAAGGGGAGGTATAATCACTCTCACCTGCCTCAATAACACCGAGCTGTAGCATTTTCTTTACCTCAGCCTCCATAATATCGCTCTGGCGGGGTGACACCCGATACGCCTTGGATCGTACTGGCTCTGGGGAGGTAAGTTCTATATCATGAGTAAGTACCGAAGTCCTACCAGGCCTCTCAGAGAACAGACCTTGAAACTCTTGTAATAGCTGGTGTAGTTCGGTTTTCTGCTCGGGCGACAGCGGTGCTTTACTGATAAGGTCACTAATGACTTGACCGGTGTCTTCCCTGTTCGTCACTGAGCCTAGTCCCGGAAGCTCGACTGGAAGCTCTTCAGGAACGTTTATCATCATGCACACCACTGCTTCCCGTTGTCTATAAGGTTTGAGCAGATTACAGTGGTAAACTTGCTGTGCTTTCCGCTTTCCTGGCAGACTTACCACGTAGTTAACGTCCGACAGTTTCTGAACAATTCGTGCTGGGCCCTCCCACTGCACGTCTAGTTTGTTGTTTAGCGATGTGCGCAATATCATGACCTCATCGCCCACCTCAAAACGACGGGCCCTGGCTGTCCGATCATAATAAACCTTGGCCCTCTGCTGGGCCTTTGTCATTGCTTCACCTGACAACTCCTGTGCCCTTCTTAAGCGTTCGAGGAGCTTAAGTACGTACTCCACCACGACTGGGTCGTCGCCCCTACCTTCCCATGATTCTCGAAGCATGCGAAGCGGAGACCGAAGCGACCGACCGTACACCAGTTCAGCTGGCGAAAACCCCGTAGCCGCATGCGGCGCGGTCCTTAAAGCAAACATCACCCCAGGCAGACACAGCTCCCAGTCAGTTTGATGTTCAAAACACAAGGCTCTCAACACGCGCTTCATGACGGAGTGGAGCTTCTCAACGGAATTCGACTGTGGGTGGTACACTGAGCTGTGTAACAGCTTTACCCCACACCTTTCGAGAAAAGTTGTCGTCAAAGCGCTAGTAAACACTGTGCCCTGATCTGATTGGATTTCCGCAGGAAAACCAACTCGCGCAAATATGGACAGTAGTGCATTAACTATCTCAACTGAGCTGAGTTCTTTAAGCGGCACTGCTTCAGGGAACTTTGTCGCTGGGCAGATCACAGTCAAAATGTGTCTGTACCCCGTGGCTGTTACCGGCAGAGGTCCCACAGTATCAATAACGAGCCGTCTAAAAGGCTCCGTAATGATAGGTACCAATTTCAACGGCGCCCTCGATTTGTCCCCTGGTTTGCCCACCCGTTGACAAGTGTCACATGTCCTCACGAAATGGTCTGCGTCCCGAAAACACCCTGGCCAATAGTACTCTTGCAAGAGACGGTCCTTAGTTTTCTTAACTCCTAGGTGTCCGGACCACGAACCCCCGTGTGACAAGCGCAACAGATCCTGACGATAGCATTGAGGCACGACCAGCTGATCGAACTCCACTCCTCTGCGGTCTAGATACTTCCGGTACAGGACTCCCCCTCTTTCCACAAAACGCGCAGTTTTCCTGGCGATACCTTCTTTGACATTGCAGCGCACGTTTTCCAGGCTGCCATCCTTTTTTTGCTCGGCTATCAAAGCCGACCGGCTGACTTTTAGCAACCTATCAAGTCCGTCTGACGTAGGCGCGATGAGCAAATCTGTAGATAGCTCTTCTAACTTTCCCGTGTCGGGCATTTCCTCTCCAGTATCTGGCGCCTTTAACGTTACAGACTCAAGTTTATTCAGTTCGGGCGTGCTCGGAATATCAGCTTGCTGCGCCTCTGACCCTTTTTCGTTGTTTGATAACGTCGGCCCCGCAACTACCGCCTTTGCAGCGAGCTCCCGAACCTTCGATCTGGTTAAGGCCTGAACACTAGCTTCACCAAACAAAAGCCCCTTCTCGCGCAGGAGGTGATCGGACCTGTTTGAAAATAGGTACGGGTACTGGGGTGGCAGCATAGATGACACTGCCGCCTCCGTCTCAAGCGCTCCGAAAGGTCCTTCAATAAGCACCTTTGCTACCGGCAGACACACGCTATGAGCTTCCACGGCTTGCTTGATCCATGCGCACTCGCCCGTGAACATATGGGGTTCTACGTAAGACGGGTGAACTACATCCATCGTAGCTGCGGAATCGCGAAGCACTCGGCACTCTTTCCCATTCACGAGGAGGTCTCGCATGTAAGGCTCGAGAAGCTTCATGTTCTCGTCCGTGCTGCCTATTGAAAAAAACACAACTTTTGGTGTTGTTTCCGGACACTGCGCCGAAAAGTGACCCGGCTTCTGGCACGTATAACAAACGCCCGCTCGCCTCATCTCGAACCGCTTTCTGCGTTCGGCTTCGGCTGCCGTCTCTTTACGTTTGGTCGGATTGCTTTCACTCGCATCCTCACTACGCGTGTCCCCCTTAAATCTCATGGGCGTGAACCTTGGCCTCTCAGACTTGGAGCCAAATTCACCCTTTTGACCGTCCTTAGCTCCGCGAGCTCGACGCGTCACAAACTCCTCGGCTAGCTCAGCGGCTCTAGCCACCGTACTCACGTCTGGCCTATCCAAGACCCAGTATCGCACGTTCTCAGGTAACCGACTATAAAACTGTTCTAGCCCGAAACACTGCAGAACTTTATCGTGGTCACCAAACGCTTTCTCTTCTTTGAGCCACTCCTGCATGTTCGACATAAGCCTATACGCAAACTCTGTATATGACTCACTTCTGCCTTTCTCATTTTCCCGAAACTTCCGACGGAACGCCTCCGCAGACAGCCGGTACTTTTTTAGCAGACTCGATTTTACTTTGTCGAAATCCTCTGCTTCCTCTCTATCCAAGCGAGCGACTACGTCGGCCGCCTCGCCGGGTAACAAAGTGAGCAAGCGCTGTGGCCACGTTTCCCGAGAGAACCCCTGCTTCTCGCACGTTCGCTCAAAGTTAACCAGGAACAAACCAATGTCCTCTCCAAGCTTAAACGGCCGCATCAGGTCAGTCATTTTGAACAATACGCGTTCTCCTGCACCGTGTGCCTGACTTCCATTACGAGCGCGTTCCATTTCTACCTCAAGACGCTTCATTTCCAAAGCGTGTTGACGGTCACGCTCTTGTTGCTCTCGCTCTTTCTGTTCTTTACGTTCACACTCTTCTTTTTCTTTCTGTTCTTTAAGTTCGCGCTCCTGTCTCTCTTTTTGCTCTTTAAGTTCGCGCTCCTGTCTTTTTGACCTCTCCTCAATAGTCTCAAGGCATTCCGACAGCTCGTCATCCTCAGCCTCTAACTCAAGAATAGCCTTTAGCAGTTCAGGTTTTCTGAGTTTGTCTGAGACATCCAGACCCAACTCTCTTGCAAGCTCCAACAATTTCGGTTTGCGCAACGACTTCAAATCCATGGCTGCTCTGAATGCTGCTTTCTCTACTGCTTACTATTGTCTTGCCGCAAACTAACCCGGCAGCAACGACAACCACAATTACCAGCTCTGTTTCTGACACTAACAAAAGCCTGGCAAAGCTCAGAAGGAGAAAGTCCCGCACTCACCAAACCTCGCAGGCAGGAATTCCGCGCAGTCGTTCCGCTGCAGGCAACCAGTCGTCATACAGGGCTCGTTGCACTGCTCCCGGATCGTCGTTGAGCTGCTCAGCATACAGTCAACTGCATCTCTTTGCTGCTGGCCTCCGTTGTCGCGATCTCACCGCTGGCAGACTGTTGTTTGAAGTCGTAGGCGATCTCACCGCTGGCAACCAGATGTTTCGGATCCGACCGCTGGTACGATCTGTTGGGAACTCGGCGCTGACGCCCGTGGTTGTACCTGGGTCGCAAGCCCCAAGGGTAGCGTTGGCCTGGCGGCCTGGGGTACAACTGGAAGCATCCGAAGGTCCCGGCAAAGCATGAGTCGACTGGTAACAACGAAACAACTTGTTTATTTTAACATCGCAAAGAGTTGGCGGTCAGGTTTGACCGTAGTAGAGAGACGGGAGAGCACTTCACTCAACAGAAGAAATCGGAGCCCTCCTTTTGGCGTCCGGGGGCAGCTGTTTTTATACTCTCGCAGTTGAGGGCAAGAAGGAACCCCTCAAAAGACGAGCACGTGAATGTACAATGGGCTAATGGTGACGCACACTGTCGTGGCGCTGCGCACGATCTCGTAGCACCCTGTCGTGGCGCTGCGCACGATCTCGTAGCACCCCGTCGTGGCGCTGCGCACGATCTCGTAGCACCCTGTCGTGGCGCTGCCGGTCGGACACAATGACTGTAACGAGAAGATGGTCCCTGCTTTGGCATCGCCTGTTTCGGGCACAATGACTGGAACGAGATCCCTGCTTTGGCATCGCCTGTTTCGGGCCCAATAACTGGAATGAGATCCCTGCTTTGGCATCGCCTGTTTCGGGCACAATGACTGGAACGAGATCCCTAGGCGGTCGCATCGCCGCAGACGCGCCTGGAAACACCTGGCGATGAGTGTTGCGGCGACGACGATCGGGCCAAAATGTCTGCCGCCCCGCCGCAGTCGCGCCGGCAAAACCACGTGTCGCAGGCGAAACGCAACAGCACACAAGCGATCAGATTACACAAGGTTCGGTCACAGACAGCGGATGGAAGCATCGATAACATTCCAGAAACTTCCGATACATGCAGGCGCGTCCTGCGCTGTGAGATAACATTTATTAGACGGTGAAACGTGTCGCCCGATAAAGACAAACAAGTACACGTGTCAATATGGACAATCCATATCACGTTTCGCCGTCGTCGATAATTACACCTAAAATACTGCTTTCTTTAGTTTTGTACGTTTTCTGAAGAACATTGCTCGCATTAACTGTACGCTTTCTGTTTATGTCAGAATTTGAACTCCAGGTGGCGAAATATGTCTAGGCGTGTTCGTATTCCAATCGCACAGTTTTGTGCACATAGAGAGAGAAAGAGAGGAAGGCAGAGAGGTTAACCAGCGGCGAGTTTCCAGTTTGCAACCCTTCACTGGGTTGGGGGATATATGGGTTGTAAGGACGACAAAAAGCGACAGGGGAAAAAGAAAGGAACAAAAGAAAGATTGGATAAAGAGGAAGAAAACAGGTAACAGAAAAGGTGCTCCAATCACAGGCGTTGTTGCACAGAAACAGCTCTATTCCAAGACCCGAGGTTAGAGAGCTTTGCTCGTTCAAATGAATTGCTCGCTCGAAGGAAGCCTGTGCCATCGTTTTCGCAAACGTAGTAGCGATGGCGATATCTGTCGGCACCTGCGGGGTTTTCGCAGCGAAGTCCATCGCATCGCGCAAACATTTCTTCCACGTGGTAATCGTCAGAACGCCATTCGAGAAGCACCTGTGAAAAGCTATAATCGCACTGAAGCAAGGAGGAGGGCCCGCATACGCACCATAGACCATTCGTCCTTACACAGGAAGGAGCCCTGCACGCAGGTGAACGTCGCATACGCCGGTGCGGCAACAACTCGCGAAACACTTCAGTTCAAAAAGTGCAAAGCGGTGACACATTGCGCCCGTCTAGAGCGTGCCACGCTTGAGGAACCGTGCAGTTGTCGCCGCTCGCGGTCATCGAGTTGTTTCTGTCCCATGACGCCACGCTTGGTAACTGACCCTGCACTTCAAGGTGCAAGATGCCACTAACGCCTTACTTCGAGCCTAATATGTTGCTAACGCGTTCATCGTGTCGCCCATATGGCGAAATTGTGAATGAATCGATGTATAAATGTGTCCATCGTCCACATTCGAACAGAGCACATCTGGAACACAAAGCTGATATTGTAACCACGAACGCACTTCCCCCATAACGGCGTGCCTCGTAACCGCATCGTAGTTGTGATGCATGTTAAACCTCGTAAATTATTTAATATACCACGTTCAATATGTTAAAATGTCGGCCGAGCTTGAAGACAGTACAGTAAACAAAATTTGAGTCCGATGATCCTGCTACACCCCTCACGCGAGGAGTGACGCGACAAAAATGCGGTGCGCGCGCCTTCTTCTGACGAAGGCTTTAATCAGCTCCAACGGGAGATTGAATCGCCTTCTAACTTTTTGCTATATCAGTATTGACGAGGCTAAAACCGGAAATGCTGCGTGTGAGGGAGTTCACCTAGGAAACCGTATCCAGCAGAAGGAAGCTGGATGGATATACGCATGTTTTTGCTAGGCAGCAGAGTGTCTGCCTAAAAGGGGGCGGTAGCCAATGTGGTGAGCTTCCTATGGGGCAAAGTCGGTCTGGTCATGGGGAAACGCGTGCTGTCTGAACTGTGAAAACGTGGCCTCCGAGATGGACAAACCAGTCATGGCAGGCAATCTCGTGCCACATGCCTCTCGCTGCCCTGTTAACCACGGCAAGACCGACAGGGCGCAGTAGCCCCGCCAACTGTACTCACACGCGGTTTGGATGCCTCCAGGCATTCGCAGGTGACCTATGTCGCTTTGTCGTATCATTACATTAAGTTTGCGATCCTTCTTTTCTTCTCATTCATAGTGCCCAGTGGTGGCTCTTGGCGACAATGGAGGCGCGGCGCCGTCCGATACATGTCCGAGTCAATGACGAAGCGCGGAAAGATTAGGGAGTGAAACGGATTACTAGAACATGTATCCGTAGTCACGTACGCAAACTTAGTAAACTAATAACAAATCAGCCGTAAGGCCACATGTCATGAGCGAAGACTTGCGCAAAACAATGTAAAGCAGAGAAAAAGTAGCCAGACGAAGAATGGCGTGCGATACGCAACGCTTTAAGTTTCCGTACAGCAAACGCGCATTGAGAGCCGATGTCCGCAAACGAACACGCGTGAGACACTTAACGCCAGACATCAAGGTTGCCATGCACAACCAGATCTTTTGTGTTCTCATTTGATTAAGTACGTTAAATCCGAAATCGCGCAGGTTTCAGGGAGCGCTCACGAAGAAGTATTAGACAGGCCAGAGTATCGGATTCGTGAATATGTTAGGCTGCAATAAGGAGCCTGTTAGGGTCCTCACAGCTGACGCACGCATCCATGCAACACATTTATGTTCGACGGGTCTCTGAACATGTAATACGCATATTTCGCGCACACGAAAGGCGCCTATGGCGTTCTATTTTCCCCAAGCCAGCCGTGAATGTGAGGAGGTGAATGTTCCCATTCAACCCCGTGTCCACGATGTTTGAACAGAGTTCAGTACTGTTGATGTCAGTTGACGAACGACTCTGTCTTACTTGCAAGGCATCTCTCTGTCTGTTTCTTCTTCTTGGATGCCGAACTGCTGTGTGCGATATTAGGCCAGGTCTAGCAGACATACCTGCATAGAGGCCACTAGAGCATTTGCGGTACGAGGTGAACAAAAACAAGTCGAAAAAACAGCCTTCTTTTTCTAAATTTGGTTGACTATCTAACCGCCTTATCAAAAACTGCTTTATTGCCCTACCACGCGCTCATATAACCTGACATTGTTATACTTTATTCATTAATATAATAATATTTGGGGTTTTACGTGCCAAAACCACTTTCTGATTATGAGGCACGCCGTAGTGGAGGACTCCGGAAATTTTGACCACCTGGGGTTCTTTAACGTGCACCTAAATCTAAGCACACGGGTGTTTTAGCATTTCGCCCCCATCGAAATGCGGCCGCCGTGGCCGGGATTCGATCCCGCGACCTCGTGCTCAGTAGCCCAACACCGTAGCCACTGAGCAACCACGGCGGGTACTTTATTCATTAACCAGATTATAGTTTTTTGCAAAATTTTGTGCAGTTTGTACACATTTGCGACTACACTAAATAATTCGAGCAACACTACACTCATACGGAACACTGTTGGCATTGTATGCAAAGTCTTCACAGTAACCAGCCGACCACGAAGTGGGTGTTAATGTTTAGCGCGTGTGTGTGTATGTTGATTCACTTCAGACAGCTGCCGCATATGGAATACCACAAAGAGGAGAAAACACAGGAATAGTGGCCCTTTTTCCTGTGATTCGATTGCGCCACTGTCTCACTAATAATGATCAAGCATAGATTATGGTCCAAATTTCCTTAAGTCTGAAATGTTTGTTTTCCACGCGAACATGCTTCCAAAAAAGAACGTGAAAATACTGAACATAAGAGATCTCTGGCATCTCGTATACCATCTGTCGAGACGCGCTGTGGATTGACTGGCGCCATGCCTGTCGCTGCGCGCGAACGACGATCGGTCGCTTGGGTGAAGAAACAATATTCTCTGCTTGTGAATGCGGGTGCGAACGCTAAAGTTGACGGAAAGTCTCAACTTGGAGCAAACCTTGCGCGAGAGCTCGCGCCGAGACGGGGACATAAAACAAACAAGTGGGGAAGTGCACGTCGAGAAAATACGTAAGAGAGAGAGAGAGAGAGGTACGTAAGAACCATACTAAAAACAAATGTCCCTAGATGAACACCCCATTCCTGACACGATCGCCTTGTTGCGCCTTAGATTCTTTTATTTGTGCACCTCCCAAGCTGCAATTCTAGTGCTAGTCAAATTGAACGGAACAAAAGAGAAACAAAAACCTGAAAGCACAGAAAACAAAAGCAAGGAAGCAGTCGTCGCGACAAAAGCGAGTCGCATGACCTGGTCCGCTTTGGTGCGCCCGCTGTCCCCGACCCACGCGCGGCGACGCCGGATGAGTAGAGAGGAGCGCGTTCTGGAGTCTTCTATGAAGAACCATTTGTCCCAAGGGGACCTCCTGCAAACAAAAGCGAGACGGCGGCCGCGCAAGGGAGAAGGACGCGCACACTGGAAGCGCGCGCTCTCCACCTTTTTAAAGGACTCTCTCCTTCTACTTTTTATATACGTTTTTCTCAAGTTCAAAAACGAGCAAAGCATGATAAAAAAAAAAAAGAAGCGCGCCGAGGAAGGCGCGGTTCCCTCAGCTCCGTCCCTTGGCACGCTACACTTGGCGCGTTCGGCTGCAAATACTCGCTTCGTTGTCTCTGAGCAGGTGTACGCGCTTGTGCGTAACAAGAATTCGACGCGAAAAACACTACGTTCACTGTTGCGGGCATCATGTCAGAAACGAACTTCCAACAGGAAACATGCTCTGGAGCTTGCAGTGTCTAACTTGCGCGCGATGTACTTCTTAAGCCCGGAGGTCATCTCAACAAATTTGTGCGCACATATAGGAGAACAGAAGCGCAGGTTCATTACCGTTCGCTCTGCTGCACTCCACAGCAAGCACCATGCAAGTGCACAGTGGCTGTCCCGTCACTCTCAGTACAAGCGTGAAATGTAACAAACAGGAGTACGTACATGCAAGCCCTTGTAAATATTGGTCACTTCGTGCTTGTACACGGCTGCTCCCTCCTCCCTCCCCCTTATTTTCCCTGTGCCGCATTCAAGACACAGTGCCCACTTCAACGTGAAGTATCAAAATGGTATCTCTCCAGTCCGTTTCTTTTTTTCCTTTTCCTGCTCTGCATCGATTAAAACCGTCAATCGATCGCACGTGTTCAATGTGGCGCATCCGATTCGACACTGAAAAGGGCCAAAAGGAGTGATAACACGCCAATTTATCTTTTCAACAGGAGAACATGCAACATCACTCATCCTCGCCACTTGAGCCGAACAATAACGATCGTTGAATACTGCAAGTGTGAGAGAGTGAGGTTGGAATACAATAACGCGATGCGAAGCAAGCTTGCGCTTGTAATTATACCATTCTTGAGACGAACGATTTGTCGACAGTCCTCCTTGTCGATCAGACGAAAACACACTGACAGCTGAGTTGGTACGAGACCGACAAAGGTTTATCGAGGTATCGGTGTCCGGGAGCTCAGCGATCGGCCTCCGTCACAGACAGCACAGAGCGCCGCCAACGGTAGCACTTGGTAACCGTGATCAAGCACCAATGCGACTGGGCCGGGTTGGGTGGTGCCCTGGGCATGCGCCCCAAGCGCTTGCCCTGAAGAAGCAGATATTCTCTCAGACGTACTCACTGACGAATCTCGTATCGCTCGCCTTTCGCGAAGCGGTAACACCGATAGGCCGCGTACATTGTGCCTCGCTCAGCTTAGAGTGAATTTTCAATTATTGTCACTTGAAGCAAAGAATGACGCGCGCTGGTTTATATAGTTGATTTATTTCAGATACCCTGATGGCCCACAGGGCATTATTGAGGGGAGTGGTACACACATTTCAATAAATTTGTTGCAAAAGAAGACAACGCATATATATATATATATATATATATATATATATATATATGTACCAGAACAAATACATAATTCACAACCCGGAACATGAAGTGAGTTCAAAATTATACAAATACCAAAGAACGCTAAATCACACCAAGAAAAGTTGCAAATTGCAGAACGCCACCATTAGCGCAAACATCAACACAGCAAATCTAGGAAAAAATACATAAGAATGCGCATGATTACGAGGAAAAAGGAAATGGAACCAAAGCTATGGCAAGCAATAATTTATTGATAATTTCTCCTTAAATTCATCAATGTTTCTGGAAAGTGCAATATCCCGTGGTAGCTGGTTCCAGTCCAACGATGTTTTTGGAATAAATGAATTCCTGTAGGATGTTGTACGGCACTGTGAAACACCAACTTTGCATGGATGATCTAAGCGGGATGAAACGTATGTTGGCGGCGTGAGTAATGTATCTTTAAGGGTGGATTCATGTGGTAAATTTTAAAAAACAGACACAGGTGTGATATTTTCCTGCACATTGAGAGAGGGGTTAGAGACAATGTGTTTTTCATTTCTGTGACGCTGGACAAATGATCATAGTAACGGAAGATGAAATGGTGCTGCTCTGTTCTGTACGGCTTCGAAGGCGTCGATAAGAGAGTTAGTGAAAGGGTCCCATACTGAGTTAGCATATTGTTTTTTGGAGCGGACAAGCGATTTATACAGAAGTTTAACAGGTGTCGGGGCTAAGCAAAAATTCCGTGTCCGTTATCCAAGCATGCGGTTAGCGGACGCGATGATAGACATGATATGTGCCGTCCAAGCTAGGTTTGACGTTATAATCACGCCGAGGTATTTGTAAGATGTTACCGGTGTTAGCCTTCCGTTTCCCTACCATTCCGTTTCCCTACCGTTTCCCTACCTTCCGTTTCCCTACCACGGTTGCGCTTTAAAACCACGGCGCTGGAATATTGCTTTTCTCTCCTTGCTTCTTCTCCGCCCTTAAACTGGCTCTCTTAACTACTACACGCAGAGACAAGCAACAGCGCGCGCATGCGATCCCATAGATGAGATGAATACATATATATAGAAAAGTATCAGCCATAGCTCTCGTAGTATAGCCTTCTGAGCCGTTTCCTTTTTTTTCTTTTTTTTTTCTTTGAAAGAAGTCCTATTAGGGTTATTATAATTACACGAAGGTATTTCGCCCTCGCCAGCAGCAGTACTTGAGATAGCTATTCCGGCGGCTAGCTTCCCACGCTATGCGTGGCGCCCTCGCACCTGTTTAAGCTTTTTCCTAGACGCTAGAGCTATACAATGTCCGCGCAACCTTGAGCGATCGGAAAGCGCGTTTTTCCATTCTTGGCCGGCGGAGAGGGGAGACTTCGTTCCGGCCGCGAAGCTCTCTACATCTCAGTGAGGTGCCTGGTGGTGGTCTCGTGCTGACGATGCCCTCTCGGTGAGCGTATATTTCCCCCTCATCTTTTAACAGATTCAATACAAACAAGCATTTGTCTCGCAAACCGGATTTATTTCAAGGGAATTTTCCACCTCTCAATAATTTCTCTCGTCGTATTCGAGTGCTGATTGCCGTGTTATAGTTTGTTAACGAAGTTTCCCCTCAAGTCTAAATATTGTAAGGCAGTTTTCCTAGTCTCTAAAGCCGCTCGAGTTCACGCTGCTCCTCTGGCGGCCATTTTTCCAAGAAATTATGCCTTCCAACCAAATCGACTGTCGCGGACAACACCAGTACCTTTCCACATAAGTATGAGGCTCGGAGCAGGAGCTATGGCGCTTGAAAGTAACCGTTGGCTTGACGAACCAACCGACTGAGCTACCTTTCCGGGCAACATTGAAGGATCACGAGTTCAAATCACATGTTATGTTCCTTTACCCCCCCCCCTTTTTTTTCTTTCTTTTTAATGCATTTTCCTTCATTTTATCACTGTACGGAAACCCTCCTAAAAAAAAAATTATATATCCTCAATTATGTGTGGCCACACATCTGCAGGTCATAAATACCAGGTTCTCCAGCCGAGTGCCATCCATGCGGTATAACCGAGCTCAGATTGGTCCAGCTTGACTGATCAAATAGGGCACCACTGTAGGTTAAATGAGGCGTACAACTCCTGCGGGACCCGCCGTGGTTGCTCAGTGGTTATGGTGTTAGACTGCTGAGCACGAGGCCGCGGGATTGGACCCCGGCCACGGCGGCCGCATTTCGATGGGGGCGAAATGCGAAAACACCCGTGTACTTAGAATTAGGTGGACGTTAAAGAACCCCAGGTGGTCGAAATTTCCGGAGTCCTCCACTACGGCGTGCATAATCAGAAAGTGGTTTTGTCACGCAAAACCCCATAATTCAATTTTTAATTTAACTCCAGCGGGGACGGTAGAGTATCCGTCTCCAGTGCAAGAGGACCGTGATTCAAATCCCGTTGCCGCGCAATTCTCCACCGGAAAATACAAAAACAAACCGTGTGTTGAGAAAATTGCCAAAAGAGGCCTGGAGTGCGGCCTGTCCCGGTGACCAGAACCGGTAACGCACTCTCGCACCAGAGCAGGATTGGCCACCCTGGTGCAGTACTTGGCCACAACCTCCTATATGAATACAACAATCAAACCCCGGCCCTCAGTCCCCAGCAGCCGCGAAGCAACTGACCACGGCGGCGGTCAGATCTGTGACGCTGCAGAGGGTGCTAAGATTACCTGGCTCCGGACAGGCCGCCATTGGAATCTGAACCTGGCAACGTTTAACGTTAGAACGCTGTCTAGTGAGGCGAGTCTAGCAGTGTTATTGGAGGAATTAGAGGGTACTAAATGGGATATAATAGGGCTCAGTGAGGTTAGGAGGACAAAAGAAGCATATACAGTGCTAAAAAGCGGGCATGTACTGTGTTACCGGGGCTTAGCGGAGAGACGAGAACTAGGAGTCGGATTCCTGATTAATAAGGAAATAGCTGGTAACATACAGGAATTCTATAGCATTAGCGAGAGGGTGGCAGGTCTTGTTGTGAAACTTAATAAGAGGTACAAATTGAAGGTGGTACAAGTCTATGCCCCTACATGCAGCCATGATGACCAGGAAGTTAAAAGCTTTTATGAATACGTGGAATCGGCGATGGGTAAAGTCAAAACAAAATACACTATACTGATGGGCGACTTCAATGCCAGGGTTGGCAAGAAGCAGGCTGGAGACAAGTCAGTGGGGGAATATGGCATAGGCTCTAGGAATAGCAGAGGAGAATTATTAGTAGAGTTTGCAGAACAGAATAATATGCGGATAATGAACACCTTTTTCCGCAAACGGGTTAGCCGAAAGTGGACGTGGAGGAGCCCGAATGGTGAGACTAGAAATGAAATCGACTTCATACTCTGCGCGAACCCTGGCATCATACAAGATGTAGACGTGCTCGGCAAGGTACGCTGCAGTGACCATAGGATGGTAAGAACTCGAATTAGCCTAGACTTGAGGAGGGAACGGAAGAAACTGGTACACAAGAAGCCAATCAATGAGTTAGCGGTAAGAGGGAAATTCGAGGAATTGCGGATCAAGCTACAGAACAGGTATTCGGCTTTAACTCAGGAAGAGGACCTTAGTGTTGAAGCAATGAACGACTATCTCATGGGAATCATTAAGGAGTGCGCAATAGAAGTCGGTGATAACGCCGTTAGACAGGAAACCAGTAAGCTATCGCAGGAGACGAAAGATCTGATCAAGAAACGCCAATGTATGAAAGCCTCTAACCCTACAGCTAGAATAGAACTGGCAGAACTTTCTAATTTAATCAACAAGCGTAAGACAGCGGACATCAGGAACTATAATATGGATAGAATTGAACAGGCTCTCAGGAACGGAGGAAGCATAAAAACAGTGAAGAAGAAACTAGGAATAGGCAAGAATCAGATGGGTGCGTTAAGAGACAAAGCCGGCAATATCGTCACTAATATGGATGAGATAGTTCAAGTGGCTGAGGAGTTCTATAGAGATTTATACAGTACCAGTGGCACCCACGACGATAGTGGAAGAGAGAATAGCCTAGAGGAATTCGAAATCCCACAGGTAACGCCAGAAGAAGTAAAGAAAGCCTTAGGAGCTATGCAAAGGGGGAAGGCAGCTGGGGAGGATCAGGTAACAGCAGATTTGTTGAAGGATGGTGGTCAGATTGTTCTAGAGAAACTGGCCACCCTGTATACGCAATGCCTCATAACCTCAAGCGTACCGGAATCTTGGAAGAACGCTAACATAATCCTAATCCATAAGAAAGGGGACGCCAAAGACTTGAAAAATTATAGACCGATCAGCTTACTGTCCGTTGCCTACAAAGTATTTACTAAGGTAATCCCAAATAGAATCAGGAACACCTTAGACTTCTGTCAACCAAAGGACCAGGCAGGATTCCGTAAAGGCTACTCAACAATAGACCATATTCACACTATCAATCAAGTGATAGAGAAATGTGCCGAATATAACCAACCGTTATATATAGCTTTCATTGATTACGAGAAAGCGTTTGATTCAGTCGAAACCTCAGCAGTCATGGAGGCATTACGGAATCAGGGTGTAGATGAGCCATATGTAAAGATACTGGAAGATATCTATAGCGGCTCCACAGCCACCGTAGTCCTCCACAAAGAAAGCAACAAAATCCCTATAAAGAAAGGCGTCAGACAGGGAGATACGATCTCTCCCATGCTATTCACAGCATGTTTACAGGAGGTATTCCGAGACCTGGAGTGGAAAGAATTGGGGATAAAAGTGGATGGAGAATACCTTAGCAACTTGCGATTCGCTGATGATATTGCCTTGCTTAGTAACTCAGGAGACCAATTGCAATGCATGCTCACTGACCTGGAGAGGCAAAGTAGAAGGGTGGGTCTGAAAATTAATCTGCAGAAAACTAAAGTATTGTTTAACAGTCTCGGAAGAGAACAGCAGTTTACGATAGGTAGCGAAGCACTGGAAGTGGTAAGGGAATACATCTACTTAGGGCAGGTAGTGACCACGGATCCGGATCATGAGACGGAAATAACCAGAAGAATAAGAATGGGCTGGGGTGCGTTTGGCAGGCATTCTCAAATCATGAACAGCAGGTTGCCACTATCCCTCAAAAGGAAAGTGTATAACAGCTGTGTGTTACCAGTACTCACATATGGGGCAGAAACCTGGAGGCTTACGAAAAGGGTTCTGCTGAAATTGAGGACGACGCAACGAGCTATGGAAAGAAGAATGATGGGTGTGACGTTAAGGGATAAGAAAAGAGCAGATTGGTTGAGGCAACAAACACGGGTAAACGACATCTTAGTTGAAATCAAGAAAAAGAAATGGGCATGGGCCGGACATGTAATGAGGAGGGAAGATAACCGATGGTCACTAAGGGTTACGGACTGGATTCCAAGGGAAGGGATGCGTAGCAGGGGGCGGCAGAAAGTTAGGTGGGTGGATGACATTAAGACGTTTGCAGGGACAACATGGCCACAATTAGTACATGACCGGGGTAGTTGGAGAAGTATGGGAGAGGCCTTTGCCCTGCAGTGGGCGTAAATAGGCTGATGATGATGATGACCGGTGTTAGCAGGGAAGAATAAATAGTGTAGGGGGCGGGGCACGGATTGGACGCGACGCGAAAAACGCATTACTTTGCATTTAGTCTTGTTAAGTGTCATCTTAGATTGTGAACAGCAGTTTGATATAGTAGCTAAGTCTTCCTGGAGTAGTACAGTGTCATTAGTATTTTTTTATTTCGCGGTAAACCACACAGATCATCCGCAAGAAGTCGCACTGTGGATGTTACGTTGTTAGGCAAGTCATTAATATATACCAGAAAGAACAAGGGACCGATAACAGAACCTTGTGGGACGCCGGAGGTCACAGAAACCGATGATGAGTCAATGCCGTTAGCGTGCACGTACTGGAACCTGTTAGACAAAAAGCATTCAATCCATCGTAGTACATTTTGGTCGATGTTAAGTTTACTTAGTTTGTGAAGAAGCAAGCTGTGAGAGACTTTGCGGAATGCTTTGGAAAAATCTAAATAGAAGCAGTCAACCTCACTGCCACGATCAAGTATGAAGTTAATATCATTTGTAAAATTTATTAGCTGTGTTTCACAAGAAAAGTGCTTTCTAAAACCATGCTTTGCGCGAGTGCAAAAGGACGACGGCTAAAGAAAGTTCGCTAGGGATGACAAGATGACATGTTCCACTATCTTAGAAGGAATGCTGGTTAGTGATATTGACCGATAGTTGAGTGATAGGTGCTTGTCGCCTGATTTATGGAGTGGAACCACCTTAGCCAATTTGCTGTCGTCTGGGAGGTCACAAGTTTGAAGGGATTGCTCAAATATTTTCGATAGTATGATGGAAGAATATACTTTAGTGCTTTTCAGGATTTTAGTGCTGATATCATCGGGATCACATGAAGAGGATAACTTTAAGCGATCTATGATACTTATAATGCCTTCAAAGTCAAAACGAATAGGATCCATTGGAAATATGATATCCGGAGTCTGGTAGTCATGCGCTAAAAGGGACAGAAAATGCGTCAGCAAAAATCTCATTAAGTACTTTAGCACTGTCACTGTTGGGGATGGGATTTGATTGAGAATCCAGGAGAGAGTTTGATGGCTCATCTGACCCATTAACAACGTTCCAGAATTTTTTAGTGTCAGGTAGAAGAAATGATGGCAGTGTGACATTAAAGAAATGTTGTTTAGCATCTTTTAACGATTTTTCATAAGTGCTAACCGTGGTTCTTAGAGCTGACCAATGCTCCGATTTTCTGGACATCCTTGCCCTGACAAATCACCGCCTTTTTCTTTTCCCGAGGCGTTTTAAGGAACGAGTGAACCATGGGGACCTACGATTAGTCGTGAAGATTTTACGAGGGACGTGCAATTCGATTAATTCGTGCAGTTTTTTTTAACATGCACCAGTTGTCGTTAACAGATCGTTCGGCACATGCCAGGACGAAATCGTCGAGAAAAAGCTGGAGGCCATTATTAATTGACGAAAAATTTGCTTTAGCATAACGGTAAAGGGTTTTCATTTTATTTGGCGCTTTATTCGACGGTAAATTCAACGTAATGTGCAGTAAACAATGATCACTTAAAGCTGGATAAGTATTTTACCTCGGAAAGAAAATCTGGGGCGCTCATTAGCAAAAGGTCTAATACGTTAGAACTGGTAGCTGTCGTCCTTGTCGGCTGGGTAACGATTTGTGTTAGCGAGAAGAAGGAGCACAGGGCTGAAAAACTTGACGACTCAGAAGATCCGTCAACGGCTATTGCAGGGCTAGACCAGTTAATGTTCGGGAAATTGAAGTCCCCAAAAATAAAAAAATAGGACGATCAGGAGACTTTCAATTATGTTCAGGATATCATGAAGGTCGTTAGAAAAGCCGACGGGCGTAGATGGTGCGCGGTAGCATGCACAAAATAAAATAATTGCTAATTGTAACCTGTACACATTTGAATTCCAGTGTAGTATCAACACTAACTTCAAAGCATTCTAGATTGTCGGACACAGCGATTAATACACCAACACCGCGACCAGAAGAACGGTCACAGCAAAATACGCGTCAACACTTCTCCGTTGAAAATATTTCATTATTATGCACAGTTTCTTTGAGTAAAGTTTCTGTTAGTACAATGAAGTCAGCCGCTGTACTATCGGCCGTGCAAGATAAGCTGTCACGATTGCCAATGACACTTCGCATATTAGTAAAAAGAACTGAGACGTTATGAGGTGCCTGCGCAGGTCGGTGTTCATGTTCATTGAGCTATCTCCGGGACAAAGGACCAGAGTTAGTTACAACACGTTTTAGAGCGCAGCTCTTTGGCGTCCGTTCCTGGGTTTCGCGTCGTCGTCGGCGTTGTCGTCGGTCTCGTAACCAGCTCCGCCCCCCTTTCATCCCCCCAGCGCTAGCAGCGACCGACTGATACCGCTGGATGCCGCTGTCGCCGCTAGAGAGTCAAGATAACGTGACTGCATAGAACACCGTCGCCGCCATGCAGAAAGAGGAGGAAAGGGTCCCCCCCCCCCTGTTCTTGTGTGGCGGATAGGGTGCTCTTCAATTGCATCAGTCAGTCGCTGCTATCTCTTCCCTCCTCCCTTTATCGTGTTGTCCGCTTGCTGCGCGCGCTTCTGCCACCATCGTTTGCCGCTGGGTGTACACGCCGCCACCCTCCCCCCTCTTCCTGCGAGTCTCCGGTTGTCAAAGCGCCGGCTCGAACTTAATTCCTTTCTTCGCTCCTCCTCCAATGCAACCCCTGTGCGGTGGCAATCAGAGAGCCAGATCGGTGGCGGCGGATCTGTATATGTGCACCGCCCGAGCCGAAATTGCCGCTGCCGTTCGCCCTGTGCGGTGGCAATCAGAGAGCCAGATCGGTGGCGGCTTGACATAAAGACAAACAGCAATTTCCTAACACTTATGCGGGAGAACATCCCGTTCCTCTCGCTCGTAACGCGTCCCACGGCTGTGACAGCCTCGCGAGGCACTTGTATAGATCTCGTCTTTGAGAATCAAGCATTGGTGTACCAAGTCGAACATATATCAGTCTATTTCTCCGACCACAAAGCTTCCTTCATGACTGTCAAGAACTGTTAGTGGAGTCTTTGTTAAAGGAATACGTGTGAAAAATAAAAAAAAAATTCTGTGATAGCGCATACATGTGTTGCTCGATTTCTTTGCCTCAATCTATCGAAAAGGTGAAACAGCTTATTTGCTGCGCTCAAATTTCGCATTAGGAAGTAACGTAATCGTCGGTAATTTTTTTCATCTTTTTCTTGAACGCTATCAATTATGCGGCAGTAGGTATAGCATTTTTTCTTCAGAATAAACTCATTAAAACGAAAACTAAACGGTTCACCGGGCTTCTGCGAATTCAGCAAGCTTTTCCCGTGCATGCCTAGTGTCCTAGGCAAAATCTTCACTAATCGAGAAATCGGACTCCTTTAGCTTGCTTTTTGCGCCCATGACCCGTTCTTTAATTTTGTAGTTCGTGAATTTGACAATTATTGGTCGCATTTTCCCAGTTACAGCCTCACCGATCCTGTGCGCGCGTTCAATGTCCAGTTCGGCTAAGGTTAAGGATATGCTCTCTAGAACAATACCTCTTATTTGTCCGCAAATTCTGCCCATGTTTCATTGGGTGCCTCTGGAACATTATAAAGTACAATATTGGTTCTGCGAAACCAATCCTCAAGGTCATTTAAACGGAGTTTGAGTATCTCATCTTGAGCTAGTGCTCTGTCAGCAATTTCCCTCACTGTGGTCATGTCATCGTGAACTCCGTCGAGCAACTGCAGTTTATTTTCAACAGCGTTCAGGCGGGCTAAGATTTCTGTAATATTTTTACTCAGTTCCTTCTGATTGGCTGTAAGGTTTTGCAGGGAATCAAATATGCGCGACTGTCCTTGTTCGATGTTGGCGGAACGGTCCCGAAGATTATGAAGCAGTGTTAAAACTGGACAGTCATAACCTGAAGCTTTCGGAGATTTATTAGAATTCGGCCCGGAATTCAGCTCGATATCCCCGGACAGCAACATTTTGATCACGCAGAAACACTCATGCACATGGTTCAAAGGCAGCTGTGGGCATGGGAACACAAGGAACCCGTTATCTGAGCGTTTAGAGGATGTGTAACAAACCTGAATCAGGCAGAAGTGGAAGATATCTGTCAGCCGCATTGTAGCGTTGTTCCCATGCCCACTGAACTGCTGCGGACGGTGCCTGTCGTTTAAGTAGATAGGGGTCGTTGATGTCGATGATGATACAGTAGACCATCCTGGGTAGTGCCGGGAACTCGCGCTGGCGCGGCAACTCGTGGGTCGTCAGAGGAACTGGCGCTGGCGCGACAACTCGTGGGTCAGCAGAGGATGCGTCACTTGGCGCTGGATTTTTAGTCTGCAACCCGTGTGGCAAAGCGCCATTGCAGCTCCGATAAGGCACCGCAGCGGTGCTTGGACTGGATACTCTCACGGGCTGAATCCGGCAGAAGTGGAAGATATTTGTCAGCCGCATTGTAGTGTTGTTCCCATGCCCAGTGAACTGCTGCGGACGGTGCCAGTCGTTTAAGTGAAGCGGGGGCGTCGATGTCGATGATGAGACAGTAGACCATCCTGGGAGAGCGTCTGGAACTGGCGCTGGCGCGGCAACTCGTGGGTCGGCAGAGGATGCGCCACTTGGCGCTGGATCTTTAGTCTGCAACGCGTGTGGCAAAGCGCCATTGCAGCTCCGATAAGGCACCGCAGCGGTGCTTGGACTGGATACTCTCACGAGCTGAATCCGGCAGAAGTGGAAGATATTTGTCAGCCGCATTGTAGCGTTGTTCCCATGCCCACTGAACTGCTGCGGACCGTGCCAGTCGTTTAAGTAGAGTGGGGGCGTTGATGTCGATGATGAGACAGTAGACCATCCTGTGAGAGCGTCGGGAACTGGCGCTGGCGCGGCAACACGTGGGTCGTCAGAGGATGCGTCCCTTGGCGCTGGATTTTCAAGTCTGCAACACGTGTCGTAAAGTTCCGTTGCAGCACCGATAAGGCACCGCAGCGGTGCTTGGACTGGATACTGTCACGAGCTGAATCAGGCAGAAGTGGAAGCTATTTGTCGGCCGCTTCGTAGCGTTGTTCCCATGCCCACTGAATTGCTGCGGACGGTGCCAGTCATTTAAGTAGAGCGGGGGCGTTGATGTCGATGATGAGACAGTAGACCATCCTGGGAGGCACTGCAGCGGTGCTTGGACTGGATACTGTCACAAGCTGAATCAGGCAGAAGTGGAAGATATTTGTTAGCCGCATTGTAGCATTGTAGCCATGCCCACTGAACTGCTGCGGACGGTGCCAGTCGTTTAATTAGAGTGGGGGCGTTGATGTCGATGATGAGACAGCAGACCATCCTGCGAGAGCGACGGGAACTGGCGCTGGCGCGGCAACTCGTGGGTCGGCAGAGGATGCGCCACTTGGCGCTGGATCTTTAGTCTGCAACAGGTGTGGCAAAGCGCCATTGAAGCACCGATAAGGCGCCGCAGCGGTGCTTGGGCTGGATACTGTCACGAGCTGAATGAGGCAGAAGTGGTAGATATTTGTCAGCCTATTGTACTGTTGTTCCCATGCCCACTGAACTGCTGCGGACGGTGCCAGTCGTTTAAGTAGAGCGGGGGCGTTGATGTCGATGATGAGACAGTAGACCATCCTGGGAGAGCATCGGGAACTGGCGCTGGCGCGGCAACACGTGGGTCGTCAGAGGATGCGTCCCTTGGCGCTGGATTTTCAAGTCTGCAACACGTGCGGTAAAGTTCCATTGCAGCACCGATAAGGCACCGCAGCGGTGCTTGGACTGGATACTGTCACAAGCTGAATCAGGCAGAAGTGGAAGCTATTTGTCGGCCGCTTCGTAGCGTTGTTTCCATGCCCACTGAATTGCTGCGGACGGTGCCAGTCGTTTAAGTACAGCATGGGCGTTGATGTCGATGATGAGACAGTAGACAATCCTCGGAGGCACCGCAGCGGTGCTTGGACTGGATACTGTCACGAGCTGAATCAGGCAGAAGTGTAAGATATTTGTTAGCCGCATTGTAGCATTGTAGCCATGCCCACTGAACTGCTGCGGACGGTGCCAGTCGTTTAAGTAGAGTGGGGGCGTTGATGTCGATGATGAGACAGTAGACCATCCTGGGAGAGCGTCGGGAACTGGCGCTGGCGCGGCAACTCGTTGGTCGTCAGAGGAACTGGCGCTGGCGCGACAACTCGTGGGTCTGCAGAGGATGGGTCACTTGGCGCTGGATTTTCAGTGTGCTACACGTGTGGCAAAGCGCCATTGCAGCACCGATAAGGCGCCGCAGCGGTGCTTGGACTGGATACTGTCACGAGCTGAATCAGGCAGAAGTGAAAGGTATTTGTCAGCCACATTGTAGCGTTGTTCCCATGCCCACTGAACTGCTGCGGACGGTGCCTGTTGTTTAAGTAGATAGGGGTCGTCGATGTCGATGATGATACAGTAGACCATCCTGGGTAGTGCCGGGAACTGGCGCTGGCACGGCAACTCGTGGGTCGGCAGAGGATGCGTCACTTGGCGCTGGATTTTTAGTCTGCAACCCGTGTGGCAAAGCGCCATTGCAGCGCCGATAAGGCACCGCAGCGGTGCTTGGACTGGATACTCTCACGAGCTGAATCCGGCAGAAGTGGAAGATATTTGTCAGCCGCATTGTAGCGTTGTTCCCATGCCCACTGAACTGCTGCGGACGGTTCCAGTCGTTTAAGTAGAGTGGGGGCGTTGATGTCGATGATGAGACAGTAGACCATCCTGGGAGAGCGTCGAGAACTGGCGCTGGCGCGGCAACTCGTGGGTCGTCAGAGGAACTGGCGCTGGCGCGACAACTCGTGGGTCTGCAGAGGATGCGTCACTTGGCGCTGGATTTTCAGTGTGCTACACGTGTGGCAAAGCGCCATTGCAGCACCGATAAGGCGCCGCAGCGGTGCTTGGACTGGATACTGTCACGAGCTGAATCAGGCAGAAGTGAAAGGTATTTGTCAGCCGCATTGTAGCGTTGTTCCCATGCCCACTGAACTACTGCGGACGGTGCCTGTCGTTTAAGTAGATAGGGGTCGTTGATGTCGATGATGATACAGTAGACCATCCTGGGTAGTGCCGGGAACTGGCGCTGGCGCGGCAACTCGTGGGTTGGCAGAGGATGCGTCACTTGGCGCTGGATTTTTAGTCTGCAACCCGTGTGGCAAAGCGCCATTGCAGCTCCGATAAGGCACCGCAGCGGTGCTTGTACTGGATACTCTCACGAGCTGAATCCGGCAGAAGTGGAAGATATTTGTCAGCCGTATTGTAGCGTTGTTCCCATGCCCACTGAACTGCTGCGGACGGTGCCAGTCGTTTAAGTCAAGCGGGGGCGTCGATGTCGATGATGAGACAGTAGACCATCCTGGGAGAGCGTCGGGAACTGGCGCTGGCGCTGCAACTCGTGGGTCGGCAGAGGATGCGCCACTTGGCGCTGGATCTTTAGTCTGCAACCCGTGTGGCAAAGCGCCATTGCAGCTCCGATAAGGCACCGCAGCGGTGCTTGGACTGGATACTGTCACGAGCTGAATGAGGCAGAAGTGGAAGCTATTTGTCGGCCGTTTCGTAGCGTTGTTCCCGTGCCCACTGAATCGCTGCGGACGGTGCCAGTCATTTAAGTAGAGCGGGGGCGTTGATGTCGATGATGAGACAGTAGACCATCCTGGGAGGCACCGCAGCGGTGCTTGGACTGGATACTGTCACGAGCTGAATCAGGCAGAAGTGGAAGGTATCTGTTAGCCGCATTGTAGCGTTGTTCCCATGCCCACTGAACTACTGCGGACGGTGCCTGTCGTTTAAGTAGATAGGGGTCGTTGATGTCGATGATGATACAGTAGACCATCCTGGGTAGTGCCGGGAACTGGCGCTGGCGCGGCAACTCGTGGGTTGGCAGAGGATGCGTCACTTGGCGCTGGATTTTTAGTCTGCAACCCGTGTGGCAAAGCGCCATTGCAGCTCCGATAAGGCACCGCAGCGGTGCTTGGACTGGATACTCTCACGAGCTGAATCCGGCAGAAGTGGAAGATATTTGTCAGCCGTATTGTAGCGTTGTTCCCATGCCCACTGAACTGCTGCGGACGGTGCCAGTCGTTTAAGTCAAGCGGGGGCGTCGATGTCGATGATGAGACAGTAGACCATCCTGGGAGAGCGTCGGGAACTGGCGCTGGCGCTGCAACTCGTGGGTCGGCAGAGGATGCGCCACTTGGCGCTGGATCTTTAGTCTGCAACCCGTGTGGCAAAGCGCCATTGCAGCTCCGATAAGGCACCGCAGCGGTGCTTGGACTGGATACTGTCACGAGCTGAATGAGGCAGAAGTGGAAGCTATTTGTCGGCCGCTTCGTAGCGTTGTTCCCGTGCCCACTGAATTGCTGCAGACGGTGCCAGTCATTTAAGTAGAGCCGGGGCGTTGATGTCGATGATGAGACAGTAGGCCATCCTGGGAGGCACCGCAGCGGTGCTTGGACTGGATACTGTCACGAGCTCAATCAGGCAGAAGTGGAAGGTATCTGTTAGCCGCATTGTAGCATTGTAGCCATGCCCACTGAACTGCTGCGGACGGTGCCAGTCGTTTAAGTAGAGTGGGGGCGTTGATGTCGATGATGAGGCAGTAGACCATCCTGGGTAGTGTCGGGAACTGGCGCTGGCGCGGCAACTCGTGGGTCGGCAGAGGATGCGTCACCTGGCGCTGGATTTTTAGTCTGCAACCCGTGTGGCAAAGCGCCATTGCAGCTCCGATAAGGCACCGCAGCGGTGCTTGGACTGGATACTCTCACGAGCTGAATCAGGCAGAAGTGGAAGATATTTGTCAGCCGCATTGTAGCGTTGTTCCCATGCCCACTGAACTGCTGCGGACGGTGCCAGTCGTTTAAGTAAAGCGGGGGCGTCGATGTCGATGATGAGACAGTAGACCATCCTGGGAGAGCGTCGGGAACTGGCGCTGGCGCGGCGACTTGTGGGTCGGCAGAGGATGCGGCACTTGGCGCTGGATCTTTAGTCTGCAACCCGTGTGGCAAAGCGCTATTGCAGCACCGATAAGGCGCCGCAGCGGTGCTTGGACTGGATACTGTCACGAGCTGAATAAGGCATAAGTGGAAGATATTTCTCAGCCGCATTGTAGCGTTGTTCCCATGCCTACTGAACTGCTGCGGACGGTGCCAGTCGTTTAAGTAGAGTGGGGGCGTTGATGTCGATGATGAGACAGCAGACCATCCTGGGAGAGCGACGGGAACTGGCGCTGGCGCGGCAACTCGTGGGTCGGCAGAGGATGCGTCACTTGGCGCTGGATTTTCAGTCTGCAACACGTGTGGCAAAGCGCCATTGCAGCTCCGATAAGGCACCGCAGCGGTGCTTGGACTGGATACTCTCACGAGCTGAATCAGGCAGAAGTGGAAGATATTTGTCAGCCGCATTGTAGCGTTGTTCCCATGCCCACTGAACTGCTGCGGACGGTGCCAGTCGTTTAAGTAAAGCGGGGGCGTCGATGTCGATGATGAGACAGTAGACCATCCTGGGAGAGCGTCGGGAACTGGCGCTGGCGCGGCGACTTGTGGGTCGGCAAAGGATGCGGCACTTGGCGCTGGATCTTTAGTCTGCAACCCGTGTGGCAAAGCGCTATTGTAGCACCGATAAGGCGCCGCAGCGGTGCTTGGGCTGGATACTGTCACGAGCTGAATAAGGCAGAAGTGGAAGATATTTCTCAGCCGCATTGTAGCGTTGTTCCCATGCCTACTGAACTGCTGCGGACGGTGCCAGTCGTTTAAGTAGAGTGGGGGCGTTGATGTCGATGATGAGACAGCAGACCATCCTGGGAGAGCGACGGGAACTGGCGCTGGCGCGGCAACTCGTGGGTCGGCAGAGGATGCGTCACTTGGCGCTGGATTTTCAGTCTGCAACACGTGTGGCAAAGCGCCATTGCAGCTCCGATAAGGCACCGCAGCGGTGCTTGGACTGGATACTCTCACGAGCTGAATCAGGCAGAAGTGGAAGATATTTGTCAGCCGCATTGTAGCGTTGTTCCCATGCCCACTGAACTGCTGCGGACGGTGCCAGTCGTTTAAGTAAAGCGGGGGCGTCGATGTCGATGATGAGACAGTAGACCATCCTGGGAGAGCGTCGGGAACTGGCGCTGGCGCGGCGACTTGTGGGTCGGCAAAGGATGCGGCACTTGGCGCTGGATCTTTAGTCTGCAACCCGTGTGGCAAAGCGCTATTGTAGCACCGATAAGGCGCCGCAGCGGTGCTTGGACTGGATACTGTCACGAGCTGAATAAGGCAGAAGTGGAAGATATTTCTCAGCCGCATTGTAGCGTTGTTCCCATGCCTACTGAACTGCTGCGGACGGTGCCAGTCGTTTAAGTAGAGTGGGGGCGTTGATGTCGATGATGAGACAGCAGACCATCCTGGGAGAGCGACGGGAACTGGCGCTGGCGCGGCAACTCGTGGGTCGGCAGAGGATGCGTCACTTGGCGCTGGATTTTCAGTCTGCAACACGTGTGGCAAAGCGCCATTGTAGCACCTGATAAGGCGCCGCAGCGGTGCTTGGACTGGATACTGTCACGAGCTGAATAAGGCAGAAGTGGAAGATATTTCTCAGCCGCATTGCAGTGTTGTTCCCATGCCCACTGAACTGCTGCGGACGGTGCCAGTCGTTTAAGTAGAGCGGGGGCGTTGATGTCGATGATGAGACAGTAGACCATCCTGGGAGAGCGTCGGGAACTGGCGCTGGCGCGGCAACTCGTGGGTCGGCAGAGGATGCGTCACTTTGCGCTGGATTTTCAGTCTGCAACACGTGTGGCAAAGCGCCATTTGTAGCACCGATAAGGCGCCGCAGCGGTGCTTGGACTGGATATTGTCACGAGTTGAATCAGGCAGAAGTTGAAGATAGTGGAAGACGGGTCAGCCGCATCTTAGCGTTGTTCCCATGCCCAATGAAGTTATCGAGCTGGCCCGTCACGAAGTTAATTTCTCTACCAACCTAATCACGGCAGAGAGAGAGCCGAGTAACCCGAATCCCACGCTCGGTACGCTTCGTGTACGGAATTTTGGAACAGCACAAATCCTTGATTTTGAACCCGTTGGAATGGCTTGGCGTACACGCTGAGCAACAAGTACTTAATTCGGTGGCAACTTTGCATCATGCATGCGAGGTTCATGACTATATTTGTTAGTACTGTGTCCTACACGGGTTTATTAAATTTGAAACTATGACAGAAAGTTGGGCATGACAGAGGCTAAACACACTCTGCAACGGTCGGACCTAAAGACTCGCAGGAGAAACCTGCGTTTGAAAATCTTTTATGGCAGATATCATTCTCATACCGTCATCAGTCGAGATAAGTAGATGACACCATCTTCGCATGTATCCCTAAGGAAGGATCACGTTTTCAAAGTGAAGGAACTTGCTTTTAAAGGTGACGCTTTTCGGTATTCTTTTTTTGTCCGCACAGGACGCGCCTGGAATATTCTTCCGCCTGATGTTGTGTTCATTACATCTGTTGATGATTTTTACCACGTCTTTGAGTGTATGAATACACTTCTACGAACTATTGTATTGCAAATGAAATCGCCCCTGAATAAATAAATAAATGTACTTGTTCACGGATTACGGAAGAACAGGAGCGAGGACGCCGCTGGCCGATCAGCTGACGCCGCGCGACGGTGACGCGCTCGGCTCCTTCTCGCTCGCCCTTCGCGCTGGGTCGTCGAACAGTGAGCTATAAGCTCTGTGGGCGATCATTGGACTGCTCGGTTCCCCCTGCTGTTACAGCCCGCCGCATTTTCGTTATTGCAGAATTTTAAACGCGATGTTCTTTTCTTCATTTTCTCTATTTCCAGCATCACTTTCCGACGCCGAAGAAAATCCAGATGCTCATCCATCATTAACTAAGCACCGGGCCGTGGCCGAAGCCACAGTTTATATCACCAACTTTCTTGCCGTGATTATTGCGCTGGAAATACGACGGCGCATTTTTTCTTTTTTTTTCTTCTACACTAAAGAAATGTATCTAGAAAAAGCACAATGTCGAAGTTCTTGCCGTGTGATCCCAACATATTGATAACACTTTCTCTTTCTTTCGCTCTCATATGTATATGTACATATGTCTCCGGTGTATTTCGCATTTTTGTGAGAAATAACTTTTGCTGCAGTACTGTCTAACGCTGTTTTGCCCCCCCCCCCACCCGCTACACACACACGCACGCGCGCACTCAAATTATTATCACTATTATTATCATTTGTTTTGAACACACACACACACACACACACACACATATATATATATATATATATATATATATATATATATATATATATATATATATATATATATATATATATATATATATATATATATATATATGGGGTTTCTTCAAAGGTCAGCACGCCGCACCCGACGTACCATATGCCGGAAAGAGACGAACTTTTTGGAAGACTTGTTTACTCAACGAGTGCGGCTGGTGGACCAGCTGAAAACCTTTAGTATATATATATATATATATATATATATATATATATATATATATATATATATATATATATATATATATGTGTGTGTGTGTGTGTGTGTGTGTGTGTGTGTGTGTGTGTGTGTGTGTGTGTGTGTGTGTGTGTGTGTGTGTGTGTGGCACAGGACAGGGAAAGCGAGAAGCAGGCTGCCAACTGTTACCGGAAGGGGCACAACGCCTGGCCTGCTCTTGGTACACAGCACAATCAGACACGCAGACACACACACAAAAACACAAGCACCAACTTTGATGTTGATTGGCTCTTGTGAAATGAACGTTCAGCAAGCCTCCAGGTGTGACCAGGGATGGCTTCCTTCTCTGCATCAAGCATGCGATAAGCTTTTACTTATAAGCTCGCACTCTACAATTATCAGCCAACAGTGATTGGGTCCACCGGGCATCGCTCAGGATAGCCACCACCACCACCACCAAAGTATGGCAGTTGTTATGACCCTCATCATCGGACGACGAACTTGACTCTTCTAGTCAAAAAGTTAGTTTAATCAATGTATGTATGACAGTAAAATCTCACGATTGCTTATGATTCTTTAGACAGACAGACAGACAGACAGACAGACAGACAGACAGACAGACAGACAGACAGACAGACAGACAGACAACGAACTTTTAATCCTGAAGAGCTAGTGTCAGCACCTCCTAACGGGAGGCCTTTGTAGCCGCTGGCCGCGCCCACGTAGAGGACAGAACGCCGTGACGCTCTGCCCTTTCCTGTGCCCTCTGGATAGCCTGGGATAGCTTTCGGAGTACCGTGCTTATGGCTTCGCTGGAGAGAGAGTCGTTAGGCAACGCGGGACATCGCCAGAGCATGTGAGCCATAAGCAAAAGGTTTCACTGCAGTCGGGACAACTAAGGTCCACATCCAAGTACATCCTACTGAGGAATCTCCGTGACGGGAAAGATCCCGTCTGCAACATTCTAAGAGTAGCTGACTGACCTCTACTGAGCGGGTGAGGCAGAGGATAAACTCTCCGACGAAGTTGGTAATGTTTAGTAATTTCGTTAAATGTGAGGAGTGCATCGTACTGCTGAATCCCTTCCGGAGCCTCAAGACCGTCGCGGTGCGTCAGTTCTCGCGCACGGTCGTGGGCCGGCTCGTTGAGGTTTGGGAAGCCCTCGAGAACATTCGTCCCCACGTGTGCGTGGAAACACGTGATATAATGAAAACCCGGGCAAGCCCTTTTCTTTAGAATAGAGTCCGCTTCTCGATCGATGTTACCTGATTCGAAAGCTCTGATTGCGTATCTCGAGTCGGTGTAAATGTAGGAACGCTCTGGGTCACACAAGGCCAGCGCAACCGCAATTTTCTCTGCTATACTCTCGGTGACGCTCTTAGTGAGGCCGACGAGCGAAGCACCCCCCACCCGTCTACAACCGACAATGCGAACACTCTCTTGTTCCCGTACTGCGCCGCATCGACAAAGACCGCGGAGTCTCTGTCACCTCTAAGTTTCTTCAATATGGCTCGTGCACGGGCTTCACGTCTACCCTTATTATGCTGTGGATGTACGTTTCGCAGGAAAGGCCTCACCAGGTAGGTCGCCCTGGTTTCTCGTGTCAATGTTATGCGCCGGTCCTCCATTATCCTAGGAGCCAAGCCGACCTGTTCGGGAATTCGGCTGCCAGCTTTCGTCGACGATGGCCTAACCACCTGGGCAGTGACCTGTGCCTCTATGATCTGGTTTATGATATTGTGCGTCCCGAGCTGATCTAGCCTGTCGGAGCTCTTGGTAATAGGCAAGCCTCTTGGTGCTATTGCGCATGAGGGTATTTAACTTGGTCTTTTTCCGTTTTGGTCCGTACTAGAGCTGACGCTACATAGTTAATATGGCTTACGAGAAACGCGTTGTACATGCGAAGGAGGTTGTCTTGACCTTCGGTTGGACGCCCTAGCGACTAATGGCAACATGTTCTCCGTCTTGGCTGTAACGTGGGTAATTGTTCTGGCATTGCATCACCTCGCGTCTATGAGCAGGCCTAGGATGTTAACGGAGTCGACTCTAGGAATTTTCTGCCCATTATGTGCCTATAATACCACGGGTTGAGGGGTGTCAGACACCTAACCCCTTGCCTTGCGGGTCTGTAAAGTAACAGCTCCGCCTTACTTGTAGACAGCTTGAGACCCGTGTCCGCGAGGTAAGCCTCCGTCTCGCCACAAGGCCGCTTTTAGAGCTTGCTCCATTTCCGCTAGGGAGCCCCCTGGGCACCAGATCGTGATGTCATCTGCGTAAAGTGCGTGACCCATGCCCTGGAGGCTGCCCAGCCCGTCGGAAAGACCCTTCATGGCTATATTGAAGAGGAGTGGCGAGATGACTGATCCCTGAGGGGTACCCCGAGCCCCGAATCCGTACACGCTCGAGCGAATCTGCCCCCTCCCCCCCTGAATAGTAGCAGTTTTATTCATGAGAAAGGACCTGAGAAAGGCCTCGAATATCTCACTTCAATTTCGTCAGCTTTCGGATACGTTATTTTTCTTACGAAAGTAATCCAGCGCTACTTTTTAAAACGAGAGCACAGAAAGACATGATTCAAGCATAGTTGGGTTCAGCGCCCGTCCTGTCATGTCTTTCTCTGTCCCCGCCTGAAAAAGTAACGCTGGATTACTTTGCTAAGGAAGAAAAATAATGCATCACCAGGTAGCCCCGCAACGTGTTTCGGATAGTGATGGCGGAGCAATGCCAGTACTACCCTGTCAATATTAACACCGGGTATCGTATACTATCACAACAATTCACTCACGCATTTGCGTTAGGTTGTCGTCACTCACATTGTAGTCTTTAATTTACATCCTATGCTGTGCATGTCCCCAACTTTTGCTATACGTATATTTCTTGCAGGCTTTATGAAAACTTAGTTTAGAATAGCTGTGCCTCTGTCGATTACATTTAATCATGCTGCGTGTTGTGATGGTTCTAATTGTATACCAATAGTCGCTAGTACTTAATCAGGAAGAGAGAGACAGCTTCTCTATATAGGAACGACAAGGTGTGTATGCGCAGAAGTACTGTCCTACATGCAAGAGAATTCGTGTCATATGCTTGAAATCTATGTAAAATACTTGTTCTCTAATTTACTCATAATAAATTAGAAATGAATGTGACGAACGTGAGTCGCCATGCGACAGGCGTGAAGTGGTGGTACATGCCTGCACTTTGATTGACCATTTGCTGCACGTACCTTGCTGCACGTACGTGCAATGGAGGTCAAAATTTTACTGACCATCGGATCTGCGATAACGTTGAATTAGCAGGTAGTTTACGACCGTAGTCCGCAATACCGCGCAACAGCCGATGTTGATCGCATATAATATTACACGCTAGAAATTCGAATACATATCCTGTTTAAGAAAATAAAGAAGCGTGACCAGCTTTACGGTAAATTTGTAAAATACCGTGACCCTGCTGATTTGAAGGCTTTTAAAGAGTATAGAAATAAACTAACCAAAGAGTTACGAAAAGCAAAAGATGCATATTATTTCCAGATGTTTTCTTCTTGCTCTCAGAGCCATAAACTTTGGAATAACCTGAATTTTGTATTGGGGCGACAAAGAAGGAGCGAGTCTATAGAACAAATTGTTTACAAAGGACAGAAGTTATCACAACAGGAAATGGTCGAACAGTTTAATAAACATTTTGTGTATCGCGATACCTATGTTACTTCTGCAAAACTTCCTGACCTTACTTTCCCTCCAAATCAAAACACGCTCTTTTTCCAGCCTACAGATGTTCATGAAGTGCATACAGTATTCTCTAGTTTTAAAAACTCGTCATGCATTGATCCTGATGGGATACAAATAACACCCGTAAAATTTGTGCTACATAAAATCACTGGGCTACTTGCACACATATACAACTTATGCATCTCAACTGGTGTTTTTCCTGCAAAGATGAAGAGTGCGAGAGTAACAGTACTCCATAAGAAAGGCAACAAGCTAGATATAAATAATTACCGGCCCATATCTGTTCTCCCTATCTTTTCCAAAGCTTTAGAGAAAATAATATTTGTACGTTTAAACTCATTCTGTAATAAGCACAACTTAATTAGCGAATCTCAGTATGGGTTTCAAAAAGACAAGTCTACAGAGTTAGCCCTACTGCATCATAAAGAATATATCCTTACCAATTTCGAAAACAAGCTCATAACTCTCGGTTTATTTGTAGATTTTAGTAAAGCGTTCGATTATATTAGCCACAATATTCTTTTTCATAAGCTCAATCGTTATGGAGTTAGAGGACTTCCTCTTGAATTTATTAAGTCGTATTTTCAAAATAGACGCCAATATGTACAGATAAATAATTTCAGGTCCCAAGAGAGGTTTATACTTTCTGAAGTACCTCAAGGCAGCATTCTAGGTCCTTTGCTTTTTAATCTATATGTTAACGATATCGTAAATATTCATTTAAATGTAAAATTTTTAATTTACGCAGACGACACCAGTATATTTCTAACATCACGTTCTTATACCGAGCTTATCACAACATCAAATGAAGTGCTCCTGAAACTTAGTACATGGTCTAAGCAAAACTGTTTATGTGTCAACCCAACCAAAACTAAGGCTATAATTTTTCGTCCAAAGGGAAGCACCTCCCCTTTACTACATGGCATAGCCTATAATAATGCTCCGATTGAATTTGTAGAACGCATCAAAATTCTAGGCGTGTATTTTTCTTCATCGCTGCTATGGAATGACCATATAAACTTTGTAACGCAAAAACTGAGTCAGATAACAGGTATAATAAGCCGTAACCGTTACCTTCTTCCTACATCAGTTAAAGTACTATTATACAACGCCTTATTCGCCTCTCATCTCAATTATTGTCACCTCGTATGGGGCACTACAACTGATACGAATTTAAAAAAAATATTTTTATTACAGAAAAGGATAGTACGCGTCCTAGCAAATGTTCCGTATGATTCACACACCGAGCATTTATTTGACAAGTTTAAAATTATCACAGCTCACGAAATCTATAGGCGTCGACTTTTGCAGAAGTTTTATTACATGAACAGGAAAAACGATCTATCCCTTGTTAAATTATCATGCTTAGAAGAACGTGTCCCCTCACGTTTCACAAGAAACACAGAACCCTGGACTGTGCACCATTTTAGGACTAATTACAGCTCACAAATGCTAAAAAACAACTTACCAAGGCTTTTAAATGCTTACAACAAATCTGGCATTGATATATATGCCCTTACCCCATCAGAATTTTCTCGACTAATTCAGTGTGACTAATATTAATGTTTATATGGCCAGCTATTTCAGAAGTGCAGTTTAGATGAGTTTTACAGCTTTTTGTTCACATTTATATTACATATATATGTGTATATATGTTTTTTTTGTCTGTCATATGTGAAACGTTTTGTAGCTTCTTTACGCACAACTACTCACTTTTTATGCATTCTTGCAAAACTGTGTATATTTTTTTTTGTTAAAAACACGCGGCAGCTCCGCGCTGCCCATGTCTTGTGGTCATAGGGGGCAGGGTGTTTTTTCAAGCTGCACTTGCAGCTTTTCTTCCCTGTCTCCCCCAATCTATTGGAAATAAAGATATATTCATTCATTCATTCATTCATTCATTCATTCAATAGAATCTCCAGAATGCGGAAATATTCATATTTTACTCAGACCTCGTGGTCCGTAAACTTCTGACATGAACTTTCACGCTTCCCTGACATTTGCCGCTTTTCGACATGCTCGTGTAACACCGCGTGGCGCCGCTTGTAAGATGTCCCCGGAAGGGTTTTCGGAAGTTTCCATTTCGGTGCGTATCTGCGCTCAGAGCGTTTGTGTATACCAACCAATGTAGAGAGCAACAGGGAGCAACATGGAGAGTCATGGCATACGAAGCGGCAAGTTCGTGTCCTCATAAAAGTGAGACTCCAAAGACATGCTTCCCTAAGGCACAACACTACGTGGTGGCACGAAATTTCCCGTCTTATCATCCCGCACCATCAAGCTCAGCGATGTGTTTTAAAAGAGCGCCAACGATGGAGACTCGCAGTGATGATGCATTCCTTCGCAAGCAGCCTGTGTTCAAGCCCGTCGGTCAAGCATTTGATGTCAACGGGAGTCCGCGCTGCGCTCGGCTGCTGCGCGAGCGCCAACGGCGAGGCTGTCTACGCGTGACCGTTACGCAGAAAAAGCGGTTCGCCTTCTGCCAGACGCCCTTGAAGCGCGTTTTCCGCCGCTGGAGTTTTTCCCGCTGCTGCGGGCTGGCAAGGTCGTCTACGTCGACCGAATGTGCAGCAGCGCGAGCCTGTGTGCCGGCTCCGCGAGCGGTGTACGCCGACGCCTCTGTATGCCGACCGTCGTGGAGAGAGCACATCTGGACGCATTTTGTCTAGCGCTGGTTCAGCCCACGTTGCTCTCCGAAGAGCCTCCATGCAAGAGCGGCATATCGCGATTGGTCAGATCTATAAAAATCAATCAATCAATAAACTAAGCAAGTAAGTAGTTCTAGTCTTCACTTAAGTACTTCTAATTGTTACAGCGATGTCATGAAACAACCTTGGGCATCTAAGCGCTGTATAAGAGGTCTGCGCAAAGTTTCGGCCAGCGAACTCCTCCCCTTTTCCTGCAGTGATAATTAATCTTTTTAGATAGCTTGCGGCCCTTGTAGGGCTGTTCACAGTGCGATTACATTCAATTAGCAAATTCCACCCAAATCACTTTTATGGCTTCTACCAGCATGTAAGGTAAGCCTCTTTAAAATTGCTGCACTTTTTCACGGTGATCGCTCGCTTTCTTCCCCTTGGAAAGCGTTTGAACGCCGAGGAGAGCCACGCGAAAGTGGCCCACCGGAGACTGCAGGCAACTCCTCACAATGACGCAATACTCAAACTTCAGAAGCTCTATCATGCTGAAAAAATATTTATGCATGCCAACCACATGGAACAAAGCAAGTATGCGAAAAATTAACTGCTTTATTTTTGTGCAGCTCCAAAGATGAAGGCTAAATTTAGTGATATCCTCTATTCTCTTAATGACAAGAACTGGAAAATGAATTATGGAAGTAAAGCAAAGAAGGGGGCTAGTTGGTGAACGTTCATGGTTATATTGCGCTCAGTTTTACACAGACGATATTAAGGAAGTGTGGACGGACGTAGCGCAAGCTACCATCTGGTTAATACTGTTAAAGAACGCGCTTATATGCAAGGAGACGTGGCGCGCGGGGGGAGGGGTATAAAGATATGACAAGTTGACGACATGTGATCATAGTTCGGGTCAGGCATACATCGTTCACTTGCACCCGTTCGCCCTGACAAACTCGACCTCAGCTTTGATAAGCGCGATTGACGGAGTGCTTACACACATTTATTTTTCGTTAGCTATGGCAAACGCCTCCCATATTTCTCGCTCCGTCTTTGTCCACAGTCAATGGAACATCAAACACAAAAACGGAGCGAGAAATGCATGTGACCATAATAACAGATCGCCAGGCGCTGATTGGAATCGTAAGTGAAACAAAGCAAGTTTCCCGGGTCTTGTCATCAAGGATGACGCGGTGGTGCCTTAAACTAGCAACGTAAGATTACAAGTTACTGTACTGGCCTGGCCTACTGCACCAAAATGTGGGCGCTCTAAGCTGACTTCCACTATCGGCACAAGTTGATGAGCCTTATCCCCCAGGAGACGTGCTCATGTTGGCTACCATGCCCAGCTTCGAGCTTTCACCGCGTCAACTAGCACGAATGACTCGAGGAGTCAGTGTTGTCGCAAGTGCTGGAGGCTGTCTCAAACGGTGAAGTTCATAAACTGCCAAAAGAACAGTTTTCATCGTGTAGGAAACTGGAGGCTGAGCTTTCAGCGCAGAAAGGGTGCTTTGTTAGAGGCTCCCGGATGGTAACTCCAACAAAGGCAAGAAATTACCATCTTAAACTCGCACCTGCAAGCCACCACATAATTGTGGCCATGAAGGCATGCACACGAAGCTACCATGAAGACACGAAGGCACGAAGGTACTGAAACGGACCATCCTTCGTTTCAGTAGAAGTTGAGAGCTTCCTAAAGAATGGGGTGACCCACGTAACAAGTGCACCATATCATCCTAAGATGAATGGCCAAGCAGAAAGGATGGTTTTTGAAACAAAACGAGCATTAGCCGAAAACAAAGACGGAACATTAGCGTATAGGCTTACCAAGTTTTTGCTAAAGCAACACACCACCATCTGCACAGCAATGGGCAAAATGCCAGCTGTACTTGTGTTCGGGCGTGAGCTGGATGCAGCTCTCACGTGCATTCAGCCCCAAGCAAAAGCGAACAAAATCCATACCAACTGCAACGGGAACACAAAGTCGAGAGTACTCGCTATCGGACAAGCAGTTTTCTTTTGAAACTTCGGAGGGAATGGTTTTGGAAAAGCTAGGCCACAGATCGTGGCTCATTAAAAGTCCTAACAGGTTAGTGTGATGACAACGTGACCAAATCAAGCCTGGTGCTTTGAGGCACCCCACAGAAGATTCGGTGACACAGGATAAGGGCTGTACAGTAACCGCGAGCAGTGTCCAGCTTCTATTTGTGTTTGCGATAAAAGCAGATAACTCCACGTCGTCACAGGCCACTCTCTAAGGAACGCTGGAGCCTTCGCAATCATCGGAGATCAATCCAGAGATTGGCACTGCCACTGAGACCGTGCCAAATACGACTGCAGAGTCATGCCCCCAGCGGGAACGACGCCCTCCGGATCACTACGGCGACTCCATCTAAGGGAGGAAAGTGTTATGTACAAGTGACGCACCACCGCTCCTTGGTTGGACAAAGTATCAGTTCGGAAGAAACAGGAAGCGACCCCACACCGAGTCGAGTTCCAAGAATTCGCCATCACCCACAGCGTGTCGGCCGCTGGACAGAGACCGGGAGTTTGCCCCCTCGAACACATGCGGCTCTCGTCTGCGTCTCTTGTAGAAAATAAACTCCTCTGTGTTCTGCCACAAACCAATACCCATTCCTTTCACGAATGAGGCCAGACCCTGTACGTAACAGCTTGCAAGAACGCGCATACACGAACACACAGGTGTATCTAAGTCAATGAGCAAGGGATCTGTCGCAGCAACAGCATAGCACGCTGAAGCGCCGCAGCGTTATCTATTAACATACTCCTATACAGATGGTTCTATTGTCACGGAATACAGCTGTGTTCATTGACAAGACACTTCATCACCGAGCACGCGGGTGAATCATCAACAATGGCTTGTTTATTCAGGTGAACTTTGCTGCTCAGGTCTCTTTAGTAGCTGTCAAGTTAATAGTGAGCCTACAATTGCTAACATGATGTAATATGGCATCACACTTCTGAACAATGATGTGGCACCGAATGAACGTACAGGAGCGCACCGAGCTAGCATTTGTTCATTCTATGTTACGTCATTATTTCAGAGTGCACTGCCATGTTAAATTATGGCTAAACAACTAGCCATCAGTATGTCTTGAGCAATTGATTACAATTACGACAGACATAAAAGCGATATGCACATATCATAGTTACTTCTTCAAGCGGAGATGCTTGTCAGATATGTTTTCAATAGAAGAATGTTTGCATGAAAACAAATATTAATTCATATTGCTGAAACGACACCCCATATAGGCATGAATTCACGTAATGTTTCCATTTCTTGTTAGTGCTAAAAAATGTCCCTGCAAATAGAAGTAGCGTTATGTCATTCATGCCTTAAGAGATGACAGAGCTTTACAGGGCACACAAGGCAGCAATGCCCATGCATAAAGGCCTGGGTGGCCAATCTGCTGCCCCTTCTCTATTTATTCATACCTCTACCAGCATTTAAACAATGTACAGCCTGTGGTCAAAGTGAATACAGGCATGCTTGCTCTCTCAGCAATGGCGACAATCAAGGATGATTGCCTTGAGACCGTTTGCTGCTGTCAACATCAATTATGCATGCATTCTCTTTTTATTCTTTTCCCTAGAGAAAAAAGAAGCTTGCACAGTCAGTGAGCCATAGCAAAGTAATGTTACTTGATTCCGTTGGGCTTGGCCCAAATGTCTCATTCTTGTAGTGACAACCTAGCTAGCTAATGCACGGCCACATTAAAAAGAGAAGTGCATAGGCTAACAAACAGGTGCACAGTAAGTGTACTTCATCTCAAAGCAAACCAAGATTATCAAGCAAGTATAGAAATCTAGATTAAGGGGGCGCAAGCGTTGAGGCCCCGTAGTACTTGGGGCCTCAACGATGGCATTCCCCTGATCTAAAGCTCTCTAATAAGCTTTGCAATGAGTGCAGTGATCTTGCATGTGAAATAGCTTATGTAGTAAGTCGTTTTATATTTGGCTTTCTTAATCAGTAACAGCTTAAACAGGTACACGACAATGAAATGAAATGCTGGCTCATATGGTGCACAAGACGCAAGTAGGGGAGAACATTTTCCATGCCTGCTGTAACACCAATTCATACATGCAGTAACTTGTAGGCAATGAATACATGTTCATTGTGTCAGTGCAACTTGCACCTACCTCTAATGAAAGCACATAATGTCTGCATTGTAGACATTAGTTCATTAGCACCGTGTGCATGGGGGCACAAGAAAGTAAGGGAATGTTTATTGTCATTCCTTATTTTCATAGCCAACAGACAGTTGCTTGGGTGGAGCTTTGTGACGAATTCATAATATGTTCTGTGGATATTAGCAATGCGGACAGGTTCTATTATCCAATCACCTAAAAAGTCAAATGAATGCACATAGCCCCGTAAGCACTGTGAAACGGAATGCAGAAATTTGTAGTTAAGAAGCCATAGCGACTCGCTCTCTGCGCTGAACGTAATATAGAAAGAAATTTGTAGTGGCAAATTGGGTGCATGTATTTCTTACCAAAATATTCACAGAAGCATAACTGTTTATCATTCTTTAAGCCTCTGAGAAGTAAGGATGGATGTTCAGCCTTGCTGTTGTGGCATTTCATAGGTTCTAACCCACCGTCATATTTCTAAACAAGCAATGATGAAATTATATAGTCAAGCCATACCATTAGGACAACTGACTTATTGCTTCCCCAGGGAATCTCACAGCCACCTCCCCGATTTCATAAATACTTAGACATGTTGACAACTTAGACATGTTGAAGTTAACTTCACAGCCTATGTTTTAACACGAAAAATAAACATGATTAAACCAACAGCCCTTATATCATTCTCTTAATAACTTGAAATACTAGCTAGCACATGGCATGTACTGATAGTATATTATGTATGTATGTTTGGTGTATTGCACAAATCATTTTTGTCGCCCTTACAGCCAAGCTGATGCTGCCTTTCTTTATAACAATTAAGCAACAATCTTACCTGGCGCATAGCTGTGAGAACTACAACTAACTTCATAGTAGCACTGCACATATACCTTCAGACCACATCGTAGGCATGCTTCTATACATACTAGAGGCTGGCCACAATCAGCATAATTTTGAAATCTAGATGAACATGGTGCGAATTCATGTGTATCAAATAAATGTCTGTTCCATTGAGAGGCTGTGTACTTGTGTACAATATAGTTATCGATTCACTACACTTATGGCAGAAGAACAGAATTCACAAAACAACAAAATCAAATTCTCTCTGAAAAGCTGCTTTTTGCCACTATTATATGCAGCAAAGTAAGACTTCAGAAAGCACGAATATGGCCTCGGCGCATTTTGTGCTTTGTATAAGAAGTAGAGGTGGCAGAATGTAAATTTTTTTTCAAACACAAACTGAACAAAAATAATAAGCATAACATATTGAACAGTGACACGACGACGTTAGTACTTGTAGTAGCAATACTTATTTCCATAGATTTAGGTACTACCTCTTAACTAATGCAAAAGATAGCTAACTATTGGGGAGAAAGGATAAGTTTTAAATGCAAGGCTACTGATTGTTAAATTAAAGAAAAACTACTTGAATAGTCTATCAACAACTTTAGAGCCTCGTTGCAAAGAAGCTTTCCAAGAAATAATGGGTGCCGTAAGAGCTTCGAAAAATGCAGAATAAATTGTTACCAAAAAACATGAAAGTTGTAGAAAAAATAAATCTAATGAAGGACACATTAAGGAATAATGTTTTGCGGACCCATGTAAAAGGACTTGTTGCAAGGAAAACACAGACTTGTCGCAAAAAAGATAAATCTGCTAGATCAAGACATGTGTCGTTGGCTTTTATGAAAAAAAAGCCTATGGGAAAGTTTTGTGCAAATATGGCTAAAAGATACTTTCATCGCCGTGCTAGCCTGCTAGCCTTTCGGAGGCTTGTCACATATTCGTTGTTAAAAAACTTCCACTTTATATATTGACACAAAAGCCTCCTCTGATCACGGAAAAAGAATCGGATTGTCATTTAGAACGTCAGGGTACTATTTTTCACATTACACAAATACTCGTAAAAGACAAAACTGCAAGGAACAGCATAACACAGGCATAATCCGTAACTGATTATGTCAATGAGTTTCCCATTTCATGTGGCAAAGTTGCATAGGGCAGATGGGACCTGACATCTGTGATTCCGAGATGCGTTATTGTATCTGGGTACAAGTAATATACAATTGATCATTCTGCGAATAAAGAAATAACAGGCATTGGTTACCAGTATGTCATGTCACTTCTATCTGAAAAGTGACTATCATTTCAAGTCAAAGTTGCATTGAGCATCATGTTTATGTGCCCGTATATGTGTATCCCATGAACCGTTGCTTCAAGTTATGACGAGTGGCATGTTATTCCTGTATGTAATTGTGGTTTTACACAATGCACCTATAAAACTTTTGATCAGCATCCTAGTACATTTCCTGGTATTTGCACACAGGCTTTCTGTCGTAACACCCTCTGCGCACCCACGATAAATTCTGCAGTCAATAAAATGGAGCTTTAGATTGTTTCCTAAACTGCTTTCATTCCAGCAAGCAGACGCCGAGCAGACGCTGTGCCACAAGTGAACATTTATGAGGGCGTTCATCTTTGCTGCTTATAAACGTGGCTGCAAGGTAAATGAAGGGAAAGTGTACAGGTGAAGCAAAGCTCCGCTGTCGCATGCATGTAAACAATGCTTATGCTTATGGCATCGAAACATTTTTTGCGTCAATCCTCCAACCATGGAGCATGTACTGACAGGATGTAAAGCACACACCGAGCAGACGGCGCCGCGCGATGAACAAATTTTGAGGGGCATTCAGGCCTTCCTATTAGCTAAGGAGCCCAGCAGCTTCTCCAGTGCTGCAAGGAACTACTGAGATGGAGTAAAGCTCACAGAACACATTGTTAGCGCGAAAGGTTGGTGTCGTATTCCTGGACTTCCGTGAACGAAGTGGCAGACTGAACTTGAAACATGTTTTATTGCATGGCAGCAACTTAAAGTGACAGAATGACAGCCAAGAAATATAAGGACAGAAAGCACACCACAGCTTGGCGGCCAGCGATTATATACACATAGTGGGCGAGGGTGATGCGATTGCAATATGACCGGCGTGACAGAAAGGGAAACGCTATCACACATGTACAGATATGCGACAGTTGGGTAGCGGCAGAGAAGGTGCTTTCCTGTGTCGTCACACGTGCAAAAAATTGCATAAGGAGCATTTGCATAGCTTACATTGCAGCAGATGACACATAGCACAAAATAAATAATTGCAATACAATGTGTTCTGTGAGCTGTACTCCATCTCAGTAGTTCCTTGCAGCACTGGAGAAGCTGCTGGGCTCCTTATCTAATGGGAAGGCTGAATGCCCCTCAAGATGTGTTCATCGCGCTGTGCCGTCTGCTCGGTGTCTGCACTGATACAACTCCTAAGCTGTTCCCTAGCCTCCCCTCTTCATAAAGTGTAAAATGTGCAGAGACAGCTCTGGAAACAAACGTGTACAAATCAAGGAATATGCTTTGATACAATACCTGTATTGAGATGCATAAGAGCATTGGCGACCAACGATGCTTCTGCAATGTTTATTACTTCAGAGCACATGCAACTGACAGAGAAAATTCACAGACGATTACGATACTCCCTAATACGAAATTTGAGTGCAGCTCTACAGGTGTTGTCATTTCGCTGGAGTGGACAATCAGTCTCGTGTGGCATGTTGCAAACGAAACGAAGTGTGGCGCCACTGCCTTACTAATCTTGAGATCGCGTGAGCCAGCACGTGGGTGACGTCTGGGCGTGATTCACAAAAGCCACCGCCAACAAACCTCCCAGATATTGCGTGCTACTCTGGCACCATCTCGCAGCTACCGTCACTGCACTTCGATTTTATTCGCACGCTTTCGACATACACTCCTCTGCTCCTCATGGTTCTGCTGCATGTTCCTCTCCGCTTTCCTCCTCGTGCATCTTCTCACTTGGCACTTTTTTTTTTAGTTCACACTGCATGCTGCGTTCGCTCTCATCATTTGCTGAACTCGTTCGCTTGGTTAAATGAGCGAAAGAGTGGTCCTCACAGCCCGGCAAAAGCTAAAGGGACACCAGCGATAGGAATACCCTGAATGCATGCACTATAAACCACGTTAAAAGATTGATTGAATACACCATAGACGTGGTCTGCAAGATGCCTCTGACACATGGGGCTGATTATGTGGGTCAAACTGACAGGTGCGTAAATGATTGACTGTGCGAACATCGACACAACTGCATTCTGATACAAGCACCCAGAGATCTTGCCATATCTTTATCGGGCGACCACGTTTCGCCGCTTAACAACTGTAATCGCACAGCGACGGACGCGCCTGCATGTATCCGACGTTTCTGGAAAGTTATCGATGCTTCTACCCGGCTGTCTGTTGTCGCCGAACCTTGTCGCCGAACCTAGTTCCGTACCGGCTTCCTACGTACCTTTACAAGCGTCGTGCGCAAGGAAAGGGCTGAAGCTATGCTGGACGCCCGAGTGCAGCTGCCAAACGAGAACGTCGCCATCTTTACGGAAGAAATGAGCCGTTTGTTCCGCCACGCCGACCCGGATATGGCCGAGGAGAAGAAAGTCCGCTTACTGATGCGTGGTGTAAAGGAGGAAGTTTTCGCCGGGATGGTAAGAAGCCCACCGAAGACCGTCGAAGAGTTTCTTCGTGAGGCGACGAACATTGAGAAGACACTCGAGATCCGGAACTGGCAATTCGATCGCCGCACGAACTATACAAACTACGCCGGGGTTCAATCACTGGCCACCGACGACCTACGCGAGACTATCCGAGCTGTCGTGCGGGAGGAGCTACAAAAGATGTTCCCATCATCACAGCCTCAAGTGGCTTCGATTGCCGACGCCGTGCGTGAGGAACTCCAACAACAGCTTGGAGTAGCCCCTGAATCGCCGCAGCCTGAGCCGCAAGCGATGACCTACGCCGCCGTCGCGCGCCGTCAAGGTCTCCCTCTGCGACCGCGCCAGGGCCTCGTCACGCCGCAGTTCCGTCGTCCGCCGCCGCCGCAGCCAGCACGACCACCCGTCGTCCAGCGCACCTACGCGAGGAAGACGGACATCTGGCGCGCTCCTGACCACCGCCCGCTCTGCTACCACTGCGGAGAAGCGGGTCACGTCTACCGACGATGTCCATACCGGGAGATGGGACTGCGAGGTTTCGCCGTGAACGCTCCGCGCCCGCAGCAAGGTGAATGCCCCCGGGATATCGCCGACTACCTCGCCGCTACTCAGTGGAGCTCTCGACGACCGTCGCGTTCGCCATCACCAGGCCGCTACCTGTCGCCGCAGCGCCGACCATACACTGGCCCAGCCCGGGGCCGGTCAGCGAGCCCATATCCGGAAAACTAAAGGCAGCAACCGATGGAGGTGCGGTTGCTGTTCATCGAACTGACGAAGATCCTCCGCCGCCGACGAAGACGACGAAGAAACCATCTCGACGACCTAATGATGACACGCCGCCCTCCCGAAGAAGTCGGGAAGCCAAGACTACACCGACGAAACACGACTTGACGATGCGATGTACCAGCTTCAGTTCAACACGACGCAGCCGTGATCCGACGCCAAGACCCAACTGCAATGCAAGACAAAGAACCACCGACCTCGACGTGCTTCTAGACGGCCACGCAGTCACCGCCTTAGTCGACACAGGCGCCGATTACTCAGTCATGAGTGGACACATCGCCGTCCAGTTAAAGAAGGTTAAGACTGCATGGGAAGGCCCGCAAATTGGGACCGCTGGAGGACACCTGATTACGCCGGCAGGAATGTGCACGGCAAGAATTACCATTCACGACCGCACTTACCCTGTCACCTTCGTTATCCTCCAACAGTGTTCACGAGACGTCATTCTCGGCATGGACTTCCTCAAACAACACGGCGCAGTCATCGACCTGAAGTCGAAGTCCTTAACGCTGTCGGAAGATCATGCGATACCACCGGAGAGCCCTCGTAGTCACCACGCCTTGAGTGTGCTCGAACATCAAGTGAGCATCCCGCCTCACTCCAGCATTGTTATTTCGGTCGGCACCGAAACACTCGCTGACGTAGAAGGCGTCATCGAAGGTGACCAACGTCTACTGGTAGACCGTGAAATTTGCGTCGCAAGAGGGATCGCTCGACTGCACGGAGGAAACACGAGTGTTGCTGACAAACTTCAGCCAGGAGTTCAAGCACATCAACAAGGGCACGACGATCGCATACATCGAGGAAATTCTGGAAAGCAGCAATGCGTTTGTCCTCTCGGATACCGCCGCATCTACCCCGACGACCTTAGTTCCCGAGCCAGACTTCGACATAAATCCAAGTCTCTTCGCGATTAAGCAACAACAGCTCAGAAGTCTACTTCGACGATACAAAGAGTGCTTTTCGACGTCATCAAGGATTCGACGAACCCCGGTCGCAAAGCATCGCATAATAACCGAAGAGGGCGCTCGACCTCTCCGCCAGAGCCCATACCGAGTTTCGACGCGAGAACGCGAAGCTATAAGGCAACAAGTCGACGAAATGCTGCGCGACGACATCATCCAGCCGTCCAAAAGCCCGTGGGCATCTCCTGTAGTCTTGGTGAAAAAAAAGGACGGAACCCTGCGTTTCTGCGTCGATTATCATCGTCTGAACAAGATCACGAAGAAGGACGTATACCCCATCCCACGGATAGACGACGCACTGGATCGGCTCTGCAACCCTAAATACTTCTCGTCAATGGACCTCAAGTCTGGCTATTGGCAAATAGAAGTCGACGAAAGAGATCGCGAAAAGACGGCCTTCATCACCCCAGACGGCCTCTACGAGTTCAAGGTTATGCCATTCGGACTGTGCTCGGCGCCTGCAACGTTCCAGCGCGTGATGGACACGGTTTTAGCAGGATTGAAGTGGCAGACCTGTCTCGTTTACTTGGATGACGTCGTCGTCTTCGCCGGAAATTTCGACGATCACCTGAGGCGGCTTGCGACAGTACTAGAGGCCATCAAGTCATCAGGGGTCACTCTGAAGGCGGAAAAGTGCCGATTCGCTTACGATGAGCTTTTGTTTCTAGGCCACGTCATCAGCAAATCAGGAGTACGCCCCGACCCACAGAAGACAGCTGCCATCGCAAAGTTCCCGCAGCCAACCCACAAGAAGGCAGTGCGCAGATTCCTTGGCATGTGTGCCTACTATAGGCGCTTAGTCAAGCACTTTTCACGCATCGCGGAGCCGCTAACACATCTAACCAAATGTGATGTCGAGTTCAAGTGGGAAACGCCGCAGGCCAAGGCATTTCAAGAACTCAAACGACGCATGCAGTCGCCGCCGGTACTTGCACACTTCGACGAGGACGCCGATACCGAAATCCACACTGACGCCAGTAGCCTAGGCCTCGGTGCCGTCCTAGTTCAAAGGAAAGAAGGACTTGAACGGGTGATATCGTATGCCAGCCGGTCGCTGTCAAAAGCGGAAAGCAATTATTCTACGACTGAAAAGGAATGCCTCGCCATCATTTGCGCTACAGCTAAATTCCGCCCTTACCTCTATGGCAGGCCATTCAAAGTCGTCAGCGACCACCACGCATTGTGTTGGCTAGCTAACTTAAAGGACCCTTCAGGACGGCTGGCGCGGTGGAGCCTCAGACTACAAGAATATGACGTCACGGTAATATGCAAGTCCGGAAGAAAACACTCCGACGCCGACTGCTTATCACGCGCCCCCATCGATCCCCCGCCGCAAGACGACGAGGACGACGACGCCTTCCTTGGGATAATAAGCGCGGAAGACTTCACTAAACAGCAACGAGCAGACCCGGAGCTAAAAGGCCTCGTCGAGTATTTGGAAGGGAACACCGACGTTGTCCCTAGGGCATTTAAGCGCGGGTTTTCTTCGTTCACGCTACAAAACAACCTGCTCGTGAAGAAGAACTTCTCACCAGTCCGCGCCAGCTACCTTCTTGTTGTACCCTCAGCGCTGCGTCCAGAAATACTGCACGCCCTACACGACGATCCAACTGCTGGGCACCTGGGGTTCTCCCGGACGCTGTCGAGAATACAGGAAAGGTATTACTGGCCGCGTCCGACCGCCGACGTCGCCCGTTACGTTAAGACATGCCGAGACTTTCAACGACGCAAGACACCACCGACAAGGCCATCAGGATTACTACAGCCGATCGAACCTTCTCGCCGACCATTCCAGCAGATTGGGATGGATTTGTTGGGGCTGTTTCCGATGTCAACATCCGGGAATAAGTGGATCGTCGTGGCGACGGACTATCTCACCCGCTTTGCTGAAACTAAAGCTCTACCAAAAGGCAGCGCAGCCGAAGTGGCAAATTTTTTCGTCGAGAACATCCTGCTGCGACATGGTGCTCCAGAAGTCCTCATCACCGACAGAGGAACGGCTTTTACAGCAGAGCTCACCCAGGCCATTCTTCAGTATAGCCAAACAAGCCACAGGAGGACAACTGCCTACCATCCGCAGACGAATGGTCTCACGGAGCGCCTGAACAAGACCCTCGCCGACATGCTAGCAATGTACGTCGACGTCGAGCACAAGACGTGGGACGCGGTCCTGCCGTATGTAACCTTCGCTTACAACACGGCAGTGCAAGAAACAACACAGATCACGCCGTGTAAGCTGGTTTACGGCAGGTTCCCGACAACGACGCTAGACGCCACGCTGCCCCACGTCACTGACGAAGAGAATGTTGACGTCGCTAGCTATCTGCAGCGCGCCGAAGAAGCCCGACAGCTCGCCCGCCTACGGATCAAGAACCAACAGAGGACCGACAGCCGACACTACAACCTCCGACGACGCTTCGTCGAGTACCAGCGCGGCGACCGTGTTTGGGTTTGGACACCAATACGCCGACGAGGTCTGAGTGAGAAACTATTGCGCCGCTATTTCGGGCCCTACAAGGTCATTCGACGTATTGGCGCACTGGACTATGAGGTCGTGCCAGACGGAATTTCGCATTCACAGCGGCGCCGCGCACGATCTGAAGTGGTCCACGTGGTGCGTCTGAAACCCTTTTACGGACGCTGACGAACTTCCTTATTTTATTGTTTTCTTTGCTACGCGTGTTTTTCTTTATTACTTTCGTTTGTATGCAGCATCGGGTCGATGCTTCTTAAGAGGGGGGTATTGACACGTGTGCTTATCTTTATCGGCGACCACGTTTCGCCGCTTAACAACTGTAATCGCACAGCGACGGACGCGCCTGCATGTATCCGACGTTTCTGGAAAGTTATCGATGCTTCTACCCGGCTGTCTGTTGTCGCCGAACCTTGTGTTTTCTGATTTCATCACGTAACGCGAATGGTGTAGAACTTTGTGGAAGGCACGCGGGTCCAAAGGATTAGTCTGGAACATTCGACAACTGCTCTATAAAAGCCGACGCGCTTCACCCACTGATCAGATTTCCGACAATCGCCGACTCTGTTCGCCGCTTTCGTTGTGCTATAAGTGTAGCCTGTTTTGTGGGCACAGGTTCGCCCAATAAAATCTAGTTTTGTCTTTCACAGTATTGCTACTGTGTTCTTAACGTCACCACCACGTGATAATATATTGCGCTTCATGCCATATCTTCCAGAGGATGGGGATCTGATCTTGCTGAAATGTAGTAACTAAAGAAAAAGAAGTCATGGAAGCCTGCAACATCGAGATGACCCCATGTGTCATCTATATCATTCAGCAAAGAGGTTAGCTTAATGACTTACAATAGATGGCATGGCTCGACTGGCAAGAGATCTCTCCACATGCGAGTAGGCTATATGAAGGTCTCATTTTCCAAAAAATAAAACAGTTGTTAATTTGCACTCGGGTGCAGTGCATCGTTTTTCTTAAGTCCTGTCCCTTCGTAAGTTTGCGCAACAATGTTATGTCGAGCCAACTAGCCCACTGGGAAATTTCCTTTAATTATATGTAAAACACTCTGCGTGCACATTCATATGTCTTGTTTGCAATGCACGTGTGAAAGACAGCACAAAAAGGATGCAATATTAGAGGTGACAAATAGAGATTTTTGGTACCAAATAGTATAGTGCCAGAAGCAAATTGAATAGAATACTGTTCGAAATGCGAATAGCCATTACCCTAAATAATACAAACTGATGTTTACATCCCAGTATTTTTCAAGTTAGAAAGTTTCTATCATATAGTACCTTAATAAGTATTGTATTTGAAAAACACAAATTGAGCATCACGAGCAAACAAGTACTTCATTCGCATACACAGGGTTCTTCAGAGGATGCAAATGACCACTGTAGATCCTGTATAGTGTGGCTACCTGAGTGACCTAGCCTGCTCCACTACGCAAGTTCTCACGTTTTATGGCTATAGTATGCCTGTCGCGGTGAAAATTTACCGTACTTTTCTCCAGTTTATTGTTTATGTGGTTGCGGTTGGCGTTTTGAAATGCCCGAAATGTATGAAACAAAAATATTCACAATTACAAAAAGTGACCACCAAATAGAATAGGGCACTATTCGGTGCATAACTACAAAGTTGCAAATATTCGCATATCTCTAGGCAATACCAACAGCTTCAAATAATGGTTTCGACACTTGCACAAACACTACAAGCTCCAGCAGCCAACAGAACATCATATATTGACAAAAGGGTGTTTGACGGGGCTAGTTGGTTCATTCTTCGAGAAATGTAGCACCAGAACTTAAGGAACATGAACACAGAAGGAAAGACTAGACGAGTACGCAGCTGCACTGTCAACTGATTTCTTAATTGAAATTACCACTATTATTTATTTCGTTGCTATATCTCTTCTCTGTCTGAGGCTGTCTCAAAACTGTGACTTCCTTTCTTGTCAAGGCGACTGACGGTGTGCTTACACATTGCGCTCCTGTTTTACTTATCTCAAATGCCTCAACAATCTCCCGAGTTAGCCTATTGTTGCTCTTTTTCAGGACTTGCACTTCATGAAATTTGGGGGTGCACGTGCTTACTTAGATATCTTGTCCCTTCTTGTTCATTTCGCAACGTTTGCCGTGCAAGGCCAGATTGCTGCCAAGGGTCCCTGAAAGTGATGATGCGTGCTCTCTTGTTCGATCATTAAGGCATCTTCCTGTTTGCCCTGTGTATTGTTTTCCACAGGACAGGGGGATGGCGTACACAATTCCTTTGACGCAATCGCAGTCGAATCGAAATGATTCGAAATGGAGGCCTCCAACAATTAATGCGCCACAGGATCGTTACTTTTAAACATGATTCTTGTATTATGAAGCCTTGATTCACATACTTGTTTCTTCTCATTCCCGCAGGCCTTGCAATGAAGCGGCAAGTTTGAACCTTATCCATTTTTCAATGAAAGCTTATGTTCCCGCAGGCATTCATTAATACATCGCCCAGTTTGGCTGATATATTCTTTCCCACCCTTCAGCGGTATACGAACCCTTCTTCACACTTGGGTTCATGTTTCGTATGTTTGTATGTTTCGTAGGGTTCGTATGTTTAATTGAGTTTTATTTGTGCTCAACAGCTGTTTGTTTTCAAGGCCAGTTTCATGTGCAAAAGAAAGGAATATGTATTGGCTCATGCGTGGCTCCCGTACTTTGCAACATTTTCCTTGGGGGTATCGTCAAAGTGCTGTCCAAGGTGTTTGACGGAGGCAAAGTGGTCAAGGTTTTTAGGTATGTTGAGGATTTTTAATTTTACTAATGGAATGATCTCCTGTGACTTACTCGCATACTGTGCAGGGCATTTTATCTGATTTTAAACAGCAAGGCAAAGGCTTAGATATTACTTTTGACCTTGCCAAGGATAAGAGCTTGCAGTTTTTAGATCTTGACATAACCCTTACTGACGAAGGTTCCTGCTGGATGTACCGACTCCGTGGCCGCAAGGAATTGTTGCCGTATGAGTCTACACACTCCAAGACTGTTAAACGTGCGACTGCCAGTATGTGCCTCGAATCCGCCCTGAAAAAATCGTGCTGTAATAAGGCACAAGCAAGCGTTGACAAACAGATTTATAAGTTGAGGAAGGCTGGCCTTCCCTGCTTGCTTTCAAGCGCAGTTTCGGAGGCGTTATTGAAAAAGGTGAAAAGAGAAAGAAAAAGAAGTGAAGGTCAGCAATTCGAAAAGAAAGCTAAACCAGTGGTGATACCATAATCTCATAAAGTGGCGCGTAACCTTAAACACATCGCCGTGACATACAAAATTCCTGTGGTTTTTTGTGCACCCCGAAAACTTGCTACTTTGTACCGCCCAATTGGTTCGGATGACTCTAAGAAAGTCGAGTGTTAAGTGTGAAGAAGGGGTCGTATACCGCTGAAGTGTGGGAAAGTGTATATCGGCCAAACTGGCCGATGTATTAATGGATGCCTGTGGGAACATAAGCTTTCATTGAAAAATGGATAAGGTTCAAACTTGCCCCTTCATTGCAAGCCCCTACGGGGATGAGAAGAAACAAGTATGTGAAGCAAAGCTTCATGATACAACAATCCCGTTTAAAAGTAAAGACTCTGTGGCGCATGAATTGCTGGAGGCCAACCAGATTAAGAAAACAGGGGACGCCTGTGTCAGCACCCCGTCTCTGAATATTTGCACAAATGAAAGCATGTTCATAGATAAGTTTGAGATTTAGATTAAATGTGATTCCCTTCATATATAACTTCAGTGTTCTCGCATGTGTGCATTCACATAATCAGTGTTCATCTTTTTTCGCCCCCCTCTCCCCATGGCTATTAATCAGCACTTTTGACTTCAATAAACAGTTGCAAGTAGTGCCTTGTCCTGTCTTTGTTATTTCCTATTGTGCCATCACTATTGGCGCTTCATCTATTGAAAGAGAATGCAATCGATTACCAACAGCTTGAGGACACCGTACTAGAGTCCTTTCGATCAACGTGCCCAGAGCTGAACTTCCCTTATGAGCGTCCGAACCACAGTCCCCTGTAGTTCCTCGACATTTTACTAGAATTCCAACCAGGACACCTACACTGGGGTTACGAGCCCAGAGCATACCGACAATTTCTTCCCTTCACGTCACGCCAATTCAAGATTGTAAAAAGGGCAATAGCGAGTGCAGCATTTAGTTCAGCACTAAAGAAATCATGCCAACATCAAAATGAACAAAGTTTTCAGCGGCAGTCAAGTAGGCTGAAAAATGGAGGGAAAAACATGCCGTGTGAATGCTACGCAGCATAGCTGAAGGCCTCGTAGAGAATACTAAAAGAAAACAAGAAAGCAAAAGCGGATCTGAAGTTGTGGATGGCAAAAACAATTCTGAAAAAATTACATATGTGCACGGACTGACCCACAATCTCATCAAGATTGGTAAAAGACACGGTGTCCAAGTAGTGTGCTCAGCACCAAACAAGGGAAAAAGTATGTGCTCAGGAGTGGACCAGGAAAAAAAGGAACCACAATGCCAGATCACGCACCAGAGCAGATACTGCGAATGTGTCAAAGGAGTAGTGTACGCCATCCTCCTGTGCTGTGGAAAACAATACATAGGGCAAACAGGCAGCAATCTGGCCTTGCACTGCAAACATTACGAAATGAACAAAAAGGGACAAGATAGCTAAGTAAGCACATGCACCCCCAAATTTCATGAAGTGCAAGTCCTGAAAAAGAACAACATTAGGCTAACTCGTGAGATTCTTGAGGCATTTGAGATAAGTAAAACAGGAGCGCAACGTGCAAGCACACAGTCAGTCGCCTTGACAAGAAAGGAAGTCACCGTTTTGAGACAGCCTCAGACAGATAAGAGATATCGCGATGAAATAAATAAGAGTTGCAATTGAAATTAAGAAATCAGTTGAAAGTGCAGCTGCATCCTCATCTAGTCGTCCATTCTGTGTCCGTGTCCCTTAAGTTCTGCTGCTACAATCCTCGAATCATATATTGACCATACCAGTTGTGTTGTCATCTTCATGCTTTGTTACATGCATATGGCTTTTTATCAAAAAATGCAAATTGTCAAGAATCAAACGGAAGTATGTAATTTTCACACATCATATGCTTATCCTGCCGTGCCACTGGTGTTGACACTAACAGTGTGTACCCAGATACTAACAAGAAACAAGCAGCTGAATTTCTTGCACATGCAAGGTGCTCACATCCCTCAGTGTAAACTGTATAGTTTGCTTAATATAGAAATATACCTCAGGAATTTTGGTGTTCACACCAATGTCCACATGACAAAAATGAAGAGTGCCCGAAATTCGCGTTCATGAGAACAGTGCATATAAGCGCGCCCACATTTCACGACAGCGCGCATGTACTCATGTAACTTTTAAGCTGTTCCTTATATTGCCCTCATTGATTACAAACACCTTCATAGCACGGAAATAACTTCTGAAAAACACACAAGATGCGTGAACGAGGCAGAAACGGCCGGAACCAAAACTCGCCTGCAACGCTTATGCACGGTTCACTTCAGAACATATGTATATTGCATGAAACGAACACTTATACGCCTAGCACCACTGCGACACATTGCACGTACATATCACAGTACACTTGCGCTTCGTAAAAGTAAGACCCGTAGCGCTCAAACGTTCTGTACGTGTTCGCGGTCACCAATGCGCATCGCAGCCCGCAAAACAGCTCACACGAAGCAAGACAGAAACAGCACATTACGAACGACTGCGATGATGCGACAACGAAGCTCATCCCTGCACATCCTGCCATCACTTCTGAAACACAAACCAGTACTGCACAAACTTGCAATCTTGGCATCGATGAAGCGCGCACACACACCTACGAACACCATATGCTGAGGAGGGCGATCGCAATCTTTTCATTTTGCCGCGTACCGAACTAGTGTCATCCTTAGAATTCAGGTGTATACGATGGCTTTCGCGTTTGTAAGGCACATGCAAAAAACGGCAAAACACACGAAATCGCCAGCCTAATGCCTTCCGACCATCACGTAAACACAACACACATCCGTCTGTTCCCTTTGGCGATCGCACAGACTGAAGAGGTCAGGAAGAGTACAGCTGCTTGTTGCGTTGGACAAATAGCTTTGCGGGTGCTGAATAGCTGTTGGAATGATCACAATAAACCATACAAAAAACAAACTGCCGCTGCAACCTAGCGGTCATGGCCTCCCGCTCCGCTTCGCTTCGAACCAGCGCCATGTTTATGCGGTCGCCGCGCGGAGGCGAAAGTTCACGACCGCATCTCGTGACGTCACGTCGGCCATTACTGGCGAACCGCTCACTTGCGGTGCGGCGTGCGGCCATGGGCGGTTTGAGCGTAAATCATCCCTAAGCACGCGCCCCGCAGCCGCCGCTCGTGATGTTGCGATGTTTGGCCGATAAGGAACGCACTCTGTGGTAACCGTGTTAGCCCTGCGGCTCTTGCACCATGCTGTGATGCTAAAAGCCCGTTGGCGTGCCTCAGAACGATTGCATGCAGCTGCACACGTTAGCAGAACCGATCGCGGACGGCTTTTCTCCAATTATCGAGAAGGCGTGCGTCCGGATCTCGATTCACGCAGTTTAACCAATTCTTCATTACCTCAAATTCTGATATAGCGCACAACGATCGCAATTATTTAGTTCTCATTTATTCCTCGAACCCTCATTTTAGGTGTTTAAAATTTGCGGCAACTTGGCTTCGTTGTTTTCCGCCGCGTCTAATGACTGCCATCGAGGCTAATTGTGCACGGGAACAACGCCTGCAAGCACCTAACAAATAGAGCAGTCTGCGCTCTCCTGAAGCAAGCGAGAATAGTGCTCGGGTGAATCGGCCAATGACATACGTATATGCCACTAATTAGAGCCACTTTTTATTATCAAGTTTGACCTCCCAAAGCAACTCCACGGGATAGGTTGTACTGTAGGGCAGTATGGGATTGAGTTTGACCACCTAAAGTTTCTTAACATACACCTAAATCGTGTACATTATTGTGCTTCAATTTAGGGATGTAACTCCGCCCTTGCCGGAATGCAGTCATCGCTGTCGGGAGTCGAACCGGAGTCATAGCGCTCAGCAGCGGAACGACATAAGTCACTGAAGCGACCGCCTTCGGCACGAAACAGCTTGCGTACAGTCTTCTGCTTTCGGCGCTCGCCATTTCTCAGGAGGAAGAAAGGAGGAAAAAAACTTTATTTTGCAAAAGAATTTGGGACCTCCCAGGCCCCTTGGGTTCCCGCACTACCCACTGCACTCAAACGTTCATGTTTAACATGTAGATGATTCTGGCAGCCCGGTTGGCGGCGATCTTCTGCCTTGCCGGGTCCGTGGAGCGTAGTGAGGTCTCCCAGTCCTCTCAGGTTTGGAGTGGTACCGGCCCGCCGGGGGGAGGTGAAGCCGGGCAGGCCAGGAGTACATGGGTGAGGTTTGCTTTCGGTGCATTGCAGAGAGGACAAGAAGGGGTGATGGGTCGGTTGTGGGTTAAGAGGGATGGAGTAGGTAGCGTGCGCATTTGCAGGCGGCGCCATAAGTGTTGCTCCCTGGTAGTCAGGGAAGAGTGGGGGGGTGGGTATATTTGCCTCTCGGCACGAGCATTCGTGATGAAGTCTATAAGTTTATATGAAGAAGTCTATATGAAGTTTATAAAGTATATTTCTTCCGGTAGGAGTGCTGGCTAATCGGAGATATTGTGCCTGTAGGTGTGCTTCGGTCAGTTCTTGTATGGTGTTATGCACACCTAACTCCGCCACCCGTTCGTTACTGGTGTTTTTGGGCAGACGGAGCGCTGCCTTGGTAGCTTGCCTGATTATGGAATTTATTGTTTGAGTTTCAGTCGCGCTGAGGCTACGATAGGGGGCAGAATACAATACTTTACTCATGGTAAAAGCTTTTACCACTTGCAGAGTATCTGATTCACGCAGACCGTGAGCTTTATTTGTTACTCTGCGTATTATCTGCGTAGTGGCTGCTGCCACTACGCGGTATTTCTGCCATGTTGTTGCAGGTAGAGGCCCAGGATTGTGCGGCCTCTCTACTGTGCACGTAGGTTCTGATAGGAGTATGATACGTTTTACCCTTTGGCGCGATCAAGAAAAGCTCAAATTTTTCCGTGAGCAGGTGAGGCCTGCCTTGGTGACTTCGTCCTGTATTAGCATTGCGGCTGTTTGCAGTGTTTCTTCGATTTGGGCGTCTGATCCATATGTAGTCCACAGGGTGATACCATCCGCGTACAGAGTATGGTCAAGATGGGGAATTTACTGCAGCTTCCGTGCGAGCGGAATAAATACTGCGTTGAAAAGGAAAGGGGACAGCACGGAGCCTTGCGGTGTGCCCACATTCGTTAGAGTGTAGCGGCATGTACGAAGGTTATCTACGCACATGCTGGCCGTTCGGTTCTGCAGCAAAGCCCTTATGTAGTTGTATGCTTGTTGGCCAACGCATAGGTATAGCATAGCTTTTAGGATAGCCTCGTAGGTGACGTTGTCGAAGGCCTTCTTGAGGTCAATCGCCAGTACCGCTTTGGGGTGCGTAGCTATGAGGGGGTCCCTCACATTGTACCTCATTCCCTTCCCGGGGCACGCACTGTCGAGACCACGCCGCTGCTACGCCGCTAAGATGCCGTGGCGCTGTCGTCGGGAGTGATGGTATGCACTCTTCCACCGAGTGGGCCGAGCCACGCGCCTACATCGCCAGCCGCAGGATTTCGCGGTGGTGAATGCGCTTCGCACAACGAAGGAAACGCAGTACACCGACGAGTTGCGCCGTGGTGGGTTGCACCGAAATGCGCGAGATGCTCAAGATTTCGTCGGTTTCCTGTTGATGAGAACCGTCGCGAGCTGCGGGCCACCGCTGCAAAGCGCGCAAGTTGCATTTCGATACCGATCGATGATGCGCCAACCACTTCGTGACAGTGTCGCACGCATTAGCCAACAGGGGCGCTTATGACCGTTAATAGCGTGTCATTACGATTTCTGACTCCACTGTGGGAAAGCTAGATTCACATTAGCCTTGGATATGCAGGTGGCGCGAGCAGATGCACATCAAAGACGTCCAATTAGCAGTGTATATATAGCCTAGCACACTCTCACATACGCGTGGAAGTGGAATGCGACAAGCCACAAGCTTCATGTGCACTCTACAACTCCACGACACACAACAAACGCGCAACTCATTGGTGGACCGGCAGAAGTCCTCAGTCAAGGGTACCTAAGTTGCTTCCGTTGCACGTATATTACAAACTTAAGTGAAACGATGTGCCGCGCGAACAGGGCACCCTGAACTACAGTGAACGGGAGAAAGCTGAGCTAGTTGCTAAGGATTCATTGTGCAAAAAAGGTGAGGCGCGTAGAGAGGACAACACGAACGCCGACTATCAACTGAAGGGAGCACTGAGGCGAACAAAAGAAGGAATACACAAAACTAATCTGCCCAAGCTCTAGAATGGTATCACCACGTGTCAGTCGGGTACAAGTGCCGGTCTACGTGACAGATCACTGTTAAAGACACACAATCTCTTCCTTATGTAAAGTAATCGAAGGGTAACTCACGCACGCACTTCCACCATTATAGATATGCCATGCCTCTACCATAAGACGCGTATCTTCATTCTTGTGCGTGTACAATATCGCGCATTCATCTAACTCTGGCGTGCAGTTACAACCTTGGCAATGTAGGGAAAGATTAGAAGGCGATTTACCGGTTAACGACCTCTTATGTTCCATTAGCCTCTGATTGATACACCACCCCGTCTGCCCTACGTAGAACTGGCCGCAGCTAAGGGGAATATTATAAAACACACCTATACGGCAGTCAGTAAAACTGTTGTTCTTATTGTGCTTCACTGGACAAATATCTGTTATTTTTTTTTACTTTTACCTGCTCCTTTTTCCTCTGCACGGCAGCGCGTATCATATCTAGCGTATTGGGAGCAGTGAAAGCAACATTAACATCATAACTACTTGCAACTTTTTTAAGCATGTGCGATACTGAATGAATGTACGGAATAGCCACTACTCTTTTTTTGGTATAACTGCTTTCTGTAATCACGTCAGTCCCCCTCGAAACCGACTTCTTTAGGCGTTCAGCCACAGTCGCCACTGCTGCGCTCGATAACCTGCTTCTAATAGGCGCCGGACCTGCGCATTAAAATATGCGCTCATTTTGTCCATGCAGGATCTGGTGAGAGACACGATATGGCACGGCATGGCAATTCCGTTTTTTACTAGTTTGGAATGCTTGCATTGAAAGTTTGACAACGGCTTCGAAGTTCTTGGGGAGTACTGCCAACAAACGTGATTTTGTTTGAAGACCAACGAAATGTCTAGAAACTGAATTACGCGTCGCTGAGGAAATTCCTTGGTAAACTTTAATCCTCCTCCATCAAGTTTAAATTGCTCACTTACTGAGGTAGCAGCGGAATCGAATTCTTCCCTATTGCAGAAAATCAGGTAATCATCAACGTAACGAAATATCTTGATAGCACAATCACCTAAGGCTTTCTGTTAGCAGCTGTCAACATTACTCAGGTAAATATCGCTAAGAATATGCCCCTATTCTTTTGAGCGAATACGAATGCCTGGTTTCTGCAGAAACACGCCATCTCTCCACCCAATGAGCGTCGACTTTAAGTACATTGAAATAATTTCTAGAAAAGCTCCCCTGGAAACACCGAATGCGTCAGTAAAAGCCGACTCTTGCACTTGTTCTTTAATGCATTCATTTACGGAATTTAGCAACCCGTCATGCGGCAAGGAGTAATACAGGTCTTCGATATCCATACTAAAAGCTGTACAATCGAGAGGATTTTCCTCTCTCAAATGCTGAACTAGTGCCTCAGAATAACGCAATCAAAAGGTGTCTGAAAAAACTAGTGAAGCGAAGCAGTTCTGTAGGTGACTAGCGACACACACCTGCCACGTCCCTTTCTCTGACACTCTAGCACAAAAAGGAATTTCTTGGTTATTTGTCATCGCCGAGAAAAACACTTCTAATATAAGAGATTTTGCTTTCTCGACATTAGATACAACCATATAACGATTATTTCTTGACAGGAGGTCAACCGCACGTTGCTTAAATGCCGAGGGCTTGAGTTTTACTGGCTGTAAATTATTTTCTATGGCTGATATCGCTTTTTCTGAAAACATGTCATCTGGCATAATTACGAAATAACCTTCCTTGTCAGATATTGCTGGTCTAAGTTTATGCTCCACAAGGTAATTAACTAACGGTCGAACAAGGTCAGATGTCTTACAATGAGAACTTGATTGTTTAATGCTCGCAATGCAATCTAAAATACAGAGCGAGCGTTCATCTTCCTGGACGAACCTGGTTATGCAGCGCGGCATGCTTGAAATGTCAACGGGTTTCATGTTAGGCTTAAAACAGTGCTTAGGACCTAAAGCAAGGGTTTTTCTATGGGTACTTACGATGGCGTCTCCAAGAACCAGTACGTTATTTGACAGTGAATTATCAGAAAGGTGTTTCCTCTTACTTTATTGAAGCTCAGGAAGTTTCATCCTCCACAGGAAGTCCGCGTGTTGCTCGGCTAACCTGTTCCCATCGGCGTAAAGGCGCGATCTCGGGATCTCGTACTTAGCACCGCAACACCATAGCCGCCAAGCCACCGCGGCGGCTGGCGCATAAGTCTGACGGGAATTTGCCATATCTAGAAAGGCCCCACATGGCGTTGAGTGCAACTGTCTTCACGCACTGTGCCTGTCTGAGGTCAGGTTAGGCACCTGCGGCAAGACCTTCGATTCATCTATGGTTTGTGAGCCATACTCAAGTAAACCTAGCAATCCCAGGACATCAGAAGAAGTTGGACTTGCCGCCAACTGCACTCAAGCAACATAGCTAACTCCTCCTGTACGAGAAATACAGCCACTGCATACACGTCTATACTGATGGCTTGGCTACATCAACCTGTTCCGCTGGCGCTGTAGTTATAACAACAATGAGAATAACCCAGCGGTTTAAAACTTTCCATATCAATACGTCTTCAGCTGCAGAGCTCGTGGCTCTCCGCGACCCGCTTCATGTGATAAATACCGAAAGTTCTCGAAAATGAGCAGTCTTCTGCGATTCAAGGCGGGCCTTACAATGTGTACATTCGTTGCTCCAACATGAAACCGACAATCAGCTAACGTGCGAAATCGTAGAACTTGTCCATCATTTGAGCGAAAAAGGCCATAAAATCTCTTTTCAATGTATACCAGGCTATTGCGGCATCATTGGAAATGATGAGGCAGATAAGGCAGCTCGGACGTCAAAAAAAAACAGTACCGCTGCATCCCCATCCTCTCTCAAAAACGTACGCTGTGAGGCAGATTAGCACGCACCCTCTCCTTATTTCAACTTATGTCAAGCTGTTTCAAAACCTACACGAGGTGAGAACGTTCTAGACCTTTTTCTTACTACAACACTTGAAACAATGGGTCACATTGAATACCTGGATGAATTCAACGACCACTATTTGCTCGAAATAACATTAAAGATTATGCCTCCCCTGACAGGTTTAACAAAGTAATTATAGAGGTAATTAAAAAGCAGTATTATCAACTCTTTGACATCTTTTTAAACGCGATTTGGACCGCATTTTTCAATATATCTATTTAAAAGAACTGGTTAAGAGGAAGCTTTTGCTCTGGCCCAACTCCGCCGCGGCCAATTCAAATACATGTAAAAAGCAGACACGCTTTTCTGAGATAACCCCTGGAGCGATTTTAATGAAATTTGTTGCATGTAAGGGAGAAAGTTAAATTTAATGACTGTTGGAAGCGGAAGTTCGATTTCGGGCCTGAATTTTGTTTAAAATATTTCAAATATTCGAAAGTTAAAAGGAATAGAAGCATGAAGTTTACAAATTTATTACAAATAGCTGTGCATCAAAAACTGATATTGGAGTTCTGTAAACGACATCTATTATAACATTCAAAGCGGACAATATCGGCATGTCAATTTATATCTGATATAAAATTGATACGTTGTGTACAGGGGTTCTGGAAAAGCTATATTTCCATATTACTAAACGTTTTAGATTCATATGTAACATATCAATTTTGTCCGCTTTAGATGTACTATTAGATGGAATTCACAGAATTGGGTATCATTTTTCAGTACTGCGTTACATAGTTGTAAACGTTATTAGCTTCGTTTTCTGAAAATTTTCGATTTTTGCCATATTTTAATAAAAAAATTGACAACCTAAATGAAAACTTCCACACCAAACAGTCACTAGAACCAAGTTTTTCTTTGAAGTGCAACAAACCTCGTCAAATTTGGCGCAGTGGTTGCCAAGAAAAACGAATTCTCCTTTTACATGTATTCAGATAGCAGCACCCGAGCTAAAGCTTCCTCTAAAGGGGAAAAAATAATTCGGCGGGTTAGTTGGCACGTTGTTCCACTCGTTACAATAACGAACTACACGTGCAACCGTTGGTTTACTTAAGAGCTTCAGTGCATGAGGAATAGGAAAAAACACCTGTACAGTAAAGCTAAGCGAGCTTTCCCAACTTTTGCATGGGAGAATTAAAGAAAATTATCTCAAGAAGTATTGCTCTGCTTTAGGCGAAGCTAAGGAGAAATGTTTTTCTAATGATCACAACAGCAATGTTTCTATTTCAGATAGGCAGTGTTCATCGGCTTTCAATTCATTTTTCACATGTGTTTTCACATAAGAAGACAATTCAAGCTTAGCTTGTGTTCCTGAACTCAATTATCAGTACATGGAACCTATTGAAATCACACAAGAAGCCCCCCCCCCCCCCCCCACTGTTACTCTCATAAACAACCTGAAGCCGCCTTCGTCATGTGGCGTAGATCGCATAAATTGAAAGGCTTTACCGAATACTATAACGGTATCAAGCGAAATTATGTGTAACATACTCAGACAGCCAGAAGCGACTGTCTTCTTCCCGCAGAGTGAAATATGACAAAAGTTATACTGGTATTTAAAAAGGGCAACAGAAAATATTGTGAAAATTACCGTCCCATCGTCTTGACACGCATTTGTTGTAAGAACTCGAGCACATCATCACTTCTCAGGTTTACAGACACCTCGAGACTAACAAATTCTTTATTCATAATCATAATAACTTGAGGATGGGCCTTTCGTGTGAAACTGAGTCATTTGAATTTACGACAGATCTGCACGCTAACATGAACAATAATGTACAAACAGACTGCTTTTTCGTTCGCTTTTGCAAGGCGCGCGACCGCGTTGCACACTGTCGCCTAATATCAGAGCTCTGAGCACTTAAATTAGGCTGTCTTACTTTGTCATGGCCTCGTAATTTTCTTTCCAATCATCAGCAGTTTACCAATTCTAAATAACTTCTCTTCCTCTTTAACTGACGTATGTTCTGGTGTGCCACAGGATAGCATCCTCGGCCTCTTACTCTTTCTAGCCTTTATTAATGTCTTGCCGCACAACATATTGCTACACGCGTATATTTGATTGTTTGAACGAGGCGCGTGGGCGCCATCACTCGAGAAAAGAGGAAGAACGAACTGGGCTCGCGCTGTGAATCTGACCGGTCAGCGCTGCAACCGCTGTTGTAAATATAACCTGTAAATAGTTGCTCGTCTTACTGACTCGTCATTCGCCTAACATTGTGGTGGGGGCTGCCGTTCCCCGTCCTCGCCACGGAGCTCCGCAGCGGCCGCACCGTGCTGCTTTCCGCCATGGCTCCCGGTGACGACACCTCGTCTCCTTCTACTCCTGCGACCCCGGCAACAATGTACGTCACGGTTACCAATCCCCGCGATCCTGCCATATTCTCCGGCCAAGATAATGTCGGCATTGATGACTGGTTCAACCTGTTTGAGCGCGTTAACCAAAACAACCGCTGGGACCCTACCATTGTGCTAGCCACTGTCGCATTCTGCTCCTCGTGCCTGGTTCCGGACACACCAAGACGAGATCTCCGGCTGGCGTGCTTTCAAGGAGAAGCTCGTCGACCTCGTTGGAAATACCACCGGTCGCCAGCTGGCTGCTAGAAAAAAAGCTTGCTTCCCGAGTTCAGTATTCTACTGAATCGCATGTCTCGTACCTACAAGACGTGCTCGCGCTTTGCCGGAAAGTCGATGAGAAAATGGCCGAGGTTGACAAAGTCGTCCACGTACTTAAAGGATCGCGGACGGCGCCTTCAACTTGTTGGTCTTCAACAATGTGTCCACCATCGACGTCATTTCAAGGAATGCCGCCGCTTTGAGCTCGCCAAAAGCCGCCGCGTCATTCCACAGTTCTCCCGACTCCCTAACGCCGCTGCGACGTGGTCTTGCGTTCACCTTACCGCTCCATCACCTTTTAATGAGCACGTCACACATATTGTTCGCCGCGAGCTCGAGGTACAAGTCCTGCGCCGTTCCATTCACGCCCACTTCAACCCACCATTGACCAACCAGCCCCAGCGATCTCCCTCATTCAGGCAGTTGTACGGCAAGAATTTGCAAACCTAGGTTTTCCTGCTGCCTGCTCCGTCTCCCGACCTGACGCCCGACAGGTGCCGACTGCTCCGCCTCACGGCGATCTGTATTCCCCTCCCAGATACCGCAACCATGCCAAGTGGAGAACTCCGGACGACAAGCCCGCTTGCTTCCGTTGCCTCCGCATTGGCCACGTCGCTCGCCACTGCCGCACCTCCTGGAAGTCGTCGGATTCGAGCTCCGCTTCGCCGTCTCCTCACCCATATGCCGACTGGCGCCGTTACTCGCCTCGCCGTATGCCTCCTACCTCTGACGTATCCGTCGATGTCAGTTGTCCTGCTCGCTCGCCGTCACCTCAGCTCCGTCGGTCCCCGTCGCCCCAGCCACGCCGCTATTCGTCGCCTAGCAATTATCGACCATCCCAGAGGAAAACCAAGCCATGCAGCTCTTGGTGGTAGTGCTTTATCACGTTCGTCCTGTCCACATCCTTCATTGACGCTCCTCACCAACACGAACCTAATTGAAGTAGACGTAGATGACGTTCCGTTGACGGCATTAATTGATACTGGAGCCCAAGTGCCATAATGTGGGCGCGGAGTAGCAGCCAAAATGCGCTGGCCGCTCAATGTCTCCTTCTATGTGCAGATTTTCTTCCTTGGCGGATCGTTAGGCTCGGTACCACAAGCTGCTGATTACCAGATATCGTCAGCACGAGTGCTTCCACCTTCGACCTTCCAGTGTAAGTTCTGCTTTCGTCACCGCCATGAGACCGGCCGCGTCTCTCTCTTGAACACGTCACACGCAACGTCACAACGGCGCCACTACTTAAAGGACTGGCACGGCCTGGCCGGCTTCAGTAGGCGCGGAGGAGCAGCCAAAATGCGCTCGCCGCTCAATGTGTCCTTCTATGTGCAGGTTAGTGGCAGTCCGTCACTGCATTGCAAGCTGTCAAACAACGGCTTTTGGCTGCTCCTGCCATGCCCGAGTGTGTTATATACCATTTTTTGGGATTGTGCGTACGTTTCTAAACTGCTCCTTCTCTGCGGGGATGTAGAGAAATATCCTGGGCCTGATAATGTAACTAGGCCACTCATTGCGGCCATTGCTGTTTTATCCGCTTTAGCTGAGTGCCGTCATGAAGACGTAATACGTTCCTTTTCGGAACTTAAAGCAACTAAAGAAGCCCTCCCTCACAAAGTGTCGGACCTGTCAACCAGATTGCTAACCTTTGAAGCAGTTGTAGAAACACTTAAATCTTCCACGCCTCCCACAGACATATCCAATATAGTTACTACTGCCGTTAGTACCGAAAACTCTGAATTAAAATCAAGGCTTGACGACTTGGAGGGTCGATCACGGAGGGACAACCTTTTGTTCCATGGGGTTGTTGATAACGCTTCGGAAACATTGGCACAAACTGAAATCCTTGTCCGCGATCTTATTAAAAACCATGTAAAATTAAGAATATCTGATGAAGCGATTGCTAGGACACATCGTCTTGGTTCTTTTGTGATCGTCAAGACTCGCCCCATTATTATAAAGCTTTCATCATTCAAAACAAGAGAAAAGATCCTGTCTCTGAAAGGCCTACTAAAGGCCACAAAAGTATCGCTGGGAAAAGATTTCTGAAGGGCTACACGCCAATTTCGAAAGAAACTAATTGAATTCGGAAAAGCCAGCGGGCAATCATTTTCTTTGCGGACAAGTAAATTAGTCATGAACAAAAAAAACTATGTGTATTCTTCTGTCACCGATACTATCTGTGAACTTCATTCTTCCGATTTCGCCGCTGAAGTAAATAGCGATACCACAGGCCTTAACAATCCTTCCTCTTAGTCTGCATAGCTATCTTCGCGTCGACCTTGTCAAAATAGCGTGTCTCTTCTTTTCACTAATGTGCGTATCTTCAACTATCGATTCTTGCTCCGCTGACGTCAATGTCCTTACTGAAACTTGATTTTCCGCGAAAGTAAATAACATTGAAATATTCGACTGTCAAAGTGGTTATAACATCTACAGGTGCGACCGCGATATCCGGTCAGGAGGGGGCGTTTTGATTGCCATCAAAGATAACCTGAATTCATCTATTTTTGACATTACATCACCCCTAGAATTAGTGTGTGGGCTCGTGAGCATTTCAGACCGTCCCTTTATATTCTGTGCATGTTATAGGCCACCAAATTCGTCCTCTACATTTTGTTCAGATTTCCATGATGTCCTTAACAAATTGATTATTAGGTTTCCGAACTCTCCGGAATTTATTTTGGGGGACTTCAATATTCCTGATATAATATGGGAGACTGACTGTGTAAATTTTAAGTGTACTGCAGCCGAGTCCACTGAATTCTTAAATTTGTGCTTTGACTTCAACTTAACACAGCTGGTCCACAAACCAACCCGAGTCACTCCAACATCTTCTAACATACTAGACCTAGTGCTGTCTACTGCCCCCGACCAAGTTTCCTCCTTAATTTATCTTCCTGGGATAAGTGATCATTCATTACTGCAGTTTGATTTAAAAACACGCTTTTCTTACGCAAAGAAGGTTTAGACAATTACAGATTATTCCAAAGCTGATATTTCCGCAATTACGCAAGAAATAGAGCATTTTATGGATGCAGTGATGCCCGATTTCGATCAATGAACACTTGAAGAAAACTGGTCCCTTTATAAGTGCAAACTGTTATTCCTAATTCGAAAATATGTTCCCCAACGAAAAGTACACTGTAGTTCCCAGTCGCCTTGGTTTACCGCCGCCTTGCGCCGTCTTCGGAACAAGCAAAAACGGTTATTTCGTTCCGCAAAAAAGAAAATATAACAACCCGATTTGTTGGTCCGAATACCACCGCATCAACGATGAATATTCTAGCGCCAATTGCCAAGCTAAGCAAATCTTTTTCAACATTACATTACCATCATGCTTACATGTCAACCCACGTAAATTCTGGAATGTTGTTCGTGGTAATACACCAGCCACAACACACTTGTCCCAATCTAATACCCCTGTTCAAAGCGATCAGTGTTGCACAACTTTTAATAATGTCTTTGCTTCTTTTTTTCATGACGCTGCACCTATGCTTTTGCCCCCTTCAACGAAAGTTTATGATACACCAGTGGATTCAATTCTTATAGAATGAGTGGGCATTAGAAAACTAATTGGTAATTTGAAAATATCTTTGCCTGCGGGTTCAGATGAAATTAATTCAAAAATACTCAAGTGTACCGAACTGTATTCATCAATTATTATTTCTAGGATATTCCAACAATCATTACACTGCTCATCACTACTAAGCGACTGGAAGGTGGGGAAGGTGGTTCCTGTTCACAAATCAGGTAACACACATTGTCCCGAAAACTACCGTCCCATATCACTAACCAGCATTTCCTGTAAGATTCTGGAGCATACAATATATTCCCACATGGTTGATTTTCTTGAGACGAACTCTTTTTTTTAACAACAGCCAGCATGGCTTTAGGAAATCCGTCTCCTGCGAAACGCAACTAGCTTGCTTTACTAACGACCTCTTTTTTAACCTCGACTTAGAATTTGACAACGATTGCATCTTTATCGATTTCGCTGAAGCCTTCAATACCGCCCCCATCCCATAACCTACTAATCCATAAACTTAGTCTTCTTAACATTGACCCGCTAGTACTGGAGTGGATTAAAACTTCTTTTCTAATAGAACACAATACGTAATCGCGAACAATTCATCGTCTGCGCCCGTCGCGGTAACGTCAGGCGTGCCGCAAGGGTCGGTTCTCGGTCCTCCACTTTTTCTAATCTATATTAATGATCTTGCATCCTATGTGAAATTTTCAACTATTACGCTTTTTGCTGATGACTGCGTTATATATCATAAAATTACTGACCTCAATGGTTCTCGTACACTTCAAGACGACATTAATAAAGTTCTGTTATGGTATAACAAGTTGTCTATGAAGCTTAACTTAAGCAAATGTAAATGCATGCGCGTATCACAGCGTAAGAATACTAATCAGCGTACATATTTCCTCACTAATAGCCCTCTCTGAGTTGTCTCATCGCACAAATATCTTGGACTAAACATCACCAGCAACCTTTCCTGGCACATGCATGTCGACATTATATGTAGCAATGCCAATGGCATGTTGGGCTATTTGCGCCAAAACTTCTCATCCGCACCATCGTCACTGAAACTAACTCTCTACAAAACATTAGTTCGCTCCAAACTAGAATACACATGCGCCATTTGGGACCCGGCTAACATTGCACTCATAGACAGCATAGAAGGCATTCAAAATCGTGCAGCGCATTTCATCTTATCAAAATCCTCCCGACATGCTAGCGTTACCTCAATGAAAACAACACTTAACTTTTCAGAACTTTCTTTACGTCGTAGATGCTTCCGCCTTTCGCTATTCTATAAACTCTACCACCCCAACCCTTTGTTGACAGAACAGCTTATCACGCAGCAGTCATACATATAATCTCGCTCTGACCACAGTTTCAAAGTTTGTGTGCCGTCTTCACGTACTAAACTTTGTAGTAATGCATTCATCCCTAGCACAAGAAAAGATTGGAACCACCTTCTCGCCACCGTTGCAGCCATCCTGGATACCTTCACCTTCAAAACCAGCATTCATGAAATGCCACGTTGAATATGTTTGTATTTTGCACAATTTTTTTTGGTATGTACACCCATTCCTTTCTGTAATGCCTTCGGGCCTTAAAAGTACCTTAAATAAATAAATTAATTAATGAATAAATAAATAAATGAGCGCTAATGTATGTCGTCACCTCAAAAAAAGTTCTTCCGCCTACCATCACTCGAGCCGTGCTTATCGCCAACGGCGCCACTGTTGCGGTCAGGGGTATGTGCACCGCTCGCATAGGAATTGCTGGCCGCCAAGTTCCAGTTCTGTTCACCGTGCTGGCCAGTTGCCCTCATGATCTATTTTTCGGGCTCGACATTCTGACGACGCATTCCACCCTCATCGACTGTTCCACCGGTACGCTATGCCTCGAGCTTCTTCTTCTTTCAGACGTTCACCCCGAAGAAGCGAACACCCTCTGCACTACAGCATTTGTTCGCTACCTCCAAAAACCCTAACCTTCGTCGAATTGGCCTCCACGGCAACAGTGCCCGATGGCCACTATGTCGTCGCACCTATTCGTGATGTCCTCCTGGCGCGCGACATCTCTGTGCCACACTCCGTCGTAACCCTTGCCGCTAATCACCGTGTGTCTCCCCGTTATAAATTTTGGCTTGACGAAGCAAGTGTTACCTGAAGGCATAGCGGTGACCGCGCTCCAGTCAGTGACAGACGACCACGTCACTGCTTTTGCAGCCGACACGTCTCCAGATCCTCCTGATTACCCGCATGATGCCTTGAACCTCGACGGACAATTACGTCCCATGGCCGCTCCAGGCCTCGCACCTGACCAAGCAGCCACCCTATATCGCCTTTCGCTTTCCTAGCGCGACATATTTAACCCTGACAATCGACCACTTGGTCAGACGTCCCTTGTTAAGCATCGAATAAATACTGGTGATGCAGTTCCCATTCACCGCCGATCATATCGCGTGTCCACGGCAGAGCGGTAAGTTATGCAGCAGGAAGTACACAAGATGCTCACCAAAGGTATTGTTGAGCCCTCGTCGAGTCCTTGGGCGTCGCCGGTCGTGCTCGTCAAAAAGAAAGATGGCTCGTGGCGTTTCTGCGTTGATTACCGCCCCCACCTCAACCGAATTACTAAAAAGGACGTTTACCCTTTACCAAGAATCGACGATGCCCTTGATTGTCTTCACGGTGCCAAATACTTTACGTCCATCGACCTTCGGTCTGGTTATTGGCAGATTTCCGTCGATGAGCAAGACCAAGAAAGGACCCCTTTCGTCACTCCACATGGCCTCTACCAATTCAAGGTTATACCGTTCGGTTGATGCACTGCCTCCGCCACGTTCGAATGGCTGACCGACTCTCTGCTTCAAGGTTTCAAATGGTCAACTTGCAATTGTTACCTCGACGACCGTCCTTGTGTTTTTTCTTACATTTGAGACGCACCTTGAGCGCGTCAGAGCTATCCTTGACGTCTTCCACAAGGCTGGGCTCGAATTAAACTCATCGAAGTGCCACTTCGGGCGCCGACAGATTACAGTGCTAGGCCATCTCGTCGATGCTTCCGGAGTACAACCCGACCCGGAGAAGGTTCGAGAAATAACGGCTATTCTTTTACCTCAGCCTCTCAAAGATGTCCAGAGTTTTGACGTCCGGATTTCCGGCGGTTTGTGAAAGATTTCGCAGCAATCGCTCGACCACTCACTGAACTACTGAAGAAAGGCGTGCCTTTCACGTGGGGTTCCGCTCAGGCTGCCGCATTTTCAGGCCTTATTACGATTCTCACCAATCCACCGGTCTTGGCCCACTTTGAGCCGTCCGCACCTACAAAGGTCCGAACCGATGCCAGTGGTTATGGGATCGGCGCCGTCTTATCGCAACGCCAGCACGGATACGACCGCGTTATAGCCTACGGTAGCTGGTTCCTCACAACTGCAGAGCGTAACTATTCGATCACCCAGCGGAAATGTCTCGCTCTCGTCTTGGCTCTTTCAACGTTCCGACCATACTTACATAGCAAGCCCTTCTCAGTAATCACAGACCATCATGTGCTCTGTTCGCTTTCGTCGCTCAAGGATCCTACTGGCCGTCTCGGTCGTTGGGCCGTCCGACTACAAGAATATCCCTACACAGTGACTTATAAATCGGGACGCCAACACCAGAACGCAGATTGCCTCTCTCGCTACCCAGTCGAAGACGCGACCTCTACGTCTGATACTGACACCGACCGACGCCTGTGTTCTCTCTGTTTTTTCCGATGCTCCATGTCACCGACGAGCAGCTCCGTGACCCGTCCTTGCGTATCATCATTGACCGCCTGGAATCTTCACTTGCTGACAGTTCCCTTCGCTTATTCACACTTCAAGATTGCGTACTCTACCGCCACAACGTTCACCCCGACGGCCCTGCATTACTACTTGTGATCCCTAAACACCTTCGCTCGGCTGTTCTTCACGAGCTCCTCGACTTCCCCACTGCCGGTCACCTGGGTGTGTCACGTACCTACGACCGGATTCGCCGACGCTTCTTTTAACCAGGGCTTGCTCGCTCCATTTGAAGATACGTAGCTGCGTGTCAGAAATGCCGTGACGCAAGACACCATCGACGTTCCCTGCTGGGTACCCTCAACCACTCGACATTCCCCCCAGAACCATTCTTTCGGGTTGGTTTGGACTTACTTGGCCCTTTTCCTATTTCTACCTCTGGTAACAGGTGGATCGCTGTGGCAACGGATTACGACACGCGCTATAACATTCCACGAGCGCTTCCTACAAGCGCCACAGATGTCGCCGATTTCCTTCTACGCGACGTGATTTTATGACATAGAGCTCAGCGACAACTTCTCACAGACCGTGGCCGGACATTCCTATAAAAAGTTATCGCGGACATCCTGCATTCCTGTGTCACGAGGTACAAGCTATCCACGTCATACCATCCGCAAACAAATGGCTTTACGGAGCGTCTCAATCGCACTCTCACAGACATGCTCGCGAAATATCGCTCTTCAGACCACAGTGACTGGGACCTCGCTCAACGGTTTGCCACATTTGCTTATAATTCCTCGCGCCACGACACAGCCGGTTATTCCCCATTTTTCCTTCTGTTCGGTCGAGAACCAGCACTGCCCCTCGACACAACCCTCCCTGTTAACGCGGCACCGACCAGTGAATGTGCACTTGACGCCATCGCCCGCTGTGCCCACGCAAGAGGAATTGCCCGTGACCGCCTTCTGAAATCCCAAGAGAGTCATAGGCGTTTCTACGACCGGCGACACCGAGACGTGCACTTCCCGCCTGGTTCTTTGGTGGCTTTATGGTCTCGGTCGCGTCAGGTCGGCCTGTCAGAAAAACTGCTGTCTCGTTACACAGGCCCATACCGAATGCTTCGTGCCGTGACTCCCGTCACCTACGAGATCGCCCCTGACGCCCCATCTGCTTCCCAATCAAGGGATATCGTGCACGTTACACGACTCACCAGCAGTATCACCTCCCAGTGATGACATTAAGACGATCCGGGACGTCGCTTCTACCGCCGGGGGATTATGCTACACGCGTGTGATATTTGATTGTTTGAACGAGGTGCGTGGGCGCCATCGCTCGAGAAAAGAGCAAGAAGAACTAACTGGGCTCGCGCTGTGAATCTAAACAGTCAGCGCTGCAACCGCTGTTGTAAATATAATCTGTAAAAAGTTGCTCGTCTTACTGGCTCGTCCTTCACGCAACAATATTTCCCATTTCGACGGGGGCGAAATGTGAAAACACCCGTGCACTTAGATTTAAGTGCACGTTAAGGAGACCCAATTATTCCGGAGCCCCCCACTACGGCGTGCCGCATAATCAAGTCGTGGTTTTTGCACATAAAACTCCATAATTCAATTATTTTTTTTAATATCTTGCAGTATAAGAGTCCTTACCGACGATTGGATAATAGATGGCTAAATCATAAGGAGAGATGACAACGTGCCTCTTCAAAGCGAGCTCGAATATGTTAATTTTTGGTGCAGTAAATGGCTAATAACGTTAAATATTTATAACTGTGAGGTAATGTCATTTACCGGAAATCCAACTATTTCGCAATATTTTATCGCGTTAATAATTACATTGTATCAGTGGTCGCACAACAAAAGTACCTAAGCATTTTCTTCATGCCGAATCTTTCTTGGTCCGATCACATCATTTCCGCCAACGTTTACCAATCACTAGGATACATGCGAGGCAGCTTAAAAATGCCCCTTTCAACGCCTTCAATGTTCGCAGGTTGGCTTATGGAACTCTCGTTTGTCTTCAGCTTGAGTACGCTTTTCGTATTTGGTCCCCTTTTCAAAAATACTATATTAAAATGCTAAAACAAATTGAGAATAGGGCTAGCCGGTTCATTTCGAACGATTACAGCTATCCGTCCAGTGCAACACAGATCAAACTGAAACTTTCATTGCCGTCTTTGAACACTCCCCGTGACATTGCCCCGTTGTCGCTGTTGCACAAATTAATTCATTCCACTAGAACAGCGCTAACCACGCTCCACGTCACGCGCGCTTCATTCCAGCTCTCTCCGCATGCACAAATCAACACGTGCATTCGATTACTCTGCGCAATCACGTCCTATTGTGGAATTATCTCCCGGGCGGCTTGGCATGCCAGTGAAACTATGACACATTCTGCAACCCCGTTAACAGTTATAGTGCTAACAAAGCGTGAAGATATCTTGTTCGTTGCATAACATGGCATTATTGCACAACACAGTGATCTTTTTGTCCCATTCAGTGCATATGCAGTGTTCGTTTTTGTTCGTTTTTCGTTCTCTGTTTTAGATGCATTTTTTTTTACCTGTTCAAAGATCCAATCTTACAATTGCATAATATGCTAGTTTTCTTTCTTTGAATATAAGTGTAGACAGAAGGTATTTATAGCGCTTCTTAACATTTGACGTACTAGTTCTGTGGAAATCCGCAAGGTGGACACAAGTAATTAATAAAGGCAAAATCAGACATCCACTCATTCGTAGCATTTGCTACAAAGGAAACCCATGCGGGTTCCTCGAAAGAAATAGCCTCGCAGTTGAAGAAAAATTCGTCCTGGTCCGCGACTTGAACCCGGGACCACCGCCGTTCCGGGGTAGCCGCTCTACCATCTGAGCTGGTTTAACCAGTCGGCTAGTAGATGGCAGGCGAAGTCGAATTTGTCAACAACTCGAACTAGAGTTTCCGCAGAACTAGTACGTACAGTGGTGCGACGTGGTGTCATCTGCTGATTATACTGAGGGTTGTGTAAGGAACTTTAGTGTCACGCCTGCAGGTGTGCTAAGCGAAGAAAATGAACACGAGACGCCACATGCAAATACACAATCAAAACTTTTATTGAGAATCAATAATGAAATTACTGGCAAGAAATATGACAAAAAATAAAACGGACAGTTCGCAGACAAAATCAAACATCTAATGTGACATAACGGGAGATGGAGCATGAAGAAACAATGACATTTCAGCAAGGGGCTCACAGTTTACCCGTCCATCATCCAACGCGCCGCGGCGATGTTAGTTCATCAGTGGAGTTTGGCACCGTCGCTCCGGGAGCGGCTTGGTTGCTCCTAATCATCAACGTCGGCGGCGGGAACGAATTAAGTGACGCTAAGTAGCGGTGGAGGTGGCTCGTGCTACTAATGAGAGGTTAGCACAAGTGGTTGCTTTCGCCCTGCCCCAATTGTAGGGTCCCCGCAGAGGCATGCTGTGCGCTGATGTGTACGCTAAGAGCATGCACAAATTGGACACCTATCGATCGCATGTTCGGTGTGCGCGCATGGGCGTATAGGGCGACAAAGTGCTCTTGGTTTGGAAAGCTTGCAAACGCAATTTTGCATTATGGCGGCTTCCTTCCTTCGCTGTAATGAGCGGCGACCTACAACAATCAATGTATCGTATCATCAAGCGCATGAAAATTCAAATCTGGAGTTGCCTATAGCAGAAACATCTTGTTTAACGTCTCCTAAATTGCCAGTTAACGAATTATTGACTGTATTCAGGACGGAGAGGCGTCGTTAAGATTTCTTTTTTACTAAACTAATAGCATGTCGTTTTTTAAAATATATAATTACTTTGAAACACTGAATTTATCGCATTTGGAAGAGCAGTGATGCTACAATAGTAAGAACTGTGTTTCATATCTAGCGTTATATCCAAGTGCTTAAGTGCAGTGTCTTCGTGGGACACGAAGACACTGCATTCTCCCCCCGTTCTTCGTTTTCCTGCTTTTTTTGTAGCAAAGTATCTTAGTTTCCGTAGCGCTTTATTTTTCTTTATACTAACTTCCTGTTCCTTGTATGCTATGGCCCCCGTTGAAATAATTTCTCCTAATAAGGTCGCGGCCCGCGCTGAGGCCATTTATTGCACTGCGGAAGCTGCAAGCACGCCACTTGCCCAAGTATAGCGGTACGTAGAGCATTACATTTGCGCTAGTGGGGCAAGGCGCTTGCGCGAGCACCTGTCCAGATAAAGCCAAATAAATACGTGTGAGCATAAACTTGGCGAGACGAGGCAGGCGTGCGCAGGTGTGGGTTAAGAGTGCTGTATTTGCTCTCCACAGTATGCACACACGCATTTTACCGCAGAAACGGCTTATGGCTATAGCTATCTCGAAGACCTAGCCATAAACTGAACCACACAGACGGAAAGCGGCAGTGGTTAGCAGTTCTCCACTGAACCTGTATCTATCTATCCATCGTGATGAAGATATGTCACGGTGGCTGGCCGACAAGGCCTAGCCGTCTTCCCGAGTAGGCCGGTCTCTGCGGGTCATGTCGAAATTCGCTGAGAAAACAATGGCCAAAAACATATCGCCTTCTCCCCATGTGTGTCGCCACCCGATGCGGCGTTCGCCGTCTCCCTTTGTCTGCCTCGTGCTTACATCACCACGAGGAGCAATCGACTCGGCCTCTTATGCAACGATGCCGTCTCGCATCGCAGGTATGCGTGTCACTATACTGCTGGCCTAAAAACACAGACTCGTTCCTGCTTACCCTGCAGAGTCGCGGCAAACTTTCGCAGCTTAATCAGCGAGCTTGTCACCACTCCATGCACACACTTGTGCGAATGTGCCGTTTCTTTACCGTATTTTATTCTAGTATGTATGCGCTTCCGAAGAGTATGTGGTCCACTATAGCAACACGGCGCGAAACGTTACCCGAGGGCCGAGATTTCGGCCGAGCGACTTGTAGAGAGCACGGCATGACGTAGTCGTGAGCGCAGTGAGAAAGAAAAGGAGGCAAGCGTATAAAAAGAAGAAAAAAAATCATGAGCCATTACACTTTGTGAAAGCTTCCCGAGACTTACCAAGTGTGATGTTTGGTTCCTTTAGAACACAATGTAGTCAATCTGTCATCATCATCATCATTAGCCTGGTTACGCACACTGCAGGGCAAAGGCCTCTCCCATACTTCTCCAACTACCCCGGGCATGTACTAATTGTGGCCATGTTGTGCCTGCAAACTTCTTAATCTCATCCGCCCACCTACCTTTCTGCCACCCCCTGCTACGCTTCCCTTCCCTTGGAATCCAGACCGTAACCCTTAATGACCATCGGGTTGCTGCCCTCCTCATCACATGTCCTGCCCATGCCCCCCCCCCCTTTCTTCTTCTTTATTTCAACTAAGATGTCATTTACTCGCGTTTGTTCCTTCACTGAATCGGCTCTTTTCTTATCTCTTAACGCTACACCCATCATTATTCTTTCCATAGCTCGTTGCATCGTCCTCAATTTAAGTAGAACCCCTTTCGTAAGTCTCCAGGTTTCTGCCCCGTACGTGAGTACTTGTAACACACAGCTGTTATGCACTTTTCTCTTGAAGGATAATGGCAACCTGCTGTTCATGTTCTGAGAATGCATGCCAAACGCGCCTCAGCCCATTCTTATTCTTCTGATTATTTCAGTCTCATGATCCGGATCCGCGGTCACAACCTGCCCTAAGTAGATGTATTCCCGTACCACTTCCAGTGCCGCGCTACCTATCGTAAACTACTGTTCTCTTCCGCGACTGTTAAGCATTAGTTTAGTTTTCGGGAGATTAATTTTTACACCTACCCTTCTGCTTTGCCTGGCCAGGACAGTGAGCATTGCATTGCAAATGGTTCCCTGAGTTACTAAGGGTTGCAATATCATCAGCGAATCGCAAGTTAGTAAGGTATTCTCCATTACCTCTTATCCCCAATTCTTCACAATCCAGGTCTCTTCATACCTCCTGAAAACACGCTGTGAATAGCATTGGACAGAGAGTATCTGCCTGCCTGACGGCTTTCTTTATTGGGATTTTGTTGCTTTCTTTATTGAGGACTACGGCGGCTGTGGAGCCGCTATACATATTTTTCAGTACTTTCACATACGGCTCGTCTACACCCTGATTCGGTAATGCCTGCATGACTGCTGAGCTTTCGAGTGAATCAAACGGATTCTCGTAACCAATGAAAGCTATATATAAGGGTTGGCTATATTCCGCACATTTCTCTATCACCTGATTGACAGTGTGAATATGGTCAATTGTTGAGTAGCTTTTACGGAATCCTGCATGGTCCTTTGGTTGACAGAAGTCTAAGGTGTTCCTGTTCCTATTTGCGATTACCTTAGTAAATACTTTGTAGGCAAAGGACAGTAAGCTGATCGGTCTATAATTTTTCAAGTCGTTGGCGTCTCCTTTCTTATGGATAAGGAATATGTTAGCGTTCTTCCAAGATTCCGGTACGTTCGAAGTCATGAGGCATCGCGTATACAGGGTGGCCAGTTTTTCTAGACCAATCTGCCCACCACCCTTCAACAAATCTGCTGTTACCTGATCCTCTCCAGCTGCCTTCCCCCTTTGCATAGCTCCCAAGGCTTTCTTTGCTTCTTCCGGCATTACTTGTGGGATTTCAAATTCCTCTAGACTATTCCCTCGTCCATTATCGTCGTGGGTGCCACTGGTATTTTATAAATTTCTATAGAACTCCTTAGCCCCTTGAACTATCTCATCCATATTACTAATGACATTGCCGGCTTTGTCTCTTAACGCATACATCTCATCTAATTCTTGCCTATTCCTAGTTTTTTCTTCACTTCCTTTGGGCTTCCAACATTCCATAGAGGATGTTCCATTCTATCTATATAATACTTTCTTATGTCAGCTGTCTTACGCTTCTTGTTTAACTTGGAAAGTTCTGCCAGTTCTATTCTAGCTGTAGGGTGAGAGGCTTTCATACATTGGCGTTTCTTGATCAGATCTTTCGTCTCATGCGATATCTTACTGGTATCTTGTCTTACGGAGTTACCACCGACTTCTGTTGCGCACTCCTTAATGATGCCCATAAGATTGTCGTTCATTGCTTCAATACTAAGGCCTTCTTCCTGAGTGAAAGCCGAATACCTGTTCTGTAGCTTGATCCGGAATTCCTCTATTGTCCCTCTTACCGCTAACTCACTGATCGCCTTTTTATGTACCTCTTACGTACGTTCCTTCCTCAAATCTAGGCTAGTTCTTAACATCCTATGGTTACTGCACCGCACCTTTCCGAGCACGTCCACATCTTGTATGATGCCAGAGTTAGCGCAGAGCATCGAGTCTATTGCATTTCTAGCCTCACGTCCACTTTTGGCAATCCCGCTTCCGGAAGAAGGTATTCATTATGCGCATGTTATTCTGCAAACTCTACTAATAACTATCCCCTCCTATTTCTAGAACCTATGCCATATTCTCCCACTGACATGTCTCCAGCCTGCTGCTTGCCTTGGGATTGAAGTCGCCCATCAGTATAGTGCATTTTGTCTTGACCGATCGCCGATTCCACGTCTTCATAGAAGCTTTCGACTTCCTGGTCATCATGACTGGATGTAGGGGCGTAGACATGTACGACCTTCAATTTGTACCTGTTATTAGGTTCACAAGACCTGCCAACCTCTCGTTAATGCTATAGAGTTCCTGTATGTTACTATCTATGTCCTTATTATTCAGGAATCCGACTCCTAGTTCGCGTCGCTCCGCTAAGCCTCGGTAGCACAGGACGTGCCCGCGTTTGAGCACTGTATATACTCTTTTGTCCTCCTCACCTCACTGAGCCCTATTATAGCCCATTTACTGCCCTCTAATTCCTCAAATAGCACAGCTAGACTCGGCTCACTAGATAAAGTTCTAGCGTTAAACGTTGCCAGGTTCGGATTCCAATGGCAGCCTGTCCGGAACAAGGGATTCTTAGCACCCTCTGCTGCGTCACAGGTCTCAGCGCCACCGTGGTCAGTTGCTTCGCAGCTACTGGGGACTGAGGGCCGGGGTTTGATTGTTGTATTCATTTAGGAAGTTGTGGCCAAGTACTGCACTAGAGCGGCCAATTCTGCTCTGGTGAGGGAGTGCGTTACCGGTTCTGGTCACCGGGATCAGGCCGCACTGCAGGCCGGTTTATGCAATTTTTTCAACACGCGGATACTATTTTATTTTTCTTTATTATTGTTTTTATTTCGGTGGAAAATTGCGCGGCACCGGGCTTCGAACCACGGCCCTCTTGCACGGGTGGCGGATACTCTACCTCTGCGCCACCGCTGCACTGCCTATCTGTACCGTCAATCTGTACACCGCTATATAATTAAGTAGGCCCTAGAAGACGCCATCCAAATCCATGACGTCACAGCCACCAGGTGCGGGAACTTCAAGTAGGCGTCGTCTCTCGTCTTTCGTTCTTTCGCTTTTCCTGGCTTAGCAAGAGTCTTATGGTAGTAAGAGTGGTGTTTTTGCGTAGTAGAAAGGTAATTTACTTATGTAGAAGAAATGGTTTTCCTCTTTAGTGTCCCTTTAAATTTCGTTATATATATTCGCGTTTTCCTTTCGTGATATATTAAGGCAAATGATTTGAGACCGAAGTCACCGCACCGACTGGCAGTGGGCCAGTGCCGTCAGCACTTTCGCAGAGGGAAGAGCAGTATATGAACGCTGGCATCGGAAGCAGCTGTTGAAAAGGACAATGACGACCAACGCGCGAGTAGTCGCATGAGCCATTGCTGATGACGTTAATTTTTGCTCACAGAGATTTGTTGACGGACACGAAAAAATGCACGGAACCCAAGACATGAGCAGCTTCGCTGTAAACAAATATTACGAGAAATTTGGAGATAATTCATAATTCAGCGGAATAGGTGTGCTTTATGAGAAAAAAAGGGCACAAAAAGAAACGTTTATAACCGCCTTTCGTTTTGGATGCAAAAGTAGCAATGACCTTGAAACGTGGAAGTGTGCGCTAAAAGTGAATCCATTTCATTCTTGAACAATTCTGTCGGTGGCACAGTGGGATTTTCGTCGTCCATGTATTTTGTTTAGCGTCAAACGCGCTCGTCTGTATATCTTCCATGAGCCGTGGAGTTCTGAGCGCCATTTAACATTACCGCAGCGCGCCTACATTAAGGTACTCATCGCGATTGCTTGCGGCAGTTGTGTTGGGTCGCACGGTAAGCACGAGGTCGCGGTATCGAATCCCGCCCACGGCGACCCGCGTTTCGATGGAGGTGAAATGTAAAAAAATGCCTGTGTCCCGTGCATTGAATGCACGTTAAAAAATCACAGATGGTCTGGAATAATCTGGAGTCCCCAAGACGCCGTGCCTCCTTATCAGATAGTGGTTTTGGCACGTAAAACCCCAAGATTTAAGCTTTATTGTTACGGTACATAAGTTGTCAGCATGCCTATGTAGTGCCATGATACATATCACTTGTCGTGGAGGCAGCATTAAAGCTATGCATACGCCCAATTATAAACTGAACCGGCGTCTACGAGTTCACTGCGCTAAAATTTATACGCGTTCAAGTCTTCACGGCCTTGAGAGACCATCGGCGTCGTTGCTTGCTACATTGTCGAAAATCCTGTCGCATAGGTGAAAGTAATTAATGAAGGAGTTTCGGGCCATAAAACGACACTGGTTGTTTTGTGCGCCCCCCCCCCTCCCGAATACCTGGACTATCATGTGCCGTATAGTGAAATGCTGCGGATTAGGTTTGATCAACTGTCAATTTTTGGCATTGCCGAAATCTCTGCATTTGAGTCCTTTTGTATGAACGGTGATAAATGTACTCAACTATGAGCTCCGTACGCGAGTATCCTTGGATATTAAGCCCCCTTCAGAGTCTCCGGACCAAAGTCTCCTTGCCTACCGCCCCCCCCCCCCACAAGAAAAAAGAAAAAGGAAAAGAGATACGAAAAAGATGCATTAACATCGGTGGTATGAATGAAATGTATGGAATGTTAACGGTAGCCCTATTGACACATTGAGAGGGCGCCGGCTGGTTCTCGTCACCTAATAACTAAAATATATATACGGTTCGACAGGCTAGCACGCGCTCACTGAGTTTGCTTGCGTCAAGAATAATAATAATTAAAAAAAGAGATGAATGAACAAAAGACTAAAAGCGCCAGCGTAGCACGGTATGTCGGCGTAGCCGCCAGATGCCTCGCATCCAATGTGCAAGGTGCGCTGCGGCAGGCCGCGTGCCTCGGCCGCGGACGCGAGCGAAGCACGCATACCGACCGCGAGGCCGAACCTTGGGCAAACACAGCGCGAGCGCCAGACGAGAAGACACGAGAATGCCAAGGCGGGCCGCACCATTGTTCGAGCCGCGTGGTGGCGACGTCCCTCCACGCACTCATTCCTCCTGAGACGAGCGAAACCAAGGCGCAGCAAAAAAGAAACGTGACCGCTAGTCCGCGGCGCGGCATCATACTCGGCCGAGAAGCGTCGTGCATCCTGCAGCTTTGCGGGGTAGAAAAAAGTCGAAAACCGCTGGAGCTGCGCAGAGAAGAGTAAACGACCTCAGTCGGCTGGACCTTCCGTTTGGATCGTTTCTCTCAATGCCCCCCCCCCCCCGAGGTTTTTTTCCTCCCCACCGCAATCTCGAAGTTCTGTGCCACCCTTTTGTCCATGCAGTGGCGCGCTCTTCATTGCTCGCGAACACACAGACACGCGCGCGCACAAACACAGGCGTTGCCGCGCGCGGTGAACCGGATTTTCGATACAGCCTTCACTGAAAGAGACGTCCAACACACTATACTCCGGCTATCTTTGCCGGCGCACTGTGCGGTCCGGGTGTTAAAAGTGAGGCGCGAAGGCGGCTGCCACATCGGGCGAAGACGAACCTGTGGGCGGTCGTCGTCGCTGATGCGTGATTTAGCACAGGCCTCGCCCACTGCTGCTGCTGGGCGAACGCCTTACATTTTACTGCCTCTTTACGCGGCTTCGCCGGTACGCTGGGCAAAAGTTGGGGCCTCTGTGGGATATGCGAGCGATAGACGCTATGTGATTCGGCATAGTGTAAGGATTCGTTTGGCTCCATTGTGCCGCTTTGTTATCATCTGCCGTGAAGGACCGGTTCATGTAAATGATCAAGTGGAGTGCGACTAGGACCACTAACGAAAAGCGAAAAGGAACAACCTCTGGAATGAAATCCTTACAGAGGGCTGCATTCATTAATGCGAAGCTTTCCTTGCGAACGTTCCTGTACTTTCTCGAACGTGGCTGGGTGTTGCACTTTTGCCAAATAATTCACTCGCGCGCAGGACAATATTACATTGCCATCTTCACCACCCTTACCGGAACCCTAGATACTGGCCTTGATTTCTGCGAGTAACAGTACAAAACATATTTGAGTGTCCTAATTGCAAGAATTGCAATGCCGGACATTGCCGGCTTATTGCAATGCCGGACAGGCCGCCATTGGAATCTGAACCTGGCAACGCTTAATGCTAGAACGTTATCTAGTGAGGCGAGCCTAGCAGTGCTATTGGAGGAATTAGAGGGCAGTAAATGAGATATAATAGGGCTCAGTGAAGTTAGGAGGACAAATGAAGCATATACAGTGCTAAAAAGCGGGCACGTCCTGTGCTACCGGGGCTTAGCGGAAAGGCGAGAACTAGGAGTCGGATTCCTGATTAATAAGAATATAGCTGGTAACGTACAGGAATCTTATAGCATTAACGAGAGGGTGGCAAGTCTTGTTGTGAACCTTAATAAGAGGTACAAATTGAAGGTCTTACAGGTGTACGCCCCTACATCTAGTCCTGATGACGAGGAAGTCGAAAGCTACTATGAAGACGTGGAATCGGCGATGGGTAAAGTCAAAACAAAATACGCTATACTGATGGGCGACTTCAATGCCAGGGTAGGTAAGAAGCAGGCAGGAGACAAGGCAGTGGGGGAATATGGCATAGGCTCAAGGAATAGCAGGGGAGAGTTATTAGTAGAGTTTCCGGAAGAGAATAATATGCGGATAAGGAATACCTTCTTCCACAAGCGGGATAGCCGAAAGTGGAGGTGGAGGAGCCCGAACGGCGAGACTAGAGATGAAATAGACCTCATACTCTGTGCTAACGCTGGCATCATATAAGATGTAGACGTGCTCGGCAAGGTATGCTGCAGTGACCATAGGATGGTACGAACTCGAATTAGCCTAGACTTGAGGAGGAACGGAAGAAACTGGTACAGAAGAAGCCGATCAATGCGTTAGCGGTAAGAGGGAAAATATGAGAATTCCGGATCAAGCTACAGAACCTGTATTCGTCTTTAACACAGGATGAGCACCTTAGTGCTGAAGCAATGAACGACAATCTTATGGGCATCATTAAGGAGTCTGCAATAGAAGTCGGTGGTAACTCCGTTAGACAACATACCAGTAAGCTATCGCAGGAGACGAAAAATTTTATCAAGAAACGCCAATGTATGAAAGCCTCTAACCCTACAGCTAGAATAGAACTGGCAGAACTTTCCAAGTTAATCAACAAGCGTAAGACAGCTGACATAAGGAAGTATAATATGGATAGAATTCAGCATGCTCTCAGGAACGGAGGAAGCCTAAAAGCAGTGAAGAACAAACTAGGAATAGGCAAGAATCAGATGTATGCGTTAAGAGACAAAGTCGGCAATATCACTACTAATATGGTTGTGATCGTTCAAGTGACTCAGGAGTTCTATAGAGATTTACACAGTACCAGTGGCATCCACGACGATAATGGAAGACAGAATAGTACAGAGGAATTTGAAATCCCACAAGTAACACCAGAAGAAGAAAAGAAAGCCTTGGGAGCTATGCAAAGGGGGGAGGCAGCTGGGGAGGATCAGGTAAAAGCAGGTTTGTTGAAGGATAGTGGGCAGATTGTTTTAGCAAAACTGGTCACCCTGTATACGCAATGCCTCATGACTTCGAGCGTACCGGAATCTTGGAAAAACGCTAACATAATCCTAATCCATAAGAAAGGGGACGGCAAACACTTGAAAAATTATAGATCGATCAGCTTACTGTCCGTTGCCTACAAAGTATTTACTAACCTAATTGCAAATTGAATCAGGAACACCTTAGACTTCCGTCAACCAAAGGACCAGGCAGGATTCCGTAAAGGCTACTCAACCATAGACCATATTCACACAATCAATCAGGCAATAGAGAAATGTGCGGAATATAACCAACCCTTATATATAACTTTCATTGATTACGAGAAAGCGTTTGATTCAGTCGAAACCTCAGCAGTCATTCAGGCATTGCGGAATCAGGGTGTAGACGAGCCGTACGTAAAAATACTGAAAGATATCTACAGCGGCTCCACAGCCACCGTCATCATCATCATCATCATCATCATCATCATCATCATCATCATCATCAGCCTGGTTACGCCCACTGCAGGGCAAAGGCCTCTCCCACACTTCTCCAACAACCCCGGTCATGTACTAATTGTGGCCATGCCATGCTTGCAAACTTCTTAATCTCATCCGCCCACCTAACTTTCTCCCGCCCCCTGCTACGCTTCCCTTCCCTTGGGATCCAGTCCGTAACCCTCAATGACCATCGGTTATCTTCCCTCCTCATTACATGTCCTGCCCATGTCCATTTCTTTTTCTTGATTTCAACTAAGATGTCATTAACTCGCGTTTGGTCCCTCACCCAATCTGCTCTTTTCTTATTCCTTAACGTTACACCTATCATTCTTCTTTCCATAGCTCGTTGCGTCTTCCTCAATTTGAGTAGAACCCTTTTCGTATGCCTCCACGTTTCTGCCCCGTAGGTGAGTACTGGTAAGACACAGCTATTCTATACTTTTCTCTTGAGGGATAATGGCAACCTGCTCTTCATGATCTGAGAATGCCTGCCAAACGCACCCCAGCCGATTCTTATTCTTCTGATTATTTCCGTCTCATGATCCGGATCCGCCGTCACTACCTGCCCTAAGTATATGTATTCCCTTACGACTTCCAGGGCCTCGCTGCCTATTCTAAATTGCTGTTCTCTTCCGAGACTGTTACGCATTACTTTAGTTTTCTGCAGAATAATTTTTAGACCCACTCTTCTGCTTTGCTTCTCCAGCTCAGTGAGCATGCATTGCAATTCGTCCCCTGAGTTACTAAGCAAGGCAATATCATCAGCGAATCGCAAGTTACTAAGGTAGTCTCCATTAACTTTTATCCCCAATTCTTCCCAATCCAGGTCTCTGAATACCTCCTGTAAACACGCTGTGAATAGCATTGGTGATATCGTATCTCCCTACCTGACGCCTTTCTTTATTGGGATTTCGTTGCTTGCTTTATGGAGGACTACGGTGGCTGTGGAGCCGCTATAGATATCTTTCAGTATTTTTACATACGGCTCGTCTACACCCTGATTCCGCAATGCCTCCATGAATACTGAGGTTTCGACAGAATCAAACGCTTTCTCGTTATCAATGAAAGCTATATATAAGGGTTGGTTATATTCCGCACATTTCTCTATGGAAGGCGTCAGGCAGGGAGATCCGATCTCTCCAATGCTATTCACAGTGAGTTTACAGGAGGTATTCAGAGACCTGGAGTGGAAAGAATTGGGAATAAGAGTTAATGGAGAATACCTTAGTAACTTGAGATTCGCTGATGATATTGCCTTGCTTAGTAACTCAGGGGACCAACTGTAATGCATGGTCACTGACCTGGAGAGGCAAAGCCGAAGGGTGGATCTAAATATCAATCTGCAGAAAACTAAAGTAATCCTGAACAGTCTCGGAAGATAACAGCAGTTTACGATAGGTAAGGAGGCACTGGAAGTGGCAAGTGAATACATTTACTTAGGACAGGTAGTGACCGCGGATCCGGATCATGAGACTGAAATAATCAGAAGAATAAGAATGGGCTGGCGTGTATTTGGCAGGCATTCTGAGATCATGAAATCTGGTTGCCATTATCCCTCAAGAGAAAACTGTATAACAGCTGTGTCTTACCAGTACTCATGCACTGGGCAGAAACCTGGAGGCTTAGGAAGAAGGTTCTACTCAAATTGAGGACAAAGCAACGAGCCATGGAAAGAAGAATGATGGGTGTAACGTTAAAGGATAAGAAAAGAGCAGATTGGGTGAAGGAACAAACGCGAGTTAACGACATCTTAGTTGAAATAAAGAAAGAGAAATGAGGGCATGGGCAGGACATGTAATGAGGAGGGAAGGTGAACGATGGTCATTAAGGGTTACTGACTGGATTCCAAGGGAAGGGAAGCGTAGCAGGGGGAGGCAGAATGTTAGGTGGGCGGATGAGATTAAGAAGTTTGCAGGGACAACATGGCCACAATTAGTACGAGCGGGGTAGTTGGAGAAGTATGGGAGAGGCCTTTGCCCTGCAGTGGGCGTAACCAGGCTGATGATGATGATGATGATGATGGTGAAGAAGAAGAAAATATGATGATGATGATGATGATGATTGCAAGAAACATAAGTCATCAAGAGCACAATTCCTACAGTGAAGCAATCTCTTAATGCCTCTGTTTTACTAGGGTTTGGCGCATCGGCCAGGTCGGTTTTCGCGACGAGAGCAGTTTACTGCTGTAATATCTTCGGGATCGGCCCGCACTGGTCGGCGAGCCGACCCTGGCTACAGAGGCATAATAACAGGACACCATAATAAACATTTCATTGATTGATTACTTGATTGAGTGATTGATTGACATTAACGTAAAAACAGACACAAGCGAAAAGACGGGAAGCAGCACTCTGGCAAGTGGCACTGGAAAGGCCCCGACCCCTTCCTTGTCTTCTTATACTGCCTGCCGGAAAGTGGGCTGCAATGTAACAGGTGTTCTACTGAAGAAGCAGGAAAGAAAAGAAGGAAGGAAAAGAGAAAGAACGGAAGAAAGAAGAAGAAAACGCAATGGCTTCAAATGTTGTTTTTCGGCTAAGCAACCGCTCAGCCCCTCGAACTGTAAGCCTCAATTTTTCCACTTGGGTGAAATGCCGGAGGGAAGTATCACACAATTAAAAGAAGGTCGCATCCACGGAGCCGATGATAAAAGGCACCAAGGGGGCAGTTAATGTCACCGCGTAATATGCGCGCTCCATGGAGCCGATACGAGTAACCTGAATAAAGGTTCCAAGTACACTATTCTTGGCTCAATGCCGTAATGCACTTCCTTCTGTGTGTATGCTTTGGCAGCGTAAGGAAAAATATGCTTCTAAATGGCAAATCGAGCCAAACGGGAAAAATAAGAACGAAGAACTAGGGGTCGAAAAGGAATCCCCATAAGCCGACCGTAAAACGCGCGCACCAGCGCATTTATTCGGCCTTTTACGAGAACGATAGAGAAAGGAACTTCCGCGTCGCGAAGGCACTTGCTAGTTCGTCCATGGATTTACCTTCGGCAACCAAAGCGAACGAATGTTTCTCGGAAAACACTTCGTATCTTATGGCCGTCGTTTGCGGGGGTTTTTTTTTTTCGCTCCTTTTTGTGTTTTCGGGGCCTATAACGTAAAACTATTCCAATATGTTTTTATTCCAATCTCCTGACGTCAAATGTGCACAACCGCCTACGCAAGATCCGGGCAGTCACCCGCAGTGACCGCCCGGATCTTGCGTAGGCAATCCAATCAAGCGCTCTCTTCGTTCACAGGAGGTCACTTTTGTTTGTTTGAAAAACGAATAGCATTGCCTTCACTGAGCGGCGTGTCTTATCTAATTGGCTGACAAGAGTCCAGGAGCACGCTCAGGTGGAGAGGGATTCGATAGGCCGCGGCATTGCACTGAAAGTCGATCAGCGGATTAAGAAGGTAGTGCCGCGTGTGCGATTGGTCCGCTTTCCCTTACTTAGCTTGCGGTGGCTGGCCGAAAATCGCGGCGGCATGCAACGAAAGATTAAGAATGACGCTAAAACGGATCCTCAGCAAAAAAGAGTTGGCAGAATGAGATCGTAAGCGTGCCGAAAGTGCTCGAAAACGTTACACGGCCACGCAAAATGTTTTATTATACGCAAATAAATCCATGCTCTAAGACAGGTGCGAGTACCCAGCGCCTGAGGGACCGCGGCAGCCATCCCTTATTCCTTTCAAAACGGTACAGCCTTGCTATTCAGAAAAAAAATTCAGTTTTGTTTGTCATATTAATGCATCTTTAAACCGTACACGTCACTTTGACGGGGTAAGTTTTCGCGGTTTTGTGAAGTCGCGTGACAGGTAGGTGAAGTGGGTGCAGCCCGAAAACTTTTGACCAATAGCAGCGGGCTAATGGCGAAAAGTCGTGGAATCATAAATAACTATTTTTCTTTTTTCGGTCAAATAATGTATAATCTGTGTGTACACGTCATATCAGATGGCGAGCTATCACGGTTTTCGTGACGTCGCGTGACAAACAGGTCAAGTGGGGGTGGTGCAAAACAGTTTTTGACCAGTCGCGGAGGGCTGATTACAGATTTGGAATAGAAAGTTTGGAATAGTTTTACGTTATAGCGCCCTTGTTTTCAAACCGCGTAGAAAGACTGTGAAGGCTATGTGTGTGTGATAGGAGTTTAGACTGTTTGAATGTCGCGGCCGAATGCGCGTGATTGCTGTGCGGCGGCGACGGACGAAGAGGAAGAGAAGGACCGTTGGCTGGGCGGAGACGGCAGCCATGCGATCTGCCTGAGCTGCCTGGGCTGGCCTTCCGAACGAGCCGAGCAGTCATCTACCCAAGGCCGGTGTTCCTGGGTATGCTGGCAGAACAGGCCGGGCTGTCCTTGGGCTTAAACCGGCCTGCTCCACTGCTGGGCGAGCATCCGACGCCGACATGTTCCGGTGCAGCTAAGCCTTCCGAACGGTCTACCCTGTGGCGGGCAGACGTCCCGACCCAGCTGTCGCGCGAGTGGCTCGTCGTGTGCCGGGCATCCGCCCCGGCCTCCAGCCTGCGCCACTCGCCGCTCCGGATGCATCATGCGCCTCTTCGTGCCGTGAGTGTGTGATACCAACGCGCTATTGGACGCCTTCCTACATTGACGCTGAGCGTGACTATACTTAAGCCACGGACACTCATGGAGGGAACTGTGTGTGTGTTATCGTGTACGTTATCCTAGTCCCGTCCCCGTGTTATTAAAGCCTCTCTTTGTTCATTGTGCCCTCCCTGTGTGTTTGAGGCCTGGGCCCACATCTTCCTATCACAAATTTTGGCGAGCCTGCCAGGATTTTCAAACGCACAGGAGGAGCGATGGATATCGAGAGGTTGTATGTCATAGGGAAGGAGCTAGGAATGACAGGGGCGGAGTTAAAGCGTTGGATTGATACAGAAATCGTGAGGGAACGCGACCAGCGCGCCCAACATCGGGAAGACGCGAAAGCGCAGGCAGAACAAGAGCGTCTACGATTAGAAGCGGAAGAACGAGTGCTAAAGCTCAAGATCGAGCTCCAGGAAAAGACTGCTGGCGCACAAAGCGCACAGAGTGACAGCACTACGGAACAGTCGATTACCAGGGCAGCTCCTGAGCTATTCAGTCCTCATAAGTTGATCCCGCCGTTTAACGAAGCCCGGGATGATTTAGACGCCTACTTGCAACGTTTTGAGCGAGTGGCAACAAGTCAGGAATGGCCCCGCACAAAATGGGCACTCTCCCTCAGCCTCTGCCTGACAGGAGAAGCGTTGACGGTCATAGGACGGCTTGATTCTAATGCAGCCTTAGACTACGACAAGCTGAAGACTACTCTCCTTCAGCGCTTTCGGTGCACTGCTGAGGGATACCGAGAAAAGTTTCGAAACGCAAGGCCCGAAGACAATAAGACTGGCCTACAATATGCAGGTAGAATATCGGGCTACTTTGACCACTGGCTTGAAATGTCCCATATTGACAGGACCTTCGACTCCCTCAGGGACACCATGATTGCTGAACAGTTTTTGAGAAGATGTTCTGCGTCGCTGCGAGTGTTCCTGAAAGAAAGGAACTGTAAGACCCTCGCTATGTTGTCAAAGAATGCCGATTGTTTTATAGAGGCACAAAGCCTGACCAATCTGAGTAGAGAAAAGTTATCCAAAGAGGTCGTGTTAGACTCTGCTCGCAATACTGAACCTCCAACAGCGATGCCGCGTGCAACTAATCGGTGCTTCCTTTGTGATAAAGCAGGACATCGAGCTTCGGAGTGCTGGTCCCGGACTAAAGAGAACTCTACAGGTCGCGGATGGTCCGGCAGAAAGAGACAACGAGGTGAAGCCTCAAGAAGGGAAAATCAAGGACAAGCTTCGTGTATTCTGGCTCCGTCGCAAGCCGAAAAGCCGACAGAAGAGAGTGGCGGATACGTAGTGCTTCAAGGTGGCGAAACGGTCCCAATAGTCAACATGACGTTAATGCGACAAGTTCCCAGATGTGACAGTGGAAATCTGCCAGTGGGAAGAGGCTTTCTCGAATCACAACCGGTGTCTGTCTTACGAGATACTGGCTGCAATACCGTGGTCGTGCGACTCTCTTTGGTACCTGAGGACAAAATGACAGGAACAAAAAGTCCAGTGTTCTTGCTGGACCGCACAATCCACTACTTACCGGAAGCGATAGTTTACTTAGACAGTCCATTCTTTACCGGCGTCGCGCGAGTTAAATGTATGCGAGATCCCCTGTATGATGTGGTATTGGGAAACATTGAAGGTGCCCGTGCACCTGATGACCCGGCCAATTCATGGTCTCAGCAGAAACACAACAGCGACAAGACAAGTTACCCTGCCAACAGGATGTCATCCGCCGCTCAAGCAGAGTTACCAGACGTAGAGGGCCAAACGTCCACAGCAGCTAAAAACGCAGCCGCCTCCTCGAGACATACAGAAGACTACGAATCTGTTACCGAGCTCGTTGCTGTGACAAAGGAAACGAAAATACGGTCCCTGCCTACACGGTCTGTCCCGCAACCCGCATTCACTGGAATAGAGCAAGGCAAATTAAAAGCTTTACAGAGGGACTATGGGTCTCTGAGGACATGCTTCGAAAAGGTCGGCAAGATGATGGTCGCAGATGGTCGCGCAAGCGCATATTACTTAAAGGATGACATTTTATACAGGAAGCACACAGTGTTAGGTAGGAAAATACTAGATCAGCTAGTGGTGCCAAAAGACCTCAGGGAGATGGTGATGAAGTTGGCTCATGAAGGGATCCTCGCCGGTCACCAGGGTTTGACGAGAACGGTGGATCGAATTGTTGCTGAATTTTACTGGCCAGGGGTCCAGTCGGAGACGAAACGGTTTGTTAAATCGTGCGACGTCTGTCAACGAACGGTGCCGCGCCATTTAGTCGGACGCGTCCCACTGGGTACAGATGACGCGACAGGTCTAGAGCTTGGAGAGACAACGCTGCTTTACCCATCACTGGTCGGAACGCAGACATCAAAAGACATCGCCATTTCGAACCAACTGGCTATGGATCAGCGACTCAAAGTTGAAGTCGAGAAGTCTCGGAGCAGTTCTTTTGCAAGAACCCGACGGGCGTTTGCATCCCGTGTCCTACGCTAGCCGGAAGCTTTTGCCACGTGAAGCTGCCTACTCCATAATTGAGAGGGAGTGCCTCGCCATAGTGTGGGCTGTACGAAAATTTCATGTGTACCTTTACGGTAAATCGTTCATCCTTCAGTCCGACCACCAACCGCTGCGATACCTAAATTCGGCGACGCACGTCAACAGTCGCGTACTAGGTTGGAGTTTACTCCTTATGGATTATGACTTTCATGTGGAGTATATTGGTGGATATGATAACGTTGGTGCAGACTATCTAAGTAGAATAGCTACGGACCCGGACTAATGTGCCGTGAGACTAGTAGTTTGAACTGTGTGACTTGTGATACTCCATAGTGCTACCCTCCTCGACTTCTTGAACTTGGGGGGAAATGTGATAGGAGTTTAGACTGTTTGAATGTCGCGGCCGAATGCGCGTGATTGCTGTGCGGCGGCGACGGACGAAGAGGAAGAGAAGGACCGTTGGCTGGGCGGAGACGGCAGCCATGCGATCTGCCTGAGCTGCCTGGGCTGGCCTTCCGAACGAGCCGAGCAGTCATCTACCCAAGGCCGGTGTTCCTGGGTGTGCTGGCAGAACAGGCCGGGCTGTCCTTGCGCTTCAACCGGCCTGCTCCACTGCTGGGCGAGCATCCGACGCCGACATGTTACGGTGCAGCTAAGCCTTCCGAACGGTCTACCCTGTGGCGGGCAGACGTCCCGACCCAGCTGTCGTGGCTCGTCGTGTGCCGGGCATCCGCCCCGGCCTCCAGCCCCTGTGCCACTCGCCGCTCCGGATTCATCATGCGCCTCTTCGTGCCGTGATTGTGTGATACCAACGCGCTATTGGACGCCTTCCTACATTGACGCTGAGCGTGACTATACTTAAGCCACGGACACTCATGGAGGGAACTGTGTGTGTGTTATCGTGTACGTTATCCTAGTCCCGTCCCCGTGTTATTAAAGCCTCTCTTTGTTCACTGTGCCCTCCCTGTGTGTTTGAGGCCTGGGCCCATATCTTCCTATCACAGTGTGGTTCGGTTATCGGAAAGATAACAGTCTGCGCTGCGGGGCAATGCTGTCATGTTTGCTTTATGTCCTAGCAAATAAACACGAAAGGAGTGTGAAAAAACGCGAAGGACTTTAGCTGGGCATTAGCCGCGTAGTGCGAGGAACGTGCGGGTGTTGTCGGGAGTGTGGCGCTTGGCATTATCGAAGCACGTCCACTTCTGGCGTGTTTTGTTTTTTGACAATTTGACACACGCACGCACACAAACAAGAAACAATAATTTCATGCTGGTAGGCAGAGTTAAGTGGGGTCCAACAGGAGGCGCTGGACTCCCGTCTACTCAGTTTCAATTAAAGCAAAAAAAAATATCATTATAGAAATAAATGAAATAAAATGACAAGAAAACTAGCACTTTGCAGAATGGAACGACCCTAATGATGACTAATTCTGTGACACTCGTTGCTGTGACACTCGCACATAGGTGTTGCTGAAATAATCGAATTTCTCAAAGTAAAATGCGTCAGAAAATCATGGTATGGGCACGTAAAACCCCGTAATTCAATTCATGCACAGTGTTGCATGGCGGTATTTGGCCCTCCAAAATGACATACTGCGATACGCCAACACTAACGGTGCTGCTGGAACTTCACGCCAGGATCCGTTCGATCACGTATTGATATCATGTGAACCAAGTGCCGAAGGCTCTGGCGCTCTGCTGCCGAGCACGAGATCATAGATGAGATATTTAGCGGCTTTGGCGGTCGCATTCCTGTCGCGCCGGAATACAAGAACTTTTTTTTTTTGTACCACGCTTTGAGTGCTTGCTAAACAGCACCAGCCGTGGAGACAAGCAGTAGATAGCTACTGTGGCTTGCACCACCAGAAATGTCTGCCTAGGAGGCTTTACCTCTGCTAAAGTGGAAGGGCCGTTCTAAAGGACAGAAGCTACGCGAAAGGACTCATGGCTAGGCATTTCTCATCGCTTATGTCACCTTGCAACAACCCTCTTGTTACAAGGTGCCTTCCCACAAATGAAAAAAAAAGAAAAAAATAAGAAGAAAAATAAAACGTCCTCCGTCATGCATCGCCTTGTGCTCACCGCAAACACCACAAGATTCACGCAAATGACACCTAGCTGCAAAACTGTCCACATGCGAACATATTTACACAGGGACCGTAGTCACAAAAAGCTCTTTCACTACAATTGTCTGCAAGAAAAAAATCCCAGTCAATCCTGATGCTGAACATACTATGAGCGAGGGCGACCGGTTAAAAGGAGAATAACGGTTACTCTAAAGTCAAGTTAATGTGATAAAGTAATGCTCTAGAATGTCTAAGGCGTCAATATCCTCGCGAACAGAGCTTTTGTTACCGAGAAATTGAGGTAAATGCATGAGACGATTTGAGACTCCCCAGCGACAATCCGGTACAAGCCCGATGACGAAGGCACTCCTCACCATAATTTGTGTCACTAGTACTCAACTACTTGTACTAAAAAGATCATTTCATTAGATTATAAGGCGTAAGAAAATGCTACTTGTCGACTTCTATTCGATTCTAAGAAAAAATAACATTTTGACGTCACCCTTGAGTAGTACGGGTGATCGAAAGGTTTCGTTTTCGCTCGACTCTGCGGCCTCGACTTCCCGCCACGCGCGCTTTGGAGTTTCAGTTGTTTCTTTATCGCGTCGTGCTGAGGTGGTCCTGCTGGCTCGCGAAACTTGCATTTGGAACAAGCAGCGAGAATGCCACGTCCATGTGATGTCGTGGGATGCGCGAACGGTCCGCGGAACTTGGGCAAGGGCAGTTGCAACGGCGAATCCAACCTTACTTATCACTGTGTGCCAACGAATGAACCTCTCCATTAGAAGTGGTTAAGTTCCGTACCTCTGCCACAGCGCGCTGGCAAAACCTGGAAAATCACGTTGTGTGCTCGCTGCGCTTTCTTCCAGAAGATTACGAGTTCAACGCCGACTTACTGAAGTCGTGTGGAGTGCCTTTCAAAGCAGGCCGCCGTCGTAGCAGTACGCAACCACTTCGGCAGCGCGGACCCTCAGCAGCAGGTCACGTTCATCAGTGCTTGAATCGCTGAAGTCGAGCCCAGCATAGCGAACCAATGTGTCGTTGTCAGGGTCGTCCATTGCAACGAGTGTCGAAGTTAGCGTCATAAAATAAAGAACCAGCTTATCGTCGCGCGCTTTCCATTCCGCTAGCCACCATAGTTATTCTTTCGCGCTGCTGTCGGCTCTGTCTTGGCTCTGTTTCTGGCCGCGCATTTGCATTTTGCGTAGAAAAGCCGCAGCGCCGTCTGCGGGCGCCATTTTACTCACCGACGGCGCAACGTCACTATGAGACCATTACGTCACCACTCCTCGATCGGAGGGCGGGCGATTTGAACTGCGCTAGAGATACGTGGATGCTTCAGAAAGCATTTTCTCTTAAAATAAGTCTCTTCTTAGCACTAAACAAGCATTTCGAGGTTTCTGGGATGGTATTTCAACAGTCCACGTTGACTTATTATTAACCTTTAGTGTCCCTTTAACGGCGAACAGCGCCGACGAAGGAGGCCCAAATTAACGAATATGTCCGGCATGAGGACTGGCTCTTACCAACAATTCCAGCGTAAGAACAATGGCAACGGACCAAAGTAGCTCTGCGAACTGGGTCTCAAGTTGTCGTCTGCAAAATAAAACATGCGCTCTCTTTCTTCCTCGATGGCCAGAGCTGCTCCGATTGCTGAGTCTATGCTTTGAAAGAATGCCATAGCACCGGCATCCTTTGCGTCTGCGCCGCGCACGTGTGTCTCGCGAACCCGGCCGGGGAATTCCCGGCCACGTAAGTCTTTCATACAGCAGCGCGCCGCGTACCAGCTGCCAAGGGAGCCTCGGTTATTCTCAAGTCCGCTCCCTGTTGATTGATAGCGAGTGCCAGCTTGACTTTTCCGCCGTCCCCGTGGATGCTGCCGGCGCTGAGCAGTCAACGAACAGGATGTTATCAACGCGCTCCGCCGTAAGAGTGCGCTGTGATTTTCAATATCTGGTGCGCGTATACGTAGAACGCTCGGGGCATTCACTTTTGTTGCGGGGCGTCGCGCCAGGTTCTACCCAATCACACAAACTGTAGGCGTTTCAGCGGAAGGCATGCCCAGCTTCCATGCACCGCCTCAGGTTTCAATTTCAAAGTTTGTTTCGAGCCGCGAAAGAGCCAGCGTAGAAGTAGTGCGCGGTGGCGATGATCTGGTCGTCGCCTCAACGTTTCCATTCCCCATTAAAAAAATAGAGAGTTTTAGCAGAGCGTTTACGGTCCCCTCCGCTCAGACCGGCCTATCACAACAATTGGCACTCAGCCGCTCAGCAAAACGCTACCGGGAACTCCGACGCGCGTGCGCACAGCACACATAGCGGCAGCGGAACCTGGGACGCTGACCACGTTCCGCTAGGAGCCTGATTTAGCGGTGCGTCAGGGAGCGTGTAGTTGCTTTCGTAGTCGTTTTACCGCCAAGCTTAGAGCACGTCAGTGACGTCTCTGGGAGACGCGCTTGTTAGATAAGCGAAATCAATGCATTCTATGCAGCCACCGGTGCGCGTGAAACGTGTGCGGAGCGGAGCGCAAGCAAACGCTCTGCTAAAACTGTCTAATAACACTTACCCTCTCCGGCGGTTTAGGACAGCAACATCTCATAAAATAACAACAAAAAAACATCGCCAACTGTCAAAATAGAGGTCGAACACGCGCGCGCGCACACACACAAACATACACACACACACACACACAAAATTAAAAAACTTAATTCTCAGATTATTATAATACCTAAACCAGGCAAGCGGCTACGGTTGGAGAACGCGAGACCCATTTGAGTCGCGTCCTATGTGGGCAAACTCATGGAGCACGTTGTGATAACGAGACTGACCAACTATCTCAGGGATAACGACGTTCTCCCCCTTAGAATGCTGGGCTTTCGGAGAAATTTGTCTACACAAGATGCAATGCTCCAACTTAAGCATCAAATTATAGATAACACAAGTCGGGGCGCCAAAGCTATCCTAGAATTGGACCTAAAGAAAGCTTTTGACAGTGTTACCCACGAAACAATATTAAACAGAATAAACCCTAGGCCAGCGAGTATACAGTTATATACAAGACTTCCTTACTAACAGAAAGGCACACAATAAAATAGGAGACCTTAACTCCGAAGAACTACAGATTGGAAGCGCAAGTACTCCCCAAGGTTCAGTAATATCACCGATGCTGTTTAACCTGCCTCTCATCCGATTACCAGCAAAGCTACGGCAAATCGATGGGCTCAATCATACCATCTACGCTAATGATTTCACCCTCTGGGTGAGCGATGGCAACGATAGACCGGTTGAAAACACATTACAACGTGCAATAGAAGCAGTTGAACAATATCTATAGCAGAAACCGGACTGGCGCGTTCGGCAGAAAAATCTGAGCTCCTCATTTACGTACCATAGCGACGTGGCCTAAAACCACGCAACTACGAGGAACGAAACAATTCGCAAACTCAATAACTACGGCAGATGGTACGTCCATACCAAAGGCTGACAAGATCATAGCATTGGGCATCGTCATTGAAATTAACGGCTGCAATGGAGAGACCAAACTCAAAACGGACAATATAACATCTCAAATCATGCGGCTACCTAAACGAATAGCCAACAAACATAGTGTAATGAAAGAAGGAAATGTGCTTAGACTAGTCCAAGCGTTCGTAACGAACAGAATAGTATGCGTAGCATTGTACCTACGATGGTACTCGTCAGAACAATACAAATTAGATTTCTTAATCAGAAAAACCTACAAGCAAGCAATCGGACTCTCCATCAGCACCAGCAACGATAGACTGCTGCAGCTAGGTCTCTACAATATACTGGATGAGCTAATCAAGGCCCGACGAATAGCACAATACGAACGCCTGGCGAAAACTAAAACAGGTAGGCAAATATTGGATTGCCCAGGTATAAGGTATCATAGCCAACATGACGTCAACGTAGATATGCCCAGACACGTCAGAGACCATAATAACCATCTCTTCAATACCCAAGAAATAACCATCCTACCCACCATCAGGGTAGACGGGAAAGCAGAGCACGCAATATACAAAGGAAATTCGGTAACAGCAAGGACACCACATTTGTGCCTGTATTTGAAGATACAGGCACAAGCGCGCCTACACAGTAATGGTGATAAATTACGAGGGAAAATGCATGACGAGCGCAACAGTCAACACGCTACACGCAGAATCCGCAGAGCAAATAGCTATCGCGCTAGCCATAGCACAAGCGCAAGGAGGTGCAATCATCAGTGATTCCCAGACGGCGATACCAAACCTCGTCAAAGGTCGACTCTGCCCAGAGGCACTACGCCTCCTAAAATTAGTTAATAACCACCACAAAATTGTCGATAACATCTGGACACCCGCTCACACACTATGAGACGCCAGAAATGAGCCGGCGAAACGCATGGCTCGAGAGCTTACGCACCGAGCCTCGGTTAGCACAGCCTCACCGACTACCCACGAATGGGATAGGGAAAATCGAATGACCGGATTTCACGAAATTACACAACACCATAGATTGCAGGGGCGCACATTCCGGCCGCCGCACCCAAAATTAAGCGAAAATCAGTCTGTCGAATGGGGGCAGTTACACACTAGATCCTATCAGAGTCCAGCTATCATGCACCTAGTACACCGAGATTTATGGGAGATGCCTTTACCCTGCAGTGGGCGTAACCAGGCTGATGATGATGATGACAAGTGCAGACGTTGTGACTCTAGAGCCACCCTGGAGCATATCCCACGGGAATGTACGGCTATAATAACGGGTAACAGTGATGAAGCCTCAAACAGCCTCCGCGCCCTCTGAAAGTCTGCATTCCTCAGCACGGTCCTGCAGCACTAACTCTGGGTCGTCCAGTGAGCCGAGGAAGCCGCCAAGTGCCAACAACCCTTGGCCGAAACAAAGGCGGTATAACTCCCTGTTTCAGGCAGGATATGCCGGCTCTCATACCGCACATCCGAATTCCGGAGTGCATATTATGTAAGAATTGATTTTATTGCACATTATTTTTGGCCTTCCTCATTGGCTGGCATGATCGCCAGTACGGGCCACTCACTCGGACACATGATATGAAATTAATGGGATCGAAGCGAAGGAATCCGCGCATAATTCAACCCCTGTTTCGCGAGTCCACGATTACACAAACAAGCAAGTGTGTCAAGACTACCTCGTTCTTCCGATGTTGGTTCACTATAGAGGCAATAACTGTGAGCATCCTTCCGCGAGAGAAGGAACGGGGATGACACCTGTTCTGGTGCATTTAAAATGTCTCTGGACATGTGCTTGCCGTGCTCCCATAACTGTACAATTTGAGTTCGAGAGAAGGAGAAAGAGTGGCTTATAGAAAGGCGGGCAAATTAACCATATGAAGCGCTCTGTAGAAAAACAGGATGAAACAAGCCATTTTACGGCTTGCTTTCATGAGTACAAAAAAATGACATACAGACTGCATCATGAAGCAGCTTGCAGATTTACCTGTAAAATCACCGCAGTATGAAGAAATGTCAGGCAAACAACAGACGTTTTACCTCTGTTGCAAATGGGTCGCAAGCCCCAAGGGTAGCGTTGGCCTGGCGGCCTGGGGCACAGCTGGAAGCATCCAAAGGTCCTGGCAAAGGATGAGTCGACTGCTAACAGAACGACTTGTTTATTCTAGCATCGCAAAAGAGCGGCCGGTCAGGTCGACCGAAACAGAGAAACGGAAGACCACGTTACTCGAAGGAATAAATCTAAGCCTCTCTCTCGCCGTCCGTGGGCAGCTGCTTTTATACTCTCGGAGTCGAAGGCAAGCAGGAACGCCTCGATAGAGGCGCACGTGATGGCGGCGCACGGACACGTTGTGACAAGAAGTGAGGCATCCGCCGGGCCGGCGCCGATCAGACCTCCTCGCTTCACAGTTGGGGGAGCTCCTCTCCCCGGCTGCCGCGCTTTGACAAGCGTGGGCACCAAAATGCACACGCACACACGCACACACACGAAGACACGTGGCATTGAAACATGCCTGGACGCGCTTGGAGGAGGCGTTGGGACAGCGCTGAACTGGCCAAAATGTCCGCCGCTGTGAACGAAGCTCCGGCGTCCGTTGCATCCGCGCCGGCTATGCCGCACGTCGGAGGCGAAATGTAACAGACAGCCCCGACGGGAGAAGGAGATCCCGATGGTCAGGGGACTGCATCCGCTGTCCGGAGGGATGTCGCTCGATGATGCTCATAACCGAAGTCGGTCGTCCCTCGGCGTTTCTTGAGCGGAGCGCACCGAGAAGGCCTCGTTCTCACGTTCAGGTTCACAGAGGACACTGCAAAGTGACTTCGGGAGAGTTGCCATTTTTGTTCTCCTTACCAGCAAGCGTTAGAATTACGCCGAAACTCAACCGCTGAGTCAGCAAGCACGACACAACCCTCACTAAGCCATGCCAGGCTCTTTCCCCTTTTATACAACTGCCTAGTTCCTTACAGCAGTCTAGCAGCACTCAGAACGCGTCCACAAATTGGAAAATTGTACTAGAAAGCACGTAATGACATTGAAACACTAAACCAAAGGGATATTTTAAAAATCCTGCCTCAGGAAGAAAAACATCAGTAACAAATAACTTTGAGACTGATTCCTACGTTAGGGGCCTCGACTTAAGCCATCGGCGCTACCGTATATACTCCCCTATTTGTAACGCACCTCAAAGGAATATTGCTGCAAAGCGAGGCTGCAGCGCAGGAGGCGGCCATTTTTGGAAGAGATGGTCTGCAGCCATTGGAGAGGCAGTGATCCGTCTCGAAGCATGCGAAGCGGAGACCGCAGCGAGCGACCGTACACCAGCTCAGCTGGCGAAAACCCCGTAGCCGCATGCGGCACGTTCCTTAATGCAAACATCAGCCCAGGCAGACACACCTCCCAGTCAGTTTGTTGTTCAAACCACAATGCTCTCAACACGCGCTTCATGACGGAGTGGAGCTTCTCAACGGAATTCGACTGTGGGTGGTACACTGAGCTGTGTAACAGCTTTACCCTGCACCTTTCGAGAAAGGCTGTCGTGAAAGCGCTAGTAAAGACTGTGCGCTGATCTGACTGGATTCCCGCAGGAAAACCAACTCGCGCAAATATGGACAGTAGTGCATTGACTATCTCAACTGAGCTGAGTTCTTTAAGCGGCACTGCTTCAGGAAACTTTGTCATTGGGCAGATCACAGTCAAAATGTGTCTGTACCCCGTGGTTGTTACCGGGAGAGGTCCCACTGTATCAATAATGCGCCATCTAAAAGGCTCCGTAATGATAGGCACCAACTTCAACGGCGCCCTCGATTTGTCCCTTTGTTTACCCACCCACTGACAGGTGTCACATGTCCTCACAAAGTGTTCTGCGTCACGAAAACACCCTGGCCAATAGTAATCTTGCAAGAGACGGTCCTTAGTCTTCTTAACTCCTAGGTGTCCGGACCACGAACCTCCATGCGACAAGCGCATCAGATCCTGACGGTAGCACTGAGGCACGATCAGCTGATCGAACTCCACTCCCCTGCGGTCTAGATACTTCCGGTACAGGACCCCACTTCTTTCCACAAAAGGAGCATTTTTCTTGGCGATACCTTCCTTGACATTGCAGCGCATGTTTGCTAGGCTGCCATCCTTTTTTTGCTCGGCTATCAAAGCCGACCGGCTGACTTGTAGCAACCTATTAAGTCCATCTGACGTAGGCGCGATGAGCAAATCTGCAGATAGCTCTTCTAAGTTTCCCGTGTCGGGCATTTCCTCTCCAGTATCTGGTGCCTTGAACGCTAAAGGCTCAATTTTATTCAGTTCGGACGTGCTCTGAATATCAGCTTGTTGCGCCTCCGACCCTTTCTCATTGTTCGACAACGTTGGCCCCGCAACTACCGCCTTTGCAGCGAGCTCCAGAACTCTCGATCTGGTTAAGGCCTGAACGCTAGCCTCACCAAACAAAAGCCCCTTCTCGCGCAGGAGGTTATCGGACCTGTTCGAAAATAGGTACGGGTACTGGGGGCGGGGGGGGGGCAGCATAGATGACACTGCGGCCTCCGTCTCAAGTGCTCCGAAAGGTCCTTCAATGAGCACTTTTGCTACGGGCAGACACACGCTATGAGCTTCCACGGCTTGCTTGATCCATGCGCACTCGCCCGTGAACATATCGGGTTCTACGTAAGAGGGGTGAACTACATACATTGTAGCTGCGGAATCGCGAAGCACTCGGCACTCTATCCCGTTCACGAGGAGGTCTCGCATGTAAGGCTCGAGAAGCTTCATGTTCTCGTCAGTGCTGCATAATGACAAAAACACGACTTTTGTTTTTGTTTCTGGACACTGCGCCGAAAAGTGACCCGGCTTCTGGCACGTATAACACACGCACGCTTGCCTCGTCTCGAACCGTTTTCTGTGTTCGGCTTCGGCTACCGACGTCTCCTTACGCTCGGTCGGACTACTTTCACTCGCATCCGCACTACGTGTGTCCCCCCTTGCTCTGATGGGCCTGAACTTCGGCCTCTCAAACTTGGAGCCAAATTCACCCTTTTGACCGTCCTTAGCTCCGCGAGCCCGACGCGTCACAAACTCCACGGCTAGCTCGGCGGCTTTAGCCACCGTACTAACGTCTGGCCTATCCAAGACCCAGTACCGCACGTTCTCAGGTAACCAACCATAAAACTGTTCCAGCCCGAAACACTGCAGAACTTTCTCGTGGTCACGAAACGCTTTCTCTTCTTTGAGCCACTCCTGCATGTTTGACATAAGCCTGTAGGCAAACTCTGTATATGACTCACTTCTGCCGTTCTCATTCTGCCTTTCACGCCTCCGCTGACAGCCTGTACTTTTTTAGCAGACTCGATTTCACTTGGTCGAAATTCTCTGCCTCCTCTCTCTTCAAGCGAGCGACTACGTCGGCCGCCTCGCCGGGTGAGCAAGCGCTGTGGCCACGTTTCCCGAGAGAACCCCTGCTTCTCGCACGTTCGCTCAAAGTTAACCAGAAGCAAGCCAATGTCCTCTCCAAGCTTAAACGGCCGCATCAGGTCAGTAATTTTGAACGATACTCGTTCTCCTGCACCGTGTGCCTGACTTCCATTACGAGTGCGTTCCATGTCTACCTCGAGACGCTTCATTTCCAAAGCGTGTTGACGGTCGCGCTCCTCGTTACGTTCGCGCTCGTCTTTCTCTTTTTGCTCTTTACGTTCGCGCTCCTGTCTTTTTGCCGTCTCCCTCTCCTCAATGGCCTCAAGGCATTGCGACAGCTCGTCATCCTCAGCTTCTAACTCAAGAATAGCCCTTAGCAGTTCTGGTTTTCTGAGTTTGTCTGAGACATCCAGACCCAACTCTCTTGCAAGCTCTAGCAATTTCGATTTGCGCAACGACTTCCAATCGATGGCTGCTCTGAATGCTGCTTTCGCTACTACCTACTATTGTCTTGCCGGAAACTAACCCGGCAGCAACGACAACCACAATTACCAGCTCTGTTTCCGACACTAACAAAAGCCTGGCAAAACTCATAAGAAGAAAGTCCCGCACTCACCAAACCTCGCAGCCAAGAATTCAGCGCAGCCGTTCCGCTGCAGGCAACCAGTCATCACACAGGGCTCGTTGCACTGCTCCCGGATGGTCGTTGTGCTTCTCAGCATACAGTCGACCGCATGTCTTCGCTGGTGGCCTCCGTTGTCGCGATCTCACCACCGCTGGCAAACAGTTGTTGCAAATGGGTCGCAAGCCCCAAGGGTAGCGTTGGCCTGGCGGCCTGGGACACAGCTGGAAGCATCCGAATGTCCTGGCAAAGGATGAGCCGACTGCTAACAGAACGACTTGTTTATTCTAGCATCGCAAAAGAGCGGCCGGTCAGGTCGACCGAAGTGGGGAAACGGGAGACCACGTTACTCGACGGAAGAAATCGAAGCGTCTCTCTTGGCGTCCGGGGGCAGCTGCTTTTATACTCTCGGAGTCGAGGGCAAGAAGGACGCCTCGATAGAGGCGCACGTGACGGCGGCGCACGGACACGTTGTGACAAGTGACGCATCCGCCGTGCCGGTGCCGATCAGACCTGCCCGCTTCACAGTTGGGGGAGCTCCTCTCCCCGGCTGCCGCGCTTTGACAAGCGTGGGCACCAACACGCACACACACACACGCACACGCACACACGAAGACACGTGGCATTGAAACATGCCTGGACGCGCTTGGAGGAGGCGTTGGGACAGTGCTGAACTGGCCAAAATGCCCGCCGCTGTGAACGAAGCTCCGGCGTCCGTAGCATCCGCGCCGGCTATACCGCACGTCGGAGGCGAAACGTAACACCTCGCTATTGCACCTAAGATAGAACAGACACACACTCGTGATGGATGTCTGTAAATGCGTAAAATGTGTGGCGTATCACGGCAGCTGCGGCTGGACGAGACCCACGGGTGCACACGCGCATTTCCGTCTATCTGTCCCGTCTTTGAAACCTTAATAAAAATCTTAACGTTTTTCGCTAGTTTGCAACATATAAGTTCGGCAAATGCTGCAGAAAATGTCAGCAATTTCGTTCGGTTGAAGCAGATTACAGACTGTCTATAGAACAAAACTGCGTGCAGAAACTTGTAAAAGCATACAGCGAAAAAAAAAAAAGATCTATTGAGCGAGAAAACGTGCCACCTACGCACTTTTTTTGTCAATACCTTTCTGGAAATTTCTTCTTAGAATGTAGACTGTCCTTAACTAGCCGCTGTTGAAGGCGCCATCCTTGTATGTCCCAGCTAACGTTAGCCAAGCTTGAAATAAAAATACTCTACAATATAAATCATGAGACCTATGCGGTGTTCGGTTATCTATGATCTTCAAATAATTTTTGTGCACTGATTACTTACCTAATACTAAAACATAATAAATAAGCATATTAAACTAACAACAGGTTGGCTAACGTTAGCTGTGTCCCACGGTTGATGCCTGTTTGCCGAGTTCACGGGAAATATAAAAACACTGACTATAAAGATTTTTTTCTTTGCAGCTGCAGCAGCTGCGACAACTAGCAATTCCACAGCGCATACAATGTTAAGACACGCTCAATTAGGGTCACTATCCACGATATCTGGAGCTCACTTATATACAATCTTTTGGCAGATATCCTGCTAACGACGAGATTGTTCTCACCTTTAAATATATGCACAAATCTGTGCAGCCTACAGATCAGGCAACGCCTATATCACGGATATGCAACAAAAGGTGGAACTGCGTGTCACTAGAGAGATATATTTTTAAGCGAAGCTTTCTTTGATTATTTAAACAGATTTAATTCCCTTCGGTGCTGTCTAACCGATTAAACCGGCTCACAAAGCATTGAATGCATGCTGGCCGACCAAATACAGCCAGTGAGCGCATCTTTGTCCCGCTTAATCAAGCAATCAATCAGTTCATAAAACCTGTACATATACACTGTAGCCTCATATGCATTTATGCAACACACAAGCCTCCTAATGGAAGCATGACGTTTAAGAGCTTCTTTCATTTCGTTATATTTCGACTACCCGCTCTCGGCCATTTGTTTCACTATATGTATATGCCCATTCTTTGATGGCCCTCTGAAAGGGCCATTTGATGCTGCGACTCAGGGGGCGCGCTGGGTGTTGTCAACTTAGATATGCGTTCTGCTTCTGTCAGCTGTATGCTAGCATACACCGGCCATCGCCATTCTCCCCTCTACAAGCATCATACTCATCGCCTTCGTGCTCGTCACATCGGCGCATTGAGGGTAAGTATAATTTTATGCATCCTATTTCGTTGTATAGGAGTAAATGAAAGACTTCATTAAAGTTTCGTATCACATATTACAACACATAGGTTTGATCTGTACGACATTTTTTGCCAGCCTCTGCCTGATAATCTAATCATGATTTGTACTGTCGGGTAGTCACGTTAGATTGCGGTTATTGTAAGACTGGCATGCTGTGAATGGAACCAGGAAACATGAAACAAGTGACAAAAAGTTTTCGTTATCTATTTGGGCCTTCCACGAAACTCAAGTTCCATTGGTTCCCCTCGCTATTCTAATCGCCCCAGTTTATTACATAGCACTGACAGAACACAGCGGCTCTTGGAGTGGTACAACTCAACGCGCGGGCCGAAGCCAAAAATAGACAAGACAGCAAGCGCTGACGCCCACAGTTGACGAAAATTTAAGATAAAATCACTTAGAGCCCCATGTTCAGAACTGGCCTCACATTGTCGTTTATCTGCCAACAAACTTTATGGACATATTTATTGTTTCTGTTCAAACAGTCTCAAAGGCAAATCCAAAATCGCCGTTTGGTATTACTGTAGTAGTCCACCATTGGAACAGCGAAACCGAGCACTTTTGCAAACCAAGGCTCAAAGAAGACTCCCCGATGGTATGCGATCAGAAAATTCTAACTGACAAGCACGCACGGAGGCCAGGCAAAAGCACCCAATATCTTTTGTGAGTGGCGCCGTTTCTAGACACCAGAGCCGCCATCACTGCAGAGGGAGGGGGGCGTGTGTGGGGGAGGCGGCAAATCTCAGACGTGGCCAGCGCTCCATGTTCGCCCGCCCACTAATCATCCCCGCGGGAGCTGGCACTGGTGGCAGTACGGAAGCTTTGAGGTTCGCTCCCAGCGATCAAAACTCGAGGGAAGCGGGCGCTCTAGTGCAAGATATAGAGGCCGGACATACATAGGAAGTACCAAAAGCCTGATTAGCTCAGAAAGGTGGAAGGGGACTCCCCAGTGCCCATACTCCGCTCGTCTTCAGTAGTGACACAAACGAACACTCACGTATAGGCCACTACTACACCAGGCCGATCTTGTTATTTACATTAAATATTGTGTCGACACACCAAGCGGCGACATACAAACTTGGAGAGAATCTTGCGTGTTAGCCTGAGCGTAAAGTTTTATTTATTTTCTATTTTGTTCCGACACATATTCGAGCGTAACCCAATGTATATTCTAGTCAAGGTATAAATTCTGTACTGGCAATTCCAAAGGATGAAGTCACGCTTTAAAAGAGAAAGGAGAGACACGAGGTTCTCGTGAAGGAATTCACACGCCGCTTCTTTTTCTTCAATGCAACTCGCGTAGCGGTCATCACCAGAATCTTCTCTACGCCGATTTCCTTTTTGAGTTTACAAAACGTGCTTCATGTTCTTACACTGTAAGCGGTCGTTGTAACGCTCGTTGAGCGTTATATCTATGTGATTTCTACAACCTGTGCTGCAGCCTACGGACTTCGTGTTCTATCTGCTGAAAATGGATGCATCATAAATATTTGTGACGCTAAAGCATTGTACACCCAGAATAGCATTGATTTTCTGCCAGTCATCTGTAACAGAAACCGCCACGCCACAGCAGCCTCTAAATCAATAAAGAGCCAAGTTACCTGCGTTCGTTATTGATTGAAGTGCTCCAGTGCCTCCGTCGCAAATTTGTGCCAGGTTCGTTTCTTCTACTTCATCCATGTCAACGCTGGTCTGTCGTTTTCGCTGAGCAACAATCCCTGACCATTTTCACTTCGAAAGTTATTGAAGTTTGCGGCACAGATTTCCACCAAAACTCCAGTTTTTAGCGTAAACCATAATCGCAACTTATGCTACGTCACATCGGCTCGTTAAGCTTCACAGTGTCTTCACCAAATCACATAAAACTCTAAGGGCCGATTTACACTCGAGTCGCCCATAGCCGCAAGCCGCACCGCACGCGGGCGGTTCGTGAAAAGCGGGTGGTCGTGGAAATCGCTTACAAAATTGCATTTACGCTGAAACTGCATGGAGCGGTGCGGTTCGCATGCGTCCTTTGGTTGTGCAAATAGGTAACCAGTGACAGGCAACATGCAACAGCGAATTGGTTGCCTCTTGTGCTGGCGACCAGCAAAATTTCGCACCGAGCCAGGATTTTGTAATTACGCTTGCCCTCTTATTAGTTATTTTTTATTAGTTAGCTCGAGCGGTTCGCATGCGCCGGCATCCGCACTTCAATTTGGGGTCACGACGTCTGTTGAAAGCTGGCAAACGTTCTGCAGTGCGTAGAGCAAAGCTATTCGAAATGGGCAGCTATCCCCAACAGCAGACGACACTGGCATACTTTTGTCGATGTAGGTTGAAGCTTCCGTGTCATGGCGAAAACTCTACTCTTGCGCTGTCATATTTTGTGCTGCATGTGTGGCGTTGACGTGGTGACCCACCTGTGGAACACTGTGTAGTCATCTTACCTGTGCCACATTTTTTAATTTATTGCTACCGCATAATGTTGCGACATCATACATCACTATGTACTCGGATATGTCCGGCGCGATGGCACACTTTTTGTAACTGTGATACGAAAGCTTGTGCTGTGTATAACCGACGCACCACCGCTCCTCGGCTGGGCGAAGTCCAAGCGCGGAAGAAACAGGAAGCGACCCCATCCCGAGTCGAGCTCTGAGAATCCTCCGTCGCCCTCAGCGTCTCGGCTACCGGACAAGGAGCGAGAGTTTAGCCTCCTCGAACACATGCAGTTCTCGCCTGTGTCTTCTGTATAAAATAAACTCAGTCTGCTTTCTGTCACCAGCTAATCCGCACTCCTTTCACGGACGGGGCCAGACACCGTAAGTAACACTGGCGACGAGGCAGGTGCGGCGAAGCCGATAAGTTTTCGAAGTTAACGTCATAGATACGTACAGGCCAATGCACGGCGCTGTTGAGCATCTTTCGGGCAAATCTTGGGAATCGTGGATCCAGCGCCTTCAATTTTACTTCGTGGCGAGAGACGTCAGCGACGAAACGAAGAAGCGGGCACTTCTCACGGTTTGTGGAGCCGACATTTTCGAACATTGTGTGCGCGTTGATAGCGCCGGAGATCCCAGCAGAAGTCAACTTCAATGATTTAGTGATACTTCTCAGGCGGCACTTCGACACCAGGGCATCCGAGCTTTACAGCCGGTGCGTGTTTCAAAGACGCGACCAACGGCCAGACGAGTCGATCAGCAATTACGCTGCGGCCCTCAGAACCTTGACAGTCGACTCCAACTTTGGAGCGCTGCCTTCGGCTACAATATCGACGACGCCACCTGACACCCAAACGACGACTTCAGCAGCGAACCCAACTATGCCGCGCCAAAATGTGATGCTCCAGGACAGGTTCGTCCGCGGCGTCTGGGACTAACATCTTCCGCAGAGACTGTTCACAGAAAAAGGCCAGACATTTCAACTCAATCTAGACTTTACTCTGTCCCCGGAAAGTGCGTCAAGGCATCAGCGAGGAATCAAGGGAGTGGCAAACTCAGGGGAAATTAACAGGACGTCGCAAATCAAGCCAGTATGCAAGCACACGTCAGCACGATATTGCTATCGATACGACAGCTTGCATGACCCTGAAATGTCCAAATTCAAGACGGCCGAGTGCCGTTTCATCTCCAAAAAACGTCACGTCAAGCGTGCCTGCAATTTGAAGAGAAAGAAAAACACGGAACCACGCTCCGACAACAAGCAGCAACATGCACACAGTGTCAACCCCCTACCTGTCAGTCAGTCCTGCTGCAAACTGCACACATTGAGTGTACGTACACACTGCCCCAAGCTCCTCGTGGACATGAGAGTGGATAGAAAGCCAGTGCAGTTTCAGGTGGACACAGGTGTGGCATGCTCCCTGATAAGCGAGGACACGGACTACAGAATGTGGAAGAAAAACACTCCGTGGCTTTTAAGCGAGCCGCTCGACTTTCACACATGGTAAGGTAAACAATTACGCGTCCTGGACTCTGCACAAGTTCGTGTGAGGTTGAGATCAAAGGACTATCTGCTGCCTTTGATAGTTAGGACGGGTACCGGGTGCAACCTCATAGGAAGAAATTGGTTTTCGGCGCTTCACATTTAGGTGAAGGGGATCAACCACGTTGGAGATCCACCACCAGAGATTACAGAGGTCCTGTGATGACATCTAGATGTCTTCAAGGAAGACATTGGCAGCAATACGGGTCCTTTGGTTCTCCTGGAATTCGAAGACGCTGCGACGGCGAAGTTTTGCAAGGCTCGTCCAAATTCAGTGGTGCTGCAAGCGCTTATGGAACATGATCTTGATTGTCTCAGCGCCAAGGCACCTTAAAACCAACACAACATACCAAATGGGCAACCCCATTGGTACTGTTCGGAGGACCGACGGTACGCTCATTGTCTGTGGTGACTACAGGAGTACTGTTATTGCAGCAGCGAAGAGGGCCTTGTACCCGCTACCAACTACAGATGAAGTTTCCACAAACCTACTTGGTGGAACACTCTTCTCAATGTTGGATCTTTACCAAGCATATCAACAACTGAAAGCTGATGAAGAAACAGCAACACCGCTCCCAGTGAACACCACAAAATCACTATTCAGGGTGGAACACCTCCCGTTTTGAATAACCGCTGCACCAACTATCTTCCAGTGCATGATTTAGACAACGTTACCTGAAATTTCAGAGGTGAGTGTCTACCTTGACGACATGATTGTCAACGGGAATGGCGGAAATGAGCACGCACAGCGTATGAATCAGGTTCTGTCGAGGCTAACTGAGAAAGGCCTATGCCTCAAGAAAGAAAAGTGCAGGTTCAGAATTATGTCAGCTGAGCTTCTGAGACATTGAATTGACGCCAATTGTTTTCGCACCACCGAAAAAAAGGCTGAGGATATACTTCAAGCACCCAAACCATCTGACAAGACATTCCTAAGGGCTTTTCTGGGCCTTATTTCATTTCACGACTGCTTTTTGGAGAACAGAGCCATGGTAGCGAAGGAATTGTATAGGCTCCTAGAGAATAACACGCCTCGAAGTGGAAAAGCACACATCAAGTGGCTTTTGAGGCGCTTAAGGAGATGATCCGTGCATCTACAGTGCTCGCTTACTATGATGAGACGAAGCCCCTTCTATTGTCCGTGGACGCATCGCCGTACGGCGTCGGTGCTGTCCTGGCTCAGCAAGACGCAATTTGCTGAGAGGCTCCCATTGCATTCTTTTCGTGAACACTGCGAAGCGCCGAAAAGAACTACTCCCAGCTCAACAAAGAAAGTGTAAGAGTAATCTACGGCATCACTCATTTTCATAAGTACATACCTCATTGGCATGTGACCATAATAACAGATCCCCAGCCGTTGATTGGAACCGTGAGTTAAACAAAGCAAGTAGCATTGGTCCTTTCATCAAGGATGACTTGATGGTGCCTTAAACTAGCAACGTACGATTACAAGTTGGTGTACAGGCCTAGCCTGCTGCACATAAATGCGGACGCTCGAAGCGGAATTCCACTACCGGCACTAGCTTATGAGCCTTATCCCCCGGGAGACGTGCTCATGTTGGCTACCACGTCCAGCTTCGAGATTTCACCGCGTAAACTAGCATGAATGACTCAAGAGGACTGAGTTTTCTCCCAAGTGCTGCAGGCTGTCTGAAACGGCGAAGTCCATAAAATGCCAAAAGAACAGTTTTCATAATGGCGGAAACTGGAGACGGAGCTTTGAGCTCAGGAAAGGTTCTTGTTAGAGGCTCCCGGATGGTAACTCCAACAAAGGCACTAAATTACCATCTTAAACTGGCACCTGCAAACTAACACGTAATTGTCGCCATGAAGGCATGCGCACTAAGGTACTTTTGGTGGCCAGGCATTGACGCAGATATCGAACGGCTCGCTAAAATCTGTGCAACTTGTTGCCAACCCCAAAGGGCACCAGCCAGGGCACCAGCGTCCAAATGGAAACGGACAAGAACTCCTTGGGACATAGCTTATGCAGACGTCGTTGGTCCCGTAGAAGGCAGAATGCTGCTAATTGTTGTGGGCGCATACAGCAAGTGGTTGGAAGTGTGCCCCCATGCTCAATGCACAGTCTGCCACATTGATTGAGGAATCCCGGAACATTCTCGCAGTTTTTGCGCTCCCCAAAAAGCTTGTGACGGTAACGGACCATCCTTCATTTCAGTAGAAGCTGAGGGCTTCCTAAAGAAGAACGGGGTGACCCATGTAACAAGCGCACCGTATCATCCTACAACGAATGGCCAAGCAGAAAGGATGGTTTTTGAAACGAAACGAGCATTAGCCGAAAACCAAGGACGGAACATTCGCGTGTAGGCTGGCCCAGTTCTTGCTAAAGCAACACAACACCATTTGCACATCTACGGGCGAAATTCCAGCTGCACCTATTTTCGGGTGTGAGCTTGATACAGCTCTCACGCACATTCAGACCCAAGTAAAAGCGAACAAAACCCATACCAACTGCAACAGAAACAGAGAAACTGTTTCGGCCGGGGCGTACGGAAACTGCAACAGAAAGTCGAGAGTACTCGCTGTTGGGCAAGCAGCTTTTTCTTTCGAAACTTCAGAGGGAACCCGATCTGAATGGAGGGAATGGTTTTCGAAAAGCTAGGCAACAGATCATGCCTTATTAAAGGCCCTAACGAGATAGTGCGATGAAAATGTGACCACATCGATCCCGGAGCTTTGAGACACCCAATAGAAGATTCGGCGACACAGGATAAGGGCTGTACGCAAACCGCGAGCAGTGTCCTGGTCCCATTTATCCTTGGGACAAAAGTAGATAACTCCACTTCGTCGGAGGCCGCTCTCTCAGGAACGCTGGAGCCTTCGCAATCATCAGTGACCAAACCAGAGATCGGCACTGCCCCTGAGACCGACCCAAACAAGAGTGCAGATTCATGCCCGCAGCGCGAACGACGCCCTCCGGATCGCTACGGAGACTCCATATGAGAAAGGAGGAAAGTGTACAAGCAACGCACCACCGCTCCTCGGCTGGACGAAGCACCAGCGCAGAAGAAACAGGAAACGACCCCACCCCGAGTCGAGTTCCAAGAATTCTCTATCCCCCCCAGTATCTCGGCCAGCGGAGTGGAACCGAGTTTGCCCCCTCGAACACATGCCGCTCTAGTCAGCGTCTTTTGTAGAAAATAAACTCAGTCTGTTTTCTGCCACCAACCAATGCGCATTCCTTTCACGGACGGGGTCCGACCCTGGACGTAACAGCTTGCAAGAACGCACGTACTCGAACACAGACGTGTGTCTAAGCCAATGAACGAGGCATCTGTCGCAGAAACAGCGTAGCGCGCTGAAGGACCTATTAGTGTTATGTATTAAAAGTTATCTTTAAAAGTTATTAAAAGTTTAAAAGTTATCTATTAACATACTCCTATACAGATGGTTCTATTATCGCGGAATACAGCTGTCTTGATTGACAAGTCATTTCATCACTGAGCACGCGTGTGAATCTTCAACAATGGCTTGTTGATTTAGTTGCACTTTGCTGCTAAGGTTTCTTTAGTAGCTGTCAAGTTAACAGTGAGTCCACGATTTATTACATGACGTAATATGGCAGCGACTTTCGAAACAATGATGTAACATAGAATGTACGCACAGGAGCGCTGTTCGACACACACAGGCACACACACACACACACACACAGAGAGAGAGCTAGAGAGCTAGTATTTGTTCATTCTATGTTACTTCATTGTTTCAAAGTGCGCTGCCACATTACATCATCACTAACGAACTAACCAACCAGTACGTCATCAGCAATTGATTACAATTATGACATGCATAAAAGTAATATGTACGTATCATAGTTACTTCTTCAGGCTGAAATGCTTGCCAGATATGTTTTCAAGAGTTCTTGTTTGCATGAAAACAAATATCAATTCATAGTGCTGAAAAGACACTCCATATAGGGTTGAAATCACGTAATGTTTTCATTTCTTGTAGGTGCTGAAAATTTCCCTGTAAATAGAAGTAGTTTTATCTCATTCACGCCTTAAAAGATGACAGAGGTGTACGGGGGCACACAAGGCAACAATGCCCATGCATAAAGGCCTCGGTGTTCAATCTACTGCCCCTTCACTAATTATCCATACCTCTATCAGCATTTAAACGATTTACAGCCTGTGGTCAATGTGAATAAAGGGATGCTTCCTCTCTCAGCAACGGTGACAATCAAGGATGATTGCTTTGAGAACCTTTGGTGCTGTCAACATCATTTATGCATGCATTCTCGTTTTATTCTTTTCTCTAGATAAAAAAGACGCTTGCACAGGATGCATGAAGTCAGTGAGCTATAGCAAATTAATGTTATATGATTGAGTTGAGCATGGCCGAAATGTCATTCATGTAGTGACAACCTAGCTAGCTAATGCACAGCCACATTTAAAAGAAAGAGAAGTACATAAGCTAACAAACAGGTGCATAGTTCCTGTATTTCATCTCAAAGCAAACCAATATTATCAAGTGACTACAGAGATTTAGATTAAGGGGCGCATGCGGTGAGGCCCCAGTAGTACATGGGGCCCCAACGATTGCATCCCCTCATCTAAAACTCTCTAATACGCGTTGCAATGAGTGCAGTGATCTTGCATGCAAAATGGTTGACGTAGTAAGTCGTTTTATATTTGCATTTCTCAATCAGTAACTCTTTCAGTGGCAATCCGCTTCTTGGTCTAACCCTGCTTTTTGCTCTTGGCAGGCCAATCATGTGTGCTGCGAACTTTAAAGAGGCGGCTGCGCCCGCACGGCGATTTAGGACGATTCCATCAGGATTGCCTCGTTGCGCATGCGTTCACCTGGGCGGTTATCATCCATGTGCAGTCGACAAGCACAAAATGCCCGGATGCAAGAAGCTGGGCGGAGGATCGCGTGGTGTCTGCCAACAGCTATATAAACCGTTCAACATCCAGGCATCACCGAAGTCAGCGGCAATCCGCTTCTTTGTCTAACCCTGCTTTCGCTCTTGGCAGGTGAATTTGATTTGCCAATTGCTGTAACTGGTTATATACTAATTTTCTTCGCCGCTGACTGCAATAATGACTGATACATGATCTGCTTGTACCAAACTCGTGGACGGGAAGTGTTTGACGTGTTCTCGTTGCAAAGGTAGTTACCACTTTGGAAAGAACTGTTCTACTATCACGAAAAATGCGTTTTCAAAAATGTCGACTGCTAAGCGTGAAACTTGGACATGTCCATCATGCGAATCCAGTACAAGCAATCATTCCGACTCAGGTAATAGTGATGCTCCTTTTGGTCATGAATTCTCTACTGTTAACAGGAAACTTGACCAACTGAGAGTTACGGTTTAAGCACTCACAACTAAAGTGGACGAACTACTTCGATTTAAGGCAACAGTTGAAAAGATGGCTGAAACTGTTACTGAAATTCAAACGTCAATTGAGTTCCTTTCTAATAAATATGACTCTGTTATGTCTAGCCTGGAAGCTAACGAAACAGAGTTAACTCATCTACATACCCGAGTGGAATCACTTTCTGAGACTGTTGACGCTCAAGCTGAGCTACTGGATAAATCAAGGTGCGCAGTTAATGATCTTGAACAGTACAGCAGCCGATGCAACTTTGTAACACATGACCTCCGAACGAACCCTAATGAGAATTCGGTTTCTTTAATGGGGGATCTAGCTCAGAAACTAGAATTTCCAGAGTTTGAAGCGAATACAATTGCTTCAATACATCGAATGCCGAACAAGGGCAGTTCGACTCCCCCTATCCTTGTGCAGATGCGTGACGTAGCGTCTAAAGAAAAATGGCTTTCTCTACGGACGAAGCTACGCGATTTGCCTGCGGATGAGTCTTATCCTCGATTGCATTTGAATGAAAATTTGACAAGGACAAGTAAGGAGCTTTTCCGATTGGCCAGGTCTAAGGGAAAAGAAAAGCAGTACAAATTTGTTTGGACACGTAACGGCAGAGTTCTTGCCAAGAAATCAGAAATGAAGTCTGTCATCCACATTGAGAAGATGTCTGACATGGATAAGATCTGCTAAGCATGAGCAATCTTGAATTCCTTGCGTGTACAGCATTTTCTGAAGTAACAAGATTTTTCACAAGTGGCGAGCAACTTGCATTTCGCGCAACGCACGTTAATGTCCGAAGTATCCGAAAGCACTGGGATAAAGTAATGGCCCTAACGTCACCTTTTCGTTCTACATTTGACGTATTTGTACTGACGGAAATTAATACTTGAGCTAACATATTTAATCAGTACATAATACCGGGTAACCAAGCAATTTTATGTACACGACCTGCAAAAAAAAAGGGGGGCGGCGTCGCAGTTTTTGTGAGAGACAGTTGGACTATTACAGAGCTAAATTTTGACTTCCAGGAAGCAGAAGTTGTAGCATTGCGTATGAGCACGTCAGCTCTCTCTTTGATGCTCTTTGCAGTATACCGACCCCCCTGCTTCAATGGCAGGCTCTTTTTCGCCGAACTTGACATCACCCTCTCAGCTCATTCGCATGAAGACTATATCTGTGTAATAGGCGATATTAACATAGATACCGTTCGCCCTTCTATGGTTCTAGTCGCAGATTATCTTGATCTGTTATCAAAATGGGGACTGCAACCAACTATCCAGAAAGCAACGCGAGGAGAATTTCTGGCGGGCCAACTGGTCGTCTCTTGCATCGACCATATAATTATAAGAGCTCCGAATTTCGCCCTATGATCTGCTATCGTCGAAGCAAAACTGTCAGCAGACCACTACATTGGTTGCTGCTCTTTAGCCCGGAAATTAAACCCTCCAACAGCGGATCGCGGCAAAAAAGAAATATCCATCTGTCATCCCAAAATCTTCTACAGACTGGCATCGGAATACGATTGGGAAGTGTCCTTGAAAAAGTGTCCCCGGTAGACATTTATGACAAACTTGTTGAACTAGTACAAGAGTTTAAGAAAGCGGCTACTCGCGTGGTTAAAATCAGGCAGCGCAATAAAGAAAACCAATGGATGACCTCCAAAATACTATCAGGTATAAAAGAAAAAGATTTGCTCTGGGCCCAGTCGAAAAGGGCACCTGCATCTGTCCTGCTATGGTTAAAATTTATGGTTGCAATAAATAAAGTAAATGAAATGATTAGTCTGGCTAAACGAGTACATTTCCTCAACAAGTTGAAGAATGCAGACTCAGATACTAGAATAACGTGGTCTTTGATTAATAATTTAAGAGGTGTCAAAAGGCGTGGCAATGATGGAAAAGATTTTGTGTTGTATTTTGGCACTAATTAAGAAAACATAGCTAATTAATTCAACAAGTTTTTCTCGCAAGTTTCGGGTAGTGCGCAACAGCATCCCTTATTTTGTACTTAAGAACAGCACAGCCGAATATGCACGCCTATCTTTGCTAAGTTAGGATGAGCTAAGTTCAATTATTTTTGGTCTTAAACGCAATAGATCTGTGGGAATAGATGACATCTCAGTTGATGATCTGGGAGTCTTATTCGACATACTTAAAGGCGTATTGCTATCGCTGTTCAACAGCATTATCTCAAGTGGAATAATCCCGGCGAACATGAAAGCGGCTATTATTACCCCAATTCACACGAGTGGTGCTAATAGGTATGAGAATTATCGTCCTATTTCAGTCTTGCTCTGTGTGACTCAACTATTGGGAAAACATCGCCTGTTTACAATGACAAGTTTCTTAGATAAGCACAATATCCTGTCACCTCGTCAGTACGGTTTTGTACAAGGTAAAGGGACAGAAATGCTTTTGGAGGAATTTTCTGACATGTTAAATCGTGTTTTTGAATGTAACCAAGTGGTGTGTGCACTGTTTCTGGATATCAGCAAGGCTTTTGACAGCGTTTGTTAAACTGTGTTATTATGTAAACTGTCCAGGTTAGGCTTCCGTGGAGTGTTTCTTTCGCTTTTGGAAAATTTTTTACAGCAGATAACGCAATACGTCTCGATTTGGCGGGAAAAGAGCGCTTCTTTGGTAATAAAAGCTTGCGTTCCTCAAGGTTCTATAATTAGTCCCCTGTTGTTTAACGTCTACGTGAATGACCTTTCAAACGCTGTGCCTGTAGGCCTGTATCAATACGCTGACGATACTGTCATCGCATCCCAGTCGCCGAACTACTCTGACTCTCTTTCTCTTCTTCAAGCTGCCGCAATTATTGCTATGGACTGGTTCTCACACAACCTTATCAGAGTTAACAGCTCTAAGACTCAACTTATATGCTTTCACAGCCCGATGAAGAAAGTAGATTTAAACCACCAGTTGCTCTTGCATGGATCTCATTGCTCTCAATGTCAATGCCTACCCCTGAGCTATTGGAATGATCACTTATCCCACGTTTGTAAAAACGCTCCGAACCATCTCCTGTGTGCTTTACAACATTAGGTATTACATGCCGCTTTAAATACGCAAAGTTATCGTAAACCATCTCGGTTACAGCGTATTGCGTTAGGGCATAACGATTTATGGTCACTGTGCAGTTCGTTGGAAAAACAGGATAAATTCTCTTCTACAATCTGTGTTAAAAATATTGGCTATGATTTAGGCCTGCACCCCAATTCTGATGTTTTGAAGTTATTTTCGCTTCCTGATTTTGATCGCTTTTTGATGAAAACGATAATCCTGAAATATTTTTATTTCAGTGACTATAACACTCCGTATGTTCCCACACGGTCTCTTCGACCGAAGGAACCTTTTTGTATTCCCCGACGCTTTACAAGATATGGAAAGCGAGTAAGATATTTTTGCGTTCTCTTTTACTTTAACAGGTTATCTCCAAGTGTTCGCCGGGCAAAAACTAAATATAAAGTAAAAAAGATGCTGCGATACAATAATTAGTAGGTTTACGACGTTGTACACATACGCCCCACCACTTGTCAAGTAAATCCTGTGGTTTCACTGGTTACTGCAGTATTTTTTGCACTGATCTGAGTATTGTCATGCTATTTTGGTCTTCCTTCCTCGCTATTTATTCTGATGAGATTTTTCTACATGTAACTTGGGTTTTGTGTCTATTTTTATTTGGCCGCTGTGTTAATTTGATGTTCCGTAGTTTTAAATGTGCGTTTATGCCTGTGTGTATATCTGCGCGGTTCTGCTGCCTGTCGAGCTCTGCCACTCAAGCCCAATGAGGCTTTGGCAGGCCGGATTTTTGTACATTTTTTAAATACTGGGCGCAATAACGTATTATTATTATTATTATTATTATTATTATTATTATTATTATTATTATTATTATTATTATTATTATTATTATTATTATTATTACTAAACCGGTACACGACAATGAAATTAAATGCTGGCTAATATGGTGCACCAGACACAAGTAGGAGAGAACATTTGCCATGCCTGCTGTAACACCAATTCCAACATGCAGCAGCTTCTAGGCAATGAATGCATGTTCGTTGTATCAGTGCAACTTGCATCTACCTCTAATGAAAGAACAGAATGTCTGCATTGTAGAGATTAGTTTATTGGCACCATGTGCGGGGCAGCACAAGAAAGTAAGGGAATGTCTTCTTTGTCATTTTTTTATTTTCATAATCAACAGACAGTTTCTTGGGTGGATCTTTGTGACTAATTCACAATATGTTCTCTGTAAATCTGCAATGCACCCGCCGACGTCACACAGTGGCTATGGTGTTGGGCTGCTGAGCACGAGGTCGCGGGATCGAATCCCAGCCACGGCGGCCGCATTTCGATGGGGGCGAAATGCGAAAACACCCGTGTACTTGGATTTAGGTGCACATTAAAGAACCCCCGGTTGTCGAAATTTCCGGAGTCCTCGACTACGGCGTGTCTCATAATCAGAAAGTTCTTTTGGCACGTAACCCGCCGTGGTTGCTCAATGGCTATGGTGTTGGGCTGCTGAGCACGAGGTCGCGGGATCGAATCCCGGCCACGGCGGCCGCATTTCGATGGGGGCGAAATGCGAAAACACCCGTGTGCTTAGATTTAGTTGCACTTTAAAGAACCCCAGGTGGTCAAAATTTCCGGAGTCCTCCACTACGGCGTGCGTCATAATCAGAAAGTGGTTTTGGCACGTAAAACCCCAAATATTATTATTTGGCACGTAAAACCCCATAATTTTTAAAAATCTGCAATGCAGACGTGTTTTATTATCCAGTAACTTCATAAGTAGTCAAACGAACGCAGATAGCCCCATAAGTACAGTGAAAGGGAATTCAGAAATTTGTAGTTAAGAAGCCATAGTGACTCACACTCTATGCTGAACATAATATAGAAAAAATGAGTAATGGCAAATTGGGTGCGCATTCTCATCTGCCATACAAATCCATATATTACAAGTAATCTTTCACTCGTTGCCGTATTGCTTACAGTTGCATGAAATTTGCTGCAGCATTCTCTGTGTAGTGTAAAATAATCTTGCAAGTCACAGCTACTTGTTCACTCTAGTAACATATATTAGCCCCCAGGCTCCCTTGTATTCCTTCACACATGCTACAAAAGCATGGCTACGCTCAATCGTGCGCTCTTTCCATTCCACTGAAATGAACATGGCACATATTTGTTACCAAATGTGCTTTAAATATATGGTTTATCATGATCATAATGATATGATATTATCATGATATGGTTTATCATTATTTAAGCCTCTGAGAAGTAAGGATGGATGTTCAGCCTTGCTGTTGTGGCATTTCATAGGTTCTAACCCACAGACATATTTCTAAACAAGCAATGATGAAATTATATAGTCAAGCCACACAATTAGCACAACTGAGGTATTGCTTCCCCAGGGAAGTCTCATTGACACCTCCCCAATTTCCTAAATACTTAGACATGTTGAAGTCAACTTCACAGACTGAGTTTTAACACTACAAAAAAACCAGATTAACCCAACAGCCCATATATCATTCTCTTAATCATTTGAAATACTATCTAGCTCATGGCATGTAGTCATATTATAACCTGTTTGTATGTTTGGTGAATTGCACAAATCATTTTTCAATCAATAATTAAGCAACATCCTTACTTGGTGCATTGCTGCGAGAACTATAACTAGCTTCACAGTAGCACTGCACATGTACACTCAGACCACATCGTAGACATGCTTCTATAGATGCTATACGCTGGCCACAATCAGCATAATTTTAAAATCTAGATGAACAGGGTGCCAATTCGTGTGTAACAAATAAATATCTCTTCCATTGAGAGGCGGTGTATTTGTCTGCAATCTAATTATCAATTCACTATAGTTATGGCAGAAGAACAGAATACACAAAACAACAAAATCAAGTTTTCTATGAAAAGCTGCTTTTTGCCATTATTATATGCAGCAAAGTAAGACTTCAGAAAGCGCAACTATGGCTTGGGCGCATCCTTGTGCATTCTGTAAGTAGAGGTGGGCGAATGTTAATTTTTTTGCAAACACGAAGTGAACAAAAATAGTAAGTAAATAGTCAGTAGTAAATTCGTTCTTTGAACAGGGAAGCTCACTGCATATGAAAGATAAGATTTCGGCCGGGGCGTAGGGAACCATTCGTTATAGAACTAATTTCTTCGTAGAGGAGTTGGGCTCTGTAGATGATCCTACGGTGATTACACGCCAATTTTTTGCAAGTACTTTTGATTTCTCGCCGTAGCATCGCGCCACACGATGAGACCTGTTGGCAAGACTTCCGTGAAGCGTCACAAGGCGCGCAAACTCGTGCACGCTGCTAGGCGCGCTCACTAAGTGTGGACCGCCAACGTCTTAAAGGGACACTAAAGGTTACTATTAAGTGAACGTGGACTGTTCAAATACCATCCCGGAAACCTCGAAACACTTGTTTCGTGCCAAGGAGAGACTTATTTTAAGAGAAAATGCGTTCTGGGCGTCCGCGTACCTCTAGCGCAGTTCAAATCGCCCGCCCTCCCATCGAGGAGTACTGACATCATGGTCTCATAGTGACGTTGCGCCATCGGTGAGTAGAACGGCGTTCGCAGACGGCGCTACGGCTTTTCAGTGCAAAACGCAAAACGCGCGGCCAGAAACAGAGCCAAGACAGAGCCGACAGCAGAGCGAAAGCGGGAGTATGGTGGCTAGCGGAAGGAGAAACGCGCGACCATAAGCTGGTACTTTATTCTACGACGCGAACTTCGACGCTCGTCGCAATGGACCCTGACAACGACAGATTGGCTCGCGATGCTGGGCTCAACCTCAGCGATTTGAGCACTGACGAGCGCGACGTGCTGCTCAGGGCTCGCGCTGCCGGCGTCGTTGCGTACTACGACGGCGGCCTCGACACCGGCTCTCCGGAGCGGGAAAGCAACGAGAGCTTCCCACCACGACATCACAAGGACGTGGCATTCTCACTGCTTGTTCGAAATGAAAGTTTCGCGAGCCAGCAGAACCCGCACAGCACGACGCGATAACGAAACTACTGCAGCTCCAAAGCGTGCGGGGCGCAGAGTCGAGCGCGAAGAGTCGAGCGAAAACGAAACCTTTCGACCACCCATACTACAGAAGGGTAATGTCAAAATGTTATTTTTTCTTAGAATCGAATAGACGTAGACAAGTAGCATTTTCTTCCGTCTTATAATCGAATGAAATGACATTTTCAATACGAGTAGTTGAGTATTAGTAACCCAAATTATGAGGAGTGCTTTCGTCATCGGGCTAGTACCGGAATGTCGCTGGGGGGTCTCAAATCGTGTCATGCATTTACCTCAATTTCTCGGTTACTAAAGCTCTGTTCGCGATTATATTGACGCCTTAGACGTTCTAGAACATTGCTCTACCACTTTAACTTGACTTTCTAGTAACCTTTAGTGTCCCTTTAAGCTCGCGCGTCCCACACGCGCTCTTAGAAACCCGGCGCACGCAATCCGCGCCCGTCCCCGTGCGTATCGCGGCTGCCGGCACGTGACGCAACGGCCAGCGTCGCGCGCAGGCAACGCACGCCTCGTGAGGTGCCGACCGGCGCCAAACAACGCCGCGTCGTGGCCCCGTTTTCACTAGGCGACGCACAGGCCAGCGTTGGTCGCCTGCGCCGCAGTGGCGGCGGCAGCGCACTTCCACGGTGCCACCAACGATGAGAGTACGGGAAGCAAGAACGGCCAAGAAGGGAGATCAGCAGCTGCGGCCGCGAGAGTCGTCGAGCGGGATGCCTGTATGCAGCCAGGGCCAAGAAAGACCTTCGGCACCGCCGGCTGGCCTAATTCCAAGCCGCCCTTTCGCCGACCCGAGAGGGGGGGGGGGGAACCCATTGTTCTTCAGCCGCTCGACGCGCAATCGCCCTCCGTCCAGGATTGGCGCGTCTAGTCGGCGGCGCCGCGCTATGGTGCGCGACGCGTGGCGCGTTCTGCGCGGCGCTGGCCGCTGCTGTTGCAGGGGTGCACGCGCCAACGCCCAGCGCTTCCTCTCCCCGTTGTGACGGGGTGAACGCCGCGACAGCCGTCCTGCGTGAAGCTGCTGCGACCTCCTTAGCGGGTATGCGTACAGTCAGCCGCGGTGATGGCGCGCCGTAGTGTATGCACGTAACTCAGCACGCCCGCTAGGATCGTGGAGCGCGACAAGCATACATAAAACACGCTCGGCTTCGGGTAGCCCTGTCCCGTGCCACGAGACAAGGAAGGAGGAGAGCTGTCGTGATAGACAGACTGCCTGGGAGTGGACATAGTACTGGAAAACCGCAATCATGACACTGGTTGCCACGAACGATCCTGACGCCCTCGTTGACAGAAACGTACCTGAGCGCTTAGCAGTAACCGAGATGAAAGGGAGTCTACTGCTCCAAGCTCGGTAGCATGCAGTCCACGCTCAACAGCTCGGCAATGGAGGGAGCAGTTGAAACAGGCATCAGGTGTGCCGGTCACCACGTCAGGTCAGTTTTTGCGACTCTAAGATGCTGAACAGATTTCAAAAAATAAAAAAGCGGTGTGAGATGACGAAAGTGCCTAACCATTAGAGGGGTCGCAGCATAAAGGGTTACGCTTGTCATACCACTGATCATCATCATCAGCAGCAGCAGCAGCAGCCTGGTCACGCCCACTGCAGGGCAAAGGCCTCTCCCATACTTCTCCAACTACCCCGGTCATGTACTAATTGCGGCCATGTCGTCCCTGCAAACTTAATCTCCTTCGCCCACCTAACTTTTTGCCGCCCTCTGCTACGCTTCCCTTCCCTTGGAATCCAGTCCGTAACCCTTAACGACCATCGGTTATCTTTCCTCCTCATTACATGTCCTGCCCATGCCCATTTCTTTTTGTTGATTTCAACTAAGATGTCATTGACTCGCGTTTGTTCCTTCACCCAATCTGCTCTTTTCATATCCCTTAACGTTACACCCGTCGTTCTACTTTCCATGGCTCGTTGCGTTGTCCTCAACTTAAGTAGAAGCCTCTTCGTAAGCCTCCAGGTTTCTGCCCAGTACGTGAGTACAGGTAAGACACAGCTGTTATACACTTTCATCTTGAGGGATAATGGCAACCTGCTGTCCATGATCTGAGAATGTCTGCCAAACGCACTCCAGCCCATTCTTATTCTTCTGATTATTTCACTTTTATGATCCGGATCCGCGGTCACTACCTGCCCGAAGTAGATGTATTCCCTTACCACTTGTCGTGCCTCGCTACCTATCGTAAACTGCTGTTCTCTTCCGAGACTGCTAAACATTACTTCAGTTTTCTGCAGATTAATTTTTAGACCCACCCTTCTGCTTTGCCTATCCAGGTCAGTGAAGGTGCATTGCAATTGGTCCCCTGAATTACTAAGCAAGGCAATATCATCAGCGAATCGCAAGTTACTAAGGTATTCGCCAATAACTCTCATCCCCAATTCTTCCCAATCCAGGTCTCTGAATACCTCTTGTAAACACGCTGTGAATAGCATTGGAGCGATCGTATCTCCCTGCCTGACGCCTTTCTTCATTGGGATTTTGTTGCTTTCTTAATGGAGGACTACGGTGGCTGCGGAACCGCTATAGATAGCTTTCAGTATTTTTACATACGGCTCATCTACACCCTGATTCCGCAATGCCTCCATGACTGCTGAGGTTTCGACAGAATCAAACGCTTTCTCGTAATCAATGAAAGCTATATATTGTTGAGTAGCCTTTACAGAATCCTGCCTGGTCCTTTGGTTGACAGAAGTCTAAGGTGTTCCTGATTGTATTTGCGATTACCTTATTAAATACTTTGTAAGCAACGGACAGTAAGCTGATCGGTCTATAATTTTCCAAGTCTTTGGCGTCCCCTTTCATATGGATTAGGATTATGTTAGCATTCTTCCAATATTCCGGAACGCTCGAGGTCATCAGGCATGAGCTAACTGGCAACAAATCCTATTTTCACGCAAATGAGCTAGTTCGCAACGCTCCAATGCGCAAGTTGCGCTGTTATACTTTGAATCTCGTGAAACCAACGAGACCGATCTTTAAGGTTGCTAAGGCACAGCGTTCGTTACACATTTCAAATGAATCCTCGGCAGTTCAATAGAAATGTGCACTTTATGTCCGTATGCACTGGAACTGAGAAATACGCGCTGAAATCGATGATTAAAGAAGCATTCCTCTGTCTTTGTTCAGTCATACTCAGCTACGAATTGAAAGAGCCTTGAACAGAAAACCGTGAGCACGTTTAACTTCAAGCGGCAGCTAAGGAAGATAAAAAAGATTGAAGAAAACGAAGGATCTGCACACGACGTACCTTGAAAACCTGTTAGATTTTAGATTTTTAAGGCTCATGTGGTACCCCAACCAGAAAGCTTAGCTGCCTCTCAATGCACTGCTAACGAGGCATAACTCGATCGTTCAGCTCCGCTTCTTGGCAATTCAACGCGACCATGATTACATCACTGGTTGTATTCCGCTCGTTTTATTCACTATAGGCTACGTTCACACTTGGTCTTGGAGCAGGCGTAAGCGGAAAAAAACTTAACAAAATCCGCCCGCTTAGGCGGAAAAACAGGCGGAAAACCAAGCGGCGAAGCGGAAGCTGTTCCGCTTCACCGGAAGCTGCACTAGCATGTAAACATCCGGTCTTAATATTTAACATTTTCCGTTGTTCATTGTCTATTTTTAGCAAAAGCAACTAGTTAAACTATCGAACCTATGTCTCGTTTATCTTCCATGGTAGGCGAAAGTTAAAAACGACATGCGCAGCTGCGCGAAATGATAGCTTTTAGTAGCTGATTGGTCAATGAATGAACGTATGTCTTGAAATAGTGTGATAAACAGCGCCACCACGCGAACAAACGTACGCAAACTATATGGATGTGGGCGAAAGCGGCAGTGGTTTCCGCTGCAGTGGCGAAACAAATGTGAACATCTTGTACATGCGCGGAAAAGATTTTCCGGCCGCTTTGGCTTTTCCGCCCGCTTGCCGTTTCCCAAGTGTGAACGTAGCCTCAGCCTCTCTCATGCGTATAGCCCGTCGCATGTACTGTGTGTCCATGCAGCTACTGGGCAGGATAGATGAGCATGCAAAGAGGTACAACACAAGCAGCCGACAGCGCTGACGTTACGAGCACCAACAGACGCGGACCTGTCATAAACTAAACCCCCACTACCACCACGACTGAGGGTGCGGCGAACTTGTGCGAATAACAACGGCTCAGCTCTTCCGCGGCATCCAGCACCACCTGCTCTGTTCTCAACAGGCCTCCCTTGAATGTGAGGAAGACGAAACTGGCGACCGCTTCCCTGAATCCACGTGCACATGGTCTTGATAGCTTTAGCGTACAGTGGAGGAACGTGTGCCTCTTTTTACGACGAATCCGAGGTGCACGGAGGAACAGCGGCAATATGTACGCCACAGGCGCCGTTCACACGCTGCCCGCGCGCACAAACCAGCTCCGCTGCTTTCTCAACAGATGCGACCACACTTAATGAGCCTCTCGTTGGAGGTTTACGAGTTAATAATTATAGAACGCGGTCTTCTTACTCGACGGGTTCATCGTTCTGTGTACGATGATCTTCTTGTTGCCTATTTTGAGCCCGACAGGTGTGTCGTATACGTTGAGGAACCACGTCGACGGTACAATTGAACCAACGAAACAGGTACAGATTTCTAGCGCAATTGAAGCGCGAACAAAGCGGTCAAGAGAATCAGCACTCCGTCTGACGCACAAGCTCACGAATCCGAAAGTCCTTGCTTTACTGAAAGTGCCGCACATCTCCTTTCAAGAGTGGCTTTCGCAGTGGGTTTCCTGCTCTACTTGAACCGAATTCGTCTCTCTAAGTACGTGCTTTCAATCACGCCTTAGATTCCTAAATCAGAATGCTCGAAGTGCCATTCTTCTTCTTGGTGTTTAATAGCAGAGCATTTTCCTGCAATCTAAAGGCGAGGCAGTGGGCAGGTTTGCTCAATATTCGCATATTTGAACAGTTTACGGCAAGGCACATCGCGGAAGATTGACTTACTAGGAAATCAAATTAAAGAGGGTGCTACTACTAAACGTTTTCGGCCACCGTTTTGAAGTAGCAACTTCCACAGCGCTGCCAAAGATGAGCTGGCGATAAGTGCATGGGGTTAGTGCGCAGCTTTACACCGTGCTAGTGACAGGCTGTGACTAGGGAAGTGCGTACGGGGAGCGAAAGGTGTCATGTTTTACGTGGACACGTAAACTCAGTGGCGTCATCCACTTCCTGTTCATTTTGTGGTGAAACGGAAACCGATAATATTTCACTTTATTGTCAACGCTTCTCTACTTGACTGTGGTAACAAACCTTCGCTGACTAGGCCTAGATTTAATGATTCCTGTGCTCATCTTGGATGCCTGAAATATTGGGCACAGCGCTATCCATGATTATTCGCGCATTTACGATTTCATTCGTGCTTAGCTGTATGTATATATATATATATATATATATATATATATATATATATATATATATATATATATATATATATATATATATATATATATATATATATATATATATATATATATATGTGTGTGTGTGTGTGTGTGTGTAAAGTTTCTTTACATCAATTTGCAGGTACTAAATAAGCGCACTTATTTCTTTAGCTCTAGTTTCTCTTAGTCCTACCTGATATAGGCTTATCCCCCATAGCGGGTGATATGACAGTGTCAGACCAGCCATGGTTGCTTAGTAGCTATGGTGTTGGGATGCTAAGGAACAGGTCGCGGGATCAAATCCCCGTCAATGCGGCCGCATTTCTATGGAGGCAAAATGCGAAAACACCTGTGTACTTAGATTTAGGTGCACGTTAAAGAAACCCACGTGGTCCAAATTTCCGGAGTCCCCCACTACGGCGTGCGTCATAATAGGAAAGTGGTTTTGGCACGTAAAAGCCCATAATTTTAAAATGAGACTGTCAGGATTATATGCTACTGCTGCTTGCACTGCTACTAGTAGTATACTACTACTACTACTATTGTTACTAATATACTACTATAACCGCTACTACTACTATTACTACTACTAAGTTCACCGTGCCACCCTTTGGTGACATTCTACAGCTTACTTAAAGGGACCCTGAAACAATTTTGACGATATTCTACAAACGTACTGAGTCGTTAGAGTACGTCCTTCTGATCATTAATTGACATATTTAAGTGCTCCGCGTAAAGCGTGTAATTTATAATAAATTTTTTAAATATGCACATCGCTGCCAATAGCAGCACACTGCTCGGCGAAATATTAAGCCGCCCCTACCCATACGACGGAAATCACCCATATGACCTAAGTAGGGGCGAGCTATCCCATTGGCTGACCAGGGCGCGTGATCGATAATATTTCCAACTTTACAGTAAACAAATCATGTTCGTAATAGTTGCAATGTTAGGCAATTTGTTTTTATAAAAAGAAAGTAACATAAAGAGAATGCACAAGAACAACTTTTCAGTACACTTAAGCACTTCCGGCACACAGCAAGTGTCGTCTGCTTGTGTTACAACGTGCTCCGTTTCTGACGAGAGTTCCACCGTCAGTGTCGGTCTGTCTTTTCGCGAGCGCTATGATTCGACTTTGTTGCATTGTGGAGTGCAAACGTAGCGACTGGCAATATGTCAAGCTGCGACATCGTGTCCCTCTGCAAGCCAGTAGACGAGCGGACTGGCTGCAGCGCATTGGACTGCCGCTATCGATCGGCGCCAGAATTTGCGCGATTGCGGCCGTCACTTTACACCGGAAGATTACTACCGCAATAGCGTTTCGCCAGTTCAGTATTAGGGTAAACGTAAGCGCGAGGGGACAGGGCCTCGCCGCGTCCCCTAGCGTGTCGTTTCAGGGGATGAACAGAAGCGCAAATGTGAATGGTCTGCACGGTGCAGCCACCTGGTGGCATAGACCTCAACCAGACACAGTAGCAGTAACAAAGTGTATTCTTCTTTGCTGCTAGTGCAAATTTATCGCAAAAGTGTAATCGTTAACACGTTGTTTTTGTAAACGTTTGAAATGTTTTACACTTGGTTAAAGCAATATTAGCTCTTTGTTTGGCTGGTTAAGCTTTGCGCCAACGGGTGGCTGTACCGTGGAGACTGATCAGGCAGCTCACGTACGTCTACGCTCAAGTTCCTTCATCAGCTTGAGTTTATGCCTCCACCGTTCCGTCGAAACGTTCAGCTAGTGTGTGATTACCGGAATATTAGACACATTCGGCGCTACGACAGAATGCTCGCCACGTACGCTGCTTCGCTAGCTCTCGCTTGGGGTCGACGGCCAGCGGCTAGCGGAGAGGTTTCGCGCGGGCGGGGGCGGGCTCCAAAACAACCGGAAGTGGGCGATGTGACGTCGCATCGTGACGCAGAACCAGTGAAGGCGGAGGTTAGCCCCGATCGCTCGGCGAGCGAGTTGAGGAGGAAAAGCATGGCTAGGGAGGAAGCTAACTTGTAATCGCTTGTAGCTCCATTATTACTTAACGCTTCGTTTAAATTGTGGTGCGAATGTTCTACTTAAGCTGTACCCTACGCGTCTACAAAATTTGTCCGAACCGTTTCAGGGGCCCTTTAAACTATATCCCTGGAGAACATACACCACACATCTACCTTCTTTGGCTACCTGTTGTTCCATTCCACTGTTGTATATTTACTCCGTTCGAATATATTATTGCGTGATCAGACGCACGTGAAGTGTGAATAATTGCTCTGAGCTGGCTAGGGTTGCTTCCAAGGGATGCTGGAGGTCTCAGCAAGCGTATGCTTACTAATGCTTTAGAACGTCTACCTGCTTGCTTTTGTAAAACACTTTGAACCGCCGAGGTGACTCAGTGGCTATGACGTGCTTCCGAGCACGAGGTCGCGGGATCCCTATTACCTCCGCCGCGTTCCGATGGGGGCGGAATGCAATATTGCTCTGGGCGCCCGTTAAAGGACACCAGGGGGTGTAAATCAGTCTGGATCTCGTTAGTACAGCTTCTCTCATAAATCATGTGTTGTCTGAGACGTCTTTAAGCTAGTACAACAAAAATCAGCAGACTTGGGCGATCATTTCTATCGTAATCATAGAAGTCACAGCAGCTCCTCCACCCTACGCCTCCAGCCTCGTGCAGGACTCCTGCAATCCAGTACATACTCCCTTAGCGGCATGTAGCGACGAATGGCGACATGACGGCGACGCTTCTTGGCTGACATAAACAAGACAGCCTTTTCGCGTAAGCGACGCTGAGCATTTCGGTGGCGATGAAAGCGAAGGGCTACTGTCTGGCACACCGGATATATCTGCGTGAGCCACAGGCGCTGCGCCAACGCTCAATAGCGGCAGCTGCGCGTTGGCTAACACGTCCGATTCATAATCGCACATTGGCACAGCAGCGTGAGTTCCATCCCCCGTGGGTGGCAGGTGGCAAAGCTTTACATGCGAGAGCTTTGCCGAGTCTAGAAGCTGTGAGAATGACGAGATGGCACAGTGGCGACGGCATAGCGTTGTCGCGGACTGGACGGGCAGGCCGCGAGCCCAGTTTTGTGTGTTGAAGTACTGTCGCAGTAGAACACATCCAAAAACAGTTTTTATGTAGAGCGAGTCACCTGCATATCTGTACTGCACATGCGGGGTCTGTTCAGCTGTCGACGTTTCGTCGTGGCGCACGGCACTTCGGCATTCACAGTGCTGTGACGACACAAGGACGAGGCAGCAACCATACGCTGAAGGTTTTCACCTCCTTCGGAAAAACTGGGCACAGTTCGTGCTGCTTTTTTTTTTAACGTTTGCCGAACTGGCTCCCCCAAGGACCCACTCGGATGGTGTCCTTAACGTGGCACAATATCGCCAAGCATATTGGATGAACTCGTTAATGCGATTTGTTGTTACTGAAAGATGAAAACCGCGAGTGCCATTGTATGCATGCTATTATCCTATCATTGTCACATGAGTTGACATTACAGACATACAAACCTGTGCGGTCTGCTACTTTATCTGTATTATTTTAATCGCCGCGCAAGAGTAGAGGCTGTGGTGCTGCTGAGCTCCTGCTCGCGGTTTCTATCCATAGGTAACGACGGCCGCATTTCGATGGGCTCGAAATGCAACAAACAGTCGTGTACATATGTGCACGTTAAATAGCCCTAGGTGGTCGAAATTATTCCGGAGCCCCACAGTACGGCGTGCCTCATAATCCGATGGTAGTTTTGACACGGAGCCCTGTTCCTCCTCTTTCTTAAAAGCTAAACTTTGCTAGCCTTTGCGTTCGCATTGTGGTCGCGCCACTGAATCTGTGTCCAGGATTTTCATGCTTGTAACTGAGAGTGGAAAGCTAGATTTCTAGTCAAGCTCGATGTACTGTCTCAGAAGTTTCTATGCCATTGATCTCTCTCTCTCTCTCTCTCTCTCTATTTTTTTTTTTTTTTTTTTTTGAAGCGAGCGAGACAAGTAAAATCAGTCTAAGACAGGTGGTGCGCTCAATTATGAGAAGATACAAAATTATTCCTTACATAGCTTTGTTTCGTGAATGTCACGACTGCGTTATTAATGTGACTGTCGCGGTCTTTCTTTTCTTTAACGCTTGCTACGGTGTGTGAAGGACTCGTACCTTGCTACTTGTAATGCGCTACGAAGTAGATAATGCGTCAAAAAACGAAGCCAAGTGATCTTCGCACAGTGTTGCTCCTACTTTTGCCCAACAAAAAAAAAATCAACGCGAGTGCCGTGCTCCTCCATGAGCGCGCCACAAGAGCTCCAGCAGGACGTGTACAGAAAGCTTGCCGGCGTTTCCGGAGTCCCTTCGTGGTTGACCATGGCGATTTTTCTTTGTCATTTCCCGCGTGTTTCCTTGCTTTGTGGGCTCACCAGACAAGGCCTTACGTGCGGAACCTTCGTTTATGTCTGCAAGCACCAGGCAGCACGGATGCGCTTGCCATCGCGATTCACAATTCAATGTGGCCTTGAATGACAGACGAACAAAAGGCTAGAGCAGGCGTCATGCGTGCCCATCGTGGCCCGCATGCGCTCAGACAGTGCTAGACTGTCTCGCACTGTTGTGGCTCCTTTTTATTTTGTGTGCGTGTGTGTGTGTGTTAGGGCTTCTCAACCCTGAGATTTCACGTTTTAATGCAACCAGTGACCACTTTGAATGTGAAAATTCTGCTGACATCGCATCTGGTTTAGCGTAAACCAAAGATGGTGGTAGCCAGGTCTCCTCGTTTTTTGACAAGATGAGCTATACGGAGCAAAATGTTTCGCGCGAGGCTGGTGGTAGGCGAGCGACAGACTGTTGTTAAGTTTTGTTCACGTTACGTCAGTATAAAATATCACTGTCACATAACTGCTGCGTGAGTATTACAGCACCCTTACGTTGTCAATCAACTGCTTCAATCCTATTCGAAATCGCTAGGCGCAAGAAAAGCTAGCCGAAATGCAGTACAAATGCAGGAACCGAAACAGTGTCAACGCTAGCACGCTTCTGTTAGCCTGTTCGCCAACACGAATCGGAAGAGGAAATATGCCTTCCCTAGTATATCTTCTAGAAACAACCAAAAACGCATCAGATATGTTCACAGATACAGTTGTCAACAAACAGTACCACAAACAATGCTGCAACTTTGTTACTTCAACAATCGATACTAGATACTAGATACCTTAGCGCTATCTTCCACATTTGCCATATGAAAGTTTGCAAAAATAACGAGAAAGCGTTGTTTTTGCTAACTTTCACACCTCCACACAACGAAAAAATAAAAATTAAGATTAAGAGAGCCGTTTGTAGCAGGGCGCCATCTTGTAGATATGAATACTCGAACCACATATTAGCATCAAGCACACTACGAAGCACAAAAAAGGGGGTACTCACCGCAAACACGCAGGAGACGAAAATTCCAACGACTTTCTTCAAAACCACTGCTTTAGTTTCGTTCTTGCCGCTTCTACTCTTCTCAATCCCACAGTATCCAGCAAAAGCTAGTCAATGGTCAGAACGCTCACGAGAGATGTCCATGCACAGCGAAAAATAAATAAATAAATAATAAAAATAGAAAAATATAATGCTGGAAAAGTCGCCTCTAATGAAAAAAAAAAGAACGCCAGCGAAACGCTCTTCCGCCCTCACGTCGGCAACCACGAGGGTTAATCGCGCGCACGTAAGGATTGCCGCTCGCACTGTCCCGAGGCGCTTGACACGTTCAGAATAACGGAAGAAGTGGGCTGCCAAGGAAGCTCGAATTCGAGCGACACGACTTCGCGCCAGTGGAAACACTTGCGTCCGAAACACACGGACCCGGTAGTCCCCGAAGCGATGCCGCCGAAACTAACCCGCCCGCCGATGCTGCCACGAGGCGACTCCCTGGGAGGCGAACCGGGCAGTAAAGTAGGTCCGACGGTGAGGCGATGATGATCCTCCGGGCCAGCACGCACCGGCCGAGTGACGGCGCTGTGTGCGCGAACCGATGCACCACCGCGCTCGCACTACTCGCCTGATGCGGCGGGCACAACAAAAGGTACCGCCGCTCTCCTTTCTGTCTTTCTCTCGCCCCCTTTTTTCTCTCCGTCGAGCTTTTTCACGAGAGTGCCTTGAACGGGAAGGAAAGTGAGCGCGGGTCGGGCTGCTGGAGCCGGCGCGCGTGAAAGGACGAAAAGGCGGAAATCGAGGCGCACGCGGCCGAAACCGAAACAACTTCGCCGGCGCGGCCTGGCTCCGTGTGACGTCATTGTGTTTCGCCGGAGAGTTGCCGGTGGCACAAGTTGGCGAATGCGCTGAATAGGATTGCGTACCGTATACAGAGAAACAAATAGGGGGGAATAAGAATCCTTGTCGGTGGTGCACCCTCGTCGTACGAATCATTCTTCGATTCGAGCCTTCGGCATCAGCAGTGAAGAAAGTGCACCAAACACCCCTACTTTTGTTCAGTTAGCGCAGCACCATTAGCCATGCATGCAGGAGTGCTGAAGAAAGTGAGTGTTTCATACTAGCACAGATGAAAATAAAACAACAATTAAAGACGGAATTAGGGGCCAGGTTCTGTAATTGAGATTGTTGTTTTGCGCAACTACTGCTCAGAGTAATCTATGCTCTTAAAACCTTTTATCGCAGCCATTTACGCATCTTGTGAAATCATGCAAACAACACTGGCTGTATCTACAAATTGCATCTACGAAATGTTAGTGACCAGGAGCTCTATAAGAAAAACGAATCGTCTGAAAGCAAACAATACTGACAAGGATAATAGTAGTGATAAGCACGGTTTCGCATCTCGAACCGGAACGCGCTCCGTAGTTTGACCGGTGTATGCTGAGCAAAGAAGAGCCAAAAAACACGGACAAGGGAGGACACAGGACGAGCGCTGACTGCTAACAACACCTTTATTGGAGCCTGCGCAAATATATACAATTCTGCGACGCCCGCCTTTTTAGATTCGCCATCAAACACTCATTCGTGACTCCGCAAGTAGCCTTGTTGGTAGGCCCTTTCCTGCCTGCTGAGGACCAAGCGCTCATGTTGTGCCGCTTCTTCAGGTCGGAAACCTGGAGGCAGATTCGGCGCCTTAAGGACCTTCTTCTACTAGGGTGTTCTAGGAATGCATCATGTAACCGCGCAAACAACAAAGGACAAAGAAGGAAACACACAGGACCTGTCCTGTCCTGTGTGTTTCCTTCTTTTCCTTTGTTGTTTGCGCGGTTACATGGTGAATTCCAATATCGACCACCAACTAGCCCGCCTATCCCTGTTAAATATGTTCAAGGAATTCTTTCCCGAGCGGGCTCGCTCAGGACTTCCGCCGACAGCTGAAGGTGGTGTCTCTTCTCACAGAAGCTCTTTGGCGTGCCATTCGTCCCAGAATCACTGGCACGCCTCCTGGTTCTCAACCTGGCGGGCCAGTTGCCAAACTGGGAGAAGTAGTTATTCCGCACCAAGTAGAAAAAGTTTTGAGGTTGGGACCTAAGCTCTGCGTTCCGCGTAAGGTTGACAAAGTCAAGGCTTTGTCCATTGTTTGAACCACTGCGAGTAGAGCCGCTTCCCACGACTGCGAAAGGGTGGTTCTGGAGTGAGTAGATGCACTTTCATTGGGAACCTCCGGTCCCTGTCGACCTAAGGTTTCAAGCATCGTCGAATCGCTGCGGAGTAGTGACTTCAAGTTGCTAGTGTCAGATAGAGAAGGCGGCTTTGCTGTATGCCACTACCTGCAATATCACCTTGCCGCAGAATCGGCACTCAAAGAAAATTTCAAAGTTGCCGTTGGGTTCAACCCTTGCAAGACCAAGAAGTTCACTGTAGGCAGGTGTGGAGGAAGCCAGTGTAGAAAAGTGGTCCAGAGCGATGAAGCGCTCCAAGGAATTGTGCCTTTCCGCCTTTTTCACTGTTAAAACTCACAAGATGGGCCACCCCTTCAGAGTCATTGTTTCGGAAGTGGGCACTTGGCAGAAGTGCCTCGGGTACTACCTTCTGAAAGGTCTCAGGCAGCTTCCCATAAATGACCCGTTTTTAGTACGCAACTTGACAGAGGTAGACCAGTTCCTAAAGGAGTCAAGCATCGAAAGAGCACAGGCATTCTCGATAGACATCAAGGATCTATATTAGTCCCTACCTCAAGATGACCTCTTCGCCGTTGTACAGGAAAGCATAGAAATGATAGGTGAAGTCCGGTTCCAGAACGCGGTTGGCACCGACGTCGCCAATTTCCCGGACCTATTGCACGTTTACCTAAGATCTACCGTCGCCCTGTATAATGAAGAGTTCTATGTGGAAAAGAACGGGATATGCATAGGCTCTCGCATTCCGCCTATAATGAGTGCTTTATTCTTGACGCACTATGATAGGAGCACTGATAGGAGCACTATGATGACGCACTCCAGGAGCAACTCAGCACAACAATTCCTGTGAAGGTGTTTCACTACGTTGACGATTTTCTGGTGATCTTTTCTGCCCACCCTAATGAAGCCACAACCCTGTTTGATTAAGTGTTTGAAAAATTCAGGAGCATCTATCGAGGGTCACATCCACTTCCTGACTTTGAACTACACCTCCAGGAGGGGCACACGTGTTGGATGTGTGCCCCGCGTTCCAAAAAAGCCCCTTCTCGCCTACACATCCAACCATTCAAATTGAGTGAAGCGCTCCATCGCCCTAAGGGCCCTAAGAAATGCGGTCGTTCGCTCTTGCCCCTACGCGATGTCCTGCAGCTTCTCCAATCAAGACCAGCGGCTTAAAGCAAGTGGCTATCCTGCACAACTGATGTTATCCTTAACGGAAGTTTTATTGCAAGAGGTTCGTTGCCCCAAGAAACAGTGGGAAGCGGTAGATGACTTAACCAAGACTGTTGCGATCCCGTATATACATGGTGTGTCCCATCACATCAAGAAAGCCGCAGGCCGGGCCGGTGTAAAGGTGGTGTTTACAGCGCCTAACAAGTTGGGAAGGTTGTGCAAAAAAAATCAACGAAAGCCGGAGAACACCTGGACTGTGCAATAAGAAACATGTCGCCGAGCCTGCGGATTGCTGTACCCCCCAATGTAGTGCATTCCATTCCCACCTCTTGCGACTGCACTTACATAGGGCAAACAGGACGTTGTATCAATGATCGTTTACGTGAGCAAGCGCACTGTGTCAAGATTAACACTGGCAGTAATCTGGCTGTTCATTGTGCAAAGTGTGGCTGTTCACCACTCCAGGACGCATGCGCAGCAGGAGTTGACCGATGATGTCTCACCTTCCCTTCCTTCATTCACTCTCGTTATGCCCGTTGCGAATTGTATATATTTGCGCAGGTTTCAATAAAGGTGTTGTTGGCAGTCAGCGCTCGTTTTGTGTCCTCCCTTGTCCGTGTTCTTTGGCGCTGTGTTAAATATGAATACTGAGCAAACTTAAGCCTCAGATAAGCATATTTAATTTATTTTTTACCTGTGCTCCCCGCTTGGCCCACCAGTAGTTCCGCGTTTAGTTTCCATGCAAACGATGCATTTCCAGTCTCGTCGCAGCCCCTCTCAGCATCGTGTCTCGTATAGACGTGGGCTATCCGTACAAGGAGGGTCGCGTACAGACACGGCTACCATTTCATTGAATGAAGCAATCACTCCTCAACTCGGCTCTTGGCAAATTACGTAAACACACCGCTGTAAGAAAAATTCGTGTCACCTGGGAAAATTCGCGCGCACATTTGACAAAGCAGACTGTGTTACGTTTGGTTAGCAAGCAAATCAGGCAGCAACGAAAGCTGGACAACTTGAGGCTCGGTGCGAACCTTCAAATGTGGGCGAAACTGTGCTCTCGCTATCTCCTCTATCTCTCTCTTCATCCCCGTACCCCTTCCCGCAGGGTAGGGTAACCGGACGTACGTCTAATTAACATCCCAGCCTTCCCTGTGTTGAATTTCTCTCTCTCTTTCGCGCAGGAGGTTTCACAAGTACAATGCTAAATTTTGCTCCTCTGAGATTAGAATTCGTGTGCACCCATGTCTTCATACAGTACTGTCATCAGGTGAAACGACCCTGCGTACCCTTTCACAAGGCGAGAAAAAAATGTGCAGGTCCTGCCAGACAATCTACAGGCTTTATTTCGAGTAGGCGTACAGTTATGCGGAAAGTGCGACATCTTTTCGAGATCCCTCACTTGGCAGACCACGCGTGGATGCTTGCTGGTTTGGAAAGGTTACGGCTCCGACATCCCTGACGCTGGCCGAGTTTCAGTCGCGCTTGTCACGAAGCTCCGCATCTGAACAGCTCGGTGCATTCGCGGAAAAAACAATGGTATTAGAAATCGCGCCCACGATGAGCGTTCGCGTAATCAATTTCTTCTTTTGGCTTTTTAGCAGACTTTCAAACATTGCAATTGGTTTCTGGGGTTGATAACAAGCATTAGTGATATTTCAAGATGCACTGGAAGTACTTCTGCCAGTGAAGTACGCTGCTGTGCCGTGCTTACATGCGTATTATTGCATACACGCGTTGTCCTGTGTTTTGCCTGATATTGGCTGTGTTATTTTCATGCCATTGTTTAGTTATGGAGTATCCCGCCTATTTTGTTGAATATCGTAACTTTATGTCCCTTTGCAACGTATTTTCTCATCCTGAAGGTAACATAAGTGAGAACGCCATATTAGAGAGGGAAAATAATCGAATATTATGGGGTTTTACGTGCTAAAACCACTTTTTGATTATGAGGCACGCCGTAGTGGAGGACTGCGGAAATTTTGACCACTTGGGGCGCTTTAACGTGCACCTAAATCTAAGTACACGGGTGTTTTCGCATTTTTGCCTCCATCGAAATGCGGCCGCGGTGGCCGGGATTCGATCCCGCGACCTCGTGCTCAGCAACCCAACACCATAGCCACTGAGCAACCATGGTGGGTATATTAGAGAGGGAGAGAATAAAGGGCCCCATAGGGAGGTTAACGAGAATGGCGACCAGTTTGGCTAACAAGGATGGGGCAGCAAACAAATAAGGACCAAATACGTACACACACGCGCGCGCTGTGTTCAAAAACGTGTACTCGTCGCTACAAAATAATATAGTAGGTATGTCTAACAAAAAAAGTTAAAAAAGATGTTGCCAGATATTATTTTACGACCTATGGTGTTCGGTCGTCAAACCTATCACGACTGAACGCTGTAGCTCATAAAACTGTATCAGACACATTTGTATTTAATCTATTTTTTTTCGTTGAACAGCTTGGCTAACGTCAGCTGTTACACACGATATTTTCGACCAGTTCTACAGACCAATGCAGACCAGTACTACACAATAGGAAGTGGCTGTAAAGTACTGGTCTGGTGTGAATAGCACCGTATGCTGTATTTCAAGTTCGTATTGAAGCAGCGATATCTAACAATATTTATTTCTTGTGACCTCTTGTGTTATAGGTGCCTATTATTTCTGACCGCTTAAATTGTCTTTCTTTCTGAAGATTTCTAATCCAAATGTTTTCTGTGTCGCTATCATTGGATCATGCTTTTTGTATTGCGCTTGCGATGTTCTCTCACATGTGTTATAATTGAATCTTGTTCAGGTGATAAGAAGCACTAATTATTGCGGTCAACACTTTCTTATTTAGTTTTGTGAATAATAAAAAAGAAAGGCACGAAAAATAAAGATGAATCAGTAAAGCGTTATAGTGAAACAAAAAAAAATGTTTATCTACAGGCAACTATAGGCACTCCAGTGGCTACAAATTTTTGGATCAACTCTCTTACCCGAGACATTAGCTTCGAAAGCTACGAGGGCAATTCACTAACATTATTTCTTTTGGCGTTTGCTTTCTGCATTTCTCATTGAGGAACGCTCATTTACTTCCCTTTTTAGCCTACGTAACGAGATGGAAGGCACTTTTATCGTTCCGGGCGTGACGCCACCGCGCTGCTTCCGAGTTGCAGCCCCTAACGACGTTCATCGAGTCGCTACCATGCTTCAAGAAAAAAAAACACTCGCTTTCCTTCCTGCATGAAGAGCACTACGGCGGCGACACGACTGCCGAAAACGAGCGTCTGCATCATCGCGTTTCCTCGGGTGCCTAATTTGGATTACCTCGAAGAGGTACCGATCCCCTTTTTCGTCTGCATATAATATATGTTGTCACGAAAAGACAATGGAAGATGTACCCGGCGTCGGCGAAGCAGACAGTTATACAAGATGGCGTGCAATAATTCAAGCCGGTGTCCTCAGCTTCTACTTCAGCGCCCGCCTCTTGTCGAGCGCGCGTTCCAGTCCCAACATCTTTCTCAGCGCTGGCTCGTGACACCTAGCGGCATCATTCCCCCGCCAAAAGAAAGGCCCGATGGTTACTAAACTAGAAAGTAGAAGTGCGGAAGTCGTATGAGATCGGATTGGAGCCCCCTTAACGCGCGAAATACGGCTTGAGGCGAATAACATGCACTATCTCTGAGTGGTGCTGTCGACGCCGAGGCGACGCGGCCCCGTCGGGAATGACCTCCTAGTTCACTTCACTAACGCGGCGTATCACTTTGTAGGGTCCAAAGTATCTACTAAGGAGCTTCTCAGACAACCCCTGGTGACGGAATGGAGTCCACAACCAGACTTGGTCACCTGGCTGGTACTCGACTTGCCGATGTCGAAGGTTGTAGCGTTGTGCGTCTGTACTCTGCTGCTTCGTGATGTGTATGAGCGCGAGTTGACGAGCTTCCTCTGCGTGTTGAGTAAGTTGCTCGGCGTCGGAAGTAAGTGATGCGTCGGTGTCGTGCGGGAGCATAGCGTCTAGCGTGGTCTGGACCTCGCGCCCGTAGACAAGACGGAACGGTGTGAATCGTGTGGTTTCCTGAATGGCGGTGTTGTACGGGAATGTAACGTACGGCAGGACTTGAGCCTGTGTTTTGTGCTGGACGTCCACATACATAGACAGCATGTCAGCAATGGATTTGTTTAGCCGTTCCATCAGTCCATTGGTCCGCGGATGAAAGGCAGTCGCCTTGCGATGTTGAGTGCAGCTCAGCTCGAATATGTACTCTATCAGCTGGGCTGTAAAGGCAGTGCCTCTGTCGGTGATGACATGTGATGGGGCACCATGTCTGAGGACTATGTGATCGATAAAGAACTGGGCAACTTCGTAGGCCATGGCACGTTGTACAGCTTTCGTCTCGGCGTAGCGTGTTAGGAAGTCCGTGGCGACTATATTCCACTTGTTTCCGCTGGCTGACAAGGGAAAGGGTCCCAGAAGATCCGTGCCGATTTGATCAAACAGCGCGCTAGGTGGTGCGATGGGTTGGGGTAACCCCACGGGCTTCAAAGACGGCGATTTCCTGCGTTGACACTCACGGCAGGTTTGCGCGTAACGCTTCACCGTGTTAGAAAGTCTGGGCCAGTAGTACGTCTGGCGTACTCTTACAAGGGTGCGTGAAAATCCCAAGTGTCCAGACGTGGGCTCATCATGGCAGGCTAGGAGAATGTCATCACGGAGGGCGGCAGGTACGACCAATAGATACTCTTTGTCGCTGGCACACGAGTTTTTCTTGTAGAGGACACCCTTTCGGAGGCAGAAGGTCGAGAGATTGCTAGAAATGTGTCGTGGGATTGTAGCATTCTTGCCTTCTAGGTGATCGATGAGAGGGCTTATTTCGGCGTCCTCACGCTGCCGTATGATCAAGTCAGATGCGGTGAGGGCCCCAAGGAATGCGCCGTCTTCGTCCATGTCCTTATCGCAAGTTTGAACGGGAGCGCGCGACAACGCATCCGCATCTTCGTGTTTGCGGCCCGATTTGTAGACGATTGTAACATCGAACTCCTGCAGACGGAGACTCTATCGAGCAAGTCGCCCGGACGGGTCTCGTAAGTTGGCTAACCAACACAGGGAATGGTGGTCTGTCACCACCTTAAAAGGGCGACCGTAGAGATAAGGCCGAAATTTCATGATGGCCCACACATCCGCTAGACACTCTTTCTCGGAGGTAGAGTAGTTGATTTCGGCGCGTGAAAGGGTGCGACTGGCCTAAGCGATGATTCGCTCGATGCCTTCCTGGTGTTGAACGAGTACAGCGCGAAGATCGATGTTGCTTCCATCGGTATGCACCTCGGTGTCAGCGTCCTCGTCTAAGTGAGCGAGGATGGGTGATTCCTGCAGGCGTTGCCGTAACTCGGTGAAAGCTGCGTCCTGCTCTTCCGTCCAAACGGAGGGTGTGTCTTCTCGTGTTAGGCGTATGAGTGGTTCGGCGATGCGCGAGAAATTAGCGATGAAGTGATGATAGTACGCACACAGACCGAGAAAGCGACGTACTGCTTTCTTGTCACGAGGAGTCGGAAAAACAGCAACATTAGATGCTTTGTCTGGGTCAAGCTGGACGCCGTCGGCGTTCACGACATGCCCGAGAAACTTCAGCTCTTCGTAACCGAAGTGACACTTTTCTAGCTTTAGTGTGAGATTAGCGGAGCGGAGCGCCTCAAGTGCCGCCTCTAAACGCTTCAGATGTTCTTCGAAAGTCGCCGCAAACACGACGACGTCATCTAAGTATACTAAACAGCTGTACCACTTGAGACCCGTGAGAACAGTGCCCATCGTTCGTTGGAATGTGGCCGGTGCAGAACACAGGCCGAATGTAAGTACTTTAAATTCGTACAGTCCATCCGGGGTAAAAAAGGCAGTTTTTTCGCGATCTCGTTCGCCAACTTCGATTTGCCAATATCCGCTCTTCAGATCTATGGATGAAAAATACCTGGTTCGCAGCAGTCGATCTAACGAATCATCGATCCGCGGAAGCGGATAAACGTCTTTTTTTTGTGACGTTATTCAGCATTCTATAGTCAACGCAGAATCTAAGCGTTCCGTCTTTCTTTTTGACGAGGACCACCGGCGACGACCAAGGGCTTTGGGATGGTTGTATGACGTCAGTCGAGCATTTCTTTCACTTGTGCATTAATCACGTTGCGCTCTTTCACCAATACGCGATAGGGCAGTTGTCGTATGGGACGAGAGTCGCGATACGTGATTATTCGGTGTGTCGTGATGGGCGTCTGGCGTACCTTAGAAGAAGATGCGAAGCACTCCTTGAACCGAAGGAGAAACTCGCGCAGCGCTTTCTGCTTTTCCTCCGAAAGGTCTGAATTGATGTCGATATTGCTGAGTGTCTGAGCTGGGTTCTCCTTCGTCATAGACTCAAAGCATTCAGCAACGTCGGCAATAGGCTCAGCGAAAGCGATAGTAGTACGACGAAACAGGTGCCGATGTTACTGGCTGAAATTCGTCATGAGGAGCGCCGAAAGTCCACCTCGAAGCATAATGAGACTGCGGGCTCCACATACACCATGAGTCAGCGTAAGAGAGGAATTGCCCTCTGCAACAGCTTCGCCGTCACGCAGATCGTCGCATACGACCATTACCAGGGCACTTGCGCGGGGTGGTACAGTTACACTGTCGGCGTAAAGCCGAAGCGCGTTACGTCGGCAATTGTCGCGGCTGTACGCTGCTCTTTGTGTCGAAAAAGTGACTGTGCGCTCCCGGAGGTCTATAATGGCACCATACTCTCGCAGAAAGTCGACACACAAGATGAGGTCCCGAGAACAATTGCGGAGTATAAGGCAGCTGGCTGGAAACGTGGACCCACGAATTTGTACTCTGACCGTGCACATGCCCAACGGTGTTACGATATGCCCGCCAGCAGTACGAATTTGCATTCAAGCCCAAGGCGTGATAACTTTTCTAAGTTCCGTCGCTAGTTTTCCGCACAAGATTGAGTAGTCGGCCCCCGTGTCCAATAAAGCACTAACGTGGCGGCCGTCGAGACAACAGGTATGTCTAGCGAGAGTCTGTCGCTGAGTTCGGCTGCTGTCGTCGTTGAATCGTGCGGAATAGACCGTGCTCGCGTCGATGGGAGGTCTTCGGAAAGGCGATTATCAGCGGCCTCGCCCCCGAAGGTCGCTGTTCTTAGTTTTCCCGGCGAGGGCTTGGCGATCGTCCCTGCGCTGCCATTGGAGGGCTCCTAGGGGCTGGGGAAGAACGCCTAGGGGACGGCGAGTGCGACTGCCGCCGCGGGAACGGTGGAATACTCTGCTGGTTCAGGTATTCTTCAATCGCCCTAGGCCTTTCGCAATATCTGGGCCTTGGTGAATCCGCGGCAAAACCTTGCAGTCCGAGGCGGCAGTATGGGCATTCGCGGTATACGTGACTGGCTTCTCCACAGTGATAGCACAGAGGCCTTCTGTCCGGGGTACGCCAGACGCCAGATTTCCTTTCGAGCGGGCGCCCATCCTCCATACGTTCAATCGGTTGCACTGATGGGAGCGGCGGCACGTATGACGCGGCGTGAGACGTGGCGGGGTCCAAATGCGTCGGAGCGGGGGCAGGGACTCGCCTCAAAACTTCCGTATACGACGGCCGCTGATAGTGTGCGGTCACAGGCGGCGCACTGCTGCACTTCACTCCTCACAAGGGCAGAAATGGAACCTAGCGTGGGCTGAGGCGGGCAGGTGAGCCGTTGAAGCTCGTCACGCACCACAGAGCGATAAGGTCTCGGAGAACGTCCACGTTTCCAAAGGCAATCGCGTCCGTCAGTGAAGAAGCGTTCCCGTGCCTGTCATACGGAGCTGAGCGCTGGTCCGTAAGTGAAGTTGCGTTCAATTGTCTTTCATAGACAGCTGAGCGCTGGTGTAACATCTTTTCCATCGTGGTGGCTTCAGTTAACAATTCAGCCACGGTCTTCGGCGGGCTTCGAACAAGGCCAGCAAATAGCTGTTCCTTAACTCCCCGCATTAGATGGCGCAGCTTCTTTTCCTCGGACATGGTTGGGTCCACCCGACGGAAGATGCGCGTCATATCCTCGACGTACGACGTCACACTCTCGTTCGGCAGATGTATGCGGGATTGGAGCACCCGTTCGGCTCGTTCGCGGCGATCAGCATTGGTGTAGGTATCCAGCAAGGCACGACGGAACTCGAGCCACGATTTGATGAGCCCTTCTAGGATCTCGTACCAAGTGCGGGCACTGACCTCCGAGCTGAACTAGACGTTCCTTAACAGTTCCTTAACTTCGCCGCATCGCTCCACTCGTATATCTCGGCGACGCGCTTCAACGGGACTAACCAGTCTTCTACATCCTAGAAGATATCCTCGTGGAACACTTTCGCCACTAGGAGATTCTGCAGCAGATACTGAGTTGCCGTTGTGGCCGTACCTTGCCTAACGGCCGGTAGGGACGTCGACGTTCCTTCCATACCGGTGTGTGGGGGCGTCGAGGTTGTTGCGGAGAGATGATCAAGGTCCGGAGGCAACCCTAGGATTCTCCTGCTTGCCCGGTGAACAGGTGTGTTCACTAGTAGAGGACTGGTACTCCTGCTACAAGGAGGGGTTTGTGGCATCGGATGAACCGTACCCCGCACCTCCACCAGTTCTGTCACGAAAGGACAATGGAAGATGTACCCAGCGTCGGCGAAGCAGACAGTTATGCAAGATGGCGTGCAATAATTCAAGCCGGCGACCTCAGCTTCTACTTATTCTTCAGCGCCCGCCTCTTGCCGAGCGCTGTTGAAATAGAGAGCGACGCAGTGCGAAAATAGTGGCTGCGTTACCCTTTATAACGGCGCAGAATGCACGAAAACGAGGATTACACAAGGAAATCGGATCCCGCATTCGTAAAACTTCCCTGGTCTTTGAGGGTTTCCTGATTGGCCAGCGAGCAGTCCCTCTTCGCTAACAAGAGTAATCAAGGCAGGGGCGTATCCAAGGGGGGGTAGGCTTATGGGGCTTCAGTCCCCGCCCCCCCCCCGAAATTCTTTAGTGATGTCCATGCACCGTCGACCAAAGCAACCACCGGCGCCGGAAATAATTCTGGATTTGTCTAGAACGTCTTTTTCACGCTCGAAAAGACATCTGACCGCGAACATTGCGAACTCGGGCTGGATCGTGGCAACGCGCACGCACCGGTAGTCACATAACGCAAGCAGCCCCATCGGAGCACAAAGTTTCAAGGACGTTTTGGTAGCGAACGGGCTCGCCGTGGAATCGCGCGGAGGCCGCGGAATCTACGGAGTGCATAGATTGCAATTCCAAAACCTTATGGGCATAAAGTTCTTATAAACTTTTGATGCGAAACGTCCATTGTCATTTCCGAAGTTGTGCTTCTGAGATTCAATTGCGGAAGTTTGTGTGTTTAATGCTGTTAAAAACATTTGACGTCAAAGGTGCATTGACTTTTCTAAAGTCTTAATGACATCGGAACATACAACGAGACAAGCCAAATCAACCCAGTATCAGACAAGTTGACAAAACATGCAGTGAGATCCGATGAGACGAAGCGTTGTGATGGTTCATTTGTGCGTTTATGCCGCATAAAAAATATCAACATTTTTTCTCACCTACGCCAAAGCATTCATGTCAAGACACTAAAGCCAGCCAGTGTAACTACGTTCTTATTGTCGGGAAGCTCTTTGAGCAGTAAGCGACCGCGACTAGAACGTTGGAGCAGCGAGAGGTAGTGTAGCCGATCGAGCACCGAAACGAGGTTTTTCTCTCTCGTCGTCGTTGTCTCTCTCCTAGCCACAGACCCACTGCTCCTTATTTTACAGTACAGTTATCTCCCCCGCGGAAAAGGAAGCCGTTCCGGCAGCCTACGGGTAGGACAACACAGGCGGATCATAGTAGGGCTTGAGACGCTGGGCATGCACAAGTTCGCGTCTTCGACGGCGATGATCCAAAGGTAGCTCGAGGGGTTCCACGACACCTTACGCGATATCTGACTGGAGACGTTTGCGTGATCACGCGGTATGGGCCTTGGTACTTCGACGCGAGTTTCAGTGACAGTCCAGGGGTAGAGGCGGGAACCCAAAGTCACACTAGTGAGCCAGGAGGATAGTGTACAAGAGCATTGGAAGTTTCTCGATGGTGCTTCTGGCGTTGCTGGTCTTCTGACGTACATATATGCGGGAAAGCTTGCGACACTCTTCTGCGTGTGCAGGAGCTTCGGATGGGGTAGTTGTTTTCGTGGAGTCACGGCGGTAGGGAAGGATAGTATTCATTGTGGAAAAAGGTTCGCGTCTGTACAGGAGAAAGAAGGGCGAAAATTCCATGGTAGTCTGCATGGCGGTGTTGTAAGCGTAGGTCGTAGAACAGCGTAGAACATGGTCCCATTTGGTTTGGTCGGATGCAACGTTCATGGCCAGCATGTCACCAAGAGTACGATTAAAGCGCTCGGTCATGCCATTAGTCTGGGGATGATACGCAGTAGTGGTGCGATGAATGATGCGGCATTCATTGAGGAGAGCCTTGATGACGTCGGAGAGGAAAACACTGCTTTTGTGACTGAGTAATTCCCTGGGAGCTCCGTGGCGAAGGATGATGTGGCGCAGGAGAAACCAGGCGACGTCACGTGCAGAAGCGCTGAACAAAGGGGAAGTTTCCGCATAGCGCGTAAGATGGTCGATGGCCACGATTACCCAGCGATTGCCGTCTGATGTATTTGGCAGAGGTCCATAAATGTCGATGCCTACTCGATGAAAAGCACGTGCTGGGAAAGGCAAAGGCTGCAATGAGGCGGTTGAACGACAAGGGGATCCTTACGGCGTTGGCAAACGAGACAGGTGCGGACATAATGACGGATGAATCGATACATCCCTCGCCAGTACTAACGAAGGCGTAGACGCGCGTATGTCTTAAGTACACCTGCATGCGCGCACTGGGGATCGTCGTGGAAAGCTGTAAAAATATCCGAACGCAGCTGACGCGGGATGACAAGCAACCATTTGCGACCGGTCCGTGAGGTGGTTACGGCGGTACAAGAGCCCGTCGCGAATAGAGAACTGATGTGCTTGGCGACGAAATGCGCGTTAAGTAGTGGGTGTCGATGGGCTGGACAAGAAACGCAGCATGGACACAATCCATGGGTCTTTCTTCTGCTCCAGAAGAATATTCGTGGCAGCAAGGGAAGACTCGGACAATCAGGCTTTCGGGGAGCTAGCCTCGTCTGTTAGTGGCGAACGAGACAAGGCATCCGCATTCGAGTGTTTTCGGCCAGAACGGTACAGCACGCGAATGTCGTACTCCTTCAGTCGACGGGCCCATCGAGCAAGACGACCGGATGGTCCTTTTAAGGACGACAGCCAGCACAGCGAATGGTGATCAGTTATCACGTCAAATGGGCGGCCATAAAGATACTGACGGAATGTGCTCATGGCCCAAATTATAGCCAGGAATTCCTTTTCTGTGACAGAATAGTTCGATTCAGGTTTAGTGAGTGGACGACTGGCGAAGGCAGCGACGTACTCATCAAAGCCAGCCTTTCTCTGAGCGAGAACGGTCCCAAGGCCAACGCCACTGGCATCCGTGTGTATTTCAATGGGAGCACTTGGGTCGAAATGTTAGTTTCTTAGTTAGTTAATTAGTTAAATGGGGATTAATGGCGCAAAAGCAGCTAAGGCTATGCCGCGCCAAACACGAGGTGTTTTAAAATCCAGTTTATGAAGGAAAAAGCTGTGTTAGGAATCTATATTTTATGTAAAAATCCAGTGTCGTCTTGAAATTTTCGGACGTCACGTAGTAGGGCTAGCGGATCATCACCTAAAATTAGAGCAGGGTGTAAAGGTATGTGTAGTTGATATAATTTGTGCAAAAGTGTTCGTCTGTGTGTTTCTGTCTCCGTACATGTGAGTAATATGTGCATAATTGTTAGTGGTTGTTGACATTTCTCGCATGTTGGTTTGTCTTCTTTCGTAAGTAAGTAATTGTGTGTGTGCCAAATGCGTAGTCGGCATAAAACTACTTCGATGAACCGCTCCCGATGATAGCATGACTTCCGCTCCCCAACTATGGGTTTCTTGAGATGTAGCTTGTTGTCGGCACAACGGTCCCATTCTCGTTGCCATTTTACCGTTAAGGCTTTTCTAATTGCACGGATGCTATCTTTATACGGGAGTGTTGTGTTTGTAATGTCTTTGTGCGTTGCCATTAATGCATATTTCTCAGTGGCTTCGTTATCCGGTATCCCAACATTGCTTGGGACCCAGCACAAACGAACTGACCTCCCGTATTCGTTAAAAGCCACCATGTTTAAAATGTCTCCAATCAGGGGTTCACACTCAGATTTAAGATGTAGAGCCTTTAGTGTGCTTAAAGAATCGGTGTATATGACTGCATTTTTGTGTTTATCAGCGATAATCTTTTTTACAACAACCCATATAGTGAAAACTTCGGCCGCGAAAACAGAGGCGTGTTGTGGCAATCGAATACATATTTCCCAATTTTCCGTTACGACCCCCACACCCACGTGCTCTTTCGTTTTAGAGCCATCACTGTAATATTGCATGTTATTTTGATATTTGTCCTGAAGTGTACGGAATTCTTGTGTGATGTGTTCGCGTTGGGTGTCTTTCTTCTTTAAATGTGTCAATGTCCAGTCATATAGCGGCTCAAAATCGTACCACGGGGGCAAGCGCTGTGGCTTTCTGGCAACCTGGAGGACTTCGCAAGGAATGTCATAATCCCGAACACATTCCTCATAGCGCAGGACAAGCGGTTTAATCATGTTCGGTTTATTTGTATAGTGTAGGCGTGAGTTGCATTGTGCGAGGATATTGTAGCATATGTGTTGTGGTGATGACTGAATTCTTAGTACGTAGGAAAAAGTGAGTAATGCTCTGCGCTGATGTAATGAGGGTTCATTACACTCAACATATAAACTTTGCACAGGTGACGTTCTGTAGGCGCCACTTGCCAGTCGCAGTCCAAGGTTATGTACTGGATCAAGTCGCTTGATGTAGGACTGTCTGGCTGAGCCGTAAACCACGGAACCGTAGCCTAAAAGGCTACGCACAAGAGACCGGTAAACGCGTAAAAGGCACGTTCGGTCGGAACCCCAGTGCTTATGAGACAAAACTTTAAGGATATTTAGAGCTTTATTTGCTTTAATCTTTAGTGCTTTTATGTGAGTTAGGAAATTAAGTTTGGTGTCAAAGGTTACTCCTAAAAACTTATGATCTTGTTTCACCGGCAATATGGTGTCGTTCAATTTTAGGACTGGATCGCTGTGTAGCCCTCGTTTCTGAGAGAACAAAACAGTAACTGTTTTCTGTGTGGAGAAACGGAAACCATTTTTGTTAGCCCATTGTGTAAGTTTATTTATTGTCATTTGAAGCTGCCTTTCACAGGTTGGCAAATTTGAGGCGCGGCAAGCCACTTGGAGATCGTCTACGTAAACAGAGTGTATAAGAGACAACGGTATAATTTTATTAACTGAGTTCATTTTTACTATAAACAGTGTCGTGCTGAGAACACAGCCTTGTGAAACGCCATTTTCCTGCGTAAATGTATGCGAATATACTGAACCCAGACGTACCTGAAATGTTCTATTAGACATAAAATCAGCTAGGCTATTCAGCATTTTACCGCGGATGCCGAGGTCAGCCAGGTCTCTTAAAATTCCATATCTCCATGTGGTATCATAGGCTTTTTCTAAATCGAAGAAAACTGCAAGACAGTGTTGTTTGTGTAAAAATGCCTGTCGAATTTCATGTTCAAGACGGACAAGATGGTCAGTGGTTGAACAACCCTTTTTATATCTACACTGGTGGGGTCTATGAGGTTTCTTGATTCTAAAATAAATGAGAGTCTTATATTGATAATGCTTTCATATGATTTTGCCAAACAGCTTGTGAGGGCAATGGGTCTGTAGCTGCTTGCGGATGTTGGGGATTTACCGGCTTTTAGAAATGTAACTACTATTGCTTTTTTCCACTCTTCGGGCAATATACCAGATTCCCTGATTATATTGAAAATTTTAAGGAGAGCGTCTACAGATGCCCGAGATAGATGAGCCAGCATGGCGTAGTGAATACGGTCGTGACCTGGCGCTGTTGTTTTCCCTGCAGAAAGGACTCTGTTTATTTCTTGTTGTGTCAGGGGGGGAATTGTACGTTTCATTTGACGCGCCAGTAGTGGGCAGCTGCTGTTCTTCAGCGGTCTGTTTGCATTGTAAAAATTCCTCTGTATAATTCCCTGAACTGGATACATCACGGAAATGTTCGCCAAGTATATCTTCCTGTTCTTGTATTGTTGTTTGTGTGCTCTCCTCTAAGTTTCCTGACCTGGCTCCACATTCGCTTTGATGTTACTGTAATGTTGATTGAAGATATGTATTTTTGCCATGATGATTTTTCAGCCTGTCTTCTAATGAATCGTGCTTTGGCTTTGGCTTGTTTGACGTTTAAGATGTTGCAATAGGTGGGGTACCTTTGTAGGATTCCCGAGGCCTTATTTTGTTCGTTTTTAGCGTTGGTACACTCCTTCGTCCACCAGGGGTTTAGCCTTTTGGTCACAATTCCCGATGACTGGGGTATCGCCTTTTCTGCCGCTGAGATTATTACCTCAGTGAATTTTTTGTTAAGTTCATGAACGCTTAGGTCTGGCGAAAAGACATCTTCCAGTTTCAAATTTTCCGTATAGAGCGGCCAATTAGCGAGCTTTAATTTCCATCGGTGTGGCCTAGTGGTTAAGGTTGGTGGTGATGATAAGAGTTTAATGACTGCAGGTAAGTGATCAGTACCATATGACGTGTCGAGAGCCTCCCACTTAAGATCATTAAAAAGAGATGGTGAGCAAAAAGCTAAATCTAAACAGCTAAAACTGCGGGCAGTCGGTGAAAACTACGTCGGGGCACCTGAATTTAAAAGGCAGATATCATTGGATAAGATAAAATCTTCAACCAGCTGTCCTTTTTAGTCAGTTTTCACGCTGCCCCAAAGAGTACAATGAGCATTACAATCCCCTACTAAAACAAATCGTTCCGGTAATTGATCTGTTAAATTTTCTAATTGTTTAGTAGTGAAGTGGGTGTGGGGTGGAATATGCAGTGAGCAAATGGTGATGGTTTTGTAAGATAGAATGGTGACAGCTACGGCTTCTAAGGATGTATTCAATCGGACGTTGCGGGTAGGAGTGCCGCACTGCACGATTATAGCCACTCCGCCTGATAAACGGCTGGAACATTCGCGGTCCCTTCGGACAACGGTGCAGCCTTTGAGAAATTGACTATTATTTGGACCGGGATTTGTTTTCTGAAGACATAGAGCAACTGGTGAAAAGATGTTGACGATGTCTTTGATGTCACCTAGATTGTGTATGAGACATCTACAATTCCAATGGATAATAAAAGCCATGTTGAAATTGAAAGGTAAGAAATGGCACTACGGAAAGAATAAGAGGGGAGATGTTAGGTGACATGAATTTTAAAAAGCGTATACAAATGAGCGATATCCTTTAGGTTATCGCTTTCTTATTCTGAGTAGTTATTGGAATTTTGTCCCTCTTACCGCGCTCGAGGGAGCGCTTGTCCTTTGGTGTCAATGACACCGGGGTTTTTGCGTCGACCTCCATCGCTCTCTCTGAGGCGCTGGAGGATCGAGAGTTAGGCGCCGAGACACGTGTCTCGGGCCTTGGGGCTCGATTGATCTTAGGGACCTGCGGGACTGGTGTCTGCAGGGCGTTTGAAGAGGATGGAGCAGCGTCGGCTGCTTCCACCACGGGGGCGGGAGGGGTAACTGCGGGACCACTGCGCGTGGGCTCGGAGGAATCCTGAAACCTCTGTGACGCTGCCCCCATCTGCGTCACATCGGCGTAATTTCTTCGCGGAAGGTACGATAGCCGCTTTCTGGCTTCATAGAACGAGATTTTTTCTTTGACTGTTAAAGCAATGACTTCTTTTTCTTTTTTCCAGCAAGGGCAGGACCACGAATAAGCGGGATGATCTCCCTTGCAGTTGACAAAAAGTGGCGAAGAGGTGCAATTGTCAGTTTGGTGATCGTTCGAACTGCATTTAGCACAAGTTGTTCGTCCTCGACATGCATGCGAGGCATGTCCAAACCTTTGGCATTTGAAGCATCGTCTGGGGTTCGGGATATATGGTTTAACATTTACCTTTACATAACCTGCATCCAGCGAGGTAGGCATCACACTTGTTCCGAAGGTGAGTATAACATGTTTTGTGGGGATTTCTTGGTCGTTCCTACGGATGATAATTCTTTGGACTTTAGTAACCTTTTGTTCCTGGAAACCTTCCAGTAGTTCTTCGTCGCTCAAGCCAATAAAGTCTTCCTCTGATATCACACCCCTGCTAGTATTAAGTGTTCTGTGTGGTGAAATTGTCACTGTTGCGTTACCAATACTGGTAAGTTCTGTGAGTTTTTGCGCTTGTTCTTTGTCATTTAGTTCTAGGAGGAGGTCCCCGCTAGACATTTTTGAGGCTTTGTATGAAGGTCCGATTTTTTTTCTTTTAGGCACTTGGCCACAAGGAATGGAGAGAGCTTTCTCACAGGTACGTTGCTTTCGCTGTGCAGTACATAGAACGAGGGAAATGATGGAGCGTTGCTCCGAAAAGAGAACTGGAACGTTGCTTCCGTGCGGCATCTTTTCAGACGCTGATCATAGAGAATAGAGGCTTGCGCTGCCAGGAGAAAAATGTGTATGCTCGGCAACAGCGTCGACCGCCCACCACGGAGCCCAACGCGGGGACGCGGCAGAGCTTGTGTACAAGTCTGCACGACGCCAGTCGTACGCTGTCACTATAACCAAATATGGTGTACCCAAGGTAGGATAGCCACACAAGGTTAACCCTTGCCGCTGTGGAGAAAGGAAGTAACTGGAAGAGAGAAGAAGAGAGAAAAGATCAAAAAGTGAGAGGTAAAGACGAAGGTTTGAGGAGAGAGAGAGAGAGACAGGAGAAGGCGACTGCCGATTTCCCACGGGTGGGTCAGTCCGGAGGTGCCGTCTACGGGAAGCAGAGACCAAAGACGTGTGTTGCCTCCGCCGGGGGGCCTTAAAGGTCCGAACACCCGGCATCGGCTCAACCCCCAGGACCCTCTTTTCCCCGGACACGGCTAAGCCGCGCACGGCTACACGCGGGAGGGGCCAACCCTCATGTGCTCGGGTACGTGGTGTCGCAACACACCAAACGCCTGCTGAAGCAGACGCCCCTGCGGGGACTTGGGTCGAAATGGCGCAGGATTGGTGGTGACGTCAAGAGATGACGCAGCGCTGTGAAGGCGGCATCGCAATCCGGTGACCAGGTTGAAAGGTTGTGACCACCACGAAGAAGCTGCGTTAAAGGTGCTATTATGGTGGCAAAATTGCGGATGAAACCGCGAAAGTATGACACTTACCCAATGAAGCTGCGCAATTCTTTCAAGGTCGTTGGTCGGGGAAACTGGGCAGCAGTTTGTAGTTTCGCCGGATCAGGGAGTACACCTTCTTTCAACACGACGTGGCCGAGGATGACCAGCTGCCGGGCAGCGAAGCGACACTTCTTCAAGTTAAGCTGGAGGCCAGCATCGGCGATGCACTTTAGGACGCGTTCAAGTCGAATAAGTGGGAAGGAAAGTCCGGTGAAAAGATAACGATGTCGTCCAGATAACACAGGCATATCGGCCATTTGAGGCCGCTCAAGATGTTGTCCATCATTCTTTCAAATGTGGCAGGCGCGTTACACAGGCCAAATGGCATCACGGTGAATTCAAATAAACCGTCAGGTGTGATGACGGCCGTTTTCGGACGGTCTGACTCAGCCACTGGCACTTGCCAGCACCCGGTTCGTAAGTCTAAAGATGAGTAGAATTCGGCTCCTTGGAGGCAGTCTAGCGCGTCGCCAATACGGCGTAGCGGATAAACATCCTTGCGGGTGATCTTATTGAGTCGCCGGTAGTCCACGCAAAAGCGAATTGTGCCATCTTTCTTTTTTACCAGCACCACAGGAGAAGCCCAGGGACTGCGCGAAGGTTGTATGACGCCGCGTTGGATCATGTCTGAAACTTTCTCAGCGATCACGCTACGCTCCGTGGCGGATACACGTTATGGCATGTGGCGTAAAGGCGCATGGTTGTCGGTGTCGATGTGACGGACAACAGTGGAAGTACCCCCTAAGCGAGATTATTGTAGGTCGAATGACGTGCGAAAGCGGTCTAGAAGATGGACGATCTGGGCGTGCTACGCTGGAGTAAGGTTGGGACCAATACACTGGTAAAATGTTGGGCCACACGGCGGCGGGGGAGGAGAAACTTGAAGTGCCAGAGCGTCGACCGGAGGAGAAGCCGGGTCGTCAGGCACATGATAAAGAAAGCTTGGTTCGATTTCGTCGGCATAACCAAGACACTCATTGTGGAGCAGGCTAGCAAGTCAAGGAAACAGGTTCAATACATAAAGTGCGCTGGAACCTTGTCGAATGGCAAGAAGGGCAAACGGAAGCAAGAAAGGATGACGGCGAGCAACAAGCTTACACGGCCTGAAAAGAACTGTGGATTCGGAAAACCCAACGCTGGAAACGGGTACAAGTGCGGCAGAGTATGGAGGAATCTCGGGGTCGGCGGTGACGCACACACGACCGGAAGCGTCATCAGTATCTTCAAAAACGTTGGTGCCGAATCGCGACAGCGCGAGTTCAGCATGGGCACAATCTATAACGGCATGATGAGAGGACAGAAAGTCCCATCCTAAAATCATGGCATGGGAGCAGCGACGCAGAACAACGAACTCAACATGGTATAAAGCGCCGCTTATAACAACACGCACGGTACACTTCCCTGAGGGTTAAATCGGCGCAGCGCTTGCTGTACGTAATGAAATGGCTGAATACGTCATCGCGACTTTTCTAAGGGTAAGACGAAGCTGGTCCGAAATCACTGGTACTGCTGCTCCCGTGCCTACAAGCGCATGAACGGCAATGCATTGTGGATAAACTTCAAGGACGTTCGCAGGAAATAAATGAGCTCTTGAGGAGTTCGGTGAGATCGCAGTTCTTGCCTCCGGAACTGCGGTTCTTAGTTTTCCTCTCGGATAGCTTCAGAGCGACCGATAAACGGCGACAGAGAACGCCGACGGGGAGACGGAGACCGACGGGTATTGAAGGGTCGGGAAGGAGGCGATGAGGCTTCGAAGGGCTGAGTGGCAGTAGCGGAACGGGATGGAGAGCCGAAACCGTTGCTTTGTGCCCTTGGAGAATCCGAAGGATACCATCCACGGCGGCGGCAAAGCCGTGCTACATGCCCAGGTATGCCGCACGAATAATCACTATTGCCGGCGCATAATCACTATTGCACTCATTTATCACCACTTTCAGCATGCTTCCTGTAAACAACATCCTTACTGCAGATCGAAAAATTCTCATAAAGTATGATCCATGGCGTTTTCCGTGTTTCCAGTTCATGATTAGACAATCTGACGGTTAAGCTCCCATTGCAATAAAAAAAATAGGTACCATGAAAATCGGTTTTCAGTCCCTTTAAGCTTCGCCTTTCAGAGTGGAACGCTATAGCATTCAAAATTTCCTTACTGCTTCTCACGCTTCCCGGCAACTGCAGCTTATGAAACGCTAATGTTTGCCTGCAAAAGCTGGTCGTGATTGCTGTGCACGAAGGCGAGCTTTCTAGTTCTTTTTACAGCGAAGTTGTAGTCCTCTACCGTCCAAGGAAATTTTAGTGGCGCTGTAGTAAGCAAAAAAAAAACTCCCCATACGGGGGCTGATCCTGAAGATGTGCAATGCCGGCCCGACCCGCGGCGGAGGTGAAGCTCGCGTTAAGCACTCCCCATACACGTCCCGATCCCGGAGATAGTGCAACGCCGGCCCGACCCGCGGCGGAGGCGAAGCAGGCGTTAAGCACTCCCCATACGTGAGCCGATCCTGAAGATAATGCAATGCCGGCCCGACCCACGGTGGAGGTGAAGCAGGTGTGAAGCACTCCGCATACACGGGCCGATCCCGGAGATAGTGCAACGCCGGCATGACCCACGGCGTTGGTGAAGCAGGCGTTAAGCACTCCCCATGCATGGGCCGATCGCGGAGATAGTGCAATGCGGGCGCGACCCGCGGCGGAGGTGAAGCAGGTGTGAAGCACTCCGCATACACGGGCCGATCCCGGAGATAGTGCAACGCCGGCATGACCCACGGCGTTGGTGAAGCAGGCGTTAAGCACTCCCCATGCGTGGGCCGATCGCGGAGATAGTGCAATGCCGGTCTGAACTGCGGCGGAGGTGAAGCAGGCGTTAGCACTTCCCATACGTGGGTCGATCCTAAAGATAGTGCAGTGCCGGCTCGACCAGCGGCGGAGGTGAAGCAGGCTTTAAAAAAATTAGGCAAATTACTGGGTCTTACGTGCCAAGACCGCGATCCGATTATGAGGCACGCCTTAGTGGGGGACGCCAGAAATTTGGACCACCTGGGGTTTCTTAACTTGCAACCAAATCTAAGCACACGGGTGTTTTCGCCCCCATCGAAATGCGGCCGCCGCGCCGGGATTCGATCCTGCGACATTGTCCCCAGCAGCCCAACACCATAGCCACCAAGCAACCACGGCGGGTGAAGCAAGCAGGCGTTAAGTACTTCCCATACGTGGGCCGATCCCTAAGATGCCGGGCCGAGCCGCGGCGGAGGTGCAGTTCGCCATTAAGGGGCCCACATACACAGCTTCGTTGGTCATCCTTCTTCACCGAGTGGAAGGGCACTGAGATTTTTTTTTCATTCCCCCCGCATGGGTGGTGCCGCCGCTGCCACGAGTGTCATCTGGATGGTGCTGCAAGGAACCGAGGGGCCGCGCTGCTCCCACAAGAAAGACCATCAAACGGTAGCTGAAAAGGGGTTTGTGTTTGAGCTTCCACGTAACAGAATAAAGTTTTCGTATATTGAAATTACTCTCCGACGCTATCATGCCTGTAGGTTGTGTGTAGGTCGTACTTTATGAATTTGCTGAAGCATTTTACTTTGAGAAAATCAATTAGTTCAGTAAGGCCTATGCGCCAGCCGTAGGGCTTGCGTGGATCGGGAAAATTTTTCCCATACGGACAACGGCGACGACACGGGGTTTTCTGCGATGAGTTGCCCATTAACGCTCTCAGGTTAAAAATTCATCTCACATGCAAAGGAAAATGGCAGTAAAGCTTAACGTGAGAAACGTGGACTACGTCAAACTCTCTGCCCGGCGCGATATTTCAACCAGAAGCCTTGGCCATGAGCACGCAGGAGCGTGTCATCTACCCGTGCGTCTGTTCTTTCATGCCGCCGCCTCGATGGCGCGACACTATTGCTCTCCGTTTCAGAGCATAGCCATGTTATATTCGGATACAACTCAAGTCTGAAGTGAAGCTTCCACCAACGCCCTCATAACCGCCAGTCACTATTCCTCCGCGACGCTGCAAATAGTTCATACTTCAAACATTCCCTGTTACCTAAGTGAGGCGGGCACCAGAAAAATAAAATAAGCTCGTGCTTGTGCACCTTTTCATTCGTCTGCTATAGGGGAATGGTGAAACCTAATTCTTTCTAGAACTGAAACAAAAGCTAGCTACGATGCAACCATTTATTTTCAAGTTGCAGTTCACTTTGCAGCGAAGTTTCGTGAGTAAAACGGGGTCAGCAGTGAAATGGCATCGTACTGGATACCTCCGGAGCGTCTGCTGTTCTTGAAGAGCCTTTTCATCGGCGGACTTTTGAAGAGCGAAATGCTCAGACTACATACAGTTTGTCCATGTCTGTTGCACACCTCATCGCTTCCGCCGATGAAAAGGCTCTTCAAGAACAGCAGACGCTCCGGAGGTATTCAGTACGATGCCATATTGAAATAGTCGCATGACACCGATTTCGTTTGCTTCAGTCGTTGGCTGCCGGAATAGCAAGTGCGCGCGGTTCGGGTGCCTTAGTTGCCCACTGATGTTTTTTTTAGTTGTGTTATAGTGAACTAGAAGGGGGTAGTGGGGTCAGGGAGAGCCCGCGGGTGTGGCATCTCACGTCGACGCCGCCGGATGGCGCCACTAGAGCATGGGCTGTACGGAACGCGAAACTCTGAGCATTTTCAACGAAGAGAAAGCCGTGTGCGCTTGGTGTCGCGCCGAAAAAAGAAAGCGCGCAGCTCCGTAGTATGTTTTCTGAAAAATTCCTCTGGAATTAAGACAAGGCCCAGGGAAAGGTGGAAAGGCGGAAGTTCTTCAAGCTTGCGTGAAAATAAAGCCAACCCAACGAGTGCAGACTAACGGCCGCACAACGATGCGACTGATTTCTAAGCTAAAAGCTCGCGAACACCGTAGAAGAGGTAAATATGTGAATGGGTAAATTGCTTAATTCATTTGCCATTAACAATTTTTATACAGGTCAGGACCCAATCGCATTCACAAGTTCAAGTGAGCCAAACAATTGTGGCGCGTGTACTAACACATCCGGAACAGAGGCCAGGTATAATGAGGTTTTATTCCTTTAAGTGCGATTTTGTTTACGAAAGCATATATCCACTGAAAGCTAGGGAGTTAATCCTATGGTGATGACACTATTATGCGGACGCGTAGTGGTTACCAGGGATAGCGAAATTTCGTAACACAGCAAAATAAAGAGAGCTCGTTGTGGCCAAAAAAAAAAGAAACTCTTTATTGGTACAAAAGATGGGCAGCTACTCCTTTCTCAAAGTGCATGGATGCTACGAGAGATGCACTATGAGGAACGGCTTATCTTCGCGTGCGATTGATTTTTACGCCGTTCCTGTCACGATTGGCTGACCCCTTTTACATAGAAGTGCAGCCTGGTCAGCACATAGAACTTGCTCAACTCTGTTGTGAGCGCATCTTAGTGCTGGCTGCATGCCTAAAACATAGCCGCAGTTCTTCACTAGCAACATTACATCCCCTACGCTGTCACTGCAGAGTCTCTCTCGGCTGAAGAACACAGTGAAGATGTCCTCCAACTTCTTCACTGCCCTGAAAAGCTCCAGCGAAAGATATAACAACCCTCCCTTGTCGCATGTTACAGTGAACTCAGAGTTTGTGCTTTGTGTAGTGGGGGTTTCCAAAAGAAAGGCTTTGCAAGGCATGCAGTCATAACACTTTATAAGCTTTCGAGCAACATACCCTGCCATGTAATGTATTAGACCGGTCATCGCTCTTCTGCTCCACCAACTCTCTGTGTTCAGCACGAATACTACGAAGCATGCGCTCGGCTGAAGCTAGATTTCCTTTCTCAATGAGATGGTCGATTGCAGCAGCCCTGCCTTATTCAGCTGGAGCATCTTGCGCACTCAGGAGAAAAATCATTTCTCCACTAGCTCCATTAAGGTCAGCATTGCCTGAGCGTACTATTTTCGCAAGGTTATAAAATGATAGGCAATTAACGACAATTAGAAACTGCGTTGGTGTTGGGTCATTAGACCCACATGATTGCCTGATTATACCGAAAAAGTGTTCCAGCGAATCCTGGCTTAACCTGGATGTCATAACATACCTAAATCCCTGGCTGACAAGATAATGCAGCAGTGATAATGTGCTGGATATTGTCACCCTTAGGCCATCTGCAGTTGAATTGCTTAAAAATCCACCTACTCTTTTAGCATTTTTCGCACACAAACCGCACATGTATCGTCGAGTTTCTTGTCTTGGAGGTGCAAGTTGCGTTCCCAAATTCGCCGTCTTTATTCATCTTAATTTGGGCGCGGTGAACAACGACGGCTGCTTTCCTTTTTTCCACTTATATGCTGTTTCACAGCCGGGAGCGAAGCAGTGTCGTTGCCGTTGACGTTTGGACCTTCCTACTTCTCACGTGTTCTGCCGACTATGCGTAAAACAGACTCGAATGGTAGGTTGAAATACCAAAAAACAGTGAACGTCGCGAATCAAGCCCTCATGGACAAGCGCGCGAAGCCCTTTATTCTATGGCGAAGCAGCGGAGGGAGCCAGCGCACGCGACTACAGCGCCGCCACCGCAATCCGCGTCCCGTCCGCACTCGCCGCCTCGCTGCAATGCATGGGGCGCTCCGGCTGCTGAGCCCCACTGCCCCCTTCTAGAATACCATAGTTGTGTCCTACTATAGTAAAGTGGGATATAATAGGGCTCAGTGAAGTTAGGAGGACAAAAGAAGCATATACTGTGCTAAAAAGCGGGCACGTCCTGTGCTACCGGGGCTTAGCGGAGAGACGAAGACAACGAGTCGGATTCCTGATTAATAAGGATATAGCTGGTAAGATGAAGGAATGCTATAGCATTAACGAGAGGGTGGCAGGCCTTGTTGTGAAACTTCAATAAGAGGAACAAATTGAAGGCCGTACAGGTCTACGCCCCTACATCCAGTCATGATAACCAGGAAGTAGAAAGCTTCTACGAAGTCGTGGAATCGGCGATGGGTAGAGTGAAAACAAAATACACTATACTGATGGGCGACTTCAATGCCAAGGTAGACAAGAAACAGGCTGGAGACAAGGCAGTGGGAGAATATGGCATACGCTCTAGGAATAGCAGGGAAGAGTTATTAGTAGAGCTTGTAAAACAAAATAATATGCGGATAATTAATACCTTCTTCCGCTAACGGGACAGCCGCAAAGTGGACGTGGAGGAGCCCCAATGGCGAGATTAGAAAAGAAATAGGCTTTATATTCTGCGCTAACCATGATATCATACAGGATGTTGACGTGCTCAGCAAGCTGCGCTGCAGTGACCATAGGATAGTAAGAACTCGAATTAGCCTAGACTTTAGGAGGGAACGGAAGAAACTGGTACCTAAGAAGCCGATCAATGCGGCAAGAGGGACAGTACAGTAATTCCGGATCAAGCTACAGAGCAGGTATTGGGCTTTAACTCAGGAAGATGACCTTAGTGTTGAAGATATGAACGGCAATCTTATGAGCATCATTAAGGAGTGTGCAATAGAAGTCAGTGGTAACTCCGTTAGACAGGATTCCAGTAAGCTATCGCAGGAGACGAAAGATCTGATCAAGAAACGCCAATGTATGGAAGCCTCTAACCCTAAAGCTAGAATAGAACTGGCCGGACTTTCCAAGTCAATCAACAAGCGTAAGACAGTTGACATGAGAAAGTATAATATCGATGAAATTAAACATGCTCTCAGGAACGGAGGAAGCCTAAAAGCCGAGAATAAACTAGGTATAGGCAAGAATCAGATGTATGCGTTAAGAGACAAAACCGGCAACCCTATTAATAATATAAACAAGATAGTGAAAGATGGTGGGGAGTTCTGTAGAGATTTATACAGCACTAGTGGCCCCCACGACGATAATGGAAGAGACAAAAGTCTAGAGGAATTTGAAATCCCACAAGTAACGCCGGAAGAAGTAAACAAAGCCTTGGGAGCCATGCAAAGGGGGCAGGCAACTGGGGAGGATCAGGTAACCGCAGATTTGTGGAAGGATGGTGGGCAGATTGTTCTAGAAAAACTGGTCACTCTCTATACGCGATGCCTCGTGACTTCGAACGCAACGGAATGTTGGAAGAATGCTAAAATAATCCTAATCCATAAGAAAGGGGACGCCAAATACTTGAAAAATTATCGACCGATGAGCTTACTTTCCGTTGCTTACAAAGCATTTACTAAGGTAATCGCAAATAGAATCAGGAACACCATATACTTTTGTCAACCAAAGGACCAGGCAGGATTCCGTAAAGGCTACTCAACAATAGACCATATTCACAATATCAATCAGGTGATAGATAAAAGTGCGAAATATAACAAACCCTTATATATAGCTTTCATTGATTACGAGAAAGCGTTTGATTTAGTCGAAACCTCAGCAGTCATGGAGGCATTACGGAATCAGGGTGTAGACGAGCCATATGTAAACATACTGAAAGATATCTATGGCGGATCCACAGCCACCGTAGTCCTACATAAATAAAGCAACAAAATCCCAATAAAGAAAGGCGTCAGGGAGAGAGATACGATCTCTCCAATGCTAGTCCCAGCGTTTTTACAGGAGGTATTCAGAGACCTGGATTGGGAAGAATTGGGGATAATAGGTAACGGAGAATACCTTAGTAACTTGCGATACGCTGATGGTATTGCCTTGCTTAGCAACTCAGGGGACCAATTGCAATGCATGCTCACTGCCCCGGACAGACAAAGCGGAAGGGTGGGTCTAAAAATTAATCTGCAGGAAACTAAAGTAATGCTTAACAGTCTCGGAAGAGAGCAGCAGTTTACGATAGGTAGCGAGGCACTGGAAGTGGTAAGGGAACACATTTACTTAGGACTGGTAGGAACCGCGGATCCGGATCATGAGACTGAAATAATCAGAAGAATACGAATGGCCTGGGGTGCGTTTGGCAGGCATTCCCATATCATGAACAGCAGGTTGCCATTATCCCTCAAGAGAAAAGTGTATAACAGCTGTGTCTTACCACTACTCACGTACGGGGCAGAAACCTGGAGGCTTACGAAAAGTGTTCTACTTAAATTGAGGACAACGCAACCAGCTATGGAAAGAAGAAAGATGGGTGTAACGTTAAGAGATCAGAAAAGAGCTGATTGGGTGAGGGAACAAACGCGAGTTAATGGTACCTTAGTTGAAATCATGAAAAAGAAATGGGGGTATGGGCAGGACATGTAATGAGGAGGGAAGATAACCGATAGTTCTTGAGGGTTACAGACGAGATTCCAAGGGAAGGGAAGCGTAGTAGGGGTGGTGGAAAGTTAGGTGGGCGGATGAGATTAAGAAGTTTGCAGGGACGGCATCGTTACAACTTGTACATTACCGGGGTAGTTGGAGAAGTATTGGAGAGGCCTTTGCCCAGCAGTGGGCGTAACCAGGATGATGATGATGGTGATAGTGCAGTGAACTGTGAAGCCCCCTCTACTCTCAGGCTCATCCCAATGCCCGGTGATTGTGTGCCGGGATAAGACGAAAATGAGACGAGTTTGCTGGCACAAATGTTCATAACTATTACGCACAGCGCGCATTAAAAAACACGGGCGAAGAATGGACAAACACGGGTGCTGCACAGATGTTAGCACGCTGAAGCGCGGTGCAGCATTCGAGTGCATCAAAGAACAAAGCGATCGGCTTTGTTCTTTGATGCCCTTAAATTTACACCTCGCAGCGCACTGAGCGGGAGGGGGGGTGGGCATATCGTGCAGGAACCCAAGCACAGTCGCGCTGCTGCTTCGACCAACTAAAATATAGCCTTCGAGATATGTTCCTACTCGATGTGAATCAGCTCGGAACGTGGATAGCACAAACAAAGCCACGTCGCAGATTTTCAGTAGCTCAAATATAGCCATATAGCCAAGTCGCCCAAATTGACGCCAAAATTTTTTTTTGTAGCCGAGTTTGGCTATATACAGCCAAACCTGGCCGCACCGTATAGAAGCGCTTTTTATTTGCACTAGATGGCTGGAAAGGAGGGTGGGGTGGTGGCACAGAAAGGCGAGGGGGATGCTTCGAAGCATTGTCTAGCATTCACAGTATGAGCGAGCTACTAAATGAAGCGTTGGGCTTCTCCAGCCGCCAACACGCGCCAGTGCGCGGGCGGCACCACCCGGACTTTTCACCGCGCCTCCCACCCCTACCCCCACCCTAGAAGAGAGCTCCCTAGAATAGAGCGAACGTGGGTATTCTTCGGCGCGAATTGTCGCGTCGAGGTTCGGGGAGATACCGCCGTGGCTGCAGTTACGTGGGCTATCCTGCTTCGGCTGGCTTCTCGAACTAATACTTTCAAAAGTTTATTCTCTCTCTCTCTATCTCTCTGGATGGGGGGGGGGGGGGAGAGCGCACAGTTCATCGTGTACGAGTGTGTGCTGCGCTGACCTGCAGAGCTCCGTCGACAGAGTTTCGAGCAAAAGCGTCCGCGTGTCTAGACAGGGAGGACAGTATTGCAAAAGGGTTGGGGGAGGAGGGGGGAGGAGTATGAGGTGAGACGGCGCGCAAGCTGGTATGTGAAAGCTTGCTGTGCGCCAGCGTCAATACGCATCAAAACTTAGAGAAGCGCTTATTCGAATATGCGTCCGAGTTGCCGACGGCGACGGAAACCAAAACAACGAAGTTATGGGTGGGGAGACAGCAGGCGGCCGGGGTGAAGGCGCCGCCAAAGTAAAAAAAAATTACAAGGCGTAACGGGGTGGGGGAGGATAGAGTATGCTGCCGCCGTAGTTCTGCGCGACGGATACCAACGGCATAGAATCGCGGTTACGCGAAGAAGCGAGACAAACTACGGAGCAAGTTAATCTTTAATGACATAATTGTAGTAGGCGCGTTGCTTGTAAATGTACCGTGCTTGTGATCAGCCAAGCCATTTAAATATAATGCTTTATTGTTAAATTCGAGGCTGTTACGCTATAATGCTTGAACGTGGGCTGGTTCAAAAACAGCGCGTCGATGAAAAATTGCGCTATTTTCAGAAAAAGACGTAATTGCATTGCCATTCTACTACGGGTAAAATGCGCCCAATACCATTCCCATTCCATTCCTCCAGCGTTGTCGACATTTCATTGCCATCCCATTCCGGGGTCGGGAAAATGTGGCATGATTACGCAGTCATTCCGATTCCGGGGTGGTATCTCCGCGGGACTGGTTGCTACACCGAAATGTTAACTGAGGTCAGCACGAGACGACAACGAAACGGCGAGCAGTATCAACTCTTGGCCAAGCCCCCACAATGGTTTGCGCCATCACAGAAGGAAAACAAAGCCAAGGAAGGAAGGAAAAAGTGGAGAAGGAAAGGAAGGGAGGTTAACCAGTTTAGCTAAACCGGTTTGCTATCCTACACATGGGAGCACGATGGGAGGGGATGAAAGATGGGGAGGAGAGAGAGAGAACACATAGCACAGCACACACATCTTCAGTTACAGTCCGTCACTCTTGCCTGGTACGTGAAATCACTGTCACAGCCACTTGCCCAAGCCCGCCTCTTTCAAGAACCGAAGTAGTCCCTTCGTCGCCTTGAGCTGCGATGTCTTCTGTCGGCGACATGTGAAAATCGTTTCAACTGACAATGGTCTATTGTCAGTGTGCGCTAGAACGGACGCCAGGGACTGTGTCTGAACATTATATGCAGGACAGTCGCACAATGCTCTAGCATCTCATCGCAAAGACAGGCATTGCAGAGAGCGTTGTCGGCCATTCCTCTGCGAAATGAGTAAGATTTCGTGAATGCCACCCCTTGCCATAAGCGATAAAGCAGTTCCGGAGTTTGAGTTACGCAGTTTGAGTTACGTTCGCGTAATTCAAAAATATGGCGTCTGTTTGTATGTTACGGTCAAGATTAGCATGAACGTCATGAAGAAATAGTGCAAGCTGGGTCTCGCTAGAACGGCCCTTGCGGAACCCGTGCTGTGAAAGATGAAAGAAGTTGTTAGCGTCTAGAAAGTTCATAATATGAGAGTAGATTACATGCTCCATGATCTTACAGGGAACACTTGTCAATGAGATGGGGCGGTAATTTAGGGGAGAATTTTCGTTGCCCAATTTGTAGAGTGGAGTAACCTTCATCTTCCACTCGTCTGGCATAGTGCCTGTGGAAAGCGGCTGTAAAAATAATAAATAGAGAAACTCTGCAGAAATGTGTTCCATGTTTTTTAGCAGAGAGAGATATACATACAAATGAGAGAAAGGCCGGGAGGTTAACCAGACTTAAAACCTCCGGTTTGCTACCCTTGTTTTTTTAGTAGTTTAGGGATAATGTCGTCGATGCCAGATGATGAAGACAACTTAATATTTTCTATCACAGATAAGAGCCCGCGTACTGTGAATGTGATGGTTTACATGTTGCATTGTATATTTGGGGATAGTGGGGGAGGAAGTGTGTCCATTTCATTAGTGAAGACTGAAGAAAATGCATTGTTGAACATATTAGCGCAGGTTGAATCTGTCACCAATTCACCCAGCTCGTTAGTAAAATTATTGATACGCGCTTCTTTGGGGTTTATCACTTGCCAAAATTTTCTTGGATTAGTAAGTAAAATGTTTGGCAGGTAATAGTGAAAAAAGGGTTGATTGGCATCGCGAATTCCGATTCAGTACGCAGCTTCAGTAGCGTAATGCTTCTCCCACGCATCTGACCTTGTCTTAACTTAAGCGTGGTGATAAAGGCGCTTTTTATTTTCTAGTCCTTTTACGGATCCCGTAAACCATGGTTTTTGTCTATTGGATCGAATGGTTATCCTGGGAATAAATTGGTTATTTAGTTCACACAGTTTGTTTTTAAACAATAGCCAGTTATCATAAATCGAATGGTTGTTAAATTCATCTGCAAAGGTACAAAAAAAATGCATTTAATTCAGTAGTTATAGCCTCATAGTTACCTTTGTCATATAAACAAATTGTCTTCTCGTGCATATGGCGGGGTGGGGGAGCGAAAGTGAAGGCAGCATGAATAACTCTGCGGTCACTAATCTCACGAAGATATGTAAGGGATGCTAAGCTTCTTGATGCGGGGACAGTCTTTCGACGAGGCCGCGCAAGGGCCGCTACAGTTGGCGCACCTCGGAACCGTGGCACCGCAGGTATCTTCTTCATGAGGTTCAGCGCAATGGCGACACAGTGGCGAGTTGGTACACACGCCCTTGACGTGTCCTAGCCTGAAACACTGATGGTTCTGGATGAATGGTCGAACCGGATGTCGGAAATGTCCGACTTTAACGTGGGTGGTATACAACCCTCCTTGAAAATTACTTTTACGCAGCGCGTATCTGAAGGCGGCGCACTTGCGTAATGATCGTGGCCTCGTCTGCCGGCTTGATGAGGCTAGGTATGTCATCATTGGGAATGGCAATGTCGTGAATTACACCGGCTCTGGATGTGTCGTGGATCGGGATAAATGTCGATGCGCATTTTGATTCCTCCTAGCTTCGTGATTTCTTGAAGTTTTCCAAGCGCATTCGCGTTGTACACGTCTATGGCGAGTATATTCTTGCGCGTATTTATTCCGATGTCTTTAATTTTATCCGGCACCTCACATTCCAGAAAAAGGGATAGGGCTTGCCTGATCAGCAATCGTAGGTAGCTTGAGGGTTCTTCAGGCACAAAAATGATGATGTGTGGACAGCGCGCAGGCCTTGACTCCATAATAGTTGTACTCGCAGGAGTTGACGGCGCTGTGTTGACGATCTTTCTCTTTGCCCTCTTATTCCGGACGGGTATGAAGCTGTCATCGGATGAGTGGCCTTCCGAAATAGAGTACAGCTCGGTGTCTTCGGTGTCATTGGGGGAGCCCACTCGCTTCCTTGCGGTTTACGGCCGTGATGACTTCTGGCCAGGCGGGCCTCTGGCATGCGGCGTGTCCATGTGCGCAAGACAGGGAGGCGAAGTACCTCGAAAGGCGAAGATTTCAGCAAAAATTTACAGAGCGCGAAAACAAGTGTTCTGCCAAGAAGACACTTCGTCGTCTTCCCCAAAACCAAACCAAGGTTCTCTCATGGTATGTGTTGGTGCGTTTGGATGATGCCGCTGCTTCGCGGAAGATGAACACTGGCCGAAGCGTGTTGTAGAACGCGACGGAATTGAACAGTGCGGTAGACCTCGTAGGTACACCTGGTTAATGACGCTGCCTCCTCTAGATGCGAGCCATTGTCAGCCGTGATCAACCGTACTCCGGCAGCGGTTGCGTATGGCGCGGGCCCTACCTTGAAGACAATCTGCAATGGGGGCAAGTGCTCTGGCTGCTATACCCAGGCAGCACACCAGCAATGATCCAACCATGGTCCAATGCTGGCAGAAATTGGTCGCAAAATTAGACCAATATTGGAATGTTGGCAAAGTGCAACCCAATCTAATGCTGTCCCAGCGTTAAAGCCAAAATTGAACGAATGTTACGTCAATGCAGCAGCCATTGTGCTGCCACCCTAGGACCAGCGCTGAGCCATATCGTTGCCATTATTAACGCCAGCTTTGAGCCAATGCAGCAGCCATCGTGTTGCCAGCGTAGGACCAGTGTTGAGCCATATCGTTGCCATTATTAATGTTAGCTTTGAGCCAATGCAGCAGCCATTGTGCTGCCAGCGTAAGACCAGTGTTGCGCCATATCGTTGCCATTATTAATGCCAGCTTTGAGCCAATACCCTTTGCATGCATGACGAATATTTTAGATACGCTGGCTCTAGAGCACGCAGCCATTCTTACCCCAAATCTTTTGCTAGCGGCATTGTTATAGCAATTGTCCCTATACCGTCTTCCTCAATAGCAGCTAGGAAAGCTCGACAAAAAGATACTATGTCAAGAAGCAGAAGTCCTCTATACTTGCAAATAATAATGAAATAATACTGAAATTGACTTTTTTGACAGTTTATTTGCCAATAAATTTTCACAAGCAGGCATTTTCCCTGGACCTAGATGGGTGACGCTCGCCGATCTTCAAACAGTTTATTTACAGGCACTGCCCTCAGGATTGGAATTGGGCAAGGTGCCGAGGACGGTGGGCTGGCCAGGTGTTTCAGGGCAGGCAGCTGACGTCGGTAGGCACGTTGGTCAGTGCTTGGATGACGGCGGGCTGGTCAGGCCCCCGAGGACCACGATAACGCGGTCATTTTGTTGACTTTGCTACCACTTCCCATAGCGACTTCACCATTACTTGGAGGAGATGCTTGCACTGTAAAATAAAAATAAATATTATCAGAAATGCTCGTATGACAAATGTATGTGGCAGTGGTTTCATTTGAAAAATCGCCATACCGCAACAATAATATAAGTTTGAACAGAGAGTTCGAAGGAGTGAATCAAGGAATTTCTTGCAAGAGATTTGTCAGGTAACACTTTTTAATATTACGACATATATGGCATATTGCGTAGAAGGTGTAACAGAATATTCAGAACAAACATAGAATGCGCAGGATCCGTCTGTCTTGTTTATACCCCACACCTAGTCAGCGTAGTACTTTATAATTAAAAATTGCAGCAGAACCTGCTACAGCACAAACAGCCTAGTTTCAGAGTGTGTAGACAGAATGCGGCCTGCCTGCGAAATTTTTGATGTGGAATCCGGGAAGTTCCAACAGGAAACACTAGCAAAATAGGCGTTTATTATACAAAAAGAAAGAAATACTGCCGGCTAGAAATGATGCTTGACCAAGAACAGTGAGAAGAAGCGTGGTTCCTCGGTATGACTAGCAGGATGAGGCCGCACGCATGGCTTGAGAAAACCATAGTCCTGGAATTTGGGTGAAATTCACAGATTTACTCGTTTTCTACTCCGGGCACTAATCAAAGACTGCGAAAGAAAAGAGCTATGAAATTACAGGCACTCTACATTAACCAGGGCTGTTTCGGTAATATATAAACCACGTGATATTGCTTGGGTGATATTGCTCCTTATAGAACTTATAACATGCGCAAAACAAATGCACTCACGCTTGTAAGATACATGCTTCTGTGTATCCGAGTTCATCCTTCATCGAAGACGGTGGCCACCAGCGCCGACTTTTTCTAGTTGTTGTTTCGCCTATATTAGTTCTAACACTCACAAAAATTCGTGGCCACTTTGCTACGTATTTCAAGATGTAGGCTTCTCAGTAGAAATGACGACCGCAAGTGAGCATTTTTCACGATAGTAGTGCGCTGACAAGAACGGACAAGATTGCAAGAACTCAGATGGCGTTGCACCCAGTCGGCGTGAGAGCGATGCATAGAAGGAAAGAGTAAAAGGAAAGGGTGAAAGAAGAAAACGGCGTAAAGGCACGTTCACACCGAAAGCGGATCCGGCCAAGCGGCCACGGATTTTCCGCTTTGCGGAAAATACGTGTCCGCTTGGCCGGATCGCGCCCGGACCGATTTTTTCCGCTCGGATAAGTTGGCCGCTTTGGCCGCAGCCAATCAGAACCCCACACTGCGGAAACGCTGGTGAGCGCATGCAAACGAATGTCTTTCCTGGGCTTTTCGCTTCTGTTATTCAAAAGCGTCAAAACGGCAATTTGGGCCAGTTGGTTGGGATTCATAGTAAGGTTTGTTGCAGCGCAACATAAGACAAGGACAAAAGAAGGTATAAAACGACGACACGGAGCCGTGTCGTCGCTTTATACCTTCTTTTGTCCTTTTCTTGTGTTGAGCTGTAACAAATCTTGAAAATCGACTAGACAAGTGGCGAGTAAAATGCCAACGATCTCGTCTTCTTCGTCTGAGCTCATCATTTTGCAGAAGTAGATAGCGGACGGGAGCGCGCCGAGTCACGACGAAAAAAAATATCGAAAGTGCGCTTACAAGCCCAAAGTGCCGCGAGATGGCGGCACGTCCTTGAAATTGCTAAAGAAATTGCGAGATGCCCCGCCTTCCCGGCGGCGCGGATAGCCAGACAACGCGGCTGGTCTGAACAGGCGCGGGCGCTCGCCGCCTCGCCGCTTTGAAAATCCGCTTGTCCGCTTAGACGCTCCGCTTTCGGTGTGAATGTGCCTTAAGGGCCCGTACATGGTCAGTCCGCCCGTCCGTTCCGCCCTCGTCCGCCCGCGTGCGGATGTCGAAAAGGCAGTAGGTGTCGCAAAATTCGACGCACGCTCAACCCGCACGAGCGGATCACACGCGCACTCCAACTGGGCGACGCGGCCTGTTGACAGCTGGCAACCGTTCGGCGCAGCAAAGGTGTTCAAGGTTGGCAACGACCTTTGACAGCAGACGACACTGGCATATTTTTGCAGATGTGATTCCAAGTTTCCGCGTTCCGGTGAAAATGCAACTCTAGGCTGCCACATTCTGTTCTGCAGCCGTATGTGTTGCATTGGCACCGTCATCCTTCTTCGAAACATTGCACAGTCGTCTTATCTGCGCCACCGTTTACAGATGTATTGTAATCGCATCACGTCGCAGCACGCGACGTATTCTCGGATGATTACTTTCAGTGCGCGCTGCCTTGGCTGGTCGAACAAAACCTCTCTAATTATCGAACGTGCTGCGTTCTGCGTCACGCGAAACTGACAGTGTCGCCGGAAGCGCGGTGGCGCGGTTTCTGTAGTGCTAGTGACAGTTTGCAAGAATACGGAACACACGCACATCTGTCGCGGAATGCATTTGCGTAGGTCGCCAAGACGCACCTTTTTACCATTGAGCACACGTGTGAGGCTCCGAGTACAGCTTGCTTATACGCTTGCTCGTGCTTTTTTTTTCACTCTGCCAATTTTAAGAGAGTGCTTAAAGCAGTTGGATGCATGGATTTCCTTTTCCTTTCTTTACAGATATAAAGACACCAAAGATGAGGCATGAAACATGCACCTTAGAAATTTAATACTTGCTGCTTGCAAACTTTCCAAACAACATATAACCTTAAATGATGTGCTCAGCGATGAATCAAGTTCTCACCGTGTGCAAAAAAAGTTGTGCATAAGTGGTTAACTTCATGCAGCAAGGAATTGAAGGTTAAGCAGTGAGTGTACAATTCATTATGACTGGCTTAAAGCAATATGTATGCATCGCAGTGACCTTATGCAGATATATGTATACTCATCAGATATGTTCCCAAGGGGAGTATTTATTTGAAAAGCATATAGTTTACATTGCTGATAAGAAAACTTCTTTTGAGTGAAAGCGAACAATTGCATTCTTTCTTGCCAGCCTGGGTGGACAATATGTTGCCAGCTTACTACTTAACGTACCTAATTTAACGTTTCAACAATGTACAAACATTACCAAAGCGCACAAAATTAAGCAGTACCTTGACAGGCATGCTCCCTCTCTCACCCATGGCACCAAACAAGGATGTTCGGCTTGAGACTGTTTGATACTGTCAGCATCATGAATGCGTATTCTATTTTGATTGCTCTACATATAAAAAAATAAGCTCTACTCAGGTTATATGAGTTAGTTGGGCATGGGCTGCATGTTGTTTATGTATTTATGCAGTAACAACCTAGCTAGCTCATGCACAGCCATATTTTAGGAAAATGAAAAATGCATAGCACAACATAAACAGCTGGCCAGTGCCTTTATATATTTGTAAGCAAACCGAGATTATCAAGTGTAGCTTAGCAGTGAGTTCAGTGACCTCTTGCGGTGTGAAAAGGTTGATCTAGTTAGTAGTTTTGTGTTTGTCTTTCTTAATTAGTTGCCGTTTTAACATGCACATGACAATGAAATGAAGGCAGATAGGGCGGAACACAAGGCCACACAAAAAGTGACGAAACATTCATTGTCATTTTTTTATTTGCATAACAAACCAGCAAATAGTTCCTTAGGTTCAGTTTTGTGAGTAATGCACAAGGTGTTCTGCGTAAAACTGAAAGATTGTTGTGCTCCTTTACCTATTAACTATTCGGGTAGCCAAATGAATGATACCCCCTTTAGCACTGTGAGAGCACAGAAATTGACAGTCAACAGGCCGCAGTGGCTCAGCCTGTGTGCCAAATGTAAGATTGTAAGATCTACTATTCAAATGCACACCCATCACAAGTAATATTTCATTCCTTGATGCATTGCTCACTGTTGCACAGACCTTGTCTCAGCATTGTGTGTGTGCAGTAATATAACTTGGCAAATCAAAGCTGTGGTTATTCAGTACACTGGAAGCAACTTTGCATGTGCGTTAGATAATATAATGCTCCTACATATGGGTCAGCTTGGTATTATCAGCCGCTTTGTTTGCTAGTCGTTCACTGTTATGCCTCGACTATACAGTGCCACTGGAAAATGCTGTATTCCTACAGGCACGCTAGAACAGCTTGGCTATGCACAAACATACCTTTACATTGCGCTTAAATTAAGGTGGTGTAGATTTGCTCTAAGAATCTGCTTATAAGCATAACTGCTGAGCATTCAAAAAGCGTTTGAAATGTAAGGGTGGATACTCAGCTTTACAGGTGTGACAATTTACAATTATAGTGCAAGGACACATCGATGGACGGGAAGGATACCACACAAATCCTCGTGTTGTGACCTCGCAGTCACAATGCAAGCAGTTTTCTGTGGTTTTTAGCTATAAACATGTGACAGTAAACATGTGACATGTAAACATAAACATGTGACATGTGGCTGGCAGTCGATCCCATAACCTCGTGCTTAGCAGCCAAACACCACAACCACTAAGCATTCACGGCGGGTAACTGCTCCTCAGGTTGCACAATCTGTGTGGCTGTATCAAAGCACCGATGTAACACATGTGTTTCAGTGGGGTCTAACTACTGCACAGAAGTTGTCGCGCAGCACTTCCTAATGGCAACATGTGTTGCAGCTGGGATACAAAGAGTTGAGCCTTTGTATCCGATGAGCATACGGTAAGTGAAAACTTTGTTTCTACTTGTAAAAATTTTTGAGCATGTTCTAAATGACATGAGCCTATGTTGTAACGCTATTTTAATTTTAAAAATAGCAGTACACGTTTGTGTACATCAAGTACACCATTAAATAACAGTCATTGGGGTATGCTTGAAGGGCACCTTTAGCATCTGTACTTCAAACCGCAGCCATGTCGTAGCCATTGTAGGTGAAACAGCAGTAGTCAACGCGAAATTGACCGCCACATTTAGCAGTTTGCATGCAAACACACATTCATGTGGTGGCATTGTTTATTTGGTTACCTGGCCCAGGCAAGTCATGTGAATAAGAGAACAATTATCAAACATCATTAGCTTAGTGAGGCCCAAAATATTCATTCGGGTAACTAGTAATAGCAGTAGTCGAGGGCACCCTTGAAAGGCACCATTAGCAGTCTGCACGTCAAAGCGCAGTCAAGTCGTCGCCACTGTTCGTGAAACGGCAGCAGTCAACGCGAAAATGACAGCCACTGTTGGCAGCTTGCATGCCAACACACATTAATGTGGTGGCATTGTTTATTTTGGCTACCTGGCCCAGGCAAGTAATGCGAATAAGATAACAATTATCAAACATCAATAGCTTAGTTAGGCCTAAAATACTCAGTCGGGTAGCTATTAATAGCAGTAGTCGAGGGCACGCTTGAAAGGCACCATTTGCAATCTGCACATCAAATCACAGTCATGCCGCAGCCTTTGTTATATTTGTTTATCTGACCGCGCAAGTAACACCAATGTAAGCACCATTATTCACCCTAAATAGCTCTGCTAACATTGTTTGTACTAAAAAATGCTGAGTGAAGTTAAATGTGTTTTATTGAGGCAATTATTCAATTCACAAGCCATCGGCATAGCGATCGATGGCCAGGTTTAGACAATGACAACCGTGAAGTAATAAATGGTGAAAGTTGCAAAAGCTCTCAGTGCACTGCTTCGCCGGGCTCCATTCACTGAAAAATGTATTTGCAACGACGAAAGCATCAGACAGGAAATGATACCCCACTGCACAATGTTATTCATGTTGAATATTTTTACCATCACATGTGATGGGCAGTGAAACCGTCTATTTACTAAGACTGATTGCATGAAAAATGCAACAGCATAGCAAAGTGTTGTTTCACAATATAGCACCCTTTCATGTCCACTTCTGGCGAGCTACCACATGCACTGATGCATAAACATGAACAGAGGTAAGAGGCAAAGCTGCTGTGCAAACCCCCCATGACGCTATTAAGAAAATCTATCTCTAAACCTTTCTGTTTTCATAGGCGACCAAAAGTTGTTTTGAGCAAGTTGGTTAATCACATTGCAGCAACAACACAAGAAGCAAGGACAGAAAGCACAGCGAGGAGGCAGATTAAGAAGACGAGGTAGACCAGTGAGAAAGGTTTTAATGAGATGGAAGAGGCCAGCCCTGCCGTGTACATGAGTTAGAGCTTTGAATGAGATTGGTTAATGAAAATGTGTAAAGACTTTGCTGAAAGAAAACTAGCAAAAGAAAATGCTAATATAATATAAAAGGACAGAAATAACGGTAAGCGCAAGCACGCATGGAAGCAGGCACGTATTCACACACAAACGCGAAAACTAAGAGAAACTCCAATATAAAGAAATGTGGGAAATAGAAAAAGAAATTGACAAACGCAAGAAAACATACATTTACAAACAGTCGTGGGTAGAGGTATTATAGGAGCGGGTTCACAAGCTGCTGTGCCGACCTTCTCATATGTTTTCTTTTTTAACCGTTCTCTTAACACTGTCTTGGGAATATTTAATTGCATTCATGACATTAGTGCTCTCAGGCGCGTCCACATTTCACGACAGCGCTGAACGTCTTGACGTATGCAATTATTATGATGTTCCCTAATTCCCCCCCACCGATAGAAGAATCTTTAACCGTGCAGTAACAACTTTTGAAACAAACGATACATGTACGAAGCAGAAAAGGCCGGTGTGATAGGGCTTGTGTATCGGGCTACTACATAAGAAAACGCAATCGGCAACACTTATGCTCCGTTCACTTCTGAGCGCACGAACATCGCCTAGTACGACCACTTCTACACCTGGTAACGCTGTAACACATCGCACATATATATCACGATTTGTAGCTTGCAAACGTGCTTCATAACAGCAAGAGCACAGCCCGAACGTCGCGGTCACCACGGCGCATCGCAACCGGCAAAAGAGCACACACGCAGTATAGCACACGCAGAATGGCAGCGATAACGAGGCGATAAAAACTTATCGCTACTGATCGTATCATTACTTCTGAAAGTTGGGAAGGGCTGGCGTTCACCACTTCGCGGCAACGATCAACATACACAGAGCAGAAACCAAACGTGTACGCTGGGTGCGCCAATCGAACGCTACTTATTTCGCAAGGCATTGAACATGTGTGCTCCTCAGAATGCACGTGTATGTGATGGAGTTCTCGTCTGCGACGCACACGCGAAGCATGGCACAAGAAATCTTGAAGTCGACGGCTTAAAATATTTCTTCCGACGCTCTCCTGAACACAACACACACTTCCAGCGCTCCGTCTGTTTCTGTTGGCGATCGCACGCACTGATGAGGTCTGGAAGGGTACACCAGCTTGCTGCTTTCGATGAATATCTCCGTGGGTGCCAGATAACTAGTAAAAATCACAAAAAGGAGAAAAAATAGACTCGTTTCTGACGCGGCTGTAGCTTAAGCCTTACGTCCCCGCTTCGCTTCGCTTCGAGCACGCGCCATGTTTGCTGTGACGACAGCCGAAGGGTCCGTCTCGGACCAGCCAATGAGGGACGAGCAAGCGTGCGGACGGGAAAGTTGTGACCGCTCCTCGCTCCCCAGAAGACAGCCATCAGCTCGCGGGCGGGCGAGGGCGGAACGGACGGGCGGACTGACCATGTACGGGCCCTAAGGGCCGATTTACGCTCAAACCGCCCATCGCCGCACGCCGCACCGCATGCATGCGGTTCGTGAAAAACGGGCGGTCGTTGCGATCGGTCACAAAATTGCATTTACGCTGAAACCGCACGATGCGGTGCGGTTCGCATGCGCCCTCTGGTTGTCCAAATAGGTAAACAGCAACTGGCAACATGCATCAGCGAGTTGGCAGCCTCGTGTGCTGGCGACCAGCAATATTTGGCATCGTGCCAGGATATTGTTATTACGTTTGCTGTGTTATTAGTTATTTTTTTATTAGTTAGCTCGAGCGGTTCGAATGCGCCTGCATCCGCACTTCGGTTTGGGGACGCGACGTCTGTTGAAAGCTGGCAAACATTCGGCAGTGCGCAGAGCAACACTGTTCGAAGTCGGCAACTATCGCCAACAGCAGACGACGCTGTCATATTTTTGTCGATGCAGGTTGAAGCTTTCGCGTCATGGTGAAAACGCGACTCTTGCACTGTCATATTCTGTGCTGCATGTGTGGCATTGACGTGGTGACCCACCTTTGGAACACTGTGCAGTCGTCTCACCTGTGCCGCTTTTTTATTATTTATTTATTGCTACCGCATAATGTTGCGACAACATACGTCACTATGTGCTCGGTTGTGTACGGCGCAATGGCGCACTTTTTGTAGCTGTGCTAGGGAAAGCTTGTGTTGGGTGGAGAAGCGACGCACCATCGCTCCTCGGCTGGACGAAGCACCAGCGCGGAGAAACGGGAAGCGACCCCATCCCGAGTCGAGTTCTGGGAATCCTCCGTCGCCCTCAGCGTCTCGGCTACCGGACAGGGACCGAGAGTTTGCCTCCTCGAACACATGCAGCTCTCGCCTGCGTCTTTTGTAGAAAATAAACGTAGTCTGTTTTCTGCCACCAACCGATGCGCACTCCTTTCACGGATGGGGCCAGACCCCGTACGTAAGACTGGCGATGAGGCAGGAGTTGCGAAGCGGATCTATAAGTTTTCAAAGTTAACGCCGTGCCTACAGGACGAATGCACGGCGCTGTCGAGCCTTTCTCGGCCAAATCATGGGAATCGTGGATCCAGCGCCTAGACTTTTACTTCGTGGGGAGCGACGTCAGCGAAGAAGCGGGCACTTCTCCTCACGCTTTGTGGAGCCGACACTTTCGAACACCGTGTGCGCGCTGATATACGCCGAAGATCCCGGCAGAAGTCAACTTAAATGATTTAGTGACACTTCTTAGGCGGCACTTCGACACCAGGACATCCGAGCTTTAGAGCCGGTACGTGTTTCAAAGACCCGACAAACGGCCAGACGAATCGATCAGCAGCTAAGCTGCGACCCTCGGAACGTTGACAGCCGACTGCAACTTCGGAGGGCTGCCTTAGGCTACAATATCGACGACATCACCTGACACCTAAACGACCGCTTCAGACACTGTTCGCAGAAAAAGCCTGACATTTCAATGCGCTGTGGACTTAGCCTTGTCAGCGGAAAGTGCGTCAAGGCATCAGCGAGATATCAAGGGAGTGGCAAACTCGGAGGAAATTAACAGGACGTCGCAAATCAAGCCAGGAGGCAAGCATACGTCAGCGTGGCATTGCTATCAATGCGACGGCTTGCACGACCCTGAAACATGCAAAATTCAAGACAGCCGAGTGCCGTTTCTGCTCCAAGGAAGGTCACATCGAGCATGCCTGCATCTCAAAGAAAAAGAAAAACACGGAACCACGCTCCGACAATTAACAGCTATGGGCACAGTGTCAAACCACCACCTGTCAGCAAATCCTGCTGCAAGCTGCACACAGATAGTGTACGTACACACTGCCCCAAGTTGCTCATGGACTTGATAGTGGAGGGAAACCCAGTCCAGTTTGAGGTGGACACAGGTACAGCATGCTCCCTGATAAGCGAAGACACGGACTGCAGAAGGTGGAAGAAAAACACTCCGTGGCTTTCACACGAGCCGCTCGATTTGTGCACATGGTCAGGTAAACAATTACATGTCCTGGGCTCCACACAAGTTCATGTGATGTTGAGATCAAAGGACTATCTGCTGCCGTTGCTGGTTATGACGGGCACCGGGTGCAGCCTCCGAGGCAGAGATTGGTTTTTGGCACTTCAAATTCAGGTGAAGGGGATCAACCACGTTGGAGAGCCAGCACTAGAAATTACAGAGGTCGTGGGATGACACCCAGATGTCTTCAAGGAAGACATTGGAAGCTATACAGCTCCTTTAGTTCACCTGGAACTCGAAGACGGTGCAACAGGAATGTTTTGCAAAGCTCGTCCGATTTCAGTGGCGCTGCAGGCGCTTATGGAACATTAGCTTGACCATCTACAGCGCCAAGGCATCCTGAAACCAACGCAGCATACCAAATGGGCAACCCCATTCGTACTTTTTCAGTAGACCGACAGTACACTCAATGTCTGTGGTGACTACACGAGTACTGTTAAAACTGTTACTGTTAATGCAGCAGCAAAGAAGGCATCTTACCCGCTACCAACTATAGATGAAGTGTTTGCAAACCTGCATGGTGGAACCCTCTTCTCAATGTTGGATCTTTATCAAGCATATCAGCAACTGAAAGTTGATGAAAAAACAGCAGCACTGCTCACAGTGAACACCACAAAACGACTATTCAGGGTGGAATGCCTCCCGTTCTGAATTTACCCTGCACCAGCTATCTTCCAGTGCGTGAGGGAGACAAAGATACCTGGAATTCCAGGGATGAGTGTTCCCCTTGACGACATCATTGTCAACGGGAATAGTGCAAATGAGCACGCACAGCGTCTGAATCAGGTTCTGTCGAGACTGAGAAAGGCTTACGCCTCAAGAAAGAAAAGTGCAGGTTCGGAATTACGTCAATTTAGTTTCTGAGACATCGAATTGATGGCAATGGTGTTTCCAACACCGAGAAAAAGGTTGAGGCTATACTTCAAGCACCCAAACCATCTGACAAGATAACCCTAAGGGCTTTTCTGGGCCTTATTTCATTTGACGACTGCGTTTTGGAGAACAGAGCAATGGTCGTGGTGGAATTGTATAGGCTCCTAGAGAAAAACACGCACTGGAAGTGGAAGAGCAAGCATCAAGCCAATTTCGAGGCACTTAAGGAGATGATTCGTGCATCTACAGTGCTCGCTCACTGCGACGGGACGAATCCCCTTCTTTTCTCTGTGGACGCATCGTCGTACGGCGTTGATGCCGTCCTCGCTCGGGAAGATGATATTTGCCGAGAGGCGCCCATTGCATTCAGTTCATGAACACTGGGAAGTGCCGAAAAGAGCTACGTCCAGCTCAACAAAAAAGTTCAGCAGTAATCTACAGCATCAGTCATCTTCATAAGTACATAGCTGGCCGGCATGTGATCATAACAGATCACCAGGCAGTGATTGTAATCGTGAGTGAAACAAAGCTAGTACCCCGGGTCTTTTCATCAAGGATTACGCAATGGTGCCTTAAACTAGCAATGTACCATTACAAGTTGCTGTACAGGCCTGGCCTACTGCACCAAAATGCGGACACTCTAAGCTGACTTCCACTACCGGCACAAGATAAACCTTATCCCCTAAGAGACGTGCTCATGTTGGCTACCATTCCCAGCTTCGAGCTTTCACCGCGTCAACTAGCACGAATGACTCGAGAAGACTCAGTTCTGTCCCAAGTGCTGGAGGCTGTTTCAAAGGTTGAAGTTCATAAACTGCCAAAAGAACAGTTTTCAACGTGCCGGAAACTGAAGACTGAGCTTTCAGCGCAGGAAGGGTGCCTTGTTAGAGGCTTCCGGATGGAAACTCCAACAAAGGCAAGAAACAACCTTCTTAAACTCGCACCTGCAAACCACCATATAATTGTGGTCATGATGGCATGTGCACGAAGGTACTTTTGTTGGGCAGGCATTGACCTTAGTTGGGCAGGCAGGCATAACGGTCCATCCTTCGTTTCAGTAGAAGTTGAGAGCTTCCTAAAGAAGAATGGGGTGGTCCATGTAACAAGCACACCGTACTATCCCACAACAAATGGCCAAGCAGAAAGGATGGCTTTTGAAACAAAACGAGCATTAGCCAAAAACAAGGACGAAACATTCGCGTGTAGGCTGGCCCACTTTTTCTAAAGCAACACACCACAATCTGCACATCAACGGGTGAAATGCCAGCTGCACTTGTGTTTGGGTGTGAGCTGGATACAGCTCTCACGTGCATTCAGCCCCAAGCAAAAGCGAACAAAATCCATACCAACTGCAACAGGGACACAAAGCCGAGAGTACTCGCTGTCGGACAAGCAGTTTTTTTTTTTGAAACTTCGGACGGAATTTGATCTGGACAGAGGGAACGGCTTTGGAAAAGCTAGGCCACAGATTGTGGCTCATTAAAGGCCCCAACAGGTTAGTGCGATGACAATGTGACCACATCAAGCCTGGTATTTTGAGACACCCCACAGAAGATTCGGCGACACGGGAAAAGGGCTGTACGCTAACCGCGAGCAGTGTCCCGCTCCCATTTATGCTTGGGATAAAAGCAGATAACTCCACGTCGTCAGAGGCCACTCTCTCAGGAATGCTGGAGCCTTCGCAATCATCGGTGACCAAACCAGAGATTGGCACTGCCCCTGAGACCGTGCCAAACACAACTGCAGAGTCATGCCCGCAGCGGCAACGACACCCTCCGGATCACTACGGCGACTCCATCTGAGAAGGGAGGCAAGTGTTTTGTACAAGCGATGCACCACCACTCCTCGGCTGGATAAGGCACCAGTGCAGACGAAACAGGAAGCCACCCCGCCCCGAGTCGAGTTCCAAGAATTCTCCATCACCCTCAGCGTCTCGGCCACTAGACAGGGACCGAGAGTTTGCCTCCTCAAACACATGCGGCTCTCTTCTGCATCCGTTGTAGAAAATAAACTCGGTCTGTTTTCTGCCACCAACCAATGCGAATTCCTTTCACGGATGGGGCCAGACCCTGTACGTAACAGATTGGAAGAACGCGAATACACGAACACACAGGTGTATCTAAGCCAATGAGCAAGGGATCTGTCACAGCAACAGCGTAGCACGCTGAAGCGCCGCAGCATTATCTATTAACATACTCCTATACAGAGGTTCTATTATCACGGAATACAGCTGTGTTGATTGACAAGTCACTTCATCACCGAGCACGCATGTGAATCATCAACAGTCGCTTGTTGATTTAGTTGCACTTTGCTGCTGAGGTCTCTTTAGTAGCTGTCAAGTTAATAGTGAGCCTACAATTGCTTACATGATGTAATATGGCATTGCACTTCTGAACAATGATGTTACACCGAATGAACGCACAGGGGCGCACAGGGCTAGCATTTGTTCATTCTATGTTACTTCATTATTTCAAAGTGCACTGCCATGTTAAGTCATGACTAAGCAACTAGCCATCAGTACGTCTTGAGCAATTGATTACAATTATGACATACATAAAAGTGATATGTACATATCACAGTTACTTCTTCAGGCAGAGATGCTTGTCAGATATGTTTTCAAGAGAAGAATGTTTGCATGAAAACAAATATTAAATCATATTGCTGAAAAGACACCACATATAGGCGTGAATTCACATAATGTTTACATTTCTTGTTGGTGCTAAGAATGTCCCTGCGATTAGAAGTAGTGTTCTGTCATTCATGCCTTAAGAGATGACAGAGCTTTACAGGGCACGCAAGGCAGCAATGCCCATGCATAAAGGCCTGGGTGGCCAATCAGCTGCCCCCTCACTATTTATCCATACTTCTGTCCGCATTTAAACAATGTACAGCCTGTGGTCAAAGTAAATACAGGCATGTTTGCTCTCTCAGCAATGGCGACAATCAAGGATGATTGCCTTGAGACCGTTTGCTGCTGTCAACATCATTTATGCATGCATTCTCTTTTTATTCTTTTCCCTTGACAAGAAAGAGGCTTGCACAGTCAGTGAGCTATAGCAAAGTAATGTTACTTGATTGCGTTGGGCTTGGCCCAAACTTCATTCATGTAGTGACAACCTAGCTAGCTGATGCACAGCCACATTAAAAAGAAAGAGAAGTGCATAGGCTAATAAACAGGTGCACAGTACGTGTACTTCATCTCAAAGCAAAGCAAGATTATCAAGCGACTATATAGAGATCTAGATTAAGGGGACGCAAGCATTGTGGCCCCCTAGTACTTCGAGCCTCAACGATTGCATCTCCCTGATCTAAAACTCTCTAATAAGCATTGCAACCAGTGCAAGGAGCTTGCATGCAAAATGGTTGACATAGTAAGTCATTTTATATTTGCCTTTCTGAACCAGTAACAGCTTAAACAGGTACATGACAATGAAATGAAATGCTGGCTCATATGGTGCACAAGACACAAGTAGGGGAGAACATTTGCCATGCCTGCTGTAACACCGATTCCAACATGCAGTAGCTTGTGGGCAATGAATGAATGTTCATTGTGTCAGGGCAACTTGCACCTACCCCTAATGAAAGAACAGAATGTCTGCATTGTACTGTAATGTTTGTTGCGATTTTTTATTTTCATAACCAACAGACAGTTTCTTGGGTGGAGCTTTATGATGAATTCATATTATGTTCTCTGTAAATCTGTAATGTGGGCATGTTCTATTATGCAATCACTTCATAACTAGTCAAATGAATGCAGATAGCCCCATAAACACTGTGAAACGGAACGCAGAAATTTCCAGTTAAGAAGCCATAGTAACTCACACTCTGTGCTGAACATAAAATAGAAAGAATGCGTAGTGGCAAATTGGGTGCACATTCTCATCTGCCATACAAATCCATATATTACACGTAATCTTTTACTCGTTCTCGTATTGCTTACAGTTGCACGAACCTTACTGCAGCATCCTCTGTGGAGTAAAATAGTCTTGCCAGTCACAGCTACTTGTTCACTCTATTAACATATATTAGCCCCCAGGCTCTCCTGTATCCCTTCATGCATGCTACAATACCATGGCTGTGCTCAATCACCTCTTTCCGTTCCACTGCAATGAAGATGGCATATATTTGTCACCAAAATATGCTGTAAAGCATAACTGTTCATCATTCTTTAAGCCTCTGAGAAGCAAGGATGGATGTGCAGCCTTGCTGTTGTGGGATTTCATAGGTTCTAACCCACCGTCGTATTTCTAAACAAGCAATGATGAAATTATATAATCAAGCCATACCATCAGTACAACTGAGGTATTGCTTCCCCAGGGAGTATCACTGCTACCCCGATTTCGTAAATACTTAGACATGTTAACAACCTAGACATGCTGAATTTAACTTCACAGCCTGTGTTTTAACACGACAAATAAACCAGATTAACCCAACAGCCCTTATATCATTCTCTTAATCACTTGAAATACTAACTAGCACAAGGCATTATAGTCATATTATATTCTGTTTGTATGTTTGGTGAATTGCACAAATAATTTTTGTCGCCCTTACAGCCTAGCTGATGCTGCCTTTCTTTATAGCAATTAAGCGACAACCTTACTTGGTGCATTGCGGTGAGAACTACAACTAGCTTCACAGTAGCACTGCATATGTACCCTCACACCACACCGTAGACATGCTTCTATAGATGCTATTGGCTGGCCACAATCAGCATAATTTTGAAATCTAGATGAACAGGGTGCGAATTCATGTGTATCAAATAAATGTCTGTTCCATTGACAGGCTGTGTATTTGTGTGCAACATAGTTATTAATTCACTATATTTATGGTAGAAGAACAGAATACACAGAACAACAAAATCAAGTTCTCTCTGAAAAGCTGCTTTTTGCCACTATTCTATGCAGCAAAGTAAGCCTTCAGAAAGCGCAAATATGGCTTAGAACGACGGAAAGCTCAGCTAGTTGCTAAGGATTCATTATGCAAAAAAGAGGTGAGGTGTGCAGCCAGGAAAGAAGAGTAGAGAAGTCCACTTCTCCACTCTTGTGTCCTGCCTGCATGCCTCATCTTTTTTTTTTGCATCACAAGTATGGCTTGGGGGCCTCTTCATGCATTGTGAGGTGGGCGAATGTTAATTTTTTCGAAGAGAAATTGAACAAAAATAGTAAGTGTTAAATATTGAATAGTGACACGACGTGAGTACTTGTAGTAGCAATATTTATTTCCATATATTTAGGTACTACATCTTAACCAACTAGTGCGAAATAGAGCTAACTATTGGGAACAAAGGATGAGTTTTAAATGCAAGGCTACTAATGTTATATAAAGAAAAAAATACTTGAATAGTGTATCAACAACTTTAGAGCCTCGTTGCAAAGAAGCTTTCCAAGAAATAATGGCTGCTGTATGAAGAGCTTCCAAAAATGCAAAATTAATTGTTTCCAAAAAAACATGAAAGTTGTAGAAAAAACAAACATAATGAAGGTCCAATGTTTTGCGGACACAAGTAAAAGGACTTGTTGCAGGGAAAACAGCAGAGACTTTTCACATAAAAGATAAATCTGCTAGATCGAGATGGGTAATTGGCTTTAGGCAAAAGACGCCTATGGAAAAGTTTTGTGCCAATATGGCTAAAAGATACATTCGTTACCGTGCTTTCCTTTGGAAGGCTGCATAGGCTTGTTCACATGCAAGTACTTGTCACATACTCGTTATTAAAAAACTTCCAATTTATATATTGACACAAAAGCCTCCTCTGATCACGGAAAAAGAATAGTATTGTCATATAGTATACATAACATTTAGAACATCAGGGTACTATTTTTCACATTACGCAAATACTCATGAGAGACCAAAGTGCAAGAAACAGCATAACACTTTGGCATAATCCGTAACTGATTATATCAACGAGTGTCCCATTTCAAATGGCAAAGTTGCATAGGGAATATGGGATGTGATATCTGTGATTCAGAGATGCGTTATTGTATATGAGCACAAGTATTATACAACTGATCGTTGTGGAAATAAAGAAATAACAGGCGTTGATTACCAGTATGTCATCATGTCACTTCCATCTGAAAATTGACTAACATTTCAAGTCAAACTTGCAACTGGCAATCTTGCATTCAGAATCATGTTTATGTGCCCACATACGTGGGCCCCATGAACCGTTGCTTTAAGTTATGACCAGTGTCATGTCATTCCTGTATGTAAATGTGGTTTTGCACTATACAAATATAAAATTTTTGATCAACATCCTAGTACATTTCCTTGAATTTGCACCACAGGCTTTCTGTCGCAACACCCTCTTCGCACCCATGATAAATGCTGCAGTCAGTAAAAAAGAGCTTTAGATTATTTCCTAAACTGCTTTCATTCCAGCAAGTAGACGCTGAGCAGACGCTGCGCCGCAAGTGAACATTTAAGAGGGCGTTCATACTTGCTGTTTATTAAGGTGGCTGCAAGGTAAATCGAGGGAAAGTGTACAGGTGAAGCGAAGCTCTGCTGTCGCATGCACGTAAACAAAGCTTCTGGTTATGGCATCAAAACATTTTTTTCATCAATCCTCCAACAATGGAGCATGTACTGAAAGGATGGAAAGCAGACACCAAGCAGACGGTGCGGTGCAATGAAGACACCTTGAGGGGCATTCAGCCTTCCTATTAACTAAGTAGCCCTGCAGCTTCCCCAGTGTGGCAAGGAACTACTGAGATGGAGTACAGCTCACAGAACACATTGTTAGCGTGAAAGGTTGGTGTCGTATTCCAGGGCTTCCGTGAACGAAGAAGCAGACTGAACTTGAAACATGTTTTATTGCATGGCAGCAACTTAACGTGGCAGAATAACAGCCAATGAATATAAGGACAAAAAGTACACCGCAGCTTGGCGGCCAGTGATTACATACATATAGTGAGCGAGGTTGATGTGATCGCAATATGGCCCGCATGACAGAAAGGGAAACGCTATCACACATGTACACGTGTACAGATATGCGACAGTTGGGCAGTGGCAGAGAGGGTGTTTAGCTGTGTCACCACATGTGCAAAAAATTGCATAAGGAGCATTTGCATAGCTTACATTACAGCACATGACACCTAGCACAAAATGAATAATTGCAATACGTGGAGCAGTGCTATAACTTCTAAGCTGTTCCCTAGCCTCCCCTCTTCATAAAGAGTAAGATGTGCAGAGACAGCTCTGGAAACAAACATGTACAAAGCAAGGAATCTGCTTTGATACAATACCTATATTGAGTGGCATAAGAGCATAAACGATCAGTGATGCTTCTGCAATGTTTAGTACTGCAGAGCACATGCAATTGACAGAAAAAAAATCACAGATGATTACGATACTCCCTAATACGAAATTTGAGTGCAGCTATACATGTGTTGTCATTTCGTTGGCAAGGACAATCGGTCTCGTGTCGCATGTTGCAAACGGAGCGAAGTATGGCGCCACTGCCTTGCCAATCTGGAGATCGCGTGAGCCAGCGCATGGGTGACGCATGGGCATGGTTCACAGAAGCCACCGCCAACAAACCTCCCAGACATTGCTTGCTACTCTGGCACCATCTCATAGCTACCGTCACTGCATTTCGCTTTTATTTGCACACTTTTGCCATACACTCCTCTCCTTTCTGCCTCATGGGTATGCTGCACCTTCCTATCCACTTTCCTCCTCATGCCTCTTCTCACTTGCCGATTTTTTAATCTCCCATTGCATGCTGCCTTCGCACTCATCATTTGCTGAACTCGTTCGCTCAGTTTAACCGAGCGAACGAGTGGTCTTCACAGCACGACAAAAGCTAAAGGAAATGTGCTCAAAAGTAAATGGAATGACCAGCGAAAGGAATACCCTGAATGCATGCCCTACAAACCACGTTAAAGGATTGACTGAATGCACGATAGACATGGTCTACAAGATACCTTTGACACGTGGGCCTGTTCACATGGGCCAAACAGGCAGGTGCTTAAACCATTGACTGTGTGACCACCTATACAACTGCAGTCTGATACAAGCACCCAGAGACCTTGCCATACACTGCGCTTCATGTCGTATCTTCCGCAGGATGGGGATCTTGCTCAAATGTAGCAACCAAAGAAAAAGAAGTCATGGAAGCCTACAACAGCAAGATGACCCCATGTGCCATCTATATCAGTCAGCAAAGAGATTAGCATAATGACTGACAATAGATGGTATGGTTAGACTGGGAAGAACATCCTTGAACATGCGAGTAGGCTATATGAAGGTCTCATATTCCGAAAAATAAAACAGTTGTTAGTTTGCACTTGGGTGTCGTGCATTGTTTTTCTCTCTTAAGTCCTGTCCCTTCGTCACTTTGTGCAACAGTGTTATGTCGAACCAACTAGCCCACTGGGAATTTTTTTTTAATTTATATGTAATAGGCTCTGAGTGCACATTTATGTCAATCTTGTTTGCAATGCACATGTGAAAGACAGCACGAAAAAGATGCAATATTAGAGGTGAGCAAATAAGGACTTTTGGGACCGAATAGTATAGTGCCAGACGCACATTGAATCGAACACTTTTCTAAAAATGAATAGCCATTATCGTAATTAACATAAAATGATGTTCATATCCCTGTATTTTTGAAGTTAGCAAATTTCTGTAATAGTATAGTACCTTACTAAGTATTGTATTTGAAAAACACAAACTAAGCATACGAGCAAACAAGTACTTTATTCGCATGCACAGGGCTCTTCAGAGGATGCAAATGATCACTGTATAGCCTGCAAAGTGTGGCTGCCTCAGTAACCTAGCCTGCTCCTCTACGCAAGTTCTCATGTTTTATGGCTATAGCACACCTGTCATGGTGAAAATTTACCGTACTTTTCTGCAATTTAGTGTTTATGTGGGTACAGTTGGCATTTTGAAATACCCGAAACATATAAAAAAAATATTCACATTTACAAAAGGTGACCACCGAATCGAATAGGGCGCTATTCGATGTATAATTACAAAGTTGCAAATACTCACACATCCTTATGCAATACAACAGCTTAAAATAATGGTTTCGACACTTTCATACACACTACATGCTCCAGCAGCCAACAGAATATCATATATTCACAAAAGGGTGTTTAACTGGGCTACTTGTTTACTCTTCGAGGGTTGTAGCAGCAGAATTTAAGGAACACGGGCATAGAAGGAACGACTAGACGAGTACGCAGCTGCACTGTCAACTGATTTGTTAATTAAAATTCCCACTATTTATTTCATCGCCATATCTATTTTCTTATACATCTGAGGCTGTCTCAAAAAGGTGACTTCCTTTCTTGTCAAGGCCACTGACGGTGTGCTTACAAATTACGCTCCTGTTTTACTTATCTCGAATGCCTCAAGGATCTCCCGAGTTAGCCTATCGTCGTTCCTTTTCAGGACTTGTACTTCATGAAATTACGAGTTACGACAAGAAAAGTTTGCCAAAGTCTGGTGCCTACTGTCAGCGGCGTGTGTTCGTGTAGTGTCTCTGCGTTTCTCGTTGGATGGGATGAAGCGATGGAGCAAGACCATTCTCAGGAGAAATGAGAAAAGCGTGCGCGCATGAAACAAACTTACGAGCGTCTCAACAGAAAATATTTGCAAAAGAAACCTCCAACGCAAAGATTTCTCGCCATCAACTTAGCGTGAACGATCATTGTCAGCAGTGAGATAGCCAAGCGTCTAACGGTGGTGTTCGAGCATTGTGTAGCACCGTCGATTGATTGCTTTCCACCAGAGCTCACCACACGCGCAAGCTGTAGAATGTGTGCTGTGGCACAATCACGCATAAGTTGTGTTGCCAGCGCTCGATATGGTTTCCCACAACATAGCTTCACGCTGCTTTTCGATTCTCGTTATAGGTTTCAATTAAAGATTCCCAAGACAGTGTTAAGAGAGCGGTTAAAAAAACATACAAGAAGGTAGGTAAAGCAGCTTGTGAACCCACTCCTATAATACCTCTACCTGCGTCTGTTTGTAAATGTGTGTTTTCTTGCGTTTGTCGATTTTTTTTAATTTCCTACATTTCTTTCTATTCGAGTATTTCTTAGTTTTCGCATTTGTGTGTGAGCACGTGCCTGCTACCATGCGTGTTTGCGCTTACTCTTATTTCTGTCCTTTTATTTTATATTAGCAATTGTTTTTGCTAGTTCTTTTTTAGCAAAGTCTTTACATTTTCATTAACCAATCTCATTCAAAGCACTAACTCCTGTACACTGCAGGGCTGGCCTCTTCCATCTAATTAAAACCTGTCTCGCTGGTCTACCTCATCGTTTCAATTTGCCTACTCGCAGTGTTTTCTGTCCTTGCTTCTTGTGTTGTTGCTGCAATGTGATTAACCAACTCGCTCAAAACAACTTTTGGTCGCCTATGAAAACAGAAAGGTTTAGAGATACATTTTCTTAAAAGCGTCATGTGGGTTGCACAGTACTTTGCCTCTCACCTCTGTTCATGCTTATGCATCAGTGCATGTGGCAGCTCGCCAAAAGTGCACTTGAAAGGCTGAATATTGCAAAACAACACCTTGCCATGCTGTTGCATTTTTCATGCATTCAGTCTTAGTAAATAGACGGTTTCACTGCCCATCACATATGATGGTAAAAATATTCAACATAAATAACATTGTGCAGTGGGGTATCATTTCCTGTCTGATGCTTTCGTCGTTGCAAATACATTTTTCAGTGAATGGAGCCCGGCGAAGCAGTGCACTGAGAGCTTTTGCAACTTTCACCATTTATTACTTCACGGTTGTCATTGTCTAAACCTGGCCATCGATCGCTATGCCGATGGCTTGTGAATTGAATAATTGCCTCAATAAAACACATTCAACTTCACTCATCATTTTTTAGTACAAACAATGTTAACAGAGCTATTTAGGGTGAATAATGGTGCTTACATTGGTGTTACTTGCGCGGTCAGATAAACAAATATAACAAAGGCTGCGGCATGACTGTGATTTGATGTGCAGATTGCAAATGGTGCCTTTCAAGCGTGCCCTCGACTACTGCTATTAATAGCTACCCGACTGAGTATTTTGGGCCTAACTAAGCTATTGATGTTTGATAATTGTTCTCTTATTCGCATTACTTGCCTGGGCCAGGTAGCCAAAATAAACAATGCCACCACATTAATGTGTGTTTGCATGCAAGCTGCCAACAGTGGCTGTCATTGTCGCGTTGATTGCTGCCATTTCACTGACAGTGGCGACAGCTTGACTGTGCTTTGACGTGCAGACTGCTAATGGTGCCTTTCAAGCGTGCCCTCTACTACTGCTATTAATAGTTACCCAAATGAGTGTTTTGGTCCTCACTAAGCTAATGATGTTTGACAATTGTTCTCTTGTCCATATTACTTGCCTGAGCCATATAACCAAAATAAAGAATGCGACCACATGAATGTGCTTTTGCACGCAAACGGCTAAAGTGACGGTCAATTTCGCGTTGACTGCTGCTGTTTCACCTACAATGTCTACGACATGGTTGCGCTTTGAAGTGCAGATGCTAAAGGTGCCTTTCAAGCATGCCCTGACGACTGTTATCTCATCACAGGGCCCGTCATGCTCGTAGGTGGCTGCCCAATAGAGTATTTTGGGCCTTCTGACATTGGCATTAGTCATCTCAATGGGCTGGAAATAACAGTAGGGGCAGCACAACTGCACGCAAAGCACAATGTGCTTTGGCGTGCACATTGGTGTGGCTGTCACTTTCACGTTGACTACTGCTTTTTCGTGTGAAGTTGGATAGTGGCTGCCCGAATGAGCATTTTGGGCCCGGCATAGTTATTCAGGGTTAACAATTGTATTTGCATTCAGATTTTCCAGCATTTTAGCACGTTTCCATGCCAATACTTATATTGAGCACGATCTGTGCAGGACGTTGCTTTTTCAGAATTGGGCTTCCATTAAAGGCAATATGTCAACAAATGAACTGCTTATTTATTTGAGAGGTCAGGGCAGAATGCTTGGCTGCTGCGCACCCACGGGCAATATTTTGGTAGCCCTAATAAGGGCTGTTCTTTCATTAAAAAGAAGCCGTTATGCTTCATCGAGTGGCTCAATGCCGGACAGCTCGCAGTCGGAGTCGCTTTCTTCGCTGTCATTTTCACCCAGTTGGATGATGATGGGTTGCATGTGGTCACTTCCAGACATATCAAGCCTGAACTTTGCCTCCAGGTCCATCACATGGTGAAGTTTTTTCCTCCAGTCTTCCGCCGTTATGTGCTTGATTTTTTCCCTAAAGACGTCTCTGACCGTGGACAGCTTGACGCCTCTGTTGTCCTCAGCTATGCCATTTTTTACCTTTGCCCACACAAGCTCGATACGATTAAATTCGCAGTGGTACGGTGGGAGCCCGAGTACGATGCAACGGGCCCTTTCAACTGCGTTGTCTACGATGTAGCTCAGAAAGCGTGGCTTTCACCACCCTTTCATCACCACCCTTTCGCTGTAGGTGATGTTTTTTGCTTTTGAGTCACTCCTGTATTTTTTCCTTCTTCCAAGCTGTTGACGGCGATTTCTCTTCTCGCCGGGAACGGTAAGTTGCATTGGCCAAAATACTCTATTGGGAACCGTAAGTTGCATTGCCCAGCAGGCAACTTCTGCAGAACGTCATTAAACCGTCCCTCGAAGTGATTGCCGTCCATTTCTTCGTGGTAGTCGCTTGTTTTTTGGCCTCAGAATATAACTAAGCAGCCATCGACGAAGCCATCCTCGCTGTCAATGTGGGTCACCATCAGGCGCTGGCCTTTTCCAGAAGGTTGTTTCAGACCCGTTGACAGGCCATTTGCTCGAGCGTATAGGTGTCCGCGCTTCTGCACCACGATGTCTGTCCACACGATCGACCCAGTGTGTACCGCCGTCACCCATGTCTCGTCCAGGAAAAAGATCTTTCGGCCTTCTGTCCGTAGCGCTCCACGTCACGAAGGTAGCAATAGTGCCATTCAGCGATGTCATCCTGATCGGTCAGCAGCGAATTGTGGCTCCTCTTCTCGTGCTTGAATCAGATCTCAACAAGCAGGCAACGCACAGTACACAGCTTCAGTGATGGGAGATCCATTGTTGCATGTGTCTAGGTATGAGTGGCTGGCAGGAAGTCTGGACCCCACTTCACGCAGAGTCAGAGACGAGGAGAGCTTTCTTGGTGAAGAATTCTTTATATAATGTTAACATGTTGTCGTCGTTATCAGGAGAGAGACCAACAGAGTAGCTGCAAGCTGCTTAAATAACACCCCTCAGTCCACAGATTCGCCAGACAGTCCCTAAGGACAAAACAAGGTCGAGAGAGAGAGGGGTTCTGGGCAGCCTCCGTGGACCTAACGCCGCTCCCTGTGGCCGGCACTTCCTCAAACCGCGCTGCGGCGTCGGGCCGATCTGGCGGTCGGTCAGAATGGTGCGCCGGGGAAGTTTTATGGCCAGCATAGGACAAAGGGAACGAACTGTAAGGCACAGGGTCGAAACACAGCCCTCCTTTGGAAAACGTCCCAAACACAGTGGGAGTCGTTCGTGGTGCGGGCACTGCTGGACAAAGGAGGGGGGGTTGCATTGCTGCCGGCACGGGGAGGGGCCGAATAGCAGTCCGTGATCCGGTGGCCGCTTCCGTCGTGGACGCCGTGCAGCCACGGGAAAACCCGAGCCGTGCACGTAGTCGTGTGCCCGAAACAGGGACCATGCGGGGATGAATGCTGCCTCCACAGTCGACACACCATAGCACTGGCCTTCCGTCAGACAAATTCCAGGGCACAAACATAACACCATATACGCTTCGAGAACTCGTTAGTGATCTTCTGGACCGTCGATAACTCGTTGCGGCGAAAGAAATCGTGCACACGACCTCGGTGTGCACAATGTGTTATACTTCGTGCTGTGTCTTCTTTTCTCCGCATTTCGTGGGCACTTTCACGAAGGCGTCGATAGTTTGCCACCCGAAATATGCAAAGCTTTGACCTCCCTCCTCACCTTGAACACTGTGCTTTTGCTGACACCGAGCATCTTGAGTTTGTAATGGTTGCGATAAATACATTGTTTTATATAAGTACTTGTTCAATAGCAACCGATTCATTTGAAGCTCGGAACAGGAGTAGTAAATGTGCCGTGTACATGCAAACAGGCACAAAAGCCAGAGCTGCTCTTTCTACTTTTGTCACTTGCATGAAGCTAATGATCATATGACGGGCAGCGTTGTGGAAGGCAAGGGGTTGTTTTTCGGTCGCGATCCGGCATGTGCTGTAGCACATGAGAGCTCTACTAAACCAGTCATCAAAATACTAAAGTCTTTATTTATACCTAGAATTGCGCGTTTTAGAAGCACAATTTTTTTAGTGGAATTATTTTAGTCACGGAGGCAATCGGACATCGCGCTTTGGTCATCTGGACGAGGCCTCCCCTTTTTTCTAAAGTTGTATCCGACTATAGTTGTTCCTTCTGTGCCCGCATTCTTTAAGTTTTTCTGCTACAATCATTGAACCAGTTGTGTTGTCATCTTCATGCTTTGTTAAAACATGCATATAGCTTTTTAACAAAAAATGTAAATTGTCAAGAATCAAAATGAAGTATCTAGTTTTCACACATTATATGCTTATCATGCTGTGCCACTGGTGTTGGCACTAACAGTGTGTACTCAGACACAAGAAACAACCAGCTGAATTTCTTGCACATGCAAGGCGCTCAAATCTCTCAGTATAAAAATGTATACTTTGCTTAATCTAGAAATACGCCTCAGGATTTCTGCTGTTTACACCAATGTCTCTATGACAAAAATGAAGAGTGCCCGAAATTTGCGTTCATGAGAACAGTGCACACGCGCGTCCACATTTCACGATAGCGCGCATGTACTCATGTAACTTTTAAGCTGTTCCTTATATTGCCCTCAGCGACTATAAACACCTTCATAGCACAGAAATAACTTCTGAAAAACCCACAAGATACGTGAACGAGGCAGAAAGGGCCGGAACCAAAACTCGCCCGCAACGCTTATGCACTGTTCACTTCAGAACACATGCATATTGCATGAAACGAACACTTATACGCCTAGCACCACTGCGACACATTGCACGTGCATATCACAGTACACTTACGCTTCGTAAAAGTGAGAACCCTGGCGCTCGAACATTCTGTACGTGCTCGCGGTCACCAATGCGCATCGCAGCCGGCAAAACAGCTCACACGAAGCAAGACACAAACAGCACATTACGAATGCCTGCAATGAGACGACAATGAAGCTCATCGCTACACATCGTGTCATCACTTCTGAAACACAAGCCAGCACTGCACAAACGTGGAATCTTCGTATCGATGAAGCGCGCATACACAACACCTACGAACACTATATGCTGATGTGGGCGATCGCAAATCTTTTCATTTTGGCGCGTACCGAACTAGTGTCATGCTTAGAATGCAGGTGTCTGCGATGGCCTTCACGTTTGTAATGCACATGAACAAAACGGCCTAAAACACACGAAATCGGCGGCTTCATTCCTTCCGATCCTCGCGTAAACACAACGCACATCCGTCTGTTTCCTTTGGCGATCGCACGTACTGAAGACTGTCAGGAAGAGTACAGCTGCTTGTTACGTTAGACAAATAGCTTTGCAGGTGCTGAATAGCTCTTGCCATCATCACAATAAACCACACAAAAAACAAACGGCCGCTGAAGCCTAGGGGTCTAGGGCTTGCGCCCCGCTTCGCTTCGAACCAGCGCCATGTTTGTGCGGTCGCCGCACGGATATGGCACGGAGGCAAAAGTTCGCGACCGCCTCTCGTGACGTCACGTCGGCCATTACTGGCGGACCATTGGCTTGCGGTGCGGCGCGCGGCCATGGGCGGTTTGAGCGTAGATCGGCCCTAAGGGCCGATTTACGCTCAAACCGCCCATCGCCGCACGCCGCACCGCATGCATGCGGTTCGTGAAAAACGGGCGTTCGTCGCGATCGGTCACAAAATTGCATTTACGCTGAAACCGCATGATGCGGTGCGGTTCGCATGCGCCCCCTGGTTGTCCAAATAGGTAAACAGCAACTGGCAACATGCATCAGCGAGTTGGCAGCTTCGTGTGCTGACGACCAGCAATATTTCGCATCGTGCCAGGATATTGTTATTACGTTTGCTGTGTTGTTAGTTAATTTTTTATTAGTTAGCTCGAGTGGTTCGAATGCGCCTGCATCCGCACTTCGGTTTGGTGACGCGACGTCTGTTGAAAGCTGGCAAACATTCGGCAGTGCGCAGAGCAACACTGTTCGAATTCGGCAACTATTGCCAACAGCAGACGACAATGGCATATTTTTGTCGATGTAGTTTGAAGCTTCCGCGTCATGGCGAAAACACGACTCTTGCACTGCCACATTCTGTGCTGCATGTGCGGCGTTGACATGGTGACCCACCTTTGGAACACTGTGCAGTCGTCTCACCTGTGCTGCTTTTTTATTATTTATTTATTGCTACCGCATAATGTTGCGACAACATACGTCACTATGTGCTCGATTGTGTACGGCGCAATGGCGCACGTTTTGTAGCTGTGCTAGGGAAAGCTTGTGTTGGGTGGAGAAGCGACGCACCATCGCTCCTCGGCTGGACGAAGCACCAGCGCGGAGAAACGGGAAGCGACCCCATCCCGAGTCGAGTTCCAAGAATCCTCCGTCGCCCGCGGCGTCTCCGCTACCGGACAGGGACCGAGAGTTTGCCCCCTTGAACACATGCAGCTCTCGCCTGCGTCTTTTGTAGAAAATAAACGCAGTCTGTTTTCTGCCACCAACCGATGCGCACTCCTTTCGCGGATGGGGCCAGACCCCGTACGTAACACTAGCGATGAGGCAGGCGTTGCGAAGCGGATCTATAAGTTTTCGAAGTTAAGGCCATGGCTAGAGGACGAACGCACGGTGCTGTCGAGCCTTTCTCGGGCAAATCATGGGAATCGTGGATCCAGCGCCTAGACTTTTACTTCGTGGGGAGCGACGTCAGCGAAGAAGCGGGCACTTCTCCTCACGCTTTGTGGAGCCGACACTTTCGAACACCGTGTGCGCGCTGATATACGCCGAAGATCCCGGCAGAAGTCAACTTAAATGATTTAGTGACACTTCTTAGGCGGCACTTCGACACCAGGACATCCGAGCTTTAGAGCCGGTACGTGTTTCAAAGACCCGACAAACGGCCAGACGAATCGATCAGCATCTAAGCTGCGACCCTCGGAACGTTGACAGCCGACTGCAACTTCGGAGGGCTGCCTTAGGCTACAATATCGACGACATCACCTGACACCTAAACGACCGCTTCAGACACTGTTCGCAGAAAAAGCCTGACATTTCAATGCGCTGTGGACTTAGCCTTGTCAGCGGAAAGTGCGTCAAGGCATCAGCGAGATATCAAGGGAGTGGCAAACTCGGAGGAAATTAACAGGACGTCGCAAATCAAGCCAGGAGGCAAGCATACGTCAGCGCGACATTGCTATCAATGGGACGGCTTGCACGACCCTGAAACATGCAAAATTCAAGACAGCCGAGTGCCGTTTCTGCTCCAAGGAAGGTCACATCGAGCATGCCTGCATCTCAAAGAAAAATAAAAACACGGAACCACGCTCCGACAATTAACAGCTATGGGCACAGTGTCAAACCACCACCTGTCAGCAAATCCTGCTGCAAGCTGCACACAGATAGTGTACGTACACACTGCCCCAAGTTGCTCATGGACTTGATAGTGGAGGGAAAGCCAGTCCAGTTTGAGGTGGACACAGGTACAGCATGCTCCCTGATAAGCGAAGACACGGACTGCAGAAGGTGGAAGAAAAACACTCCGTGGCTTTCACACGAGCCGCTCGATTTGTGCACATGGTCAGGTAAACAATTACACGTCCTGGGCTCCGCACAAGTTCATGTGACGTTGAGATCAAAGGACTTTCTGCTGCCATTGTTGGTTATGAAGGGCACCAGGTGCGACCTCCTAGGAAGAGATTGGTTTTTGGAATTTAAAATAAGGTGAAGGGGATCAACCACATTGGAGAGCCAGCACTAGAAATTACAGAGGTCGTGGGATGACACCCAGATGTCTTCAAGGAAGACTCGAAGACGGTGCGACAGCAATGTTTTGCAAGGCTCGTCCGGTTTCAGTGGCGCTGCAGGCGCTTATGGAACATAAGCTTGACCATCTACAGCGCCAAGGCATCCTTAACCAACGCAGCATACCAAATGGGCAACCCCATTGGTACTTGTTCAGAAGACCGACAGTACATTCAATGTCTGTGGTGACTACAGGAGTGCTGTTAATACTGTTACTGTTAATGCAGCAGCGAAGAAGGCATCTTACCCGCTACCAACTACAGATGAAGTGTTTGCACACCCACATGGTGGAACCCTCTTCTCAATGTTGGATCTTTATCAGGCACATCAACAACTGAAAGTTGATGAAGAAACAGCAGCACTGCTAACAGTGAACACCACAAAACGACTATTCAGGGTGGAATGCCTCCCGTTCTGAATTTCCGCTGCACCAGCTATCTTCCAGTGCCTGAGGGAGCCAAAGATACCTGGAATCCCAGGGGTGAGTGTTCACCTTGACGATATCATTGTCAACGGGAATAGTGCAAATGAGCACGCAGAGCGTCTGAATCAGGTTCTGTCGAGACTAACTGAGAAAGGCTTACGCCTCAAGAAAGAAAAGTGCAGGTTCGGAATTACGTCAGTTTAGTTTCTGGGACATCGAATTGATGGCAGTGGTGTTTGCAATACCGAGAAAATGGTTGAGGCTATACTTCAAGCACCCAAAGCATCTGACAAGTCATCCCTAAGGGCTTTTCTGGGCCTTATTTCATTTGACGACTGCATTTTGGAGAACAGAGCAATGGTCGTGGTGGAATTGTATAGGCTCCTAGAGAAAAACACGCCCTGGAATTGGAAGAGCAAGCATCAAGCCAATTTCGAGGCACTTAAGGAGATTATTCATGCATCTACAGTGCTCGCTCACTACGACGGGACGAAGCCCCTTCTTTTGTCTCTGGACGTATCGCCGTACGGCGTTGATGCCGTCCTCACTCGGGAAGAGGCTATTTGCTGAGAGGCGCCAATTGCATTCAGTTCATGAACACTGGGAAGTGCCGAAAAGAGCTACTTCCAGCTCAACAAAGAAAGTACAGCAGTAATCTACATCATCAGTCATTTTCATAAGTACATAGCTGGCCGGCATGTGACCATAACAGATCGCCAGGCATTGATTGGAATCGTGAGTGAAACAAAGCAAGTACCCCAGGTCTTTTCATCAAGGATTACGTGATGGTGCCTTAAACTAGCAATGTACGATTACAAGTTGCTGTACAGGCCTGGCCTACTGCACCAAAATGTGGACACTCTAAGCAGACTTCCACTACCGGCACAAGTTGAACCTTATCCCCCAAGAGACGTGCTCATGTTGGCTACCATGCTCAGCTTCGAGCTTTCACCGCGTCAACTAGCACGAATGACTCGAGAGGACTCCGTTCTGTCACAAGTGCTGGAGGCTGTTTCAAACGGTGAACTTTATTAACTACCAAAAGAACAGTTTTCATCGTGCCGGAAACTGGAGACTGAGCTTTCAGCGCAGGAAGGTTGCCTTGTTAGAGGCTCCCGGATGGTAACTCCAAAACAAAGGCGAGACACTACGTTCTTTTCTCGCACCTGCAAACCACCATATAATTATGGTCATGAAGGCATGTGCACGAAGGTTCTTTTGTTGGGCAGGCATTGACGCAGATATCGAACGGCTCACTAGAAACTGTGCAACTTGTTGTCAACACCTAAGGGCACCAGCCAGGACATCAGTGCCCAAATGGGAACGCACCAGAACGCCTTGGAACACAGTTCACGCAGACTTCGTTGGTCCCATAGAAGGCAGAATGCTGGCTAATTGTTGTGGACACATAGAGCAAATTCTTAAAAGTGTGCTCCATGCATAATACACAGTCTGCCACATTGATTGAGGAACTTCGGAACCTTTTCGCAGCTTTTGGGCTCGACAAAAAGCTTGCGACTGATAACGGGCCATCCTTCGTTTCACTAGAAATTGAGAGCTTCCTAAAGAAGAATGGCGTGACCCATGTAACAAGCACACCGTACCATCCTACAACAAATGGCCAAGAAGAAAGGATGGCTTTTGTAACAAAATGAGCATTAGCCAAAAACAAGGACGGAACATTCGCGTGTAGGTTGGCCCACTTTTTCTAGAGCAACACACCACCATCTGCACATCAACGGGTGAAATGCCAGCTGCACTTGGGTTCAGGCGTGAGCTGGATACAGCTCTCACGTGCATTCAGCCCCAAGCAAAAACGAACAAAATTCATACCAACTGCAACAGGGACACAAAGTCGAGAGTACTCGCTGTCGGAGAAGCAGTTTTCTTTCGAAACTTTGGAGGGAATCCGATCTGGACAAAGGGAATGGTTTTGGAAAAGCTAGGCCACAGATTGTGGCTCATTAAAGGCCCCAACAGGTTAGTGCGATGACAATGTGACCACATCAAGCCTGGTATTTTGAGACACCCCACAGAAGATTCGGCGACACAGGATAAGGACTGTACGCTACCCATGAGCAGTGTCCCGCCCCCATTTATGCTTGGGATAAAAGCAGATAACTCCACATCGTCAGAGGCCACTCTCTCAGGAATGCTAAAGCCTTTGCAATCATCAGTGACCAAACCAGAGATTGGCACTCCCCTGAGACCGTGCCAAACACAACGGCAGAGTCATGCCCGCAGCGGGAACGCCACCCTCCGGGTCACTACGGCGACTCCATCTGAGAAGGGAGGAAAAAGTTGTGTACAAGCGATGCACCACCACTCCTCGGCTGGACAAGGCACCAGTGCAGACAAAACAGGAAGCGACCCCGCCCCGAGTCGAGTTCCAAGAATTCTCCATCACCCCCAGCGTCTCGGCCACTAAACAGGCACCGAGAGTTTGCCCCCTCGAACACATGCGGCTCTCATCTGCATCTCTTGTAAAAAATAAACTCGGTCTGTTTTCTGCCACCAACCAATGCGCATTCCTTTCACGGATGGGGCCAGACCCTGTACGTAACAGCTTAAAAGAACGCGCATACACAAACACACAGGTGTATCTAAGCCAATGAGCAAGGGATCTGTCATAACAACAGCGTAGCCTGCTGAAGCGCCGCAGCATTATCTATTAACATACTCCTACACAGATGGTTCTATTATCACGGAATACAGCTGTGTTGATTGACAAGTCACTTCGTTACCGAGCACGCATATGAATCATCAACAGTGGCTTGTTGATTTAGTTGCACTTTGCTGCTGAGGTCTCTTTAGTAGCTGTCAAGTTAATAGTGAGCCTACAATTGCTAACATGATGTAATATGGCATCACACTTCTGAACAATGATGTGGCACCGAATGAACGTACAGGAACGCACAGAGCTAGCATTTGTTCATTCTATGTTACGTCATTATTTCAAAGTGCACTGCCATGTTAAATTATGTTAAAAGAAATATTAATTCATATTGCTGAAAAGACACCCCATATAGGCGTGAATTCACCTAATGTTTACATTTCTTGTTGTTGCTAAAACTGTCCCTGCCAATAGAAGTAGTGTTATGTCATTCATGCCTTAAGAGATGACAGAGGTTTACAGGGCACACAAGGCAGCAATGCCCATGCATAAAGGCCTGGGTGGCCAATCTGCTGCCCCTTCACTATTTATCCATACCTGTATCAGCATTTAAACAATGTACAGCCTGTGGTCAATGTGAATACAGGCATGCTTGCTTTCTCAGCAATGGCGACAATCAAGGATGATTGCCTTGAGACCGTTTGCTGCTGTCAACATCATTTATGCATGCATTCTCTTTTTATTCTTTTCCCTAGATAAAAAGGAAGCTTGCACAGTGAGTGAGCTATAGCAAAGTAATGTTATTTGATAGCGTTGGGCATGGCCCTAATCTCATTCATGTAGTGACAACCTAGCTAGCTAATGCACAGCCACATTAAAAAGAAAGAGAAGTGCATAGGCTAACAAACAGGTGCACAGTACGTGTACTTCATCTCAAAGCAAAGCAAGATTATCAAGCTACTATAGAGATCTAGATTAAGGGGATGCAAGCATTGAGGCCCCCTAGTAATCCGAGCCTCAATGATTGCATCCCCCTGATCTAAAACTCTCGAATAAGCTTTGCAGTGAGTGCAGTGATCATGCATGCAAAATGGTTGACTTAGTAAGTCATTTTATATTTGCCTTTCTGAATCAGTAACAGCTTAAACAGGTACATGACAATGAAATGAAATGCTGGCTCATATGGTGCACAAGACACAAGTAGGGGAGAACATTTGCCATGCCTGCTGTAACACCAATATCAACATGCAGTAGCTTGTGGGCAATGAATGCATGTTCATTGTGTCAGGGCAACTTGCACCTACCCCTAATGAAAAAACAGAATGTCTACATCGTAGACATTAGTTAATTAGCAGCTTGTGCAGGGCAGCACATGCTGCTAGTAAGTAAGGGAATGTTTGTTGCCATATTTGGTTTTCATAACCAACAGACAGTTTCTTGGGTGGAGCTTTATGATGAATTCATATTATGTTCTGTGTAAATCAGTAATGTGGGCATGTTCTATAATCCAATCACTTCATAAGTGGTCAAATGAATGCAGGTAGCCCCATAAGCACTGTGAAACGGAACGCAGAAATTTCCAGTTAAGAAGCCATAGTAACTCACACTCTGTGCTGAACATAAAATAGAAAAAATGCGTAGTGGCAAATTGGGTGCGCATTCTCATCTGCCATACAAATTCATATTTTATTTATTTATTTATTTTCACATACTGTCAATCCCTCATGGGATTATAACAGGAAGGGCAAGTACATATGGTAGTATTTGCGAACAAGTGTATATATAGATTATATAATCATAAGTGTGTTATTGCAAAGGTTTTAGTTTCACTAAACAAAAGAATGAAGCAGTTCATCACAAATGCAATATTTGGGTACAATATACTATAACAAGGAAGAATCTGAGGAAACAAGAAACCAAACACGAAAAAAGAAAAAGAAACACCTGAAATCACCTGTGATATACAATACCTAATGAACATGACAAACAGTATGCAGTCATGCGTATGATGCATCATACAAAAGGAACACTCATAGATTAAAGTGTTAGGCTATGAAGATCGGTAACAAACCTGACTATGTAAGTCAGAGCTGTAAGGCAAGAAGGTGTTCTTCCACTGAATTAGCAAATGTATCTAATGAGGAGCTGTTACTAATGGATTCACTCAGTTGATTCCATTCTCTTATCGCTAAAGGAAAGAATGAATTCTTAAAGCAATCGGTATGAAAAGAATGCTCATTGAGTGTTTGTGTGTTCTTATGCCGCGTTGGCCGTGTTTCATTTCTGGAGATGTATCTAGAGGTATCAATCTTAAGCTTGTTGTGTAACAGCTGGTACATAAGTTTAGAACGGGCTAGTACAGCTCGGTTTTGTACTGTTAGGATTCCGGCTTTGTTAAGTAGTTCGGTGGGCGAGTCTGTTAATTTATGTTTATTGTATATGTACCGTAGAGCTTTCCTTTGTACACCTTCTAGTTTTTTAATTAGTTGTTTAGTATGTGGAAACCAGATAACATTTGCGTACTCAAGGACTGACCTGACGAAAGTATTGTAAGCAAGAAGTTTTGTATCGGGTGGTGCTAGTCGGAGGTGTCTTCCAAGAAAGAAAAGGCGTTTCATTGCAGTTGCTGTAACATTATTTATATGGGAGTTCCATCTGAAGTCATGTGTTAACGTTAATCCGAGGTACTTGTGTTCATGAACTCGTATTAGTGGCACGTCGTTAACGGTATACATAAAGCTCGAGTTATTTTTTTTTCTGGTGATTGAAAGAACAGCAGATTTCTTAGTATTGATGGTCATCTGCCAGTGGGCGCACCAGTTAGACACAGCTTTCAAGTCGTTGTTTAATGTTATATGGTCATCATATGAGTTAATATTTCGATAAAGGATGCAGTCGTCTGCAAATAGCCTAATGTTTCCTGTGATTTTTGCGGGTAGGTCATTAATAAAAATTAGAAATAAAAGGGGAGCCAGAACGCTTCCTTGGGGGACTCCCGATGTTACCCGGGCTGTCTGGGAAATCTGTCCATTCACTTCCACAAACTGGGTACGGTTAGTAAGATAGTCGCAAATCCAGTCAATTATGGGGCCTGTACCTAATGTAGCCTGAAGTTTCCTTATGAGCTTTTTGTGTGATACCCGATCAAATGCCTTCGAGAAATCGAGTAGGATGAGGTCTGTTTGTCTGTGTTGGTCGATATTACAAGTAATCTTTCACGCGTTCTTGTATTGCTTACAGTTGCATTAACCTTACTGCAGCATCCTCTGTGGAGTAAAATAATCTTGCCAGTCACAGCTACTTGTTCACTCTATTAACATATATTAGCCCCCAGGCTACCCTGTATCCCTTCATGCATGCTACAATACCATGGCTTTGCTCAGTCACCTATTTCCGTTCCACTGAAATGAAGATGGCATATATTTGTTACCAAAATATGCTGTAAAGCATAACTGTTCATCATTCTTTAAGCCTCTGAGAAGCAAGGGTGGATGTTCAGCCTTGCTGTTGTGGGATTTCATAGGTTCTAACCCACCGTCGTATTTCTAAACAAGCAATGATGAAATTATATAATCAAGCCATACCATCTGTACAACTGAGGTATTGCTTCCACAGGGAGTCTCACTGCTACCCCAATTTCGTAAATACTTAGACATGTTAACAACCTAGACATGCTGAATTTAACTTCACAGCCTGTGTTTTAACACGACAAATAAACCAGATTAACCCAACAGCCCATACATCATTCTCTTAATCACTTGATATACTAACCAGCACATAGCATTATAGTCATGTTATATTCTGTTTGTATGTTTGGTGAATTGCACAAATCATTTTTGTCGCCCTTACAGCCTAGCTGATGCTGTCTTTCTTTATAACAATGAAGCAACAACCTTACTTGGTGCATTGCTGTGAGAACTATAACTAGCTTCACAGTAGCACTTCTCATGTACCCTCAGACCACATTGTAGACATGCTTCTGTACATACTAGAGGCTAGTCACAATCAGCATAATTTTGAAATCTAGATGAACAGGGTGCGAATTCATGTGTATCAAATAAATGTCTCTTCCATTGAGAGGCTGTGTATTTGTGTGCAACATAGTTATTAATTCACTATACTTATGGTTGAAGAACAGAATACACAGAACAACAAAATCAAGTTCTCTCTGAAAAGCTGCTTTTTGCCACTATTCTATGCCGCAAAGTAAGACTTCAGAAAGCACAAATATGGCTTAGAACGACAGAAAGCTGAGCTAGTTGGTAAGGATCCATTATGCAAAAAAGAGGTGAGGTGTGCAGACAGGAAACAAGAGCAGGGAAGTCCACTTCTCTGCTCTTGTGTCCTGTCTGCATGGCTCACCTCCTTTCTACATCACAAATATGGCTTGGGCGCATCTTCGTGCATTGTGAGGTGGGCGAATGTTAATTTTTTTCAAACAGAAATTGAACAGAAATAGTAAGTGTCAAATATTGAATAGTGACACGACGTGAGTACTTGTAGTAGCAATATTTATTTATGTATATTTAGGTACTACATCTTAACCAACTAGTGCCAAATAGAGCTAACTATTGGGGACAAAGGATAAGTTTTGAATGCAAGGCTACTAATGCTATATAAAAAAATACTTCAATAGTGTTTCAACAACTTTAGAGCCTCGTTGCAAAGAAGCTTTTCACGAAACAATGGCTACTGTATGAAGAGCTTCCAAAAATGCAAAATAAATTGTTTCCAAAAAACATGAAAGTTGTAGAAAAAACAAACATAATGAAGGGCCAATGTTTTGCGGACACATGTAAAAGGACTTGTTGCAAGGAAAACAGCACAGACTTGTCACATAAAAGATAAATCTGCTAGATCGAGATGGGTGGTTGGCTTTAGGCAAAAAAAAGCCTATGGGAAAGTTTTGTGCCAATCTGGCTAAAAGATACATTCGTTACCGTGCTTTCCTTTGGAAGGTTGCATACGCTTGTTCACGTGCAAGTACTTGTCACATATTCGTTGTTAAAAAACTTCCGATTTATATATTGACACAAAAGCCTCCTCTGATCACGGAAAAAGAATAGTATTGTCATATAGAATACATAACATTTAGAACATCAGGCTACTATTTTTCACATTACGCAAATACTCATGAAATACAAAACTGCAAGAAACAGCATAATACTTTGGCATAATCCGTAACTGATTATATCAATGTGTTTCCCATTTCATGAGGCAAAGTTGCATATGGCAGATTGGATGTGATATCTGTGATTCAGAGATGCGTTATTGTATCTGAGCACAAGTATTATACAACTGATCATTGTGGGAATAAAGAAATAACAGGCACTGATTACCAGTATGTCATCACGTCACTTCTATATGAAAAGTGACTATCATTTCAAGTCAAAGTTGCATTGAGCATCATGTTTATGTGCCCGTATATGTGTATCCCATGAACCGTTGCTTTAAGTTATGACCAATGTCATGTCATTCCTGTATGTAATTGTGGTTTTACACAATACACCTATAAAACTTTTGATCAGCATCCTAGTACATTTCCTTGTATTTGCACACAGGCTTTCTGTCGCAACACCCTCATTGCACCCACAATAAATACTGCAATCAGTAAAATGGAGCTTTAGATTATTTCCTAAACTGCTTTCATTCCAGCAAGTAGACGCCGGGCAGACGCTGTGCCATAAGTGAACATTTATGAGGGCATTCATCCTTGCTGTTTATTAAGGTGGCTGCAAGGTAAATGGAGGGATAGTGTACAGGTGAAGCAAAGCTCCGCTGTCGCATGCACGTAAACAATGCTTATGGTTATGGCATCGAAACATTTTTTGCGTCAATCCTCCAACCATGGAGCATGTACCGACAGGATGGAAAGCAGACACCGAGCAGACGGCGCAGCGTGATGAACACATATTGAGGTGCATTCAGCCTTCCTACTAGCTAAGGAGCCCAGCAGCTTCTCCAGTGCTGCAAGGAACTACTGAGATGAAGTAAAGCTCACAGAACACATTGTTAGCATGAAAGGTTGGTTTCGTGTTCCAGGGCTTCCGTGAACGAAGAGGCAGACTGAACTTGAAACATGTTTTATTGCATGGCAGAAACTTAATGTGACAGAATGACAGCCAAGAAATATAAGGACAAAAAGCACACCACAGCTTGGCAGTCAGCGATTATATACACATAGTGGGTGAGGGTGACGCGATTGCAATATGACTCGCGTGACAGAAAGGGAAATGCTATCACACATGTATACGTGTACAGATATGCGACAGATATGCGACACTGGCAGAGAAGTTGCTTGGCTGTGTCGTCACACGTGCAAGAAATTGCATAAGGAGCATTTGCATAGCTTACATTACAGCAGATGACACCTAGCACAAAATAAATAATTGCAATACAATGTGTTCTGTGAGCTGTACTCCATCTCAGTAGTTCCTTGCATCACTGGAGAAGCTGCTGGGCTCCTTAGCTAATGGGAAGGCTGAATGCCCCTCAAGATGTGTTCATCGCGCTGTGCCGTCTGCTCGGTGTCTGCAGTGATACAACTTCTAAGCTGTTCCCTAGCCTCCCCTCTTCATAAAGAGTAAAATGTGCAGAGACAGCTCTGGAAACAAACGTGTACAAAGCAAGGAATCTGCTTTGATACAATACCTATATTGAGATGCATAAGAGCATAAGCGACCAGCGATGTTTCCACAATGTTTATTACTTCAGAGCACATGCAACTGACAGAAAAAATTCACAAACGATTACAATACTTCCTAATACGAAATTCGAGTGCAGCTCTACACGTGTTGTCATTTCGCTGGTGTGGACAATCAGTCTCGTGTGGCATGTTGCAAACGGAGCGAAGTGTGGCGCCACTGCCTTGCTAATCTGGAGATCGTGTGGGTCAGCGCATGGGTGACGCGTGTGCGTGATTCACAAAATCCACCGCCAACAAACCTCCCAGACATTTCGTGCTACTCTGGCACCATCTCGTAGCTGCCGTCACTGCACTTCGCTTTTATTCGCACGCTTTCAACATACACACTGGTGGCAGCAGTTGCGAGCGTGCACGAGGGAGCCTCTGGCATTCCTGCTAATAAGCATCTGCTATTCCCTACACAGATATCACAAGGAGCGCGGATCCGGCGACACTGCGTCCTGCGGTTTGCTTCTGCGCATGGTCCAGAGGACTCGGGCCTGATCACCGAACTGAAGTTTGCTTCTGCGCATGGCCCAGCGGACTAAGAATGCCAGAGGCTCCCTCGTGCACGCTCGCAACTGCTGCCACCAGTGTCGATGACCTGGGCGCGTTGCGTATATATAGGCTCAGAAGTAGACGGTGCTGCCGCTGACGGAAGTGACGGTGCCTCACTGCGCAGAGGTTGGCGATCAGTTCGGTCCGCTGGGTCATGCGCAGAAGCAAACTTCAGTTCGGTGATCAGGCCCGAGTCCTCTGGACATGCGCAGAAGCAAACCGCAGGACGCAGTGTCGCCGGATCCGCGCTCCTTGTGATATCTGTGTAGGGAATAGCAGATGCTTATTAGCAAGAATGCCAGAGGCTCCCTCGTGCACGCTCGCAACTGCTGCCACCAGTGTCGATGACCTGGGCGCGTTGCGTATATATAGGCTCAGAAGTAGACGGTGCTGCCGCTGACGGAAGTGACGGTGCCTCACTGCGCAGAGGTTGGCGATCAGGCCTCCGCTGGTGGCCTGATCCCTACACAGGTGGGCTTTGGTTCTCATTTTTTCCTAACTCTTGCATATCGCAACTGCTGCCACTATTACAGTTTTTGTGTCTGTGCTTTGTATCCATCATGCCCTCAAATGCTGAACTCGCGAAGCGTCTTGATGTACTAGAAAGTGTTCTGCAGGGAAAACTGGCTACGGTGGCTCAACAAGTTCTGGCGAGCGTTAAATCGAAGATGGCCACTGAACCAGAAACGTTTGATGGTAACTTCAAGAAAGACTTGGAGGAATTGCAGGGAAGCCTGGCTTACTTAAATGAAACTGTTGAGGAACTGAAGTCTGAGAACGAGAAACTGAAGATTACAAACGTGGCACTTACAACTAGAAACGCAGCCTTGGAACAGAAAGTAAGTGAGCTAGAGCAATACTCACGCAAAAATAATGTTGAACTAAAGGGTGTACCCTGCACTCAAGGCGAAGACTGTGTGGCGATTCTTCAGGCTGTTGGAAGTAAAATTGACTGCCCGGTATCGAGGGACGACATCGAAATTGCCCATCGAGTGCCATCTGTCTCAAGCACGAAAAATTTAATCGCAAGGTTCACCTCGAGGGCAAAGAAAGCAGAATTCGTAAGCAAGGCGCGTAAGCCGCGTCTACAGACTCGAGACATAGGCTTTCATGGAACTGAGTCTAAGCCGATTTACGTCAACGACCATCTGACACAGGAAAACAAAAAGATATTTTCGAAAGCTCTATCTTTGAAAAAATAAAATCACTGGCAGTTCCTATGGACTGACGACTGCCTAATCAAGGCAAGGAAGAACACTGACAGCAGGGTTTTTCGAATTCGAAACGAGGCAGATCTCGCGATTTTCACTAACCATGCGTAATAGCACTTCTCTTCTTCCAACATGGCTTACGTTGAATCAAACGAACTGGCATCGTTGTTGTCAAATCCCAGCTGCTCAGCTATTCATTTCAATGCAAGAAGTCTGAAAAAACACTATGATGAGTTTCACCTGCTGTTATCATCGATCAATATTTCGTTTTCACTGGTTTGTGTAACAGAGACATGGTTAAGCGATAGCGATAAGAATTTGTTTTCATTTCCACATACACTCCGGAATATTGTCATCGCGTGTGATCCAACCACGGCGGTTCCGCAATCTTTATTTCACAAGATATAGAGTATAAACGCCGGATAGATTTAAATCTTAGTATGCTTGATTGCGAAGCAGTATGGACTGAAATCAATAATTCATGTTTCAATACCGGTGAAAAAAGCACTGTATTTGGCTGCATCTACCGATCACCGAGCTCTAGTATAAACAGGTTTTGCTGCGCTCTAGATGAAATCTTGCACACTGTTTCGAATGAAAACAAGAACATGGTTATCATGGGAGACATAAACATCAATCTACTGGATGAGAACTGCGCTTACAGCAGAGAATACATTAGCATCTGTCATGGATACGGTATCGAGTCGTTGTTACAACTACCCACTAGGTGCGTCTCTAACTCGACTACTCTCATAGATCATGCACTAACAAACCTGCTTTATCCCCCTAAAGCTTTTATCGTACGAAGCAACATAACCGACCACTTTCCAATTGTGCTCTCTTTTCCACGTCTTAATCACGCCATGGAAACTCTGTATACTAAACCCAGGTTTGACAAAGAACATTTCATAGAGCTAGTTAACAGTTCAGATTGGTCGTCCGTAACATCCTTAAATGACGCTGAAGCCTCTTATACTGAGTTATCTGGCACAATTAAAGCTTGTATATCCTCAGCAACAACATTAGTTAAGTGCCGTAAACATTTTGCCTCCCCATCAAACCCTTGGCTTACACCAGGATTGTTGAAGAGCATGCGCAAGAAAGAAAACCTCTATCGTAAATGCAAACATAGACCATTTAACCAATCCCTTAAGCTTCGGTACAAGAAGTTTTGCACCTTACTGACATATCTACTTAAACAAGCAAAGAAAACTTACAATGAAAATGTAATAAATGAAACCGGGAACGATTCTCGGAAACAATGGCAGATACTTAATGCGTTTCTGAATAAGAATCCTACTAGGAATAGAATAACGAAAATTAAAGAAAAAGACTGCACACTTACAAACCCTGAAGATATTGCATGCGCATTCAGCAACTTTTTTGGTACTGTGCCTGATATCCCTGGGGGCAATGACACTCACATGCCACGCTTGACACAACAATCATTTTATCTGTTCCCAACTACACCCAGTGAAGTTCGAGCAACAATTATGAATCTTAAAAATTGCAGTCCTGGTTTAGATTCCATATGCTCGTATCATATCAAAGAAATTGTTGACAGCATATGTGAAGCTTGCAGTCACGTTGTCAATTTAATCTTTAAAACTGCCGTTTTTCCTAGTGACTTGAAAAAGTCAAAAATAATTCCTGTGCACAAAAAAGGAGACATCGCCTTACTAGCAAACTACAGGCCCATATCTATCTTGCGGTGTTTCAGTAAAGTGATAGAAAAACTATTAGCACAGCGCCTATCTAATTACTTGGACAAGTTCCAATTATTAACACCAAGACAGTTTGGTTTTCGTGCTGGATATTCTACTAACCTAGCTTTAATCACCCTCACTGACAAGATAAAAGCGGAAATTGGTGGGGGCAGATTCGTAGGATCTGTATTTATCGATTACTCGAAGGCATTCGATTCCATTATTCACAACATTCTCTTTACTAAACTCAGCGCATATGGCATAACAGGTCCATCTTTGGAGCTACTGCGGAGCTATTTATACGACAGACAGCAACAGGTTTGCATTTCAGGAGTGCAGTCTGACACAAAAATAATTAATACTGGCGTTCCACAGGGGTCCATACTCGGTCCCCTCTTATTTCTAATCTTCATTAATGATTTCCCCAACTGCCTAACTTCTACAGAATGTCTTTTGTACGCGGACGACACCACTATTTACACCTCACATAACGACATCTTTACGCTAACCGAGCTTTTAAATGATGAACTACATAATGTCAGTAGTTGGTGCAAAAAAAATAAATTGCTGATTAACCCTCAGAAAACAAAGTTTGTGGTTTTTAGTTCACACAGTAAACCTCGACATAACCTTCTACCACTGTACATAGCTTCTCACCCTATATTACCATCTAATGAGTGTTCATTTTTAGGGGTTCAATTAGACCCCTTTCTAAAGTTTAATTTGCATGTCAGCTTCATAAAAAAGAAAGCTGCCTATGGTATAAGGGTGCTTTTAAAGGCCAGACAGTACTTTCAAAAGCACACTCTCCTAACATTGTATTATGCGTTCATTTATAGCCATTTAAATTACTGTATCAGTTCTTGGGGTCTTACATATCGCTGTCATATAGCTCCCTTGCAGCACATCCAAAATAACGCTGTCCGTATCATCGCTTCAGCTCCTTATAACTCTCATGTTACCCCCATCTTCACTGAGTTAAGTATCCTCACTATAAATAAAATTATCTGGTACAACCACAGCATCGTTATTTACCGCCTTCTTCAAAACCCACAATTACATTATGTCATTGGCAGGAATAGTCTTGCTAATCCTAACACTACCAGGTTCTCTTTACAAAATAACCTTTTACTTCGAAAATCACGCAGCAACTATGGCAAACTAACTGTTGGTTTTGCTAGTGTGAAAATGTGGAATAATTTACCTACTCACGTGAAATCCTCACCTACATTATCGTCATACCAACGTTCACTGAGAGCTTATATTAATACCCTGTAAACTGCATCTATTCTTTGAAGTATGTTTATGTTATTATGTAATTTCTTTTATGTTGCGATGTGTTGCCATAGGTTTTATTACTTTAACACTGTATAAATTGTGTAATCCATTCTTTGTTTATAACCGCAACTGACGCCTTTTTATTTATATATTATTATGTAACTAAGAACAAGAGGTCCCGCTGCAGTTTATAACTGTGGGACCTCTTTCTGTATAACTTCTACTGCATATATGTACTACTAATGAATGAAGTAATAAAACTTGAAACACTCCTCTGCTTACTGCCTCATGGTTCTGCTGCACCTTCGTCTCCGCTTTCCTCCTTGTGCCTCTTCTCACAAGCCACTTTTTTTTATCTCCCACTGCATACTGCGTTCGCTCTCATCATTTGCTGAACTCGTTCGCTCGGTTAAATAAGCGAGAGAGTGGTCCTCACAGCACGACAAAAGCTAAAGGGAAGCCAGCGATAGGAATACCCTGAATGCATGCACTATAAACCACGTTATAGGATTGATTGAATGCACGATAGACGTGGTCTACAATATACCTTTGACACATGGGGCTGATTATGTGGGCCAAACAGACAGGTGCGTAAATGATTGACTGTGCGAACGTCGACACAACTGCATTCTGATACAAGCACCCAGAGACCTTGCCATATATTGCGCTTCATGCCATATCTTCCACAGGATGGGGATCTGATCTTGATGTAATGTAGTAACTAAAGAAAAAGAAGTCATGGAAGCCTGCAACATCAAGATGACCCCATGTGCCATCTATATCACTCAGCAAAGAGATTAGCTTAATGACTGACAATAGATGGCATGGCTCGACTGGGAAGAGCATCCCTGCACATGCGAGTAGGCTATACTAGTATGAAGGTCTCATTTTCCGAAAAATAAAACAGTTGTTAAACAATGCACTGCACCTGAGTGCAAATTTTCTTAAGTCCTGCCCCTCGTAACTTTGTGCAACAGTGTTATGTCGAACCAACTAGCCCACTGGGAAATTTTCTTTAATTATATGTAATATGCTCCGAGTGCACATTTATCTGTCTTGTTTGCAATGCAGATGTGAAAGACAGCACAAAAAAACATTCAATATTAGAGGTGAGCAAATAGAGATTTTTGGGACCGAATAGAATAGTGCCAGAAGCAAATTGAATCGAATACTTTTCTAAAAGCGAATAGCCATTACCATAATTAATACAAACTGATGTTTACATCCAGTATTTTTAAAGTTAGAAAGTTTCTATCATATAGTACCTTATTAAGTATTGTATTTGAAGAACACAAATTGAGAATTACGAGCAAACAAGTACTTTATTCGCATGCACATGGTTCTTCAGAGGATGCAAATGACCGCTGTAGAGCCTGTAAAGTGTGGCTACCTGAGTGACCTAGCCTGCTCCACTTTGCAAGTTCTCATGTTTTATGGCTATGGTATGCCTGTCGTGGTGAAAATTTACCATACTTTTCTCCAATTTAATGTTTATGTGGGTGCGGTTGGCATTTTGAAATGCCCAAAAGGAAGGAAAAAAATATTCACAATTACAAAAAGTGACCGCCAAATCGAATAGGGCACTATTCGGTGCATAACTACACAGTTGCAAATATTCACATATCCCTATGCAATACCAACAGCTTCAAATAACGGTTTCGACACTTACATAAACACTACATGCTCCAGCAGCCAACAGAACGTCATATATTGACAAAAGGGTGTTTAACGGTGCTAGTTGGTTCATTCTTCGAGGATTGTAGCAGCAGAACTTAAGGAACATGAACACAGAAGGAACCACTAGACGAGTACGCAGCTGCACTGTCAACTGATTTCTTTATTGAATTTCCCACTATTATTTATTTCGTCACCATATCTCTTTTCTTATCTATCTGAGGCTGTCTCAAAACGGTGGCTTCCTTTCTTGTCAAGGCAACTGACGGTGTGCTTGCACATTGCGCTCTTGTTTTACTTATCTCAAATGCCTCAAGAATCTCCCGAGTTAGCCTATTGTTGTTCCTTTTCAGGACTTGCACTTCATGAAATTTGGGAGTGCACATGCTTACTTAGCTATCTTGTCCCTTCTTGTTCATTTCGCAATGTTTGCCGTGAAAGGCCAGATTGCTGCCAAGGGTTCCTGAAAGTGATGATGCGTGCTCTCTTGGTCGATGATTAAGGCATCTTCGTGTTTCCCCTATGTATTGTTTTCCACAGGACAGGGCTATGGCGTACACTACTCCATTGACACAATCGCAGTCGAATTGAAATGGACAAGAAGGGACAAGATAGCCAAGTAAGCTTGTGCATTCCCAATTTCAGGAAATGCAAGTCCTGAAAAGGAATGAAGTAGGCTAACTCGGGAAATTCTTAAGGCATTTGAGATAAGTAAAACAGGAGTGTAATGTGCAAGCACGCCGTCAGTGGCCTTGACAAGGAAGGAAGTAACCTTTTTGAGACGGCCTCAGATATATAAGAGAAAAGATATGGCGATGAAAAAAATGAGAGGGAATTTCAATAAAGAAATCAGTTGACAGTGCAGCTGTGTCCTTATCAAGTCGTTTTATCTGTGTCCGTGTTCCTCAAGTTCTGCTGCCACTATCCTCGAAGAATGAAACAACTGGCCCCATTAAACACCCTTTCGACATTCATTTTCAGCACTCTGAGCATTCCTACTTGTTTTCTGCATCTGCTTGACTCACGACAAATATGTCTTCACATTGGCTTCTTCACTTGCTGGGCCTGTTTATCCTCATGTTGCATCAAGAAGAATGTTTCGGTGGAAGACGTTAGGTTGCTACTCGGGATGTTGTTGCCTTCCCAAGGACACGCAAGAAGAATTATGAAGATACTTCGGGCTGAAATATGGAAACAGATTCGCCTACTCACCGACTTCCTCAAGGTGAGATCCCCTGGCAAAAAATCCTATCGTCTTCACTTGGCCAGCGGCAGTTTTAACACTGAACACATGTGGAATAAGTGCTTCCTGCCAATTTTGAAGTCATCAATACAAGGTCAAAAAGAGTACGAGAAGATAAGCAAGAACCAAGTGGTCACAGTAGGACAGGTGCAGCTCCCACAACCTTCTAAAGAAGTATTGGAACTAGGTCCAAAATTTGCGCTTTCCCCGAGACTAGACGCAGCAGTGAAGCTTGCCATTATCAGATGAGTAGCAGAAAAAGCGAATGAAGAGGACGCTAGCAGAGATGTAGCCGACGGAGTAGATACACCGGCTCATTCAAAAGAGTGCAAACACCATGTGCACAGTTTTGTTAAAACTGTAAAGGAACTGAAAAAGAAAACTTGATATTGTGTCTTTCAGACAAAGGGGGATTTGTAGTATTTGATGCCAGCAGCTACAATAAAAAAGCATTAAAAGCCATCAACAAGAACTTCTGAAATGTAGAAAATAAAGACCTAAAGAAAGCGAAAAGAAAGGTCAAGGTGCTTCTAGGAGAAACAACTAATGGTAGCCAGCTGTGCAACAAGGTTAAAGTAGCAAAACCACCACGCTGTCGGTGTTCTTCAGTGGAAAAAGCCATAGAATTGGTACCCCCTTCCACGCCATTTTATCGAAAGCAGACACGTGGCCATTGCTGTTTTCAGTACACCTTTTCATGCAGCTTTCTCAAGTTAGGATAGAAGATCAGTTCATGATTATGAAGAACTAACCTTCGGGATAAGAATGTCAAAAATTAATTATTGGTACGGGTTCTCCATTGACATCGAAGATATGTATTATTCAATACCGCATGCGGATTTGATGAATGTACTGAGAGAGACCATCATGGAGCAAGGAGTCATTCCATTTTAAAACTCCGTAAGAATGTCTGTGGAGACTTTCTTGGAGCTGTTGAGCACTTATTTGGCTGCCACAATCACTGTACATGATGGTACCTTGTTTGTCCAAAACAGAGGGGTCTGCATTGGATCAAAAATAGCACCAATCCTGAGTGCCTTGTACTTGGCAGCATGCGGCAAGAAAATTCAAGGATCCATCAAGGAAAGGCGTGTCACAAGGATCTATCGATATGTGGACGGCTTCTTGATACTGTGCCAAACAGAGAATGCAATAAAACATGTTGTGGGGCTAGTTGGTGCATAGCTTTCAATAGATGAAGCGCCAATAGTAATGGCACACTAGGAAGGAACAAAGACACGACAAGGCGCTACTTGCAACTGTTTATTGAAGTCAAAGGTGGCTGATTATATAGCCATGGGAAGAGGAGGGCGACAAAAGAGGAACACTGACTATGTGAATGCGCACGTGCGAGAACACTGAAGATATATATGAAGGAAATCGCGTTTAATCTAAATCTAAAACTTACCTATGAACATGCTTTCATTTGTGTAAATATTCAGAGACGGGGTGCTGACACAGGCGTCCCCTTCTTTCTTAACCTGGTTGGCCTCCAACAATTCATGCGCCACAGAATCTTTACTTTTAAACATGATTGTTGTATCATGAAGCCTTGCTTCACATACTTGTTTCTTCTCATTCCCGCAGGCCTTGCAATGAAGCGGCAAGTTTGAACCTTATCCATTTTTCAATGAAAGCTTATGTTCCCGCAGGCATTCATTAATGCATTGGCCAGCTTGGCCGATATACTCTTTCCCACACTTCAGCAGTATATGACCCCTTCTTCACACTGAACAAAAGGGTTCGTATGTTAAATTGAGTTTTATTTGTGCTCAACAGCTGTTTGTTTTCAAGGCCAGTTTTATGTGCAAAAGAAAGGAATTTGTATTGGCTCATGCATGGCTCCCGTACTTTGCAACATTTTCCTTGAGGGCATCGACAGAGCGCTATCCAAGGTGTTTGACGGAGGCAAAGTGCTCAAGGTTTTTAGGTATGTTGACGATTTTTAATTTTACTGACGGAATGATCTCCTGTGACTTACTCGCATACTGTGCAGGGCATTTTATCTGATTTTAAACAGCAAGGCAAAGGCTTAGATTTTACTTTTGAACTAGCCAAGGATAACGGCTTGCAGTTTTTAGATTTTGACATAATACTTACTGACGAAGGTTCCTGCTGGATGTACCGACCCCCTGCCCGCAAGGAATTGTTGCCGTATGAGTCTACACACTCCAAGACTGTTAAACGTGCGACTGCCAGTATGTGCCTCGAATACGCCCTGAAAGAATCGTGCTGTCATTAGGCAGAAGCAAGCTTTGACGAACAGATTTTGAAGTTGAGGAAGGCTGGCTTTCCTTACTTGGTTTTAAGCGCAGTTTCAGAGGCGTTATTGAAAAAGGTGAAAAAAGAAAGAAAAAGAAGTGAAGGTCAAACACTTGAAAAGAAAGCTAAACCAGTGGTGATACCATAATCTCATAAAGTGTCGCATAAACTTCCTACTTTGTGCCACCTTGCTACTTTGTGCCGCCCGATTGGTTCGGATGACTCTAAGAAAGTCGGGTGTTCTATTAAACATACGAATCCATTTGTTAAGTGTGAAGAAGGGGTCGTATACCGCTGAAGTGTGGGAAAGAGTATATCGGCCAAAGTGGCCGATGTATTAATGAATGCCTGCGGGAACATAAGCTTTCATTGAAAAATGGATAAGGTTCAAACTTGCCGCTTAATTGCAAGGTCTGCGGGAACGAGAAGAAACAAGTATGTGAGGCAAGGCTTCATGATACAACAATCATGTTTAAAAGTAAAGATTCCGAGGCGCATGAATTGTTGGAGGCGAATCAGATTAAGAAAAGAGCCTGTGTCAGCACCACATCCCTGAATATTTACACAAATGAAAGCATGTTCATAGACAAGTTTTAGAATTGGATTAAACGTGATTTCCTTCAGTGTTCTCGCACGTGTGCATTCATATAATCAGTGTTCCTCTTTTTTCGCCCCCCTCTCCCCATGGCTATTAATCAGCCACCTTTGACTTCAATAAATAGTTGCAAGTAGTGCCTTGTCCTGTCTTTGTTCCTTCCTAGTGTGCCGTCACTATTGGCGCTTCGTCTATTGAAAGAGAATGCAACCGATTACCAACAACTTAAGGGCACCGTACTGGAGTCCTTTCAATCAACGTGCCCAGAGCTGAACTTTCCTTATGAGCGCCCGAACCACAGTGCCCTGCAGTTCCTCAACATTTTACTAGAATTCCAACCAGGACATCTACACTGGGGGTACGAGCCCGTAGCATAGAGACAATTTCTTCCCTTCACGTCAAGCCATTTCAAGACTGTAAAAAGGGCAATAGCGAGTGCAGCGTTTAGTTCCGCACTAAAGAAATCATGCCAGCATCAAAATGAACAAAGTTTTCAGCGGCAGTTAAGTAGGCTGAAAAATGCAGGGAAAAACATGCCGTGTCAATGCTATGCAACATAGCTGAAGGCCTCATAGAGAGGATTAAAAGAAAACAAGAAAGCAAAAGCGGACCTGAAGTTGTGGATGCCAAAAAGAATTCTGCAAAAATTACATATGTGCATGGACTGACCGACAATCTCATCAAGATTGGTAAAAGACACAGTATCCGAGTAGTGTGCTCAGCACCAAACAAGGGAAAAAGCATGTGCGCACGAGTGAACCAGGAAAACAAGGAACCACTATAACAGATCACGCACCAGAGCAGATACTGCGATTGTGTCAAAGGAGTAGTGTACGCCATCCTCCTGTCCTGTGGAAAACAATGCACAGAGCAAACAGGAAGATGCCTTAATGTTTGAACAAGAGAGCACACATCATCACTTTCAGGGGCCCCTGGCAGCAATCTGGCCTTGCAATGCAGACGTTGCGAAATGAACAAGAAGGGACAAGATAGCTAAGTAAGCACGTGCACCCCCAAATTTCATGAAGTGAAAGTCCTGAAAGGAACAACAATAGGCTAACTCGTGAGATTCTTGAGGCATTTGAGATAAGTAAAACAGGAGCGCAATGTGTAAGCACACCGTCAGTCGCCTTGACAAGAAAGGAAGTCGCCGTTTTGAGACAGCCTCAGACAGATAAGAGATATCGCGATGAAATAAATAAGAGTTGCAATTTTAATCAAGAAATAAGTTGACAGTGCAGCTGCATCCTCGTCTAGTCGTCCATTCTGTGTACGGCCGTGTTCCTTAAGTTCTGCTGCTACAATCCTCGAATCATATATTGACCATACCAGTTGTGTTGTCATCTTCATGCTTTGTTACATGCATATGGCTTTTTATCAAAAAATGCAAAGTGTCAAGAATCAAAAGGAAGTACCTAATTTTCACACATTAAATACTTATCATGCGGTGCCGCTAGTGTTGGCACTAACAGTGTGTACTCAGACACTAACAAGAAACAAGCAGCTGAATTTCTTGCACATGCAGAGTGCTCACATCCCTCAGTATAAGACTGTATATTTTGCTTAATCTGGAAATATACCTCAGGATTTCTTCTGTTCACACCAAAGTCCACATGACAAAAATGAAGAGTGCCCGAAATTTGCGTTCATGAGAACAGTGCATATAAGCGCGCCCACATTTCACGACAGCGCGCATGTACTCATGTAACTTTTAAGCTGTTCCCTATATTGCTCTCATTGATTACAAACACCTTCATAGCAAAGAAATAACTTCAGAAAAACACACAAGATACGTGAACGAGGCAGAAAGGGCCGGAACCAAAACTCGCCCGCAATGCTTATGCACGGTTCCCTTCAGAAGATATGCATATTGCATGAAACGAACACTTATACGCCTAGCACCACTGCGACACATTGCACGTACACATCACAGTACACTTACGCTTCGTAAAAGTAAGAACCCTAGCGCTCGAAGGTTCTGTACCTGTTCGCTGTCACCAATGCGCATCGCAGCCCACAAAACAGCTCACACGAAGCAACAAACAAACAGCACAATACGAACAACTGCGATGAGGCGATAATGAAGCTCATCGCTACACATCGTGCCATCACTTCTGAAACACAAACCAGTACTGCACAAACTTGCAATCTTGGCATCGATGAAGCGCGCACACACAACACCTACGAACACCAAATGCTGAGGAGGGCGATCGCAATCTTTTCATTTTGGCGCGTACCGAACTAGTGTCATGCTTAGAATTCAGGTGTATGCGATGGCCTTCGCGTTTGTAATGCACATGCAAAAAACGGCAAAACACACGAAATCGGCGGCTTCATTCCTTCCGACCGCCGCGTAAACATAACACACGTCCGTCTGTTTCCTTTGCGATCGCACGGACTGAAGAGGTCAGGAAGAGTACAGCTGCTTGTTCCGTTAGACAAATAGCTTTGCAAGTGCTGAATAGCTCTTGCAATGATCACAATAAACCATACAAAAAAACAAACTGCCGCTGCAGCCTAGCGGTCTAGGCCTCGCGCTCCGCTTCGCTTCGAACCAGCGCCACGTTTATGCGGTCGCCGCACGGAGGCGAATGTCCACGACCGCCTCTCATGACGTCACGTCGGCCATTACTGGCGGACCGCTGGCTTGCGGTGCGGCGTGCGGCCATGGGCGGTTTGAGCGTAAGGGCCGATTTACGCTCAAACCGCCCATGGCCGCACGCCGCACCGCAAGCCAGCGGCCTGCCAGTAATGGCCGACGTGACGTCACGAGAGGCGGTCGTGAACTTTTGCCTCCGTGCCATATCCGTGCGGCGCCCGCACAAACATGGCGCTGGTTCGAAGCGAAGCGGGGCGCAAGCCCTAGACCCCTAGGCTTCAGCGGCAGTTTGTTTTTTGTGTGGTTTATTGTGATGATTGCAAGAGCTATTCAGCACCTGCAAAGCTATTTGTCTAACGTAACAAGCAGCTGTACTCTTCCTGACAGTCTTCAGTACTTGCGATCGCCAAAGGAAACAGACGGATGTGCGTTGTGTTTACGCGAGGATCGGAAGGAATGAAGCCGCCGATTTCGTGTGTTTTATGCCGTTTTTTTGCATGTGCATTACAAACGTGAACGCCATCGCACACACCTGCATTCTAAGCATGAAACTAGTTCGGTACGCGCCAAAATGAAAAGATTTGCGATTGCCCACATCAGCATATAGTGTTCATGGTGTTGTGTGTGCGCGCTTCATCGATACGAAGATTGCACGTTTGTGCAGTGCTGGCTTGTGTTTCAGAAGTGATGGCACGATGTGTAGCGATGAGCTTCATTGTCGTCTCATTGCAGGCATTCGTAATGTGCTGTTTCTGTCTTGCTTCGTGTGAGCTGTTTTGCCGGCTGCGATGCGCATTGGTGACCGCGAACATGTACAGAATGTTCGAGCGCTAGGGTTCTTACTTTTACGAAGCGTAAGTGTACTGTGATATGCACGTGCAATGTGTCGCAGTGGTGCTAGGCGTATAAGTGTTCGTTTCATGCAATATGCATATGTTCTGAAGTGAACAGTGCATAAGCGTTGCGGGCGAGTTTTGGTTCCGGCCCTTTCTGCCTCGTTCACGTATCTTGTGGGTTTTTCAGAAGTTATTTCTGTGCTATGAAGGTGTTTATAGTCGCTGAGGGCAATATAAGGAACAGCTTAAAAGTTACATGAGTACATGCGTGCTATCGTGAAATGTGGACGCGCGTGTGCACTGTTCTCATGAACGCAAATTTCGGGCACTCTTCATTTTTGTCATAGGGACATTGGTGTAAACAGCAGAAATCCTGAGGCGTATTTCTAGATTAAGCAAAGTATACATTTTTATACTGAGAGATTTGAGCGCCTTGCATGTGCAAGAAATTCAGCTGGTTGTTTCTTGTGTCTGAGTACACACTGTTAGTGCCAACACCAGTGGCACAGCACGATAAGCATATAATGTGTGAAAACTAGATACTTCATTTTGATTCTTGACAATTTGCATTTTTTGATAAAAAGCTATATGCATGTTTTAACAAAGCATGAAGATGACAACACAACTGGTTCGAGGATTGTAGCAGAAAAACTTGAAGAATGCGGGCACAGAAGGAACAACTATAGTCGGATACAACTTTAGAAAAAAGGGGAGGCCTCGCCCAGATGACCAAAGCGCGATGTCCGATTGCCTGCGTGACTAAAATAATTCCACTCAAAAAATCGTGCTTCTAAAACGCGCAATTCTAGGTATAAATAAAGAGTTTCGAATTTTAATAACTGGTTTAGTAGAGCTCTCATGTGCTACAGCACATGCCGGATCGCGACCGAAAAATAACCCCTTGCCTTCCACAACGCTGCCCGTCGTCTGCTCTTTAGCTTCATGCAAGTGACAAAAGTAGAAAGAGCAGCTCTGGCTTTTGTGCTTGTTTGCATGTACACGGCACATTTACTACTCCTGTTCCGAGCTTCAAATGAATCAGTTGCTATTGAACAAGTACTTATATAAAACAATGCATTTATCGCAACCATTACAAACTCAAGATGCTCGGTGTCAGCAAAAGCACAGTGTTCAAGGTGAGGAGGGAGGTCAAAGCTTTGCATATTTCGGGTGGCAAACTATCGACGCCCTCGCGGAAGTGCCCACGAAATGCGGAGACACGAAGTATGACACATTGTGCACACCGAGGTCGTGTGCACAATTTATTTCGCCGCAACGAGATATCGACGGTCGAGAAGATCACTAACGAGTTCTCGAAGCGTATATGGTGTTATGTTTGTGCCCTGGAATTTGTCTGATGGAAGGCCAGTGCTATGGTGTGTCGACTGTGGAGGCAGCATTCATCCCCGCATGGTCCCTGCTTCGGGCACACGACTACGTGCACGGCTCGGGTTTCCCCGTGGCTGCACGGCGTCCACGACGGAAGCGGCCACCGGATCCCGGACTGCTATTCGGCCCCTCCCCGTGCCGGCAGCAATGCAACCCCCCCTCCTTTGTCCAGCAGTGCCCGCACCACGAACGACTCCCACTGTGTTTGGGACAGTTTCCAAAGGAGGCCTGTGTGTCGACCCTGTGCCTTACAGTTGGTTCCCTTTGTCCTATGCGGGCCATAAAACTTCCCCGGCGCACCATTCTGACCGACCGCCAGATCGGCCCGACGCCGCAGCGCGGTTTGAGGAAGTGCCGGCCACCGAGAGCGGCGTTAGGACCACGGAGGCTGCCCAGACCCTCTGTCTCTCGACCTTGTTTTATCCTTAGGGACTGTCTGGCGAATCTGTGGACTGAGGGGTGTTATTTAAGCAGCTTGCATCTACTCTGTTGGTCTCTCTCCTGATAACGACGACAACATGTAAACATTATATAAAGAATTCTTCACCGAGAAAGCTCTCCTCGTCTCTGACTCTGCGTGAAGTGGGGTCCAGACCTTCTGCCAGCCACACATACCTAGACACATGCAACAATGGATCTCCCATCACTGAAGCGGTGTACTGTGCGTTGCCTGCTTGTTGAGATCTGATTCAAGCACGAGAAGAGGAGCCACAATTCGCTGCTGACCGATCAGGATGACATCGCTGAATGGCAGAATCGCTACCTTCGTGACGTGGAGCGCTACGGGCAGAAGGCTGAAAGATATTTTTCCTGGACGAGACATGGGTGACGGTGGTACACACTGGGTCGATCGTGTGGACAGACATCGTGGTGCAGAAGCGCGGACACCTATACGCTCGAGCAAATGGCCTGTCAACGGGTCTGAAACAACCTTCTGGAAAAGGCCAGCGCCTGATTGTGACGCACATTGGCAGCGAGGATGGCTTCGTCGATGGCTGCTTAGTTATATTCTGAGGCCAAAAAACGAGCGACTACCACGAAGAAATGGACGGCAATCACTTCGAGGGATGGTTTAATGACGTTCTGCAGAAGTTGCCTGCTGGTAGCGTCATTATTTTGGGCAATGCACCTTACCATTCCTGGCGAGAAGAGAAATTGCCTTCAACAGCTTGGAAGAACGAAAAAATACAGGAGTGACTCAAAAGCAAAAACATCCCCTACAGCGAAAGGGTGGTTAAAAAGCAGCTGCTTGAGTTGGTAGCATCTGTAAAGCCACGCTTTCTGAGCTACATCGTAGAGAATGCAGCTGAAAGGGCCGGTTTCATCGTACTCGGGCTCCCACCGTACCACTGAGAATTTAATCCTATCGAGCTCGTGTGGGCAAAGGTAAAAAATGGCATAGCTGAGGACAACAGAGGCATCAAGCTGTCCACGGTCAGAGACGTCTTGAGGGAAAAAATCAAGCACGTAACGGCGGAAGACTGGAGGAAAAAACTTCACCATGTGATGGACCTGGAGGCAAAGTTCAGGCTTGATATGTCTGGAAGTGACCACATGCAACCCATCATCATCCAAGTGGGTGAAAATGACAGTGAAGAAAGCGACTCCGACTGCAAGCTGTCCGGCATTGAGCCACTCGATGAAGCATAACGGCTTCTTTTTAATGAAAGAACAGCCCTTATTAGGGCTACCAAAATATTGCCGGTGGGTTCGCAGCAGCCAAGTATTCTGCAGTGACCTCTCAAATAAATAAGCAGTTCATTTGGTGAGATATTCCTTTTAATGGAAGCCCAATTCTGAAAAAGCAACGTCCTGCACAGATCGTGCTCAATATAGGTATTGGCATGGAAACGTGCTGAAATATTGGAAAATCTGAATGCAAATACAGTTGTTAACCCTGAATAACTATGCGGGGCCCAAAATGCTCATTCGGGCAGCCACTATCCAGCTTCACACGAAAAAGCAGTAGTCAACGTGAAAGTGACAGCCACACCAATGTGCACACCAAAGCACATTGTGCTTTGCATGCAGTTGTGCTGCCCCTACTGTTATTTCCAGCCCACTGAGATGACTAATGCCAATGTCAGAAGGCCCAAAATATTCTATTGGGCAGCCACCTACGAGCATGACGGGCTCTGTGATGAGATAACAGTCGTCAGGGCATGCTTGAAAGGCACCTTTAGCATCTGCACTTCAAAGCGCAACCATGTCGAAGACATTGTAGGTGAAACAGCAGCAGTCAACGCGAAATTGACCGTCACTTTAGCAGTTTGCATGCAAAAGCACATTTATGTGGTCGCATTCTTTATTTTGGTTATATGGCTCAGGCAAGTAATATGGACAAGAGAACAATTATCAAACATCATTAGCTTAGTGAGGACCAAAATACTCATTTGGGTAACTATTCATAGCAGTAGTCGAGGGCACACTTGAAAGGCACCATTAGCAGTCTGCACGTCAAAGCACAGTCAAGCTGTCGCCACTGTCAGTGAAATGGCAGCAATCAACGCAAAAAGGACAGCTACTGTTGGCAGCTTGCATGCAAACACACATTAATGTGGTGGCATTGTTTATTTTGGCTACCTGGCCCAGGCAAGTAATGCGAATAAGAGAACAATTATCAAACATCATCAGCATAGTTAGGCCCAAAATACTCAGTCGGGTAGCTATTAATAGCAGTAGTCGAGGGCACGCTTGAAAGGCACCATTTGCAATCTGCACATCAAATCACAGTCATGCCGCAGCCTTTGTTATGTTTGTTTATCTGACCGCGCAAGTAACACCAATGTAAGCACCATTATTCACCCTAAATAGCTCTGCTAACATTGTTTGTACTAAAAAATGCTGAGTGAAGTTGAATGTGTTTTATTGAGGCAATTATTTAATTCACAAGCCATCGGCATAGCGATCGATGGCCAGGTTCAGACAATGACATTCGTGAAGTAATAAATGGTGAAAGTTGCAAAAGCTCTCAGTGCACTGCTCCGCCGGGCTCCATTCACTGAAAAATGTCTTTGCAACTACGAAAGCATCAGACAGAAAATGATACCCCACTGCACAATGTTATTCATGTTGAATATTTTTACCATCATATGTGATGGGCAGTGAAACCGTCTGTTTACTAAGACTGAATGCATGAAAAATGCAACAGCATAGCAAGGTGTTGTTTTGCAATATCCAGCCTTTCATGTGCACTTTTGGCGAGCTGCCACATGCACCGATGCATAAGCATGAACAGAGGTAGGAGGCATAGTACTGTGCAACCCACATGACGCTTTTAAGAAAATGTATCTCTAAACCTTTCTGTTTTTATAGGCGACCAAAATTTGTTTTGAGCAAGTTGGTAAATCACATTGTAGCAACAACACAAGAAGCAAGGACAGAAAACACAGCGAGTAGGTAGATTGAAAAGACGAGGTAGACCAGCGAGACAGGTTTTAATAAGATGGAAGAGGCCAGCCCTGCAGTGTACAGGAGTTAGTGCTTTGAATGAGATTGGTTAATGAAAATGTGTAAAGACTTTGCTAAAAGAAAACTAGCAAAAACAAATGCTAATATAAAATAAAAGGACAGAAATAAGAGTAAGCGCAAACACGCATGGTAGCAGGCACGTGTTCACACACAAATGTGAAAAACTAAGAAAAACTCGAATAGAAAGAAATGTGGGAAATTAAAAAAAAAATCGACAAATGCAAGAAAACACACATTTACAAAGAGACGCAGGTAGAGGTATTATAGGAGTGGGTTCACAAGCTGCTTTACCTACCTTCTTGTATGTTTTTTTTAACCGCTCTCTTAACACTGTCTTGGGAATCTTTAATTGCAACATATCACAAGAATCGAAAAGCAGCGTGAAGCTATGTTGCGGGAAACAATATTGAGCGCTGGCAACACAACTTATGCGTGACTGCGCCACAGCACACATTCTACAGCTTGCGCGTGTGGTAAGCACTGGTGGAAAGCAATCAATCGACGGTGCTACACAATGCTCGAACACCACCGTTAGACGCTCGGCTATCTCACTGCTGACAATGATCGTTCACGCTAAGTTGATGGCGAGAAACCTTTGCGTTGGAGGCTTCTTTTGCAAATATTTTCTTTTGAGACGCTCGTAAGTTTGTTTCATGCGCGCACGCTTTTCTCATTTCTCCTGAGAATGGTCTTGCTCCATCGCTTCACCCCGTCCAACGAGAAACGCAGAGACACTACACGAACACACGCCGCTGACAGTAGGCACCAGACTTTGGCAAACTTTTCTTGTCGTAACTCGTAATTTCATGAAGTACAAGTCCTGAAAAGCAACGACGATAGGCTAACTCGGGAGATCCTTGAGGCATTCGAGATAAGTAAAAAAACAGGAGCGTAATGTGTCAGCACACCGTCAGTGGCCTTGACAAGAAAGGAAATCACCTTTTTGAGACAGCCTCAGATGTATAAGAGAAGAGATATGGCGATGAAATAAATAGTAGCAATTTCAATCAAGAAATCAGTTGACAGTTCAGCTGCGTATTCGTCTAGTCGTTCCTTCTAAGTGTTCCTTAAATTCTGCTGCTACAACCCTCGAAGAATAACCAAGTAGCCCAGTTAAACACCCTTTTGTCAATATATGATATTCTGTTAGCTGCTCGAGCATGTAGTGTGTATGTAAGTGTCAAAACCATTATTTTAAGCTGTTGTATTGCATAAGGATGTGTGAATATTTGCAACTTTGTAATTATGCATCGAATAGTACCCTATTTGATTCGGTGGTCACCTTTTGTAAATGTGAATATTTTTTTGATACGTTTCGGGTATTTCAAAATGCCAACTGTACCCACAAAACACTAAATTGCAGAAAAGTACGGTAAATTTTCACCATGACAGGCGTGCTATAGCCATAAAACATGAGAACTTGTGTAGAGGAGCAGGCTAGGTTACTCAGGCAGCCACACTTTGCAGGCTCTACAGTGATCATTTGCATCCTCTGAAGAGCCCTGTGCATGCGAATAAAGTACTTGTTTGCTCGTATGCTTAGTTTGTGTTTTTCAAATACAATACTTAGTAAGGTACTATACTATTACAGAAATTTGCTAGCTTCAAAAATACATGGATATAAACATCAGTTTATGTTAATTACGATAATGGCTATTCATTTTTAGAAAAGTGTTCAATTCAATTTGCTTCTGGCACTATACTATTCTGTCCCAAAAATCCTTATTTGCTCACCTCTAATATTGCATCTTTTTTGTGCTGTCTTTCACATGTGCATTGCAAACAAGACTGACATAAATGTGCACTCAGAGCATATTACATATAATTAAAAAAAATTCCCAGTGGGCTAGTTGGTTCGACATAACACTGTTGCACAAAGTGACGAAGGGACAGGACTTAAGAGAAAAAAACAATGCACGACACCCAAGTGCAAACTAACAATTGTTTTATTTTTCGGAAAATGAGACCTTCATATAGCCTACTCGCATGTTCAAGGATGTTCTTCCCAGTCTAACCATGCCATCTATTGTCAGTCATTATGCTAACCTCTTTGCTGACCGATATAGATGGCACATGGGGTCATCTTGATGTTGTAGGCTTCCATGACTTCTTTTTCTTTGGTTACTACATTTGAGGAAGATCCCCATCCTGTGGAAGATACGACATGAAGCACAGTGTATGGCAAGGTCTCTGGGTGCTTGTATCAGACTGCAGTTGTATAGGTGGTCGCACAGTCAATGGTTTACGCACCTGCCTGTTTGGCCCATGTAATCAGCCCCACGTGTCAAAGGTATCTTGTAGACCACGTCTATCGTGCATGCAGTCAATCCTTTAACGTGGTTTATAGTGCATGCATTCAGGGTATTCCTTTCGCTGGTCATTCCATTTACTTTTGAGTACATTTCCTTCAGCTTTTGTCGTGCTGTGAGGACCACTCGTTCGCTCGGTTAAACTGAGCGAACGAGTTCATCAAAAGATGAGAGCGAAGGCAGCATGCAGTGGGAGATTAAAAAATCGGCAAGTGAGAAGATGCACGAGGAGGAAAGTGGATAGGAAGGTGCAGCATAACCATGAGGCAGAAAGGAGAGGAGTGTATAGCAAAAGTGAGCAAATAAAAGCGAAATGCAGTGACGGTAGCTATGAGATGGTGCCAGAGTAGCACGCAATGTCTGGGAGGTTTGTTGGCGGTGGCTTCTGTGAACCATGCCCATGCGTCACCCATGCGCTGGCTCACGCGATCTCCAGATCGGCAAGGCAGTGGCGCCATACTTCGCTCCGTTTGCAACATGCGACACGAGACCGATTGTCCTTGCCAACGAAATGACAACACATGTAGAGCTGCACTCAAATTTCGTATTTTCTGTCAATTGCATGTGCTCTGCAGTAATAAACACTGCAGAAGCATCACTGATCGTTTATGCTCTTATGCCTCTCAATATAGGTATTGTATCAAAGCAGATTCCTTGCTTTGGACATGTTTGTTTCCAGAGCTGTCTCTGAACATTTTACGCTTTATGAAGAGGGGAGGCTAGGGAACAGCTTAGAAGTTATAGCACTGCTCCACGTATTGCAATTATTCATTTTTTTCTAGGTGTCATGTGCTGTAATGTAAGCTATGCAAATGCTCCTTATGCAATTTTTTGCACATGTGGCAACACAGCAAAACACCCTCTCTGCCACTGCCCAACTGTCACATATCTGTACACGTGTACATGTGTGATAGCGTTTCCCTTTCTGTCATATTGCGATCACATGAACCTCGCTCACTATGTGTATGTAATCATTGGCCGCCAAGCTGCGGTGTACTTTTTGTCCTTATATTCCTTGGCTGTCATTCTGCCACGTTAAGTTGCTGCCATGCAATAAAACATGTTTCAAGTTCAGTCTGCCTCTTCGTTCACGGAAGCCCTGGAACACGACACCAACCTTTCACGCTAACAATGTGTTCTGTGAGCTGCACTCCATCTCAGTAGTTCCTTGCCGCACTGGGGAAGCTGCAGGACTCCCTAGTTAATAGGAAGGCTGAATGCCCCTCCAGGTGTCTTCATTGCACTGCACCGTCTGCTTGGTGTCTGCTTTCCATCCTGTCAGTACATGCTCCATTGTTGGAGGATTGATGAAAAAATTGTTTTGAAGCCATAACCAGAAGCTTTGTTTACGTGCATGCGACAGCAGAGCTTTGCTTCACCTGTACACTTTCCCTCCATTTAACTTGCAGCCACCTTAATAAACAGCAAGTATGAACGCCCTCATAAATGTTCAGTTGCGGCGCAGCGTCTGCTCGGCGTCTACTTGCTGGAATGAAAGCAGTTTAGGAAATAATCTAAAGCTCTATTTTACTGACTGCAGCATTTATCATGGGTGCGAAGAGGGTGTTGCGACAGAAAGCCTGTGGTGCAAATTCAAGGAAATGTACTAGGATGCTGATCAAAAATTTTATAGTTGTATAGTGCAAACCCACATTGACATACAGGAATGACTTGACACTGGCCATAACTTAAAGCAACGGTTCATGGGATACACATATACGGGCACATAAACATGGTGCTCAATGCAACTTTGACTTGAAATGATAGTCACTTTTCAGATAGAAGTGACATGATGACATACTGGTAATCAATGCTTGTTATTTCTTCACTCCCAGAATGATCAATTGTATAAAACTTGTACTCAGATACAATAACGCATCTCCGAATCAAAGATGTCACATCCCATCTGCCCTATGCAACTTTGCCACATGAAATGGGAAACTCACTGACATAATCAGTTACGGATTATGCCAGTGTTATGTTGTTTCTTGCAGTTTTGTCTTTCACGAGTATTTGTGTAATGTGAGAAATAGTACCCTGATGTTCTAACTGTTATGTATACTATATGACAGTTCTATTCTTTTTCCGTGATCAGAGCAGGATTTTGTGTCAGTATATAAATCGGAAGTTTTTAACAACGAATATGTGACAAGTACTTGCATGTGAACAAGCCTATGCAGCCTTCCGAAGGCAAGCACGGTAACGAATGTATCTTTTAGCCATGTTGGCGCAAAACTTTTCCATAGGCTTTTTTTTTGCCTAAAGCCAAGCGCCCATCTCGATCTAGCAGATTTATCGTTTATGTGAAAAGTCTCTGCTGTTTTCCTTGCAACATGCCCTTTTACATGTGTCCGCAAAACATTGGCCCTTCATTATGTTTGTTTTTTGTACAACTGTCATGTTTTTTTGGAAACAATTTATTTTGCATTTTTGGAAGCTCTTCATACAGCAGCCATTATTTCTTGGAAAGCTTCTTTGCAACGAGGCTCTAAAGTTGTTGATACACTATTCAAGTATTTTTTTCTTTATATAACATTAGTAGCCTTGCATTTAAAACTCATCCTTTGTTCCCAATAGTTAGCTCCATTTCGCACTAGTTGGTTAAGATGTAGTACCTAAATATATGGAAAAAAATATTGCTACTACAAGTACTCACGTCGTGTCACTATTCAATATTTAACACTTACCATTTTTGTTCAATTTCTCTTCGAAAAAAATTAACATTCGCCCACCTCACAATGCATGAAGAGGCCCCCAAGCCATACTTGTGATGCAAAAAAAAAAAGATGAGGCATGCAGGCAGGACACAAGAGTGGAGAAGTGGACTTCTCTACTCTTGTTTCCTGTCTGCACACCTCACCTATTTTTGCATAATGAATCCTTACCAACTAGTTCAGCTTTCTGTCGTTCTAAGCCATATTTGCGCTTTCTGAAGTCTTACTTTGCTGCATATAATAGTGGCAAAAAGCAGCTTTTCAGAGAGAACTTGATTTTGTTGTTCTGTGTATTCTGTTCTTCTACCATAAGTATAGTGAAATAACTATGTTGCACACAAATACACAGCCTCTCAATGAAACAGACGTTTATTTGATACACATGAACTCGCACCCTGTTCATCTAGATTTCAAAATTATGCTGATTGTGGCCAGCCAATAGCATCTATAGAAGCATGTCTACGGTGTGGTGTGAGGGTACATATGCAGTGCTACTGTGAAGCTAGTTATAGTTCTCACCGCAATGCACCAAGTAAGGTTGTTGCTTAATTGTTATAAAGAAAGACAGCATCAGCTAGGCTGTAGGGGCGATAAAAATTATTTGTCCAATTCACCAAACATACAAACAGAATATAATATGACTATAATGCCTTGTGCTAGTTAGTATTTCAAGTGATTAAGAGAATGATATAAGGGCTGTTGGGTTAATCTGGTTTATTTGTCGTGTTAAAACACAGGCTGTGAAGTTAAATTCAGCATGTCTAGGTTGTTAAAATATCTAAGTATTTACGAAATTGGGATAGCAGTGAGACTCCCTGGGGAAGCAATACCTCAGTTGTACTGATGGTATGGCTTGATTATATAATTTCAACATTGTTTGTTTAGAAATACGACGGTGGGTTAGAACCTATAAAATCCCACAAAAGCAAGGCTGAACATACATCCTTGCTTCTCAGAGGCTTAAAGAATGATGAACAGTTATGCTTTACAGCATATTTTAGTAACTAATATATGCCATCTTCATTTCAGTGAAATGGAAAGAGGTGATTGAGCACAGCCATGGTATTGTAGCATGCATGAAGGGATACAGGAGAGCCTGGGGGCTAATATATGTTAATAGAGTGAACAAGTAGCTGTGACTGGCAAGATTATTTTACTCCACAGAGGATGCTGCAGTAAGGTTCGTGCAACTGTAAGCAGTACGAGAACGAGTAAAAGATTACTTGTAATATATGGATTTGTATGGAAGATGAGAATGTGCACCCAATTTGCCACTATGCATTTTTTCTATTTTATGTTCAGCACAGAGTGTGAGTTACTATGGCTTCTTAACTGGAAATTTCTGCGTTCCGTTTCACCTTATTTATGGGGCTATCTGGATTCATTCGACTACTTATGAAGTGATTGCATAATAGAACATGCCCACATTACAGATTTACACAGAACATAATATGAATTCATCATAAAGCTCCACCCAAGAAACTGTCTGTTGGTTATGAAAATAAAAAATGGCAACAAACATCACCTTAATTTCTTGTGCTGCCCCGCACATGCTGCTAATTAACTAATGTCTACAATGCAGACATTCTGTTCTTTCATTAGGTGAAGGTGCAAGTTGCCCTGACACAATGAACATGCATTCATTGCCCACAAGCTACTGCATGTTGATATTGGTGTTACAGCAGGCATGGCAAATGTTCTCCCCTACTTGTGTCTTGTGCACCATATGAGCCAGCATTTCATTTCATTGTCATGTACCTGTTTAAGCTGTTACTGATTCAGAAAGGCAAATATAGAATGACTTACTAAGTCAACCATTTTGCATGCAAGATCCTTGCACTCATTGCAATCCTTAATAGAGAGTTTTGGATCAGGGGGATGCAATCGTTGAGGCTCGAAGTACTAGGGGGCCTCAATGCTTGCGTCCCCTTAATCTAGACCTCTATATAGTCGCTTGATAATCTTGCTTTGCTTTGAGATGAAGTACACGTACTGTGCACCTGTTTGTTAGCCTATGCACTTCTCTTTCTTTTTAATGTGGCTGTGCATCAGCTAGTTAGGTTGTCGCTACATGAATGACGTTTGGGCCAAGCCCAACGCAATCAAGTAACATTACTGTGCTATAGCTCACTGACTGTGCAAGCTTCTTTTTTGTCTAGGGAAAAGAATAAAAAGAGAATGCATGCATAAATGATGTTGACAGCATCAAACGGTCTCAAGGCAATCATCCTTGATTGTCGCCATTGCTGAGAGAGCAAGCATGCCTGTATTCACTTTGACCACAGGCTGTACATTGTTTAAATGCTGATAGAAGTATGGATAAATAGTGAAGGGGCAGCAGATTGGCCACCCAGGCCTTTATGCATGGGCATTGCTGCCTTGTGTGCCCTGTAAAGCTCTGTCATCTCTTAAGGCATGAATGACATAACACTACTTCTATTGGGAGGGACATTTTTAGCACCAACAAGAAATGTGAACATTAGGTGAATTCACGCCTATATGTGGTGTCTTTTCAGCAATATGATTTAATATTTGTTTTCATGCAAACATTCTTCTCTTGAAAACATATCTGACAAGCATCTCTGCCTGAAGAAGTAACTGTGATATGTACATATCCCTTTTATGTATGTCATAATTGTAATCAATTGCTCAAGACGTACTGATGGCTAGTTGTTTAGTCATGACTTAACATGGCAGTGCACTTTGAAATAATGATGTAACATAGATTTAACAAATGCTAGCTCTGTGCGCCCCTGTGCGTTCGTTCGGTGTAACATCGTTGTTCAGAAGTGCAATGCCATATTACATCATGTAAGCAATTGTAGGCTCACTATTAACTTGACAGCTACTAAAGAGACCTCAGCAGCAAAGTGCAACTAAATCAACAAGCCACTGTTGATGATTCACATGCGTGCTCGGTGATGAAGTGACTTGTCAATCAACACAGCTGTATTCCGTGATAATAGAACATCTGTATAGGAGTATGTTAATAGATAATGCTGCGGCGCTTCAGCGTGCTACGCTGTTGCTGTGACGGATCCCTTGCTCATTGGCTTAGATACACCTGTGTGTTCGTGTATGCATGTTCTTCCTAGCTGTTACGTACAGGGTCTGGCCCCATCCGTGAAAGGAATTCGCATTGGTTGGTGGCAGAAAACAGACCGAGTTTATTCTCTACAACGGAAGCAGAAGAGAGCCGCATGTGTTCGAGGGGGCAAACTCTCGGTCCCTGTCTAGTGGCCGAGACGCTGAGGGTGATGGAGAATTCTTGGAACTCGACTCGGGGCGGGGTGGCTTCCTGTTTCGTCTGCACTGCTGCCTTATCCAGCCGAGGAGTGGTGGTGCATCGCTTGTACAAAACACTTGCCTCCCTTCTCAGATGGAGTCGCCGTAGTGATCCGGAGGATGTCGTTCCCGCTTCGGGCATGACTGTGCAGTTGTGTTTGGCACGGTCTCAGGGGCAGTGCCAATCTCTGGTTTGGTCACCGATGATTGCGAAGGCTCCAGCATTCCTGGGAGAGTGGCCTCTGACGACGTGGAGTTATCTGCTTTTATCCCAAGCATAAATGGGAGCGGGACACTGCTCGCGGTTAGCGTACAGCCCTTATCCTGTGTCGCCGAATCTTCTGTGGGGTGTCTCAAAATACCAGGCTTGATGTGGTCACATTGTCATCGCACAAACCTGTTGGGCCCTTTAATGAGCCACAATCTGTGGCCTAGCTTTTCGAAAACCGTTCCCTCTGTCCAGATCAGATTCCATCCGAAGTTTCAAAAGAAAACTGCTTGTCCTACAGTGAGTACTCTCGACTTTGTGTCCCAGTTGCAGTTGGTATGGATTTTGTTCGCTTTTGCTTGGGGCTGAATGCACGTGAGCGCTGTATCCAGCTCACGCCCAAACACAAGTGCAGCTGACATTTCACCTGTTGATGTGTAGATTGTGGTGTGTTGCTTTAGAAAAAGTGGGCCAGCCTACACGCGAATGTTTCGTCCTTGTTTTTGGCTAATGCTCGTTTTGTTTCAAAAGCCATCCTTTCTGCTTGGCCATTTGTTGTAAGATGGTACGGTGTGCTTGTTACATGGACCACACCACTCTTCTTTAGGAAGCTCTCAACTTCTACTGAAACGAAGGATGGCCTGTTATGCCTGCCTGCCCAACAAAAGTCAATGCCTGCCCAACAAAAGTACCTTCATGCACATGCCTTCATGACCACAATTATATGGTGGTTTGCAGGTGCGAGTTTAGGAAGGTAGTTTCTTGCCTTTGTTGGAGTTTCCATCCGGAAGCCTCTAACAAGGCACCCTTCCTGCGCTGAAAGCTCAGTCTTCAGTTTCCGGCACGATGAAAACTGTTCTTTTGGCAGTTTATGAACTTCACCATTTGAAACAGCCTCCAGCACTTGGGACAGAACTGAGTCTTCTCGAGTCATTCGTGCTAGTTGACGCGGTGAAAGCTCGAAGCTGCGAATGGTAGCCAACATGAGCACGTCTCTAGGGGGATAAGGTTCAACTTGTGCCGGTAGTGGAAGTCAGCTTAGAGTGTCCGCATTTTGGTGTGGTAGGCCAGGCCTGTACAGCAACTTGTAATCGTACATTGCACCATTGCGTAATCCTTTATGAAAAGGCCCGGGGTACTTGCTTTGTTTCACTCACGATTACAATCAATGCCTGGTGATCTGTTATGGTCACATGCCGGCCAGCTATGTACTTATGAAAATGACTGATGCTGTAGATTACTGCTGCACTTTCTTTGTTGAGCTGGAAGTAGCTCTTTTCGGCACTTCCCAGTGTTCATGAACTGAATGCAATGGACGCCTCTCGGCAAATAGCATCTTCTCGAGCGAGGACGGCATCAACGCCGTACGGCGATGCGTCCACAGACAAAAGAAGGGGATTCGTCCCGTCGTAGTGAGCGAGCACTGTAGATGCACAAATCATCTCCTTAAGTGCCTCGAAATTGGCTTGATGCTTGCTCTTCCACTTATAGTGCGTGTTTTTCTCTAGGAGCCTATACAATTCCACCGCGACCATTGCTCTTTTCTCCAAAACGCAGTCGTCAGATGAAATAAGGCCCAGAAAAGCCCTTAGGGATGTCTTGTCAGATGGTTTGGGTGCTTGAAGTATAGCCTCAAACTTATTCTCGGTGTTGCAAACACCACTGCAAATCAATTCGATGTCTCAGAAACTAAACTGACGTAATTCCGAACCTGCACTTTCCTTTCTTGAGGCGTAAGCCTTTCTCAGTCTCGACAGAACCTGATTCAGACACAGTGCGTGCTCATTTGCACTATTCCTGTTGACAATGATGTCGTCAAGGGGAACACTCACCCATGGAATTCCAGGTATCTTTGTCTCCCTCACGCACTGCAAGATAGCTGGTGCAGCGGAAATTCAGAACGGGAGGCATTCCACCCTGAATAGTCGTTTTGTGGTGTTCACTGTGAGCAGTGCTGCTGTTTTTTCATCAACTTTCAGTTGTTGATATGCTTGATAAAGATCCAACATTGAGAAGAGGGTTCCACCATGCAGGTTTGCAAACACTTCATCTATAGTTGGTAGCGGGTAAGATGCCTTCTTTGCTGCTGCATTAACAGTAACAGTTTTAACAGTACTCCTGTAGTCACCACAGACATTGAGTGTACCGTCGGTCTTCTGAACAAGTACCAATGGGGTTGCCCATTTGGTATGCTGCGTTGGTTTTAGGATGCCTTGGCGCTGTAGATGGTCAAGCTAATGTTGCATAAGCGCCTGCAGCGCCACTGAAATCGGACGAGCTTAGCAAAACATTCCTGTTGCACCGTCTTCGAGTTCCAGGTGAACTAAAGGACCTGTATAGCTTCCAATGTCTTCCTTGAAGACATCTGGGTGTCATCCCACGACCTCTGTAATTTCTAGTGCTGGCTCTCCAACGTGGTTTATCCCCTTCACCTGAATTTGAAGTGCCAAAAACCAATCTCTGCCTCGGAGGCTGCACCCGGTGCCCGTCAGAACCAACAACGACAGCAGATAGTCCTTTGATCTCAACATCACATGAACTTGTGTGGAGCCCAGAAAGCGTAATTGTTTACCTGACCATGTGCACAAATCGAGCGGCCCGCATGAAAGCCACGGAGTGTTTTTCTTCCACCTTCTGTAGTCCGTGTCTTCGCTTATCAGGGAGCATGCTGTACCTGTGTCCACCTCAAACTGGACTGGCTTTCCCTCCACTATCAAGTGCACGAGCCACTTGGGGCAGTGTGTACGTACACTAACTGTGTGCAGCTTGCAGCAGGATTTGCTGACAGGTGGTGGTTTGACACTGTGTGCCCATAGCTGTTAATTGTCGGAGCGTGGTTCCGTGTTTTTCTTTTTCTTTGAGATGCAGGCATGCTCGATGTGACCTTCCTTGGAGCAGAAACGGCACTCGGCTGTCTTGAATTTGCATGTTTCAGGGTCGTGCAAGCCGTCGCATCGATAGCAATTTCACGCTGACGTATACTTGCCTCCTGGCTTGATTTGCGACGTCCTGTTAATTTCCTCCGAGTTTGCCACTCCCTTGATATCTCGCTGATGCCTTGACGCACTTTCCGCTGACAAGGCTAAGTCCACAGCGCATTGAAATGTCAGGCTTTTTCTGCGAACAGTGTCTGCGGAAGACGTTCATCCCAGCAGACGCCGCGGACGAACTTGTCCCGCAGCATCACATCTTTGGGCGGCATAGTTGGGTACGCCGCTGAAGCGGTCGTTTGGGTGTCAGGTGACGTCGTCGATATTGTAGCCTAAGGCAGCGCTCCGAAGTTGCAGTCGGCTGTCAACGTTCCGAGGGCCGCAGCTTAGCTGCTGATCGACTCGTCTGGCCGTTGGTCGGGTCTTTGAAACACGTACCGGCTCTAAAGCTCGGATGTCCTGGTGTCGAAGTGCCGCTTTAGAAGTGTCACTAAATCATTTAAGTTGACTTCTGCCGGGATCTTCGGCGTATATCAGCGCGCACACGGTGTTCGAAAGTGTCGGCTCCACAAAGCGTGAGGAGAAGTGCCCGCTTCTTCGCTGACGTCGCTCCCCACGAAGTAAAAGTCGAGGCGCTGGATCCACGATTCCCATGATTTGGCCGAGAAAGGCTCGACAGCGCCTTGCATTCGTCCTGTAGCCATGGCCTTAACTTTGAAAACTTATAGATCCGCTTCGCAACTCCTGCCTCATCGCCAGTGTTACGTACGGTGTCTGGCCCCATCCGTGAAAGGAGTCCGCATCGGTTGGTGGCAGAAAACAGACTGCGTTTATTTTCTACAAAAGACGCAGGTGAGAGCTGCATGTGTTTGAGGAGGCAAACTCTCGGTCCCTGTCCGGTAGCCGAGACGCTGAGGGCGACGGAGGATTCACAGAACTCGACTCGGGATGGGGTCGCTTCCCGTTTCTCCGCGCTGGTGCTTCGTCCAGCCGAAGAGCGATGGCGCGTCGCTTCTCCACAACACAAGCTTTCCCTAGCACAGCTACAAAAAGTGCGCCATCGCGCCGTACACAACCGAGCACATAGTGACGTATGTTGTCGCAACATTATGCGGTAGCAATAAATAAATAATTAAAAAGCGGCACAGGTAAGACGACTGCAGAGTGTTCCAAAGGTGGGTCACCACGTCAATGCCACACATGCAGCACAGAATATGATAGTGCAAGAGTCGCGTTTTCACCATGACGCGAAAGCTTCAACCTGCATCGACAAAAATATGACAGTGTCGTCTGCTGTTGGCGATAGTTGCCGACTTCGAACAGTGTTGCTCTGCGCACTGCCGAATGTTTGCCAGCTTTCAACAGACGTCGCGTCCTCAAACCGAAGTGCGGATGCAGGCGCATTCGAACAGCTCGAGCTAACTAATAAAAAAATAACTAATAACACAGCAAACGTAATAACAATATCCTGGCACGATGCGAAATGTTGCTGGTCGCCAGCACACGAGGCTGCCAACTCGCTAATGCATGTTGTCAGTTGCTGGTTACCTATTTGGACAACCAGAGGGCGCATGCGAACCGCACCGCATCATGCGGTTTCAGCGTAAATGCAATTTTGTGACCGATCGCGACAACCGCCCGTTTTTCACGATCCGCATGCATGCGGTGCGGCGTGCGGCGCTGGCCGGTTTGAGCGTAAGGGCCGATTTACGCTCAAACCGCACATGGCCGCACGCCGCACCGCAAGCCAACGGCCCGCCAGTAATGGCCGACTTGACGTCACGAGAGGCGGTCGTGAACTTTTGCCTCCGTGCCATATCCGTGCGGCGCCCGCACAAACATGGCGCTGGTTCGAAGCGAAGCGGGGCGCAAGCCCTAGACCCCTAGGCTTTAGCGGCCGTTTGTTTTTTGTGTGGCTTATTGTGATGATTGCAAGAGCTATTCAGCACCTGCAAAGCTATTTGTCTAACGTAACAAGCAGCTGTACTCTTCCTGACAGTCTTCAGTACGTGCGATCGCCAAAGGAAACAGACGGATGTGCGTTGTGTTTACGCGAGGATCGGAAGGAATGAAGCCGCCGATTTCGTGTGTTTTAGGCCGTTTTTTTGCATGTGCATTACAAACGTGAAGGCCATCGCACACACCTGCATTCTAAGCTTGACACTAGTTCGGTACGCGGCAAAATGAAAAGATTGCGATCGCCCTCCTCAGCATATGGTGTTCGTAGGTGTTGTGTGTGCGCGCTTCATCGGTACCAAGATTGCAAGTTTGTGCAGTACTGGTTTGTGTTTCAGAAGTGATGGCACGATGTGTAGCGATGAGCTTCATTGTCGTCTCATTGCAGGCATTCGTAATGTGCTGTTTGTGTCTTGCTTCGTGTGAGCTGTTTTGCCGGCTGCGATGCGCATTGGTGACCGCGAACACGTACAGAATGTTCGAGCGCTAGGGTTCTTACTTTTACGAAGCGTAAGTGTACTGTGATATGCACGTGCAATGTGTCGCAGTGGTGCTAGGCGTATAAGTGTTCGTTTCATGCAATATGCATATGTTCTGAAGTGAACAGTGCATAAGCGTTGCGGGCGAGTTTTGGTTCCGGCCCTTTCTGCCTCGTTCACGTATCTTGTGGGTTTTTCAGAAGTTATTTCTGTGCTATGAAGGTGTTTATAGTCGCGGAGGGCAATATAAGGAACAGCTTAAAAGTTACATGAGTACATGCGCGCTATCGTGAAATGTGGACGCGCGTGTGCACTGTTCTCATGAACGCAAATTTCGGCCACTCTTCATTTTTGTCATAGGGACATTGGTGTAAACAGCAGAAATCCTGAGGCGTATTTCTAGATTAAGCAAAGTATACATTTTTATACTGAGAGATTTGAGCGCCTTGCACGTGCAAGAAATTCAGCTGGTTGTTTCTTGTGTCTGAGTACACACTGTTAGTGCCAACACCAGTGGCACAGCATGATAAGCATATAATGTGTGAAAACTAGATACTTCATTTTGATTCTTGACAATTTGCATTTTTTGATAAAAAGCTATATGCATGTTTTAACAAAGCATGAAGATGACAACACAACTGGTTCGAGGATTGTAGCAGAAAAACTTGAAGAATGCGGGCACAGAAGGAACAACTATAGTCGGATACAACTTTAGAAAAAAGGGGAGGCCTCGCCCAGATGACCAAAGCGCGATGTCCGATTGCCTCCGTGACTAAAATAATTCCACTCAAAAAATCGTGCTTCTAAAACGCGCAATTCTAGGTATAAATAAAGAGTTTCGAATTTTAATAACTGGTTTAGTAGAGCTCTCATGTGCTACAGCACATGCCGGATCGCGACCGAAAAATAACCCCTTGCCTTCCACAACGCTGCCCGTCGTCTGCTCTTTAGCTTCATGCAAGTGACAAAAGTAGAAAGAGCAGCTCTGGCTTTTGTGCTTGTTTGCATGTACACGGCACATTTACTACTCCTGTTCCGAGCTTCAAATGAATCAGTTGCTATTGAACAAGTACTTATATAAAACAATGCATTTATCGCAACCATTACAAACTCAAGATGCTCGGTGTCAGCAAAAGCACAGTGTTCAAGGTGAGGAGGGAGGTCAAAGCTTTGCATATTTCGGGTGGCAAACTATCGACGCCCTCGCGGAAGTGCCCACGAAATGCGGAGACACGAAGTATGACACATTGTGCACACCGAGGTCGTGTGCACAATTTATTTCGCCGCAACGAGATATCGACGGTCGAGAAGATCACTAACGAGTTCTCGAAGCGTATATGGTGTTATGTTTGTGCCCTGGAATTTGTCTGATGGAAGGCCAGTGCTATGGTGTGTCGACTGTGGAGGCAGCATTCATCCCCGCATGGTCCCTGCTTCGGGCACACGACTACGTGCACGGCTCGGGTTTCCCCGTGGCTGCACGGCGTCCACGACGGAAGCGGCCACCGGATCCCGGACTGCTATTCGGCCCCTCCCCGTGCCGGCAGCAATGCAACCCCCCCTCCTTTGTCCAGCAGTGCCCGCACCACGAACGACTCCCACTGTGTTTGGGACAGTTTCCAAAGGAGGCCTGTGTGTCGACCCTGTGCCTTACAGTTGGTTCCCTTTGTCCTATGCGGGCCATAAAACTTCCCCGGCGCACCATTCTGACCGACCGCCAGATCGGCCCGACGCCGCAGCGCGGTTTGAGGAAGTGCCGGCCACCGAGAGCGGCGTTAGGACCACGGAGGCTGCCCAGACCCTCTGTCTCTCGACCTTGTTTTATCCTTAGGGACTGTCTGGCGAATCTGTGGACTGAGGGGTGTTATTTAAGCAGCTTGCATCTACTCTGTTGGTCTCTCTCCTGATAACGACGACAACATGTAAACATTATATAAAGAATTCTTCACCGAGAAAGCTCTCCTCGTCTCTGACTCTGCGTGAAGTGGGGTCCAGACCTTCTGCCAGCCACACATACCTAGACACATGCAACAATGGATCTCCCATCACTGAAGCGGTGTACTGTGCGTTGCCTGCTTGTTGAGATCTGATTCAAGCACGAGAAGAGGAGCCACAATTCGCTGCTGACCGATCAGGATGACATCGCTGAATGGCAGAATCGCTACCTTCGTGACGTGGAGCGCTACGGGCAGAAGGCCGAAATATCTTTTTCCTGGACGAGACATGGGTGACGGCGGTACACACTGGGTCGATCGTGTGGACAGACATCGTGGTGCAGAAGCGCGGACACCTATACGCTCGAGCAAATGGCCTGTCAACGGGTCTGAAACAACCTTCTGGAAAAGGCCAGCGCCTGATTGTGACGCACATTGGCAGCGAGGATGGCTTCGTCGATGGCTGCTTAGTTATATTCTGAGGCCAAAAAACGAGCGACTACCACGAAGAAATGGACGGCAATCACTTCGAGGGATGGTTTAATGACGTTCTGCAGAAGTTGCCTGCTGGTAGCGTCATTATTTTGGGCAATGCACCTTACCATTCCCGGCGAGAAGAGAAATTGCCTTCAACAGCTTGGAAGAACGAAAAAATACAGGAGTGACTCAAAAGCAAAAACATCCCCTACAGCGAAAGGGTGGTTAAAAAGCAGCTGCTTGAGTTGGTAGCATCTGTAAAGCCACGCTTTCTGAGCTACATCGTAGAGAATGCAGCTGAAAGGGCCGGTTTCATCGTACTCGGGCTCCCACCGTACCACTGAGAATTTAATCCTATCGAGCTCGTGTGGGCAAAGGTAAAAAATGGCATAGCTGAGGACAACAGAGGCATCAAGCTGTCCACGGTCAGAGACGTCTTGAGGGAAAAAATCAAGCACGTAACGGCGGAAGACTGGAGGAAAAAACTTCACCATGTGATGGACCTGGAGGCAAAGTTCAGGCTTGATATGTCTGGAAGTGACCACATGCAACCCATCATCATCCAAGTGGGTGAAAATGACAGTGAAGAAAGCGACTCCGACTGCAAGCTGTCCGGCATTGAGCCACTCGATGAAGCATAACGGCTTCTTTTTAATGAAAGAACAGCCCTTATTAGGGCTACCAAAATATTGCCGGTGGGTTCGCAGCAGCCACGTATTCTGCAGTGACCTCTCAAATAAATAAGCAGTTCATTTGGTGAGATATTCCTTTTAATGGAAGCCCAATTCTGAAAAAGCAACGTCCTGCACAGATCGTGCTCAATATAAGTATTGGCATGGAAACGTGCTGAAATATTGGAAAATCTGAATGCAAATACAGTTGTTAACCCTGAATAACTATGCGGGGCCCAAAATGCTCATTCGGGCAGCCACTATCCAGCTTCACACGAAAAAGCAGTAGTCAACGTGAAAGTGACAGCCACACCAATGTGCACGCCAAAGCACATTGTGCTTTGCGTGCAGTTGTGCTGCCCCTACTGTTATTTCCAGCCCATTGAGATGACTAATGCCAATGTCAGAAGGCCCAAAATACTCTATTCGGCAGCCACCTACGAGCATGACGGGCTCTGTGATGAGATAACAGTCGTCAGGGCATGCTTGAAAGGCACCTTTAGCATCTGCACTTCAAAGCGCAACCATGTCGTAGACATTGTAGGTGAAACAGCAGCAGTGAACGCGAAATTGACCGTCACTTTAGCAGTTTGCATGCAAAAGCACATTTATGTGGTCGCATTCTTTATTTTGGTTATATGGCTCAGGCAAGTAATATGGACAAGAGAACAATTATCAAACATCATTAGCTTAGTGAGGACCAAAATACTCATTTGGGTAACTATTCATAGCAGTAGTCGAGGGCACACTTGAAAGGCACCATTAGCAGTCTGCACGTCAAAGCACAGTCAAGCTGTCGCCACTGTCAGTGAAATGGCAGCAATCAATGCAAAAAGGACAGCTACTGTTGGCAGCTTGCATGCAAACACACATTAATGTGGCGGCATTGTTTATTTTGGCTACCTGGCCCAGGCAAGTAATGCGAATAAGAGAACAATTATCAAACATCATTAGCTTAGTTAGGCCCAAAATACTCAGTCGGGTAGCTATTAATAGCAGTAGTCGAGGGCACGCTTGAAAGGCACCATTTGCAATCTGCACATCAAATCACAGTCATGCCGCAGCTTTTGTTATGTTTGCTTATCTGACCGCGCAAGTAACACCAATGTAAGCACAATTATTCACCCTAAATAGCTCTGCTAACATTGTTTGTACTAAAAAATGCTAAGTGAAGTTGAATGTGTTTTATTGAGGCAATTATTTAATTCACAAGCCATCGGCATAGCGATCGATGGCCAGGTTCAGACAATGACATTCGTGAAGTAACAAATGGTGAAAGTTGCAAAAGCGCTCAGTGCACTGCTTCGCCGGGCTCCATTCACTAAAAAATGTCTTTGCAATGACGAAAGCATCAGACAGGAAATGATACCCACTCCACAATGTTATTCATGTTGAATATTTTTACCATCATATGTGATGGGCAGTGAAACCGTCTGTTTACTAAGACTGAATGCATGAAAAATGCAACAGCATAGCAAGGTGTTGTTTTGCAATATCCAGCCTTTCATGTGCACTTTTGGTGAGCTGCCACATGCACTGATGCATAAGCATGAACAGAGGTAAGAGGCAAAGTACTGTGCAACCCACATGACGCTTTTAAGAAAATGTATCTCTAAACCTTTCTGTTTTCATAGGCGACCAAAATTTGTTTTGAGCAAGTTGGTTAATCACATTGCAGCAACAACACAAGAAGCAAGGACAGAAAACACAGCGAGTAGGCAGATTGAAAAGACGAGGTAGACCAGCGAGACAGGTTTTAATAAGATGGAAGAGACCAGCCCTGCAGTGTACAGGAGATAGTGCTTTGAATGAGATTGGTTAATGAAAATGTGTAAAGACTTTGCTGAAAGAAAACTAGCAAAAACAAATGCTAATATAAAATAAAAGGACAGAAATAAGAGTAAGCGCAAACACGCATGGTAGCAGGCACGTGTTCACACACAAATGCGAAAACTAAGAAAAACTCGAATAGAAAGAAATGTGGGAAATTAAAAAAAATCTACAAACGCAAGAAAACACATATTTACAAACAGACGCAGGTAGAGGTGGTATAGGTGTGGGTTCACAAGCTGCTTTACCTACCTTCTTGTATGTTTTTTTTAACTGCTCTGTTAACACTGTCTTGGGAATATTTAATTGCAACATATCACGAGAATCGAAAAGCAGCGTGAAGCTATGTTGTGGGAAACCATATCGAGCGCTGGCAACACAACTTATGCGTGACTGTGCCACAGCACACATTCTACAGCTTGCGCGTCTGGTGAGCACTGGTGGAAAGCAATCAATCGACGGTGCTACACAATGCTCGAACACTACCGTTAGACGCTCGGCTACCTCACTGCTGACAATGATCGTTCACGCTAAGTTGATGGCGAGAAATCTTTGCGTTGGAGGCTTCTTTTGCAAATATTTTCTGTTGAGACGCTCGTAAGTTTGTTTCATGCGCGCATGCTTTTCTCATTTCTCCTGAGAATGGTCTTGCTCCATCGCTTCACCCCGTCCATCGAGAAACGCGGAGACACTACACGAACACACGCCGCTGACAGTAGGCACCAGACTTTGGCAAACTTTTCTTGTCGTAACTCTTAATTTCATGAAGTACAAGTCCTGAAAAGGAACGACGATAGGCTAACTTGGGAGATCCTTGAGGCATTCGAGATAAGTAAAACAGGAGCGTAATGTGTAAGCACACCGTCAGTGGCCTTGACAAGAAAGAAGTCACGTTTTTGAGACAGCCTCAGATGTATAAGAGAAGAGATATGGCGATGAAATAAATAGTGGGAATTTCAATCAAGAAATCAGTTGACAGTGCAGCTGCGTACTCGTCTAGTCGTTCCTTCTATGCCCGTGTTCCTTAAATTCTGCTGCTACAACCCTCGAAGAATAACCAAGTAGCCCAGTTAAACACCCTTTTGTCAATATATGATATTCTGTTGGCTGCTGGAGCATGTAGTGTGTATGTAAGTGTCGAAACCATTATTTTAAGCTGTTATATTGCATAAGGATGTGTGAATATTTGCAACTTTGTAATTATGCATCGAATAGTGCCCTATTCGATTCGGTGGTCCCCTTTTGTAAATGTGAATATTTTTTTGATACGTTTCGGGTATTTCAGAATGCCAACTGCACCCACATAAACACTAAATTGCAGAAAAGTACGGTAAATTTTCACCATGACAGGTGTGCTATAGCCATAAAACATGAGAACTTGCATAGAGGAGCAGGCTAGGTTACTCAGGCAGCCACACTTTGCAGGCTCTAAAGTGATCATTTGCATCCTCTGAAGAGCCCTGTGCATGCGAATAAAGTACTTGTTTGCTCGTATGCTCAGTTTGTGTTTTTCAAGTACAATACTTAGTAAGGTACTATACTATTACAGAAATTTGCTAACTTCAAAAATACAGGGATATAAACATCAGTTTATGTTAATTACGATAATGGCTCTTCATTTTTTAGAGAAGTGTTCGATTCAATTTGCTTCTGGCACTATACTTTTCGGTCCCAAAAATCCTTATTTGCTCACCTCTAATATTGCATCTTTTTTGTGCTGTCTTTCACATGTGCATTGCAAACAAGACTGACATAAATGGGCACTCAGAGCATATTACATATAATTAAAAAAAAATTCCTAGTTCGACATAACACTGTTGCACAAAGTGACGAAGGGACAGGACTTTAGAGAGAAAAACAATGCACGACACCCAAGTGCAAACTAACAACTGTTTTATTTTTCGGAAAATGAGACCTTCATATAGCCTACTCGCATGTTCAAGGATGTTCTTCCCAGTCTAACCATGCCATCTATTGTCAGTCATTATGCTAATCTCTTTGCTGACTGATATAGATGGCACATGGGGTCATCTTGATGTTGTAGGCTTCCATGACTTCTTTTTCTTTGGTTACTACATTTGAGCAAGATCCCCATCCTGTGGAAGATACGGCATGAAGCGCAGTGTATGGCAAGGTGTCTGGGTGCTTGTATCAGACTGCAGTTGTATAGGTGCTCGCACAGTCAATGGTTTACGCACCTGCCTGTTTGGCCCATGTAATCAGCCCTACGTGTCAAAGGTATTTTGTAGACCATGTCTATCGTGCATTCATGTCAATCCTTTAACGTGGTTTATAGTGCATGCATTCAGGGTATTCCTTTCGCTAGTCATTCCATGTACTTTTGAGCACATTTCCTTTAGCTTTTGTTGTGCTGTGAGGACCACTCGTTCGCTTGGTTAAACTGAGCGAACGAGTTCAGCAAAAGATGAGAGCGAAGGCAGCATGCAGTGGGAGATTAAAAAATCGGCAAGTGAGAAGAGGTATGAGGAGGAAAGTGGATAGGAAGGTGCAGCATAACCATGAGGCAGAAAGGAGAGGAGTGTATGGCAAAAGTGTGCAAATAAAAGCGAAATGCAGTGACGGTAGCTATGAGATGGTGCCAGAGTAGCACGCAATGTCTGGGAGGTTTGTTGGCGGTGGCTTCTGTGAACCATGCCCATGCGTCACCCATGCGCTGGCTCACGCGATCTCCAGATTGGCAAGGCAGGGGCGCCATACTTCGCTCCGTTTGCAACATGCGACACGAGACCGATTGTCCTTGCCAACGAAATGACAACACATGTAGAGCTGCACTCAAATTTCGTATTAGGGAGTATCGTAATCATCTGTGATTTTTTTCTGTAAATTGCATGTGCTCTGCTGTAATAAACATTGCAGAAGCATCACTGATCTTTTATGCTCTTATGCCTCTCAATATAGGTATTGTATCAAAGCAGATTCCTTGCTTTGTACATGTTTGTTTCCAGAGCTGTCTCTGCACATTTTACACTTTATGAAGAGGAGAGGCTAGGGAACAGCTTAGAAGTTATAGCACTGTTCCACGTATCGCAATTATTCATTTTGTGCTAGGTGTCATGTGCTGTAATGTAAGCTATGCAAATGCTCCTTATGCAATTTTTTGCACATGTGGCGACACAGCAAAACACCCTCTCTACCACTGCCCAACTGTCGCATATCTGTACACGTGTACATGTGTGATAGCGTTTCCCTTTCTGTCACGCCGGTCATATTGCAATTGCATCACCCTCGCCCACTATGTGTATATAATCGCTGGCAGCCAAGCTGCGGTGTAATTTTTGTCCTTATATTCCTTGGCTGCCATTCTGCCACATTAAGTTGCTGCCATGCAATAAAACATGTTTCAAGTTCAGTCTGCCTCTTCGTTCACGGAAGCCCTGGAACACGACACCAACCTTTCACGCTAACAATGTGTTCTGTGAGATTTACTCCATCTCAGTAGTTCCTTGCAGCACTAGAGAAGCTGCTGGGCTCTTTAGCTAATAGGAAGGCTGAATGGCCCTCAAGATGTCTTCATCGTGCTGCGCTGTCTGCTCGGTGTCTCCTTTCCTTCCTATCAGTACATGCTCCATGGTTGGAGGATTGACGCAAAAAATGTTTCGATGCCATAACCATAAGCATTGTTTACGTGCATGCGACAGCGGAGCTTTACTTCCCCTGTACACTTTCACTCCATTTACCTTGCAGCCACCTTAATAAACAGCAAGGATGAATTCCCTCATAAATGTTCACTTGTGGCACAGCGTCTGCTCGGCGTCTACTTGCTGGAATGAAAGCAGTTTAGGAAATAATCTCAAGCTCTATTTTACTGACTGCAGCATTTATCGTGGGTGCGAAGAATGTGTTGCGACAGAAAGCCTGCGTGAAAATACAAAGAAATGTACTAAAATGCTGATAAAAAGTTTTATAGGTATATTGTGTAAAACCACAATTACATACAGGAATGACATGACACTGGTCATAACTTAAAGCAACGGTTCATGGGATACACATATACGGGCACATAAACATGGTGCTCAATGCAACTTTGACTTGAAATGATAGTCACTTTTCAGATAGAAGTGACATGATGACATACTGGTAATCAATGCCTGTTATTTCTTTATTCCCACAACGATCAGTTGTATAATACTTGTGCTCAGGTACAATAACGCATCTTTGAATCACAGATATCGCATCCCATATGCCCTACGCAACTTTGCCACATGAAATGGGAAACTCGTTGATATAATCAGTTACAGATTATGCCAAAGTGTTATGCTGTTTCTTGCAGTTTGGTCTCTCATGAGTATTTGTGTAATGTGAAAAATAGTACCCTGATGTTCTAAATGTTATGTATACTATATGACAATACTATTCTTTTTCCGTGATCAGAGGAGGCTTTTGTGTCAATATATAAATTGGAAGTTTTTTAACAACGAATATGTCACAAGTACTTGCATGTGAACAAGCCTATGCAGCCTTCCAAAGGCAAGCACGGTAACGAATGTATCTTTTAGCCATATTGGCACAAAACTTTTCCATAGGCTTTTTTTTGTCTAAAGCCAACCACCCATCTCGATCTAGCAGATTTATCTTTTATGTGAAAAGTCTCTGCTGTTTTCCTTGCTACAAGTCCTTTTACATGTGTCCGCAAAACATTGGCCCTTCATTATGTTTGTTTCTTCTACAACTTTCATGTTTTTTTGGAAACAATTTATTTTGCATTTTTGGAAGCTCTTCATACAGCAGCCATTATTTCTTGGAAAGCTTCTTTGCAACGAGGCTCTAAAGTTGTTGATACACTATTCAAGTATTTTTTTATATATAACATTAGTAGCCTTGCATTTAAAACTTATCCTTTGTCCCCAATAGTTAGCTCTATTTCGCACTAGTTGGTTAAGATGTAGTACCTAAATATACGGAAATAAATATTGCTACTACAAGTACTCACGTCGTCGTGTCACTATTCAATATTTAACACTTACTATTTTTGTTCAATTTCTGTTTGAAAAAAATTAACATTCGCCCACCTCACAATGCATGAAGAGGCCCCCAAGCCATATTTGTGATGCAAAAAAAAGATGAGGCATGCAGGCAGGACACAAGAGTAGAGAAGTGGACTTCTCTACTCTTGTTTCCTGTCTGCACACCTCACCTCTTTTTTGCATAATGAATCCTTACCAACTAGTTCAGCTTTCTGTCGTTCTAAGCCATATTTGCGCTTTCTGAAGTCTTACTTTGCTGCATATAATAGTGGCAAAAAGCAGCTTTTCAGAGAGAACTTGATTTTGTTGTTCTGTGTATTCTGTTCTTCTACCATAAGTATAGTGAATTAATAACTATGTTGCACACAAATACACAGCCTCTCAATGGAACAGACATTTATTTGATACACATGAATTCGCACCCTGTTCATCTAGATTTCAAAATTATGCTGATTGTGGCCAGCCTCTAGTATGTACAGAAGCATGTCTATGATGTAGTCTGAGGGTACATGTGCAGTGCTACTGGAAAGCTAGTTATAGTTCTGACCGCAATGCACCAAGTAAGGTTGTTGCTTAATTGTTATAAAGAAAGGTAGCATCAGCTAGGCTGTAAAGGCGACAAAAATTATTTGTGCAATTCACCAAACATACAAACAGAATATAATATGACTATAATGCCTTGTGCTAGTTAGTATTTCAAGTGATTAAGAGAATGATATAAGGGCTGTTGGGTTAATCTGGTTTATTTGTCGTGTTAAAACACAGGCTGTGAAGTTAAATTCAGCATGTCTAGGTTGTTAACATGTCGAAGTATTTACGAAATTGGGGTGGCAGTGAGACTCCCTGGGGAAGCAATACCTCAGTTGTACTGATGGTATGGCTTGATTATATAATTTCATCATTGCTTGCTTAGAAATACGACGGTGGGTTAGAACCTATGAAATCCCACAACAGCAAGGCTGAACATCCATCCTTGCTTCTCAGAGGCTTAAAGAATGACGAACAGTTATGCTTTACAGCATATTTTGGTAACAAATATATGCCATCTTCATTTCAGTGGAACGGAAAGAGGTGATTGAGCACAGCCATGGTATTGTAGCATGCATGAAGGGATACAGGAGAGCCTGGGGGCTAATATATGTTAATAGAGTTCTGAACAAGTAGCTGTGACTGGCAAGATTATTTTACTCCACAGAGGATGCTGCAGTAAGGTTCGTGCAACTGTAAGCAATACGAGAATGAGTAAAAGATTACTTGTAATATATGGATTTGTATGGCAGATGAGAATGGGCACCCAATTTGTCACTACGCATTTTTTCTATTTTATATTCAGCACAGAGTGTGAGTTACTATGGCTTCTTAACTGGAAATTTCTGCGTTCCGTTTCACAGTGTTTATGGGGCTATCTGCATTCATTTGACTACTTATGAAGTGATTGCATAATAGAACATGCCCACATCACAGATTTACACAGAACATAATATGAATTCATCATAAAGCTCCACCCAAGAAACTATCTGTTGGTTATGAAAATAAAAAATGGCAACAAACATTCCCTTACTCTCTTGTGCTGCCCCGTACATGCTGCTAATTAACTAATGTCTACAATGCAGACATTCTGTTCTTTCATTAGGGTTAGTTGCAAGTTGCTCTGACACAATGAACATGCATTCATTGCCCACAAGCTACTGCATGTTGGAATCGGTGTTACAGCAGGCATGGCAAATGTTCTCCCCTACTTGTGTCTTGTGCACCATATGAGCCAGCATTTCATTTCATTGTCATGTACCTGTTTAAGTTGTTACTGATTCAGAAAGGCAAATATAAAATGACTTACTACGTCAACCATTTTGCATGCAAGATCCTTGCACTCATTGCAATGCTTATTAGAGAGTTTTAGATCAGGGGGATGCAATCGTTGAGGCTCGAAGTACTAGGGGGCCTCAATGCTTGCGTCCCCTTAATCTAGATCTCTATATAGTCGCTTGATAATCTTGCTTTGCTTTGAGATGAAGTACACGTACTGTGCACCTGTTTGTTAGCCTATGCACTTCTTTCTTTTTAATGTGGCTGTGCATCAGCTAGCTAGGTTGTCACTACATGAATGATGTTTGGGCCAAGCCCAACGCAATCAAGTAACATTACTTTGCTATAGCTCACTGACTGTGCAAGCTTCTTTTTTGTCTAGGGAAAAGAATAAAAAGAGAATGCATGCATAAATGATGTTGACAGCAGCAAACGGTCTCAAGGCAATCATCCTTGATTGTCGCCATTGCTGAGAGAGCAAGCATGCCTGTATTCACTTTGACCACAGGCTGTACATTGTTTAAATGCTGATAGAAGTATGGATAAATAGTGAAGGGGCAGCAGATTGGCCACCCAAGCCTTTATGCATGGGCATTGCTGCCTTGTGTGCCCTGTAAAGCTCTGTCATCTCTTAAGGCATGAATTACATAACACTACTTCTATTGGCAGGGACATTTTTAGCACCAACAAGAAATGTAAACATTAGGTGAATTCACGCCTATATGTGGTGTCTTTTCAGCAATATGAATTAATATTTGTTTTCATGCAAACATTCTTCTCTTGAAAACATATCTGACAAGCATCTCTGCCTGAAGAAGTAACTGTGATATGTACATATCACTTTTATGTATGTCATAATTGTAATCAATTGCTCAAGACGTACTGATGGCTAGTTGTTTAGTCATGACTTAACATGGCAGTGCACTTTGAAATAATGATGTAACATAGAATGAACAAATACTAGCTCTGTGTGCCCCTGTGTGTTCATTCGGTGTAACATCATTGTTCAGAAGTGCAATGCCATATTACATCATGTAAGCAATTGTAGGCTCACTATTAACTTGACAGCTACTAAAGAGACCTCAGCAGCAAAGTGCAACTAAATCAACAACCCACTGTTGATGATTCACATGCGTGCTCGGTGATGAAGTGACTTGTCAATCAACACAGCTGTATTCCATGCTAATAGAACATCTGTATAGGAGTATGTTAATAGATAATGCTGCGGCGCTTCAGCATGCTACGCTGTTGCTGTGACAGATCCCTTGCTCATTGGCTTAGATACACCTGTGTGTTCGTGTATGCGTGTTCTTCCAAGCTGTTACGTACAGGGTCTGGCCCCATCCGTGAAAGGAATTCGCATTGGTTGGTGGCAGAAAACAGACCGAGTTTATTTTCTACAACGGATGCAGAAGAGAGCCGCATGTGTTTGAGGGGGCAAACTCTCGGTCCCTGTCTAGTGGCCGAGACGCTGAGGGTGATGGAGAATTCTTGGAACTCGACTCGGGGCGGGGTGGCTTCCTGTTTCGTCTGCACTGGTGCCTTGTCCAGCCGAGGAGTGGTGGTGCATCGCTTGTACAAAACACTTGCCTCCCTTCTCAGATGGAGTCGCCGTAGTGATCCGGAGGGTGTCGTTCCCGCTGCGGACATGACTCTGCAGTTGTGTTTGGCACGGTCTCAGGGGCAGTGCCAATCTCTGGTTTGGTCACCGATGATTGCGAAGGCTCCAGCATTCCTGAGAGAGTGGCCTCTGACGACGTGGAGTTATCTGCTTTTATCCCAAGCATAAGTGGGAGCGGGACACTGCTCGCGGTTAGTGTACAGCCCTTATCCTGTGTCGCCGAATCTTCTGTGGGGTGTCTCAATATACCAGGCTTGATGTGGTCACATTGTCATCGCACTAACCTGTTAGGGCGTTTGATGAGCCACAATCTGTGGCCTAGCTTTTCCAAAATCGTTCCCACTGTCCAGATCAGATTCCATCCGAAGTTTCAAAAGAAAACTGCTTGTCCTACAGCGAGTACTCTCGACTTTGTGTCCCTGTTGCAGTTGGTATGGATTTTGTTCGCTTTTGCTTGGGGCTGAATGCACGTGAGAGCTGTATCCAGCTCACGCCCAAACATAAGTGCAGCTGGCATTTCACCCGTTGATGTGCAGATTGTGGTGTGTCGCTTTAGAAAAAGTGGGCCAGCCTACACGCAAATGTTTTGTCCTTGTTTTTGGCTAATGCTCGTTTTGTTTCAAAAGCCATCCTTTCTGCTTGGCCACTTGTTGTAGGATGGTACGGTTTGCTTGATACATGGACCACCCCATTCTTCTTTAGGAAGCTCTCAACTTCTACTGAAACGAAGGATGGCCCGTTATGCCTGCCTGTCCAACAAAAGTTAATGCCTGCCCAACAAAAGTACCTTCTTGCACATGCCTTCATGACCACAATTATATGGTGGTTTGCAGGTGCGAGTTTAAGAAGGTAGTTTCTTGCCTTTGTTGGAGTTTCCATCCGGAAGCCTCTAACAAGGCACCCTTCCTGCGCTGAAAGCTCAGTCTACAGTTTCCGGCACGATGAAAACTGTTCTTTTGGCAGTTTATGAACTTCACCATTTGAAACAGCCTCCAGCACTTGGGACAGAACTGAGTCTTCTCGAGTCATTCGTGCTAGTTGACGCGGTGAAAGCTCGAAGCTGGGAATGGTAGCCAACATGAGCACGTCTCTTGGGGGATAAGGTTCAACTTGTGCCGGTAGTGGAAGTCAGCTTAGAGTGTCCGCATTTTGGTGGGGTAGGCCAGGCCTGTACAGCAACTTGTAATCGTACATTGCACCATTGCGTAATCCTTTATAAAAAGGCCCGGGGTACTTGCTTTGTTTCACTCACGATTACAATCAATGCCTGGTGATCTGTTATGGTCACATGCCGGCCAGCTATGTACTTATGAAAATGACTGATGCTGTAGATTACTGCTGCACTTTCTTTGTTGAGCTGGAAGTAGCTCTTTTCGGCACTTCCCAGTGTTCATGAACTGAATGCAATGGGCGCCTCTCAGCAAATAGCATCTTCCCGAGCGAGGACGGCATCAACGCCGTACGGCGATGCGTCCACAGACAAAAGAAGGGGATCCGTCCCGTCGTAGTGACCGAGCACTGTAGATGCACGAATCATCTCCTTAAGTGCCTCGAAATTGGCTTGATGCTTGCTCTTCCACTTCCAGTGCGTGTTTTTCTCTAGGAGCCTATACAATTCTACCACGACCATTGCTCTGTTCTCCAAAATGCAGTCGTCAAATGAAATAAGGCCCAGAAAAGCCCTTAGGGATGTCTTGTCAGATGGTTTGGGTGCTTGAAGTATAGCCTCAACCTTTTTCTCGGTGTTGCAAACACCATTGCCATCAATTCGATGTCTCAGAAACTAAACTGACGTAATTCCGAACCTGCACTTTTCTTTCTTGAGGCGTAAGCCTTTCTCAGTCTCGACAGAACCTGATTCAGACGCTGTGCGTGCTCATTTGCACTATTCCCATTAACAATGATGTCGTCAAGGGGAACACTCACCCCTGGAATTCCAGGTATCTTTGTCTCCCTCACGCACTGGAAGATAGCTGGTGCAGCAGAAATTCAGAACGGGAGGCATTCCACCCTGAATAGTTGTTTTGTGGTGTTCACTGTGAGCAGTGCTGCTGTTTTTTCATCAACGTTCAGTTGTTGATATGCTTGATAATGATCCAACATTGAGAAGAGGGTTCCACCATGCAGGTTTGCAAACACTTCATCTATAGTTGGTAGCGGGTAAGATGCCTTCTTCGCTGCTGCATTAACAGTAACAGTTTTAACAGTACTCCTGTAGTCACCACAGACATTGAGTGTACCGTCGGTCTTCTGAACAAATACCAATGGGGTTGCCCCTTTGGTATGCTGCATTGGTTTTAGGATGCCTTGGCGCTGCAGATGGTCAAGCTTATGTTTCATAAGCGCCTGCAGCGCCACTGAAATCGGACGAGCCTTGCAAAACATTGCTGTCGCACCGTCTTCAAGTTCCAGGTGAACTAAAGGACCTGTATAGCTTCCAATGTCTTCCTTGAAGACATCTGGGTGTCATCCCATGACCTCTGTAATTTCTAGTGCTGGCTCTCCAACGTGGTTGATCCCCTTCACCTGAATTTGAAGTGCCAAAAACCAATCTCTGCCTAGGAGGTTGCACCCAGTGCCCGTCATAACCAACAACGGCATGAGATAGTCCTTTGATCTCAACATCACATGAACTTGTGTGGAGCCCAGGACGTGTAATTGTTTACCTGACCATGTGCACAAATCGAGCGGCTCGCGTGAAAGCCACGGAGTGTTTTTCTTCCACCTTCTGTAGGCTGTGTCTTCGCTTATCAGGGAGCATGCTGTACCTGTGTCCACCTCAAACTGGACTGGCTTTCCCTCCACTATCAAGTCCACGAGCAACTTGGGGCAGTGTGTACGTACACTATCTGTGTGCAGCTTGCAGCAGGATTTGCTGACAGGTGGTGGTTTGACACTGTGTGCCCATAGCTGTTAATTGTCGGAGCGTGGTTCCGTGTTTTTCTTTTTCTTTGAGATGCAGGCACGCTCGATGTGACCTTCCTTGGAGCAGAAACGGCACTCGGCTGTCTTGAATTTGCATGTTTCAGGGTCGTGAAAGCCGTCGCATCGATAGCAATGTCACGCTGACGTATGCTTGCCTCCTGGCTTGATTTGCGACGTCCTGTTAATTTCCTCCGAGTTTGCCACTCCCTTGATATCTCGCTAATGCCTTGACGCACTTTCCGCTGACAAGGCTAAGTCCACAGCGCATTGAAATGTCAGGCTTTTTCTGCGAACAGTGTCTGCGGAAGATGTTCGTGCCAGACGCCGCGGACGAACTTGTTCCGCAGCATCACATCTTGGGGCGGCATAGTTGGGTTCGCCGCTGAAGCGGTCGTTTGGGTGTCAGGTGACGTCGTCGATATTGTAGCCTAAGGCAGCGCTCCGAAGTTGCAGTCGGCTGTCAACGTTCCGAGGGCCGCAGCTTAGCTGCTGATCGACTCGTCTGGCCGTTGGTCGGGTCTTTGAAACACGTACCGGCTCTAAAGCTCGGATGTCCTGGTGTCGAAGTGCCGCCTTAGAAGTGTCACTAAATCATTTAAGTTTACTTCTGCCGGGATCTTCGGCGTATATCAGCGCGCACACGGTGTTCGAAAGTGTCGGCTCCACAAAGCGCGAGGACAAGTGCCCGCTTCTTCGCTGACATCGCTCGCCACGAAGTAAAACTCGAGGCGCTGGATCCACGATTCCCATAACTTGCCCGAGAAAGGCTCGACAGCGCCGTGCATTCGTCCTATAGCCATGGCCTTAACTTCGAAAACTTACAGATCCGCTTCGCAACTCCTGCCTCATCGCCAGTGTTACGTACGGGGTCTGGCCCCATCCGTGAAAGGAGTGCGCATCGGTTGGTGGCAGAAAACAGACTGCGTTTATTTTCTACAAAAGACGCAGGCGAGAGCTGCATGTGTTCAAGGGGGCAAACTCTCGGTCCCTGTCCGGTAGCCGAGACGCTGAGGGCGACGGAGGATTCTCGGAACTCGACTCGGGATGGGGTCCTTTCCCGTTTCTCCGCGCTGGTGCTTCGTCCAGCCGAGGAGCGATGGTGCGTCGCTTGTCCATAACACAAGCTTTCGCTAGCACAGCTACACAAAGTTCGCCAGCACGCCGTACACAACCGAGCACATAGTGACGTATGTTGTCGCAACATTATGCGGTAGCCATAAACAAATAACAAAAAAGCAGCACAGGTAAGACGACTGCACAGTGTTCCAAAGGTGGGTCACCACGTCAATGCCACACATGCAGCACAGAATGCGACAGTGCAGGAGTCGCGTTTTCACCATGACGCGGAAGCTTCTACCTACATCGACAAAAATATGCTAGTGTCGTCTGCTGTTGGCGATAGTTGCCGACTTCGAACAGTGTTGCTCTGCGCACTGCCGAATGTTTGCCAGCTTTCAACAGACGTCGCGTCCCCGAACCGAAGTGCGGATGCAGGCGCATTCGAACCACTCGAGCTAACTAATAAAAAAAAATAACTAATAATACACAAACGTAATAAAAAAATCCTGGCACGGTGCGAAATATTGCTGATCGCCAGCACTCGAGGCTGCCAACTCGCTGATGCATGTTGCCAGTGGCTGGTTACCTATTTGGACAACCAGAGGGCGCATGCGAACCGCACCGCATCATGCGGACTCAGCGTAAATGCAATTTTGTGACCGATCGCGACGACCGCCCGTTTTTCACGAACCGCATGCAGGCGGTTCGTGAAATACGGGCGGTCGTCGCGATCGGTCCCAAAATTGCATTTACGCTGAAACCGCAGGATGCGGTGCGGTTCGCATGCGCCCTCTGGTTGTCCAAATAGGTAACCAGCAACTGGCAACATGCATCAGCAAGTTGGCAGCCTCGTGTGCTGGCGACCAGCAATATTTCGCATCGTGCCAGGATATTGTTATTACGCTTGCTGTGTTATTAGTTATTTTTTTATTAGTTAGCTCGAGCGGTTCGAATGCGCCTGCATCCGCACTTCGGTTTGGGGACGCGACGTCTGTTGAAAGCTGGCAAACATTCGGCAGTGCGCAGAGCAACACTGTTCGAAGTCGGCAACTATTGCCAAAAGCAGACGACACTGTCATATTTTTGTCGATGCAGGTTGAAGCTTTCGCGTCATGGTGAAAACGCGACTCTTGCATTGTCATATTCTGTGCTGCATGTGTGGCATTGACGTGGTGACCCACCTTTGGAACACTGTGCAGTCGTCTTACCTGGACCGCTTTTTTTATTATTTATTTATTGCTACCGCATAATGTTGCGACAACATACGTCACTATCTGCTCGGTTGTGCACGGCGCGATGGCGCACTTTTTGTAGCTGTGCTAGGGAAAGCTTGTGTTCGTGGAGAAGCGACGCACCATCGCTCCTCGGCTGGACGAGGCACCAGCGCGGAGAAACGGGAAGCGACCCCATCCCGAGTCGAGTTCTGAGAATCCTCCGTCGCCCTCAGCGTCTCGGCTACCGGACAGGGACCGAGAGTTTGCCTCCTCGAACACATGCAGCTCTCGCCTGCGTCTTTTGTAGAAAATAAACGCAGTCTGTTTTCTGCCACCAACCCATGCGCACTCCTTTCACGGATGGGGCCAGACCCCGTACGTAACACTGGCGATGAGGCAGGAGTTGCGAAGCGGATCTATAAGTTTCCAAAGTTAAGGCCATGGCTACAGGACGAATGCACGGCGCTGTCGAGCCTTTCTCGGCCAAATCATGGGAATCGTGGATACAGCGCCTCGACTTTTACTTCGTGGGGAGCGACGTCAGCGAAGAAGCAGGCACTTCTCCTCACGCTTTGTGGAGCCGACACTTTCGAACACCGTGTGCGCGCTGATATACGCCGAATATCCCGGCAGAAGTCAACTTAAATGATTTAGTGACACTTCTTAGGCGGCACTTCGACACCAGGACATCCGAGCTTTAGAGCCGGTACGTGTTTCAAAGACCCGACAAACGGCCAGACGAGTCGATCAGCAGCTGAGCTGCGGCCCTCGGAACGTTGACAGCCGACTGCAACTTCGGAGCGCTGCCTTCGGCTACAATATCGACGACGTCACCTGACACCCAAACGACCGCTTCAGCGGCGAACCCAACTATGCCGCCACAAGATGTGATGCTGCGGGACAAGTTCGTCCGCGGCGTCTGGGACGAACATCTTCTGCAGACACTGTTCGCAGAAAAAGCCTGACATTTCAATGCGCTGTGGACTTAGCCTTGTCAGCTGATGCCTTGTGCGTCAAGGCATCAGCGAGATATCAAGGGAGTGGCAAACTCGGAGGAAATTAACAGGACGTCGCAAATCAAGCCAGGAGGCAAGCATACGTCAGCGTGACATTGCTATCGATGCGACAGCTTGCACGACCCTGAAACATGCAAATTCAAGACAGCCGAGTGCCGTTTCTGCTCCAAGGAAGGTCACATCGAGCATGCCTGCATCTCAAAGAAAAAGAAAAACACGGAACCACGCTCCGACAATTAACAGCTATGGGCACACAGTGTCAACCCACCACTTGTCAGCAAATCCTGCTGCAAGCTGCACACAGATAGTGTACGTACACACTGCCCCAAGTTGCTCGTAAACTTGATAGTGGAGGAAAAGCCAGTCCAGTTTGAGGTGGACACAGATACAGCATGCTCCCTGATAAGCGAAGACACGGACTACAGAAGGTGGAAGAAAAACACTCTGTGGCTTTCATGCGAGCCGCTCGATTTGTGATCATGGTCAGGTAAACAATTACACGTCCTGGGCTCCACACAAGTTCATGTGATGTTGAGATCAAAAGACTATCTGCTGCCGTTGTTGGTTATGACAGGCACCGGGTGCAACCTCCTAGGCAGAGATTGGTTTTTGGCACTTCAAATTCAGGTGAAGGGGATCAACCACGTTGGAGAGCCAGCACTAGAAATTACAGAGGTCGTGGGATGACACCCAGATGTCTTCAAGGAAGACATTGGAAGCTATACAGGTCCTTTAGTTCACCTGGAACTCGAAGACGGTACGACAGCAATGTTTTGCAAGGCTCGTCCGATATCAGTGGCGCTGCAGGCGCTTATGGAACATAAGCTTGACCATCTACAGCGCCAAGGCATCCTAAAACCAACGCAGCATACCAAATGGGCAACCCCATTGGTACTTGTTCAGAAGACCGACGGTACAGTCAATGTCTGTGGTGACTACAGGAGTACTGTTAAAACTTTTACTGTTAATGCAGCAGCGAAGAAGGCATCTTACCCGCTACCAACTATAGATGAAGTGTTTGCAAACCTGCACGGTGGAACTCTCTTCTCAATGTTGGATCTTTCTCAAGCATATCAACAACTGAAAGTTGATGAAAAAACAGCAGCACTGCTCACAGTGAACACCACAAAACAACTATTCAGGGTGGAATGCCTCCCGTTCTGAATTTCTGCTGCACCAGCTATCTTCCAGTGCGTGAGGGAGACAAAGATACCTGGAATTCCAGGGGTGAGTGTTCCCCTTGACGACATCATTGTTAATGGGAATAGTGCAAATGAGCACGCACAGCGTCTGAATCAGGTTCTGTCGAGACTGAGAAAGGCTTACGCCCCAAGAAAGAAAAGTGCAGGTTCGGAATTACGTCAGTTTAGTTTCTGAGACATCGAATTGATGGCAGTGGTGTTTGCAACACCGAGAAAAAGGTTGAGCACCCAAACCATCTGACAAGACATCCCTAAGGGCTTTTCTGGGCCTTATTTCATTTGACGACTGCGTTTTGGAGAACAGAGCAATGGTCGTGGTGGAATTGTATAGGCTCCTAGAGAAAAACACGCACTGGAAGTGGAAGAGCAAGCGTCAAGCCAATTTCGAGGCACTTAAGGAGATGATTCGTGCATCTACAGTGCTTGCTCACTATGACGGGGCAAAGCCCCTTCTTTTGTCTGTGGACGCATCGCCGTGCAGCGTTGATGCCGTCCTCGCTCGGGAAGATGCTATTTGCCGAGAGGCGCCCATTGCATTCAGTTCATGAACACTGGGAAGTGCCGAAAAGAGCTACTTCCAGCTCAACAAAGAAAGTGCAGCAGTAATCTACAGCATCAGTCATTTTCATAAGTACATAGCTGGCCGGCATGTGACCATAACAGATCACCAGGTATTGATTGTAATCGTGAGTGAAACAAAGCAAGTACCCCGGGTCTTTTCATCAAGGATTACGCAATGGTGCCTTAAACTAGCAATGTACGATTACAAGTTGCTGTACAGGCCTGGCCTACTGCACCAAAATGCGGACACTCTAAGCTGACTTCCACTACCGGCACAAGATAAACCTTATCCCCTAAGAGATGTGTTCATGTTGGCTACCATTCCCAGCTTCGAGCTTTCACCGCGTCAACTAGCACGAATGACTCGAGAAGACTCTGTTCTGTCCCAAGTGCTGGAGGCTGTTTCAAATGGTGAAGTTCATAAACTGCCAAAAGAACAGTTTTCATCGTGCCGGAAACTGAAGACTGAGCTTTCAGCGCAGGAAGGGTGCCTTGTTAGAGGCTTCCGGATAAAAACTCCAACAAAGGCAAGAAACTACCTTCTTAAACTCACACCTGCAAACCACCGTATAATTGTGGTCATGAAGGCATGTGCATGAAGGTACTTTTTTTGGGCAGGCATTGACTTTTGTTGGGCAGGCAGGCATAACGGGCCATCCTTCGTTTCAGTAGAAGTTGGGAGCTTCCTAAAGAAGAATGGGGTGGTCCATGTAACAAGCACACCGTACCATCCTACAACAAATGGCCAAGCAGAAAGGATGGCTTTTGAAACAAAACGAGCATTAGCCAAAAACAAGGACAAAACATTCGCGTGTAGGCTGGCCCACTTTTTCTAAAGCAACACATCACAATCTGCACATCAACGGGTGAAATGCCAGCTGCGCTTGTGTTTGGGCGTAAGCTGGATACAGCTCTCACGTGCATTCAGCCCCAAGCAAAAGCGAACAAAATCCATACCAACTGCAGCAGGGACACAAAGTCAAGAGTACTCGCTGTAGGACAAGCAGTTTTCTTTTGAAACTTCAGATGGAATCTGATCTCTACAGAGGGAACGGTTTTGGAAAAGCTAGGCCACAGATTCTGGCTCATTAAAGGCCCCAACAGGTTAGTGTGATGACAATGTGACCACATCAAGCCTGGTATTTTGAGACACCCCACAGAAGATTCGGCGACACAGGATAAGGGCTGTACGCTAACCGGAGCAGTGTCCCGCTCCCATTTATGCTTGGGATAAAAGCAGATAACTCCACGTCGTCAGAGGGCACTCTCTCAGGAGTGCTGGAGCCTTCGCAATCATCGGTGACCAAACCAGAGATTGGCACTGCCCCTGAGACCGTGCCAAACACAACTGCAGAGTCATGCCCGCAACGGGAATGACACCCTCCAGATCACTACGGCGACTCTATCTGAGAAGGGAGGCAAGTGTTTTGTACAAGCGATGCACCACCACTCCTCGGCTGGATAAGGCACCAGTGCAGACGAAACAGGAAGCTACCCCGCCCCGAGTCGAGTTCCAAGAATTCTCCATCACCCTCAGTGTCTCGGCCACTAGACAGGGACCGAGAGTTTGCCCCCTCGAACACATGTGGTTCTCTTCTGCATCCGTTGTAGAAAATAAACTCGGTCTGTTTTCTGCCACCAACCAATGCGAATTCCTTTCACGGATGGGGCCAGACCTTGTACGTAACAGCTTGGAAGAACACGCATACACGAACACACAGGTGTATCTAAGCCAATGAGCAAGGGATCTGTCACAGCAACAGCGTAGCACGCTGAAGCGCCGCAGCATTATCTATTAACATACTCCTATACAGATGTTCTATTATCACGGAATACAGCTGTGTTGATTGACAAGTCACTTCATCACCGAGCACGTATGTGAATCATCAACAGTGGCTTGTTGATTTAGTTGCACTTTGCTGCTGAGGTCTCTTTAGTAGCTGTCAAGTTAATAGTGAGCCTACAATTGCTTACATGATGTAATATGGCATTGCACTTCTGAACATTGATCTTACACCGAATGAACGCACAGGGGCGCACAGAGCTAGCATTTGTTCATTCTATGTTACGTCATTACTTCAAAGTGCACTGCCATGTTAAGTCATGACTAAACAACTAGCCATCAGTACGTCTTGAGCAATTGATTACAATTATGACATACATAAAAGTGATATGTACATATCACAGTTACTTCTTCAAGCAGAGATGCTTGTCAGATATGTTTTCAAGAGAAGAATGTTTGCATGAAAACAAATAATAATTCATATTGCTGAAAAGACACCACATATAGGCGTGAATTCACCTAATGTTTACATTTCTTGTTGGTGCTAAAAATGTCCCTGCCAATAGAAGTAGTGTTATGTCATTCATGCCTTAAGAGATGACAGAGCTTTACAGGGCACACAAGGCAGCAATGCCCATGCATAAAGGCCTGGGTGGCCAATCTGCTGCCCCTTCACTATTTATCCATACTTCTGTCAGCATTTAAACAATGTACAGCCTGTGGTCAAAGTGAATACAGGCATGCTTGCTCTCTCAGCAATGGCGACAATCAAGGATGATTGCCTTGAGACCGTTTGCTGCTGTTAACATCATTTATGCATGCATTCTCTTTTTATTCTTTTCCCTAGACAAAAAAGAAGCTTGCACAGTCAGTTATAGCAAAGTAATGTTACTTGATTGCGTTGGGCTTGGCCCAAACGTCATTCATGTAGTGACAACCTAGCTAGCTGATGCACAGCCACATTAAAAAGAAAGAGAACTGCATAGGCTAACAAACAGGTGCACAGTACGTGTACTTCACCTCAAAGCAAAGCAAGATTATCAAGCGACTATATAGAGATCTAGATTAAGGGGACGCAAGCATTGAGGCCCCCTAGTACTTCGAGCCTCAACGATTGCATCCCCCTGATCTAAAACTCTCTAATAAGGATTGCAATGAGTGCAAGGATCTTGCATGCAAAATGGTTGACGTAGTAAGTCATTTTATATTTGCCTTTCTGAATCAGTAACAGCTTAAACAGGTACATGACAATGAAATGAAATGCTGGCTCATATGGTGCACAAGACACAAGTAGGGGAGAACATTTGTCATGCCTGCTGTAACACCGATTCCAACATGCAGTAGCTTGTGGGCAATGAATGCATGTTCATTGTGTCAGGGCAACTTGCACCTACCCCTAATGAAAGAACAGAATGTCTGCATTGTAGACATTAGTTAATTAGCAGCATGTGCGGGGCAGCACAAGAAAGTAAGGGAATGTTTGTTGCCATTTTTTATTTTCATAACCAACAGACAGTTTTTTGGGTGGAGCTTTATGATGAATTCATATTATGTTCTGTGTAAATCTGTAATGTGGGCATGTTCTATTATGCAATCACTTCATAAGTAGTCAAATGAATGCAGATACCCCCATAAACACTGTGAAACGGAACGCAGAAATTTCCAGTTAAGAAGCCATAGTAACTCACACTCTGTGCTGAACATCAAATAGAAAAAATGCGTAGTGGCAAATTGGGTGCACGTTCTCATCTGCCATACAAATCCATATATTACAAGTAATCTTTTACTCGTTCTCGTATTGCTTACAGTTGCACGAACCTTACTGCAGCATCCTCTGTGGAGTAAAATAATCTTGCCAGTCACAGCTACTTGTTCACTCTATTAACATATATTAGCCCCCAGGCTACCCTGTATCCCTTCATGCATGCTACAATACCATGGCTTTGCTCAGTCACCTATTTCCGTTCCACTGAAATGAAGATGGCATATATTTGTTACCAAAATATGCTGTAAAGCATAACTGTTCATCATTCTTTAAGCCTCTGAGAAGCAAGGGTGGATGTTCAGCCTTGCTGTTGTGGGATTTCATAGGTTCTAACCCACCGTCGTATTTCTAAACAAGCAATGATGAAATTATATAATCAAGCCATACCATCTGTACAACTGAGGTATTGCTTCCACAGGGAGTCTCACTGCTACCCCAATTTCGTAAATACTTAGACATGTTAACAACCTAGACATGCTGAATTTAACTTCACAGCCTGTGTTTTAACACGACAAATAAACCAGATTAACCCAACAGCCCTTATATCACTCTCTTAATAACTTGAAATACTAACTAGCACAAGGCATTATAGTCATATTATATTCTGTTTGTATGTTTGGTGAATTGCACAAATAATTTTTGTCGCCCTTACAGCCTAGCTGATGCTGCCTTTCTTTATAACAATTAAGCAACAACCTTACTTGGTGAATTGTGGTGAGAACTATAACTAGCTTCCCAGTAGCACTGCACATGTACCCTCAGACTACATCATAGACATGCTTCTGTACATACTAGAGGCTGGCCACAATCAGCATAATTTTGAAATCTAGATGAACAGGGTGCGAATTCATGTCTATCAAATAAATGTCTGTTCCATTGAGAGGCTGTGTATTTGTGTGCAACATAGTTATTAATTCACTATACTTATGGTAGAAGAACAGAATACACAGAACAACAAAATCAAGTTCTCTCTGAAAAGCTGCTTTTTGCCACTATTATATGCAGCAAAGTAAGACTTCAGAAGGCGCAAATATGGCTTAGAACGACAGAAAGCTGAGCTAGTTGGTAAGGATTCATTATGCAAAAAAAAAGGTTAGGTGTGCAGACAAGAAACAAGAGTAGAGAAGTCCACTTCTCTACTCTTGTGTCCTGCCTGCATGCCTCATCTCTCTTTTGCATCACAAATATGGCTTGGGGGCCTCTTCATGCATTGTGAGGTGGGCGAATATAAATTTTTTTCAAACAGAAATTGAACAAAAATAGTAAGTGTTAAATATTGAATAGTGACACGATGACGTGAGTACTTGTAGTAGCAATATTTATTTCCGTATATTTAGGTACTACATCTTAACCAACTAGTGCAAAATAGAGGTAACTATTGGGGACAAAGGATAAGCTTTAAATGCAAGGCTACTAATGTTATATTAAAAAAAAAATACTTGAATAGTGTATCAACAACTTTAGAGCCTCGTTGCAAAGAAGCTTTCCAAGAAATAATGGCTGCTGTATGAAGAGCTTCCAAAAATGCAAAATAAATTGTTTCCAAAAAAACATGAAAGCTGTAGAAAAAACAAACATAATGAAGGGCCAATGTTTTGCGGACACATGTAAAAGGACTTGTTGCAAGGAAAACAGCAGACTTTTCACATAAAAGATAAATCTGCTAGATCGAGATGGGTGGTTGGCTTTAGGCAAAAAAAAAGCCTATGGAAAAGTTTTGTGCCAATATGGCTAAAAGATACATTCGTTACCGTGCTTGCCTTTGGAAGGCTGCATAGGCTTGTTCACATGCAAGTACTTGTCACATATTCGTTGTTAAAAAACTTCCAATTTATATATTGACACAAAAGCCTCCTCTGATCGCGGAAAAAGAATAGTATTGTCATATAGTATACATAACATTTAGAACATCAGGGTACTATTTTTCACATTACCCAAATACTCATGAGAGACCAAACTGCAAGAAACAGCATAACACTTTGGCATAATCTGTAACTGATTATATCAACGAGTTTCCCATTTCATGTGGCAAAGTTGCATAGGCCATATGGGATGTGATATCTGTGATTCAGAGATGCGTTATTGTATCTGAGCACAAGTATTACACAACTGATCGTTGTGGGAATAAAGAAATAACAGGCATTGATTACCAGTATGTCATCATGTCACTTCCATCTGAAAAGTGACTAACATTTCAAGTCAAACTTGCAACTGGCAAACTTGCATTCAGAATCATGTTTATGTGCCCATATATGTGGGCCCCATGAACCATTGCTTTAAGTTATGACCAGTGTCATGTCATCCCTGTATGTAAATGTGGTTTTGCACTATATAACTATAAAATTTTTGATCAGCATCCTAGTACATTTCCTTGAATTTGCACCACAGGCTTTCTGTCGCAACACCCTCTTCGCACCCATGATAAATGCTGCAGTCAGTAAAATAGAGCTTTAGATTATTTCCTAAACTGCTTTCATTCCAGCAAGTAGACGCCGAGCAGACGCTGCGCCGCAAGTGAACATTTATGAGGGTGTTCATACTTGCTGTTTATTAAGGTGGCTGCAAGGTAAATGGAGGGAAAGTGTACAGGTGAAGCGAAGCTCTGCTGTCGCATGCACGTAAACAAAGCTTCTGGTTATGGCATCAAAACATTTTTTTCATCAATCCTCCAACAATGGAGCATGTACTGACAGGATGGAAAGCAGACACCAAGCAGACGGTGCGGTGCAATGAAGACACCTTGAGGGGCATTCAGCCTTTCTATTAACTAAGGAGCCTGCAGCTTCCCCAGTGCGGCAACGAACTACTGAGATGGAGTACAGCTCACAGAACACATTGTTAGCGTGAAAGGTTGGTGTCGTGTTCCAGGGCTTCCGTGAACGAAGAGGCAGACGGAACTTGAAACATGTTTTATTGCATGGCAGCAACTTAACGTGGCAGAATGACAGCCAAGGAATATAAGGACAAAAAGTACACCGCAGCTTGGCGGCCGATGATTACATACACATAGTGAGCGAGGTTGATGTGATCGCAATATGGCCCGCATGACAGAAAGGGAAACGCTATCACACATGTACACGTGTACAGATATGCGACAGTTGGGCAGTGGCAGAGAGGGTGTTTTGCTGTGTCGCCACATGTGCAAAAAATTGCATAAGGAGCATTTGCATAGCTTACATTACAGCACATGACACCTAGCACAATATGAATAATTGCAATACGTGGAGCAGTGCTATAACTTCTAAGCTGTTCCCTAGCCTCCTCTCTTCATAAAGCGTAAAATGTGCAGAGACAGCTCTGGAAACAAACATGTACAAAGCAAGGAATCTGCTTTGATACAATACCTATATTGAGAGGCATAAGAGCATAAACGATCAGTGATGCTTCTGCAATGTTTATTACTGCAGAGCACATGCAATTGACAGAAAAAAATCAGAGACGATTACGATACTCCCTAATACGAAATTTGAGTGCAGCTCTACATGTGTTGTCATTTCGTTGGCAAGGACAATCGGGCTCGTGTCGCATGTTGCAAACGGAGCGAAGTATGGCGCCACTGCCTTGCCAATCTGGAGATCGCGTGAGCCAGCGCATGGGTGACACATGGGCATGGTTCACAGAAGCCACCGCCAACAAACCTCCCAGACATTGCGTGCTACTCTGGCACCATTTCATAGCTACCGTCACTGAATTTCGCTTTTATTTGCACACTTTTGCCATACACTCGTCTCCTTTCTGCCTCATGGTTATGCTGCACCTTCCTATCCACTTTCCTCCTCATGCCTCTTCTCACTTGCCGATTTTTTAATCTCCCACTGCATGCTGCCTTTGCTCTCACCTTTTGCTGAACTCGTTCGCTCAGTTTAACCGAGCGAACGAGTGGTCCCCACAGCACGACAAAAGCTAAAGGAAATGTGCTCAAAAGTAAATGGAATGACCAGCGAAAGGAATACCCTGAATGCATGCACTATAAACCACATTAAAGGATTGACTGAATGCACGATAGACATGGTCTACAAGATACCTTTGACACGTGGGGCTGATTACATGGGCCAAGCAGGCAGGTGCGTAAACCATTGACTGTGCGACCACCTATACAACTGCAGTCTGATACAAACACCCAGATACCTTGCCATACACTGCGCTTCATGCCGTATCTTCCACAGGATGGGGATCTTGCTCAAATGTAGTAACCAAAGAGAAAGAAGTCATGGAAGCCTACAACATCAAGATGACCCCATGTGCCATCTTTATCAGTCAGCAAAGAGATTAGCATAATGACTGACAATAGATGGCATGGTTAGACTGGGAAGAACATCCCTGCACATGCGAGTAGGCTATATGAAGGCCTCATTTTCTTAAAAATAAAACAGTTGTTAGTTTGCACTTGGGTGTCGTGCATTGTTTTTCTCTCTTAAGTCCTGTCCCTTCGTCTCTTTGTGCAACAGTGTTATGTCAAACCAACAAGCCCACTGGGAATTTTTTAAAAAATTATATGTAATATGCTCTGAGTGCACATTTATGTCAGTCTTGTTTGCAATGCACATGTGAAAGACAGCGCAAAAAAGATGCAATATTAGAGGTGAGCAAATAAGGATTTTTGGGACCGAATAGTATAGTGCCAGAAGCAAATTGAATCGAACACTTTTCTAAAAATGAATAGCCATTATCGTAATTAACATAAATTGATGTTTATATCCCTGTATTTTTGAAGTTAGCAAATTTCTGTAATAGTATAGTACCTTACTAAGTATTGTATTTGAAAAACAAAAACTGAGCATACAAGCAGACAAGTACTTTATTCGCATGCACAGGGCTCTTCAGAGGATGCAAATGATCACTGTAGAGCCTGCAAAGTGTGACTGCCTGAGTAACCTAGCCTGCTCCTCTACGCAAGTTCTGATGTTTTATGGCTATAGCACGTCTGTCATGGTGAAAATTTACCGTACTTTTCTGCAATTTAGTGTTTATGTGGGTGCAGTTGGCATCTTGAAATACCCGAAACGTATCAAAAAAATATTCCCATTTACAAAAGGTGACCACCGAATCGAATAGGGCACTATTCGATGCATAATTACAATGTTGCAAATATTCACACATCCTTATGCAATACAACAGCTTAAAATAATGGTTTCGACACTTACATACACACTACATGCTCCAGCAGCCAACAGAATATCATATATTGACAAAAGGGTGTTTAACTGGGCTACTTGGTTATTCTTCGAGGGTTGTAGCAGCAGAATTTAAGGAACACGGGCATAGAAGGAACGACTAGACGAGTACGCAGCTGCACTGTCAACTGATTTCTTGATTGAAATTCCCACTATTTATTTCATCGCCATATCTCTCCTCTTATACATCTGAGGCTGTCTCAAAAAGGTGACTTCCTTTCTTGTCAAGGCCACTGACGGTGTGCTTACACATTATGCTCCTGTTTTACTTATCTCGAATGCCTCAAGGATCTCCCGAGTTAGCCTATCGTCGTTCCTTTTCAGGACTTGTACTTCATGAAATTATGAGTTACGACAAGAAAAGTTTGCCAAAGTCTGGTGCCTACTGTCAGCGGCATGTGTTCGTGTAGTGTCTCTGCGTTTCTCGTTGGATGGGGTGAAGCGATGGAGCAAGACCATTCTCAGGAGAAATGAGAAAAGCGTGCGCGCATGAAACAAACTTACGAGCGTCTCAACAGAAAATATTTGCAAAAGAAGCCTCCAACGCAAAGATTTCTCGCCATCAACTTAGCGTGAACGATCATTGTCAGCAGTGAGATAGCTGAGCGTCTAACGGTGGTGTTCGAGCATTGTGTAGCACTGTCGATTGATTGCTTTCCACCAGTGCTCACCACACGCACAAGCTGTAGAATGTGTGCTGTGGCACAGTGACACATAAGTTGTGTTGCCAGCGCTCGATATGGTTTCCCACAACATAGCTTCACGCTGCTTTTCGATTCTCGTGATATGTTGCAATTAAAAATTCCCAAGACAGTGTTAAGAAAGCGGTTAAACAAAACATACAAGAAGGTAGGTAAAGCAGCTTGTGAACCCACTCCTATAATACCTCTACCTGCGTCTGTTTGTAAATGTGTGTTTTCTTGCGTTTGTCGATTTTTTTTAATTTCCCACATTTCTTTGTATTCGAGTTTTTCTTAGTTTTTGCATTTGTGTGTGAACACGTGCCTGCTACCATGCGTGTTTGCGCTTACTCTTATTTCTGTCCTTTTATTTTATATTAGCATTTGTTTTTGCTAGTTTTCTTTTAGCAAAGTCTTTACACATTTTCATTAACCAATCTCATTCAAAGCACTAACTCCTGTACACTGCAGGGCTGGCCTCTTCCATCTTATTAAAACCTGTCTCGCTGGTCTACCTCGTCTTTTCAATCTGCCTACTCGCTGTTTTTTCTGCCCTTGCTTCTTGTGTTGTTGCTGCAATGTGATTAACGAACTTGCTCAAAACAAATTTTGGTCGCCTATTAAAACAGAAAGGTCATGTGGGTTGCACAGTACTTTGCCTCTTACCTCTGTTCATGCTTATGCATCAGTGCATGTGGCAGCTCGCCAAAAGTGCACATGAAAGGCTGAATATTGCAAAACAACACCTTGTTATGCTGTTGCATTTTTGATGCATTCAGTCTTAGTAAACAGACGGTTTCACTGCCCATCACATATGATGGTAAAAATATTCAACATGAATAACATTGTGCAGTGGGGTATCATTTCCTGCCTGATGCTTTCGTCGTTGCAAAGACATTTTTCAGTGAATGGAGCCCGGCGAAGCAGTGCACTGAGAGCTTTTGCAACTTTCACCATTTATTACTTCACGAATGTCATTGTCTGAACCTGGCCATCGATCGCTATGCCGATGGCTTGTGAATTAAATAATTGCCTCAATAAAACACATTCAACTTCACTCAGCATTTTTTAGTACAAACAAGGTTAGCAGAGCTATTTGGGTGAATAATTGTGCTTACATTGGTGTTACTTGTGCGGTCAGATAAACAAATATAACAAAGGCTGCGGCATGACTGTGATTTGATGTGCAGATTGCAAATGGTGCCTTTGAAGCGTGCCCTCAGCTACTGCTATTAATAGCTACCCGTCTGAGTATTTTGGGCCTAACTAAGCTATTGATGTTTGATAATTGTTCTCTTATTCGCATTACTTGCCTGGGCCAGGTAGCCAAAATAAACAATGCCACCACATTATTCTGTGTTTGCATGCAAGCTGCCAACAGTGGCTGTCCTTTTTGCGTTGATTGCTGCCATTTCACTGACAGTGGCGACAGCTTGACTGTGCTTTGACGTGCAGACTGCTAATGGTGCCTTTCAAGCGTGCCCTTGACAACTGCTATTAATAGTTACCCAAATTAGTATTTTGGTCCTCACTAAGCTAATGATGTTTGATAATTGTTCTCTTGTCCATATTACTTGCCTGAGCCATATAACCAAAATAAAGAATGCGACCACATGAATGTGCTTTTGCATGCAAACTGCTAAAGTGACGGTCAATTTCGCGTTGACTGCTGCTGTTTCACCTACAATGTCTACGACATGGTTGCTCTTTGAAGTGCAGATGCTAAAGGTGCCTTTCAAGCATGCCCTGACGACTGTTATCTCATCACAGGGCCCGTCATGCTCGTAGGTGGCTGCCCAATAGAGTATTTTGGGCCTTCTGACATTGGCATTAGTCATCTCAATGGGCTGGAAATAACAGTAGGGGCAGCACAACTGCACGCAAAGCACAATGTGCTTTGGCGTGCACATTGGTGTGGCTGTCACTTTCACGTTGACTACTGCTTTTTTGTGTGAAGCTGGATAGTGGCTGCCCGAATGAGCATTTGGGCCCCGCATAGTTATTCAGGGTTAACAACTGTATTTGCATTCAGGTTTTCCAGCATTTCAGCACGTTTCCATGCCAATACTTATATTGAGCACGATCTGTGCAGGACGTTGCTTTTTCAGAATTGGGCTTCCATTAAAAGGAATATGTCACCAAATGAACTGCTTATTTATTTGAGAGGTCACGGCAGAATGCTTGGCTGCTGCGAACCCACCGGCAATATTTTGGTAGCCCTAATAAGGGCTGTTCTTTCATTAAAAGAAGCCGTTATGCTTCATCGCGTGGCTCAATGCCGGACAGCTCTCAGTCGGAGTCGCTTTCTTCACTGTCATTTTCACCCAGTTGGATGATGATGGGTTGCATGTGGTCACTTCCCGACATATCAAGCCTGAACTTTGCCTCCAGGTCCATCACATGGTGAAGTTTTTTCCTCCAGTCTTCCGCCGTTACGTGCTTGATTTTTTCCCTCAAGACGTCTATGACCGTGGACAGCTTGAGGCCTCTGTTGTCCTCAGCTATGCCATTTTTTACCTTTGCCCACACGAGCTCGATAAGATTAAATTCGCAGTGGTACGGTGGGAGCCCGAGTACGATGCAACCGGCCCTTTTAGCTGCATTGTCTACGATGCAGCTCAGAAAGCGTGGCTTTACAGATGCTACCAACTCAAGCACCTGCTTTTTAACCACCCTTTCGCTGTAGGTGATGTTCTTGCTTTTGAGTCACTCCTGTATTTTTTCCTTCTTCCAAGCTGTTGACAGCAATTTATTTCTCTTCTCGCCAGGAATGGTAAGGTGCATTGCCCAAAATAATGACGCTACCAGCAGGCAACTTCTGCAGAACGTCAATAAACCATCCCTCGAAGTGACTGCCGTCCATTTCTTCGTGGTAGTCGCTTGTTTTTTGGCCTCAGAATATAACTAAGCAGCCATCGACGAAGCCATCCTCGCTGCCAATGTGCGTCACAATCAGGCGCTGGCCTTTTTCAGAAGGTTGTTTCAGACTCGTTGACAGGCCATTTGCTCGAGCGTATAGGTGTCCGCGCTTCTGCACCACGATGTCTGTCCACACGATCGACCCAGTGTGTACCGCCGTCACCCATGTCTCGTCCAGGAAAAAGATCTTTCGGCCTTCTGCCCGTAGCGCTCCACGATGATTCTGCCATTCAGCGATGTCATCCTGATCGGTCAGCAGCGAATTGTGGCTCCTCTTCTCGTGCTTGAATCAGATCTCAACAAGCAGGCAACGCACAGTACACCGCTTGAGTGATGGGAGATCCATTGTTGCATGTGTTTAGGTATGTGTGGCTGGCAGGAGGTCTGGACCCCACTTCACGCAGAGCCAGAGACGAGGAGAGCTTTCTCGGTGAAGAATTCATTATATAATGTTTACATGTAGTTGTCGTTATCAGGAGAGAGACCAACAGAGTAGCTGCAAGCTGCTTAAATAACACCTCTCAGTCCACAGATTCGCCAGACAGTCCCCAAGGACAAAACAAGGTCGAGAGAGAGAGGGTCTGGGCAGCCTCCGTGGTCTTAATGCCGCTCTCGGTGGCCGGCACTTCCTCAAACCGCGCAGCGGCGTCGGGCCGATCTTGTGGTCGGTCAGAATGGTGTGCCGGGGAAGTTTTATGGCCCGCATAGGACAAAGGGTACCAACTGTAAGTCACAGGGTCGAAACACAGCCCTCGTTTGGAAACCGTCCCAAACACAGTGGGAGTCGTTCGTGGTGCGGGCACTGCTGGACAAAGGAGGGGGGGGGGATGCATTGCTGCCGGCACGGGGAGGGGCCGAATAGCAGTCCGTGATCCGGTGGCTGCTTCCGTCGTGGACGCCGTGCAGCCACGGGGAAACCCGAGCCGTGCACATAGTCGTGTGCCCGAAGCAGGGACCATGCGGGGATGAATGCTGCCTCCACAGTCGACACACCATAGCACTGGCCTTCCGTCAGACAAATTCCAGGGCACAAACATAACACCATATACGCTTCAAGAACTCGTTAGTGATCTTCTCGACCGTCGATATCTCGTTGCGGCGAAAGAAATCGTGCACACGACCTCGGTGTGCACAATGTGTCATACTTCCTGCTGTGTCTTCTTTTCTCCGCATTTCGTGGGCATTTTCGCGAGGGCGTCGATAGTTTGCCACCCGAAATATGCAAAGCTTTGACCTCCCTCCTCACCTTGAACACCTTTTGCTGACACCGAGCATCTTGAGTTTGTAATGGTTGCGATAAATGCATTGTTTTATATAAGTACTTGTTCAATAGCAACTGATTCATTTGAAGCTCGGAACAGGAGTAGTAAATGTGCCGTGTACATGCAAACAAGCACAAAAGCCAGAGCTGCTCTTTCTACTTTTGTCACTTGCATGAAGCTAAAGAGCAGACGACGGGCAGCGTTGTGGAAGGCAAGGGGTTATTTTTCGGTCGCGATCCGGCATGTGCTGTAGCACATGAGAGCTCTACTAAACCAGTTATCAAAATACGAGTCTTTATTTATACCTAGAATTGCGCGTTTTAGAAGCACGATTTTTGAGTGGAATTATTTTAGTCACGGAGGCAATCGGACATCGCGCTTTGGTCATCTGGGCGAGGCCTCCCCTTTTTTCTAAAGTTGTATCCGACTATAGTTGTTCCTTCTGTGCCCGCATTCTTTAAGTTTTTCGGCTACAATCCTCGAACCAGTTGTGTTGTCATCTTCATGCTTTGTTAAAACATGCATATAGCTTTTTATCAAAAAATGCAAATTGTCAAGAATCAAAATGAAGTATCTAGTTTTCACACATTATATGCTTATCATGCTGTGCCACTGGTGTTGGCACTAACAGTGTGTACTCAGACACAAGAAACAACCAGCTGAATTTCTTGCACATGCAAGGCGCTCAAATCTCTCAGTATAAAAATGTATACATTGCTTAATCTAGAAATACGCCTCAGGATTTCTGCTGTTTATACCAATGTCCCTATGACAAAAATGAAGAGTGCCCGAAATTTGCGTTCATGAGAACAGTGCACACGCGCGTCTACATTTCACGATAGCGCGCATGTACTCATGTAACTTTTAAGCTGTTCCTTATATTGCCCTCAGCGACTAGAAACACCTTCATAGCACAGAAATAACTTCTGAAAAACCCACAGGATACGTGAACGAGACAGAAAGGGCCGGAACCAAAACTCGCCCGCAACGCTTATGCACTGTTCACTTCAGAACATATGCATATTGCATGAAACGAACACTTATACGCCTAGCACCACTGCGACATATTGCACGTGCATATCACAGTACACTTACGCTTCGTAAAAGTAAGAACCCTAGCGCTCGAACATTCTGTACGTGTTCGCGGTCACCAATGCGCATCGCAGCCGGCAAAACGGCTCACACGAAGCAAGACACAAACAGCACATTACGAATGCCTGCAATGAGACGACAATGAAGCTCATCACTACACATCGTGCCATCACTTCTGAAACACAAGCCAGCACTGCACAAACGTGCAATCTTCGTATCGATGAAGCGCGCACACACAGCACCTACGAACACTACATGCTGATTTGGGCGATCGCAAATCTTTTCATTTTGGCGCGTACCGAACTAGTGTCATGCTTAGAATGCAGGTGTGTGCGATGGCCTTCACGTTTGTAATGCACATGCAAAAAACGGCCTAAAACACACGAAATCGGCGGCTTCATTCCTTCCGATCCTCGCGTAAACACAACGCACATCCGTCCGTTTCCTTTGGCGATCGCACGTACTGAAGACTGTCAGGAAGAGTGCAGCTGCTTGTAACGTTAGACAAATAGCTTTGCAGGTGCTGAATAGCTCTTGCAATCATCACAATAAACCACACAAAAAACAAACTGCCGCTGCAGCCTAGGGGTCTATGCCTTGCGCCCCGCTTCGCTTCGAACCAGCGCCATGTTTGTGCGGACACCGCACGGAGGCAAAAGTTCACGACCGCCTCTCGTGACGTCACGTCGGCCATTATTGGCGGACCGCTGGCTTGCGGTGCGGCGTGCGGCCATGGGCGGTTTGAGCGTAAATCGGCCCTTAGGGCCGATTTACGCTCAATCCGCCCATCGCCGCACGCCGCACCGCATGCATGCGGTTCGTGAAAAACGGGCGGTCGTCGCGATCGGTCACAAAATTGCATTTACGCTGAGTCCGCATGATGCGGTGCGGTTCGCATGCGCCCTCTGGTTGTCCAAATAGGTAACCAGCAACTGGCAACATGCATCAGCGAGTTGGCAGCCTCGTGTGCTGGCGACCAGCAATATTTCGCATCGTGCCTGGATATTATTATTACGTTTGCTGTATTATTAGTTATATTTTTATTAGTTAGCTCTAGCGGTTCGAATGCGCCTGCATCCGCACTTCGGTTTGGGAACGCGACGTCTGTTGAAAGCTGGTAAACATTCGGCAGTGCGCAGAGCAACACTGTTCGAAGTCGGCAACTATCGCCAACAGCAGACGACACTGTCATATTTTTGTCGATGTAGGTTGAAGCTTCCGCGTCATGGTGAAAACGCGACTCTTGCACTGTCATATTCTGTGCTGCATGTGTAGCATTGACGTGGTGACCCACCTTTAGAACACTGTGCCGTCGACTCACCTGTGCCGCTTTTTGTATTATTTATTTACTTGCTACCGCATAATGTTGCGACAACATACGTCACTATGTGCTCGGTTGTGTACGGCGCGATGGCGCACTTTTTGTAGCTGTGCTAGCGAAAGCTTGTGTTGTGGAGAAGCGACGCACCATCACTCCTCGGCTGGACGAAGCACCAGCGCGGAGAAACGGGAAGCGACATTATCCCGAGTCGAGTTCTGAGAATCCTCCGTCGCCCTCAGCGTCTCGGCTACCCGACAGGGACCGAGAGTTTGCCCCTCGAACACATGCAGCTCTCGCCTGCGTCTTTTGTAGAAAATAAACGCAGTCTGTTTTCTGCCACCAACTGATGCGCACTCCTTTCACGGATGGGGCCAGACCCCGTACGTAACACTGGCGATGAGGCAGGAGTTGCGAAGCAGATATCTATAAGTTTTCGCAGTTAAGGCCATGGCTACAGGACGAATGCACGGCGCTGTCGAGCCTTTCTCGGCCAAATCATGGGAATCGTGGATCCAGCGCCTCGACTTTTACTTCGTGGCGAGCGACGTCAGCGAAGAAGCAGGCACTTCTCCTCACGCTTTGTGCAGCCGACACTTTCGAACACCGTGTGCGCGCTGATAGCGCCGAATATCCCGGGAGAAGTCAACTTAAATGATTCAGTGACACTTCTTAGGCGGCACTTCGACACCAGGACATCCGAGCTTTAGAGCCGGTACGTGTTTCAAAGACCCGACCAACGGCCAGACGAGTCGATCAGCAGCTACGCTGCGGCCCTCGGAACCTTGACAGCCGACTGCAACTTCGGAGCGCTGCCTTCGGCTACAATATCGACGACGTCACCTGACACCCAAACGACCGCTTCAGCGGCGAACCCAACTATGCCGCCCCAAGATGTGATGCTGCGGGACAGGTTCGTCCGCGGCGTCTGGGACGAACATCTTCCGCAGACACCGTTCGCCGAAAAAGCCTTACATTTCAATGCGCTGTGGACTTAGCCTTGTCAGCGGAAAGTGCGTCAAGGCATCAGCGAGATATCAAGGGAGTGGCAAACTCGGAGGAAATTAACAGGACGTCGCAAATCAAGCCAGGAGGCAAGCATACGTCAGCGCGTCATTGCTATCGATGCGACGGCTTGCACGACCCTGAAACATGCAAATTCAAGACAGCCGAGTGCCGTTTCTGCTCCAAGGAAGGTCACGTCTTGCATGCCTGCATCTCAAAGAAAAAGAAAAACACGGAACCACGCTCCGACAACTAGCAGCAATGGGCACACAGTGTCAAGCCACCACCTGTCAGCAAATCCTGCTGCAAGCTGCACACAGATAGTGTACGTACACACTGCCCCAAGTTGCTCGTGGACTTGATAGTGGAGGGAAAGCCAGTCCAGTTTGAGGTGGACACAGGTACAGCATGCTCCCTGATAAGCGAGGACACGAACTACAGAAGGTGGAAGAAAAACACTCCGTGGCTTTCATGCGAGCCGCTCGATTTGTGCACATGGTCAGGTAAACAATTACACGTCCTGTGCTCCGCACAAGTTCATGTGATGTTGAGATCAAAGGACTATCTGATGCCGTTGTTGGTTATGACGGGCACCTGGTGCAACCTCCTAGGAAGAGATTGGTTTTTGGCACTTCAAATTCAGGTGAAGGGGATCAACCACATTGGAGAGCCAGCACTAGAAATTACAGAGGTCGTGGGATGACACCCAGGTGTCTTCAAGGAAGGCATTGGAAGCTATACAGGTCCTTTAGTTCACCTGGAACTCGAAGACGGTGCGACAGCAATGTTTTGCAAGGCTCGTCCAATTTCAGTGGCGCTGCAGGCACTTATGGAACATAAGCTTGACCATCTACAGCGCCAAGGTATCCTAAAACCAACGCAGCATACCAAATGGGCAACCCCATTGGTACTTGTTCAGAAGACCGACAGTACACTCAATGTCTGTGGTGACTACAGGAGTACTGTTAATACTGTTACTGTTAATGCAGCAGCGAAGAAGGCATCTTACCTGCTACCAACTACAGATGAAGTGTTTGCAAACCTACATGGTGGAACCCTCTTCTCAATGTTGGATCTTTATCAAGCATATCAACAACTGAAAGTTGATGAGAAAACAGCAGCACTGCTCACAGTGAACACCACAAAACGACTAATCAGGGTGGAATGCCTCCCGTTCTGAATTTCCACTGCACCAGCTATATTCCAGTGCCTGAGGGAGACAAAGATACCTGGAATTCCAGGGGTGAGTGTTCCTCTTGACGACATCATTGTCAACGGGAATAGTGCAATGAGCACGCAGAGCATCTGAATCAGGTTCTGTCGAGACCAACTGAGAAAGGCTTACGCCTCAAGAAAGAAAAGTGCAGGTTTGGAATTACGTCAGTTTAGTTTCTGAGACATCGAATTGATGGCAATGGTGTTTGCAACACCGAGAAAAAGGTTGAGGCTATACTTCAAGCACCCAAACCATCTGACAAGACATCCCTAAGGGGTTTTCTGGGCCTTATTTCATTTGACGACTGCGTTTTGGAGAACAGAGCAATGGTCGTGGTGGAATTGTATAGATTCCTAGAGAAAAACACACCCTGGAAGTGGAAGAGCAAGCATCAAGCCAATTTCGAGGCACTTAAGGAGATGATTCGTGCATCTACAGTGCTCACTCACTACGACGGGACGAAGCCCCTTCTTTTGTCTGTGGACGCATCGCCGTACGGCATTGATGCCGTCCTCGCTCGGGAAGATGCTATTTGCCGAGAGGCACCCATTGCATTCAGTTCATGAACACTGGGAAGTGCCGAAAAGAGCTACTTCCGGATCAACAAAGAAAGTGCAGCAGTAATCTACAGCATCAGTCATTTTCATAAGTACACAGCTGGCCGGCATGTGACCATAACAGATTGCCAGGCATTGATTGTAATCGTGAGTGAAACAAAGCAAGTATCCCGGGTCTTTTCATCAAGGATTATGCGATGGTGCCTTAAACTAGCAACGTACGATTACAAGTTGCTGTACAGGCCTGGCCTACTGCACCAAAATGCGGACACTCTAAGCTGACTTCCACTACCGGCACAAGATGAACCTTATCCCCCAAGAGACGTGCTCATGTTGGCTACCATGCCCAGCTTCGAGCTTTCACCGCGTCAAATAGCACGAATGACTCGAGAGGACTCAGTTCTGTCCCAAGTGATGGAGGCTGTTTCAAATGCTGAAGTTCATAAACTGCCAAAAGAACAGTTTTCATTGTGCCGGAAACTGGAGACTGAGCTTTCAGCACAGGAAGGGTGCCTTGTTAGAGGCTTCCGGAGGCGAGAAACTACCTTCTTAAACTCGCACCTGCAAACCACCATATAATTGTGGTCATGAAGGCATGTGCACGAAGGTACTTTTGTTGGGCAGGCAGGCATAACAGGCCATCCTTCATTTCAGTAGAAGTTGAGAGCTTCCTAAAGAAGAATGGGGTGATCCATGTAACAAGCACACCGTACCATCCTACAACAAATGGCCAAGCAGAAAGGATGGCTTTTGAAACAAAACGAGCATTAGCCAAAAACAAGGACGAAACATTCGCGTGTAGGCTGGCCCACTTTTTCTAAAGCAACACACCACCATCTGCACATCAACGGGTGAAATGCCAGAAGCACTTGTGTTCGGGCGTGAGCTGGATACAGCTCTCACGTACACTCAGCCCCAAGCAAAAGCGAACAAAATCCATACCAACTGCAACAGGGACACAAAGTCGAGAGTACTCGCTGTCGGACAAGCAGTTTTCTTTTGAAACTTTGGAGGGAATCCGATCTGGACAGAGGGAACGGTTTTGGAAAAGCTAGGCCACAGATCGTGGCTCATTAAAGGCCCCAACAGGTTAGTGCGATGACAATGTGACCACATCAAGCCTGGTATTTTGAGATACTCCACAGAAGATTCGGCGACACAGAATAAGGGCTGTACGCTAACCGCGAGCAGTGTCCCGCTCCCATTTATGCTTGGGATAAAAGCAGATAACTCCATGTCGTCAGAGGCCACTCTCTCAGGAATGCTGGAGCCTTCGCAATCATCGGTGACCAAACCAGAGATCGGCACTGCTTCTGAGACCGTGCCAAACACAACTGCAGAGTCATGCCCGCAGCGGGAACGACGCCCTCCGGATCACTACGGCGACTCCATCTGAGAAGGGAGGCAAGTGTAGTGTACAAGCGATGCACCACCACTCCTCGGCTGGATAAGGCACCAGTGCAGACGAAACAGGAAGCCATCCCGCCCCGAGTCGAGTTCCAAGAATTCTCCATCACCCCCAGTGTCTCGGCCACTAGACAGGGACCGAGAGTTTGCCCCCTCAAACACATGCGGCTCTGATCTGCATCTGTTGTAGAAAATAAACTCGGTCTGTTTTCTGCCACCAACCAATGCACATCCCTTTCACGGATAGGGCCAGGCCCTGTACGTAACAGCTTAGAAGAACGCGCATACAGGAACACACAGGTATATCTAAGCCAATGAGCAAGGGATCTGTCACAGCAACAGCGTAGCACGCTGAAGCGCCGCAGCATTATCTATTAACATACTCCTATATAGATGGTTCTATTATCACGGAATACAGCTGTGTTGATTGACGAGTCACTTCATCACCGAGCACGCATGTGAATCATCAACAGTGGCTTGTTGATTTAGTTGCACTTTGCTGCTGAGGTCTCTTTAGTAGCTGTCAAGTTAATAGTGAGCCTACAATTACTTAGATGATGTAATATGGCATTGCACTTCTGAACAATGATGTTACACCGAATGAATGTACAGGAGCGCACAGAGCTAGCATTTGTTCATTCTATGTTACATCTTTATTTCAAAGTGCACTGCCATGTTAAGTCATGACTAAACAACTAGCCATCAGTACGTCTTGAGCAATTGATTACAATTATGACAGACATAAAAGTGATATGTACATATCACAGTTACTTCTTCAGGCATAGATGCTTGTCAGATATGTTTTCAAGAGAAGAATGTTTGCATGAAAACAAATATTAATTCATATTGCTGAAAAGACACCACATATAGGCGTGAATTCACCTAATGTTTACATTTCTTGTTGGTGCTAAAAATGTCCCTGCCAATAGAAGTAGTGTTATGTCATTCATGCCTTAAGAGATGACAGAGGTTTACAGGGTAAACAAGGCAGCAATGCCCATGCATAAAGGCCTGGGTGGCCAATCTGCTGCCCCTTCACTATTTATCCATACCTCTATCAGCATTTAAACAGTGTACAGCCTGTGGTCAAAGTGAATACAGGCATGCTTGCTCTCTCAGCAATGGTGACAATCAAGGATGATTGCCTTGAGACCGTTTGCTGCTGTCAACATCATTTATGCATGCATTCTCTTTTTATTCTTTTCCCTAGATAAAAAAGAAGCTTGCACAGTCAGTGAGCTATAGCAAAGTAATGTTATTTGATAGCGTTGGGCATGGCCCTAATCTCATTCATGTAGTGACAACCTAGCTAGCTAATGCACAACCACATTAAAAAGAAAGAGAAGTGCATAGGCTAACAAACAGGTGCACAGTACGTATACTTCATCTCAAAGCAAAGCAAGATTATCAAGCGACTATAGAGATCTACATTAAGGGGACGCAAGCATTGAGGCCCCCTAGTACTTCGAGCCTCAACGATTGCATCCCCCTGATCTAAAACTCTCTAATAAGCTTTGCAATGAGTGCAGTGATCTTGCATGCGAAATGGTTGATGTAGTAAGTCGTTTTATATTTGCCTTTCTGAATCAGTAACAGCTTAAACAGGTACACGACAATGAAATGAAATGCTGGCTCGTATGGTGCACAAGACACAAGTAGGGGAGAACATTTGCTATGCCTGCTGTAACACCAATTCCAACGTGCCGTAGCTTGTAGGCAATGAATGCAGGTTCATTGTTTTGGGGCAACTTGCACCTACCCCTAATGAAAGAACAGAATGTCTGCATCGTAGACATTAGTTAATTAGCAGCATGTGCGGGGCAGCACAAGAAAGTAAGGGAATGTTTGTTGTCTTTTTTTGTTTTCATAACCAACAGACAGTTTCTTGGGTGGAGCTTTATGATGAATTCATATTATGTTCTGTGTAAATCTGTAATGTGGGCATGTTCTATTATCCAATCACTTCATAAGTAGCCAAATGAATGCAGGTAGCCCCATAAACACTGTGAAACGGAACGCAGAAATTTCCAGTTAAGAAGCCATAGTGACTCACACTCTGTGCTGAACATAAAATAGAAAAAATGCGTAGTGGCAAACAGGGTGCACATTCTTATCTGCCATACAAATCCATATATTACAAGTAATCTTTCACTAATTCTCGTATTGCTTACAGTTGCACAAACCTTACTGCAGCATCCTCTGTGGAGTAAAATAATCTTGCCAGTCACAGCTACTCGTTCACTCTATTAACATATATTAGCCCCCAGGCTCTCCTGTATTCCTTCACGCATGCTACAATAGCATGGCTGTGCTCAATCACCTATTTCCATTCCACTGAAATGAAGATGGCATATATTTGTTACCAAAATATGCTCTAAAGCATAACTGTTTATCATTCTTTAAGCCTCTGAGAAGTAAGGATGGATGTTCAGCCTTGCTGTTGTGGCATTTCATAGGTTTTAACCCACCGTCATATTTCTAAACAAGCAATGATGAAATTATATATTCAAACCATACCATCAGTACAACTGAGGTATTGCTTTCCCAGGAAGTCTCACTGCCACCTCCCCAATTTCGTAAATAATTAGACATGTTGACAACCTCGACATGTTGAAGTTACCTTCACGGCCTGTGTTTTAACACGACAATTAAACCAGATTAACCAAACAGCCCTTACATCATTCTCTTAATCACTTGGTATACTAACTAGCACATGGCATTATAGTCATATTATATTCTGTTTGTATGTTTGGTGAATTGCACAAATCATTTTCGTCGCCCTTACAGCCTAGCTGATGCTGTCTTACTTTATAACAATGAAGCAACAACCTTACTTGGTGCATTGCTGTGAGAACTATAACTAGCTTCACAGTAGCACTGCACATGTACCCTCAGACCACATCGTAGACATGCCTCTGTACATACTAGAGGCTAGCCACAATCAGCATATTTTGAAATCTAGATGAACAGGGTGCGAATTCATGTGTATCAAATAAATGTCTGTTCCATTGAGAGGCTGTGTGTATGCGATATAGTTATCAGTTCACTATACTTATGGCAGAAGAACAGAATACGCAGAACAACAAAATCAAGTTCTCTCTGAAAAGCTGCTTTTTGCCACTATTATATGCAGCAAAGTAAGACTTCAGAAAGCACAAACATGGCTTAGAACGACAGAAAGCTGAGCTAGTTGGTAAGGATACTTTATGCAAAAAAGAGGTGAGGTGTGCAGACAGGAAACAAGAGTAGAGAAGTCCGCTTCTCTACTCTTGTGTCCTGTCTGCATGCCTCACCTCTTTTTTCCATCACAAATATGGCTTGGGCACCTCTTCATGCATTGTGAGGTGGGCGAATGTTAATTTTTTTCAAACAGAAATTGAACAAAAATAGTAAGTGTCAAATATTGAATAGTGACACAACGACGTGAGTACTTGTAGTAGCAATATTTATTTCCATATATTTAGGTACTACATCTTAATCAACTAGTGCGAAATGGAGCTAACTATTGGGGACAAAGGATAAGTTTTAAATGCAAGGCTACTAATGTTATATAAAAAAAATACTTTAAAAGTGTATCAACAACTTTAGAGCCTCGTTGCAAAGAAGCTTTCCAAGAAATAATGGCTGCTGTATGAAGAGCTTCCAAAAATGCAAAATAAATTGTTTCCAAAAAAACATGAAAGTTGTAGAAAAAACAAACATAATGAAGGGCCAATGTTTTGCGGACACATGTAAAAGGACTTGCTGCAAGGAAAACAGCAGAGACTTGTCACATAAAAGATAAATCTGCTAGATTGAGATGGGTGGTTGGCTTTAGGCAAAAAAAAGCCCATGGAAAAGTTTTGTGCCAATGTGGCTAAAAGATACATTCGTAACCGTGCTTGCCTTTGGAAGGCTGCATACGCTTGTTCACATGCAAGTACTTGTCACATATTCTTTGTTAAAAAACTTCCAATTTATATATTGACACAAAAGCCTCCTCTGATCACGGAAAAAGAATAGTATTGTCATATAGTATACATAACATTTAGAACATCAGGGTACTATTTTTCACAGTACGCAAATACTCGTGAAAGACAAAACTGCAAGAAACAGCACAACACTTTGGCATAATCCGTAACTGATTATATCAACGAGTTTCCCATTTCATGTGGCAAAGTTGCATAGGGCAGATAAGATGTGATATCTGTGATTCAGAGATGCGTTATTGTATCTGAGCACAAGTATTATACAACTGATCGTTGTGGGAATAAAGAAATAACAGGCATTGATTACCAGTATGTCATCATGTCACTTCCATCTAAAAAGTGACTAACATTTCAAGTCAAACTTGCAACTGGCAAACTTGCATAGAGAATCATGTTTATGTGCCCATATATGTGGACCCCATGAACCGTTGCTTTAAGTTATGGCCAGTGTCATGTCATTCCTGTATGTAAATGTGGTTTTGCACTATACAACTATAAAATTTTTGATCAGCATCCTAGTAAATTTCCTTGAATTTGCACCACAGGCTTTCTGTCGCAACACCCTCTTCACATCCATGATAAATGCTGTAGTCAGTAAAATATAGCTTTAGATTATTTCCTAAACTGCTTTCATTCCAGCAAGTAGACGCCGAGCAGACGCTGCGCCGCAAGTGAACATTTATGAGGGCATTCATACTTGCTGTTTATTAAGGTGGCTGCAAGGTAAATGGAGGGAAAGTGTACAGGTGAAGCGAAGCTCTGCTGTCGCATGCACGTAAACAAAGCTTCTGGTTATGGCATCAAAACATTTTTTTCATCAATCCTCCAACAATGGAGCATGTACTGACAGGACGGAAAGCAGACACCGAGCAGACGGTGCGGTGCAATGAAGACACCTTGAGGGGCATTCAGCCTTCCTATTAACTAGGGATACCTGCAGCTTCCCCAGTGCGGCAAGGAACTACTGAGATGGAGTACAGCTCACAGAACACATTGTTAGCGTGAAAGGTTGGTGTCGTGTTCCAGGGCTTCCGTGAACGAAGAGGCAGACTGAACTTGAAACATGTTTTATTGAATGGCAGCAACTTAACGTGGCAGAATGACGGCCAAGGAATATAAGGACAAAAAGTACACCACAGCTTGGCGGCCAATGATTACATACACATAGTGAGCGAGGTTGATGTGATCGCAATATGACCCGCGTGACAGAAAGGGAAACTCTATCACACATGTACACGTGTACAGATATGCGACAGTTGGGCAGTGGCAGAGAAGGTGTTTTGCTGTGTCGCCACATGTGCAAAAAATTGCATAAGGAGCATTTGCATAGCTTACATTACAGCACATGACACCTAGCACAAAATGAATGATTGCAATACGTGGAGCAGTGATATAACTTCTAAGCTGTTCCCTAGCCTCCCCTCTTCATAAAGTGTAAAATGTACAGGGACAGCTCTGGAAACAAACATGTACAAAGCAAGGAATCTGCTTTGATACAATACCTATATTGAGAGGCATAAGAGCATAAACGATCAGCGATGCTTCTGCAATGTTTATTACTGCAGAGCACATGCAATTGACAGAAAAAAATCAGAGACGATTACGATACTCCCTAATACGAAATTTGAGTGCAGCTCTACATGTGTTGTCATTTTGTTGGCATGGACAATCGGTCTCGTGTGGCATGTTGCAAATGGAGCGAAGTGTGGCACCACTGCCTTGCCAATCTGGAGATCGCATGAGCCAGCACATGCGTGACGCGTGGGCGTGGTTCACAGAAGCCACCGCCAACAAACCTCCCAGACATTGCATGCTACTCTGGCACCATCTCATAGCTACTGTCACTGCACTTCGCTTTTATTTGCACACTTTTGCCATACACTCCTCTCCTTTCTGCCTCATGGTTATGCTGCACCTTCCTATACACTTTCCTCCTCATGCCTCTTCTCACTTGCCGATTTTTTAATCTCCCACTGCCCCATGCTGCCTTCGCTCTCATCTTTTGCTGAACTCGTTCGCTCCGTTTAACCGAGCGAACGAGTGGTCCTCTCAGCACGACAAAAGCTAAAGGAAATGTGCTCAAAAGTAAATGGAATGACCAGCAAAAGGAATACCCTGAATGCGTGCACTATAAACCACGTTAAAGGATTGACTGAATGCACGATAGACATGGTCTACAAGATACCTTTGACATGTGGGGCTGATTACATGGGCCAAACAGGCAGGTGCGTAAATGATTGACTGTGCGACCACCTATACAACTACAGTCTGATACAAGCACCGAGAAGCCTTGCCATACACTGCGCTTCATGCCGTACCTTCCACAGGATGGGGATCTTGCTGAAATGTAGTAACCAAAGAAAAAGAAGTCATGGAAGCCTACAACATCAAGATGACCCCATGTGCCATCTATATCAGTCAGCAAAGAGATTAGCTTAATGACTGACAATAGATGGCATGGTTAGACTGGGAAGAACATCCTTGAACATGCGAGTAGGCTATATGAAGGTCTCATTTTCCAAAAATAAAACACTTGTTAGTTTGCACTTGGGTGTCGTGCATTGTTTTTCTCTCTTAAGTCCTGTCCCTTAGTCACTTTGTGCAACAGTGTTATGTCAAACCAACTAGCCCACTGGGAATTTTTTTTTAGTTATATGTAATATGCTCTGAGTGCACATTTACTTGAGTCTTGTTTGCAATGCACATGTGAAAGACAGCACAAAAAAGATGCAATATTACAGGTGAGCAAATAAGGGTTTTTGGGACCGAATAGTATAGTGCCAGAAGCAAATTGAATCGAACACTTTTCTAAAAATGAATAGCCATTATCATAATTAACATAAACTGATGTTTATATCACTGTATTTTTGAAGTTAGCAAATTTCTGTAATAGTATAGTACCTCACTAAGTATTGTATTTGAAAAACACCCCAAACTGAGCATACGAGCAAACAAGTACTTTATTCGCATGCACAGGGCTCTTCAGAGGATGCAAATGATCACTGTAGAGCCTGTAAAGTGTGGCTGCCTGAGTAACCTAGCCTGCTCCTCTACGCAAGTTCTCATGTTTTATGGCTATAGCACGCCTGTCATGGTGAAAATTTACCGTACTTTTCTGCAATTTAGTGTTTATGTGGGTGCAGTTGGCATTTTGAAATACCCGAAACGTACGAAAAAAATATTCACATTTACAAAAGGTGACCACCGAATCGAATAGGGCACTATTCGATGCATAATTACAAAGTTGCAAATATTGACACATCCTTATGCAATACAACAGCTTAAAATAATGGTTTCGACACTTACATACACACTACATGCTCCAGCAGCCAACAGAATATCATATATTGACAAAAGGGTGTTTAACTGGGCTACTTGGTTATTCTTTGAGGATTGTAGCAGCAAAACTTAAGGAACATGGACACAGAAGGAACGACTAGACGAATACGCAGCTGCACTGTCAACTGATTTCTTGATTGAAATTCCCACTATTATTTATTTCATCGCCATATCTCTTCTCTTATACATCTGAGGCTGTCTCAAAAAGGCGACTTCCTTTCTTGTCAAGGCCACTGACGGTGTACTTACACATTACGCTCCTGTTTTACTTATCTCGAATGCCTCAAGGATCTCCCGAGTTAGCCTATCGTCGTTCCTTTTCAGGACTTGTACTTCATGAAATTACGAGTTACGACAAGAAAAGTTTGCCAAAGTCTGGTGCCTACTGTCAGCGGCGTGTGTTCGTGTAGTGTCTCTGCGTTTCTCGTTGGACGGGGTGAAGCGATGGAGCAAGACCATTCTCAGGAGAAATGAGAAAAGTGTGCGCACATGAAACAAACTTACGAGCGTCTCAACAGACATTATTTGCAAAAGAAGCCTCCAAAGCAAAGATTTCTCGCCATCAACTTAGCATGAACGATCATTGTCAGCAGTGAGATAGCCGAGTGTCTAACGGTGGTGTTCGAGCATTGTGTAGCACCTTTGATTGATTGCTTTCCACCAGTGCTCACCATGCACGCAAGCTGTAGAATGTGTGCTGTGACACAGTCACGCATAAGTTGTGCTGCCAGCGCTCGATATGGTTTCCCACAACATAGCTTCACGCTGCTTTTCGATTCTCGTGATATGTTGCAATTAAAAATTCCCAAGACAGTGTTAAGAGAGCGGTTAAAAAAAAAAACATACAAGAAGGTAGGTAAAGCAGCTTGTGAACCCACTCCTATAATACCTCTACCCGCGTCTGTTCGTAAATGTGTTTTCTTGCGTTTGTCAATTTTTTTTAATTTCCCGCATTTCTTTCTATTCAAAGTTTTCTTAGTTTTCGCATGTGTGTGAACACATGCCTGCTACCATGCGTGTTTGCGCTTACTCTTATTTCTGTCCTTTTATTTTATATTAGCATTTGTTTTTGCTAGTTTTTTTTAGCAAAGTCTTTACACATTTTCATTAACCAGTCTCATTCAAAGCACTAACTCTTGTACATTGCAGGGCTGGCCTCTTCCATCTCATTAAAACCTGTCTCACTGGTCTACCTCGTCTTTTCAATCTGCCTACTCGCTGTGTTTCTGTCCTTGCTTCTTGTGTTCTTGCTGCAATGTGATTAACCAACTTGCTCAAAACAAATTTTGGTCGCCTATGAAAACAGAAAGGTTTAGAAATACATTTTCTTAAAAGCGTCATGTGGGTTGCACAGTACTTTGCTTTTTACCTCTGTTCATGTTTATGCATCAGTGCATGTGGTAGCTTGCCAAAGTGCACATGAAAGGCTGCATATTGCAAAAGAACACCTTGCTATGCTGTTGCACTTTTCATGCATTCAGTCTTAGTAAACAGACGGTTTCGCTGCCCATCACATATGATGGTAAAAATATTCAACATGAATAACATTGTGCAGTGGGGTATCATTTCCTGTCTGATGCTTTCGTCGCTGCAAAGACATTTTTCAGTGAATGGAGCCCGGCAAAGCAGTGCACTGAGAGCTTTTGCAACTTTCACCATTTATTACTTCACAAATGTCATTGTCTGAACCTGGCCATCGATCGCTATGCCGATGGCTTGTGAATTAAATAATTGCCTCAATAAAACACATTCAACTTCACTCAGCATTTTTTAGTACAAACAATGTTAGCAGAGCTATTTAGGGTGAATAATTGTGCTTACATTGGTGTTACTTGCCCGGTCAGGTAAACAAATACAACAATGGCTGCGGCATGACTGTGATTTGATGTGCAGATTGTAAATGGTGCCTTTCAAGCATGCCCTTGACTACTGCTATTAATACCTACCCGACTGAGTATTTTGGGCCTAACTAAGCTATTGATGTTTGATAATTGTTCTCTTATTCGCATTACTTGCCTGGGCCAGGTAGCCAAAATAAACAATGCCACCACATTAATGTGTGTTTGCGTGCAAGTTGCCAACAGTGGCTGTCCTTTTTGCGTTGATTGCTGCCGTTTCACCGACAGTGGCGACAACTTGGCTGTGCTTTGACGTGCAGACTGCTAATGGTGCCTTTCAAGCGTGCTCTCGACTACTGCTATTAATAGTTACCCAAATTAGTATTTTGGTCCTCACTAAGCTAATGATGTTTCATAATTGTTCTCTTGTCCATATTACTTGCCTGAGCCATATAACCAAAATAAAGAATGCGACCACATGAATGTGCTTTTGCATGCAAACTGCTAAAGTGGTGGTCAATTTCGCGTTGACTGCTGCTGTTTCACCTACAATCTCTACGACATGGCTGCGCTTTGAAGTGCAGATGCTAAAGGTGCCTTTCAAGCATGCCCTGACGACTGTTATCTCATCACAGGGCCCGTCATGCTCGTAGGTGGCTGCCCAATAGAGTATTTTGGGCCTTCGGACATTGCCATTAGTCATCTCAGTGGGCTGGAAATAACAGTAGGGGCAGCACAACTGCACGCAAAGCACAATGTGCTTTGGCGTGCACATTGGTGTGGCTGTCACTTTCACGTTGACTACTGCTTTTTCGTGTGAAGCTGGACAGTGGCTACCCGAATGAGCATTTTGGGCCCCGCATAGTTATTCAGGGTTAACAACTGTATTTGCATTCAGATTTTCCAGCATTTCAGCACGTTTCCATGCCAATACTTATATTGAGCACGATCTGTGCAGGACGTTGCTTTTTCAGAATTGGGCTTCCATTAAAAGGAATATGTCACCAAATGAACTGCTTATTTATTTGAGAGGTCACGGCAGAATGCTTGGCTGCTGCGAACCCACCGGCAATATTTTGGTAGCCCTAATAAGGGCTGTTCTTTCATTAAAAAGAAGCCATTATGCTTCATTGAGTGGCTCAATGCCGGACAGCTCGCAGTCGGAGTCGCTTTCTTCACTGTCACCTTCACCCAGTTGGATGATGATGGGTTGCCTGTGGTCACTTCCAGATGTATCAAGCGTGAACTTTGCCTTCAGGTCCATCACATGGTGAAGTTTTTTCCTCCAGTCTTCCACCGTTACGTGCTTGATTTTTTCCCTCAAGCCGTCTTTGACCGTGGACAGCTTGACGCCTCTGTTGTCCTCAGCTATGCCACTTTTTTACCTTTGCCCACACGAGCTCGATAGGATTAAATTTGCAGTGGTATGGTGGGAGCCCGAGTACGATGCAATCGGCCCTTTCAGCTGCATTGTCTACGATGTAGCTCAGAAGTGTGGCTTTACAGATGCTACCAACTCAAGCAGCTGCTTTTTAACCACCCTTTCGCTGTAGGTGATGTTTTTGCTTTTGAGTCACTCCTGTATTTTTTCCTTCTTCCAAGCTGCTGACGGCAATTTCTCTTCTCGCCAGGAATGGTAAGATGAATTAGCCAAAACAATGACGCTACCAGCAGGCAACTTCTGCAGAACGTCGTTAAGCCATCCCTCGAAGTGATTGCCGTCCATTTCTTCGTGGTAGCCGCTTGTTTTTTGGCCTCAGAATATATCTAAGCAGCCGTTGACGAAGCCATCCTTGCTGCCAATGTGCGTCACAATCAGGCGCCGGCCTTTTCCAGAAGGTTGTTCCAGACCCATTGACAGGACATTTGCTCGAGCGTATAGGTGTCCGCGCTTCTGCACCACGATGTCTGTCCACACGATCAACCCAGTGTGTACTGCCGTCACCCATGTCTCGTCCAGGAAAAAGATCTTTTGGCCTTCTGCCCGTAGCGCTCCACGTCACGAAGGTAGCGATTCTGCCATTCAGCGATGTCATCCCGTTCAGTCAGCAGCGAATTGCCTCTCCTCTTCTCGTGCTTGAATCAGATCTCAACAAGCAGGCGATGCACAGTACACCGCTTCAGTGATGGGAGATCCATTGTTGAGTGTGTCGAGGTATGTGTGGCTGGCAGGAGGTCTGGACCCCACTTCATGCAGAGTCAGAGATGAGGAGAGCTTTCTCGGTGAAGAATTCTTTATATAATGTTGACATGTTGTCGTTATCAGGAGAGAGACCAACAGAGCAACTGCAAGCTGCTCATAACACCCCTCAGTCCACAGATTCACCAGACAGTCCCTAAGGACAAAACAAGGTCGAGAGAGAGAGGGTCTGGGCAGCTTCTGTGGTCCTAACGCCACTCTCGTTGGCCGGCACATCCTCAAACCGCGCTGCAGCGTCGGGCCGATCTGGCGGTCGGTCAGAATGGTGCGCCGGGGAAGTTTTATGGCCCGCATAGGACAAAGGGAACCAACTGTAAGGCACAGGGTCGAAACACAGCCCTCCTTTGGAAACCATCCCAAACACAGTGGGAGTCGTTTGTGGTGCAGGCACTGCTGGACAAAGGAGGGGGGGTTGCGTTGCTGCCGGCACGGGGAAGGGCCGAATAGCGGTCCGTGGTCCGGTGGCCGCTTCCGTTGTGGATGCAGTGCAGCCACGGGGAAACCCGAGCCGTGCACATAGTCGTGTGCCCGAAGCAGGGACCATGCGGGGACGAATGCTGCCTCCACAGTCGACACACCATAGCACTGGCCTTCCGTCAGACAAATCCCAGGGCACAAACATAACACCATATACGCTTCGAGAACTCGTTAGTGATCTTCTCAACCGTCCGTATCTCGTTGTGGCGAAAGAAATCGTGCACACGACCTCGGTGTGCACAACGTGTCATACTTCGTGCTGCATCTTCTTTTCTCCGCATTTCGTGGGCACTTTCGCGAGGGCGTTGACAGTTTGCCACCCGAAATATGCGAAGCTTTGACCTCCCTCCTAACCTTGAACACTGTGCTTTCGCTGACACCGAGCATCTTGAGTTTGTAATGGTTGCGATAAATGCATTGTTTTATATAAGTACTTGTTCAATGGCAACTGATTCATTTGAAGCTCGGAACAGGAGTAGTAAATGTGCCGTGTACATGCAAACAAGCGCAAAGCTAGAGCTTCTCTTTCTACTTTTGTCACTTGCATGAAGCTAAAGAGCAGACGACGGGCAGCGTTGTGGAAGGCAAGGGGTTATTTTTCGGTCGCGATCCGGCATGTGCTGTAGCACGAGAGCTCTACTAAACCAGTTATCAAAATACAAAAGTCTTTATTTATACCTAGAATTGCGCGTTTCAGAAGCATGATTTTTTTAGTGGAATTATTTTAGTCACGAAGGCAATCGGACATCGCGCTTTGGTCATCTGGGCGGGGCCTCCCCTTTCTTCTAAAGTTGTATCCGACTATAGCTGTTCCTTCTGTGCCTGCATTCTTTAAGTTCTGCTACAATCCTCGAATCATATATTGACCATACCAGTTGTGTTGCCATCTTCATGCTTTGTTAAAATATGCATATGGCTTTTTATCAAAAAATGCAAATTGTCAAGAATCAAAATGAAGTATCTAGTTTTCACACATTATATGCTTATCATGCTGAGCCACTGGTGTTGGCACTAACAGTGTGTACTCAGACACTAACAAGAAACAAGCAGCTGAATTTCTTGCTCATGCAAGGCGCTCACATCTCTCAGTATAAGAATGTATACTTTGCTTAATCTAGAAATACGCCTCAGGATTTCTGCTGTTTACACCAATGTCCCCATGACAAAAATGAAGAGTGCCCAAAATTTGCGTTCATGAGAACAGTGCATCCGTGCGTCCACATTTCACGACAGCGCGCATGTACTCATGTAACTTTAAAGCTGTTCCTTATATTGCCCTCAGCGACTATAAATATCTTCATAGCACAGAAATAACTTTTGAAAAACACACAAGATACGTGAACGAGGCAGAAAGGGCCGGAACCAAAACTCGCCCGCAACGCTTATGCACTGTTCACTTCAGAACATGTGCATATTGCATGAAACGAACACTTATACGCCTAGCACCACTGCGACACATTGCACGTACATATCACAGTACACTTACGCTTCGTAAAAGTAAGAACGCTAGCGCTCGAACATTCTGTACGTGTTCGCGGTCACCGGTGCGCATCGCAGCCGGCAAAACAGCTCACACGAAGCAAGACACAAACAGCACATTACGATTGCCTGCAATGAAACGACAATGAAGCTCATCGCTACACATCGTGTCATCACTTCTGAAACACAAACCAGCACTGCACAAACGTGCAATCTTCGTATCGATGAAGCGCGCACACACAACACCCACGAACACTATATGCTGATGTGGGCGATCGCAAATCTTTTCTCTTTGGCGCGTACCGAACTAGTGTCATGCTTAGAATGCAGGTTTGTGCGATGGCCTTCACGTTTGTAATGCACATGCAAAAAAAACGGCCTAAAACACACGAAATCGGCGGCTTCATTCCTTCCGATCCTCGCGTAAACACAACACACATCCGTCTGTTTCCTTTGGCGATCGCACGTACTGAAGACTGTCAGAAAGAGTACAGCTGCTTGTTGCGTTATACAAATAGCTTTGCAGGTACTGAATAGCTCTTGCAATCATCACAATAAACCATACAAAAAACAAACTGCCGCTGCAGCCTAGGGGTCTAGGCCTTGTGCCCCGCTTCGCTTCGAACCAGCGCCATGTTTGTGCGGACACCGCACGGAGGCAAAAGTTCACGACCGCCTCTCATGACGTCACGTCGGCCATTATTGGCGGACCGCTGGCTTGCGGTGCGGCGTGCGGCCATGGGCGGTTTGAGCGTAAATCGGCCCTTAGCCCGACCGCGTTTTTTGGGCGGCCGTGTCAGAGGGAGACAAGGAGGACAATAGTGCCCCCGCCGCTTTCCCCCGTGCCTGCGAGAACAGCCCATTCGACACAGTAGCTTGTAGCTGTGTGAGCGCTTGACTGATAGCATTGACCAGGCTCACGTGGGTGCGTGGGGGAGCGGCAAGTGGGGGCTGAAGGACGGAAAGTTAGGCCGAAAAAAAAAATCCGGAATGCACACTGCCTAATACAGGCAAAGACGAGAGGTTGTTCACACGGAAAAGACAAAACATGCAATTATTTTTTTTCTGTCAGGGGCATTCATACAAGGAGCTTACTACACATGCACGAACAAACAAATATATTGGAATAGGAACATGATGATTATGTCACCGCAACATGCCATGCATGCTAAACAAAGTTTCACTAGTACATATGCGCTCCATCTCGATGCAATATAAAACGGTTTCATCAGCTCTGTGGCACTTCATTTTCTTCAGAATCCTGATCCTCCAAAGCCGCAGAGCGTACATGCAAAACATACGATGCGCAGGCAAATGCGCAGTACCGTTGCTTCTTATGGAAAGCTCATGTTCTCATTCACGATCAATAAAGTAGCGGCTAATTTGCCCGTTATACGACTTCTCGTGCTTGCTACGTTCTGCACTGGCTTTTCTCTTTAGGGGGCGCATTTCGGTGATAAGCGCAAAAATGGCCGTGTACCATGCATGGAGTTAACATGGGGGAACCACAGGTGGTTCCGCAGGTGGTTGCAGTTTGCAAACATATTTCTGGTTCTTGCGCAGTGTGCCTGTGATCAGTGCGTTAGTTTTCAAAACATGTTGTTCAATCTCAGCAAGTGGTAGAGCCCTAAGAACCGACAAGGCTAAAATTGGCTTATTACGGGCCAATGTCCTCCAAATAAAGCCAACTAGTAACCCATATTGGCAAATCCGTACGAATGTCGGTCCAATAATTCCCGCTCTGTTTAACGGCAGTGCCAACATTGTTTGCTGACTGTGTAACGTGGGCCAACGTTGGATCTTTATCAGAATGGCACAGCCAATATTGTTTACTGACTGTGCAATGTCGGCCAACGTTGGATCTATATCAGAATGGCACAGCCAATATTCGCGCCACGCTGTTATTCTTAGGCCATCATCGGGCCAGGAATCAGAATGGTACTGCTAATATTGGAACCACACTGTTAATCTTAGGCCGTCATTGGGCAAGGAACTGCCAATACGTTTCCAACGTTGGCCTGACCTGACGTGCCGCCTGGGTAGTTTCGTGTGCGCTGTGTTCTCGTCGCTTAGCGTTGATGTGAGATGCGTGGGACCTATCTTGAAAGCGTTCTGTGATGGGCACACATTGCGCCGAGCGCTGATAGCTTCGTGGGCGCTGTGTTCTCTCCGCTTAGTTTGCGTTGAAGCCAAAGACAGCACGAAGGACAATTCGCTTGCTGTTGTGTGTTCTATCTTGAAAGCGATCGTCCTACGTGACTGAAAGGGGACGGGCTTCCTCGTTAATGCTTACACATGAACACAAGAAATAAAAGAAGAAAGGAAGAAGATGCTCGTCGACAATACCGCGCATTCACGATGGCGACATTCCCTCCCCCCCCCCTTGCCTGTGGAGTCTAAAATAAGTTACATTCCGGGGTGTTACGTGTCAAAATCACACCATGATTATGAGGCACGCCGTAGTGGAGGACTCCAAATTAATTTTGATCACCTGGGGTTCCTGAACGCGTGTCCAATGCACGGTATACGCGAGTTTGTGCATTTTGCCCCCATCGAGGTGCAGCCGCCGCGGCCGGGATCCGGTCCCGCGACTTCGGGCTTAGCAGTGCAGCGCCATAGCGACTACTCCTCCACGACGGCTTACCTGTGGAATTCGTGTTGCTGCAGGTTTTTTATTTTTAGTTTGCTGTGGAGTTGATTTGACATTGCCGTCACCCGCACACGTAGCAACAGGCTGGACGAATTGAAAGCCGCCGTCGCTGGCGTCCCATCGCACGAGCGGCCAGACGCAGGCGGGGAGGGCACGAGGCGACGCCTGGCGAAGCACAACGCCGTTGTTTCGTCGACGGCGCTCACAAACAGCGCGCAGCAGGCTCGGCCTCCTTGCTACGACTTTCGAAAAAACACGCGGAAGGAAGCCGACAGCGAGGCGGGAAACAAGAACCAGTGCGCTCCGCGTGCTAAATACGAACCCCTCGGCATGCTTCGGTGGCGGTTTTTTAAGCAGTGGGGATTGTGCGGCGTGTCGCGATTCCGCTTCGTCGGGTCTGAACGCGGTCGGACAATGGTGACACGGACTTGGGCTTTCCGCCCCGATTGGGAAGTATATCGAAAACAATGCACGCTGGGGAATGTGCGGAATGCGACCGAGTATTTAGCGAGGCCCCTCTTTCTGCGGCAGCACCCGATAAGCTCAGATGGCCGCGGAAGAAGGCGGCGGCCCTTACTCAACCCCAGGACAGGAACGAACTGTTTCTCTTCTACCTTGCAGTTTCATTCTCGATAATACCATTATATGGATTGTACATATGGAGGATATTTTGTCAAAATTTTTTTTCAAGGCGAACCTACCTCTCGCCCTTCCACGAGGTTACCGTTCGTCATCGTTTCCTTTCAAGATATATTTGTGCACATGGCCCTTTAAACCAAGTCGTCTCCAAGACTAGACGACATACCAAACGTTTTTACAAACATGTATACTGAAGGAATGTTCCTTTCAACAGTGGTTCCATTTAGAGCGTCTCTAGTTTGTTGCTACTGTAACCACGGACTAGCTTAAGGCACATGCCGTACCTGTGGCGAAAGAGGGTGACGCGCCTGTAGTAAGAAGTTCTGATCCCGCATCAGTAACTTCATCGTGCTGTAAACTAATGAAAGCTATCGCCAAAGAAGCATCTAAGCCACAATAATGTACCTTCCTCTTGTCAGCGTGGTTTTCGTAAAAGTTTTTCTACTGTAAGACAATTAAATTCACAAGTTTTCAAGTGTTTTCAAGGTCAAGCCAAATTGATGTAATATATTTAGATTTAAAAAAAAGCGCTTAAGCGCTTAAACCTCAAGCTCTATAGGCTCCATCCAGTGAACAGGCGGCGCCACTGAGCAGCTCGGATGAATGGATGGATGGATATGATGAGCGTCCCCTTTGGAACGGCGCGGTGGGTTGCACCACCAAGCTCTTGCTACTATACTGCCTAATATCCTACCTAGGTTAAACAATGAAAAAAAAACAATCTGAACTACCACGCCCAAATTTTCTGATCCCCTATTGCGAACTGTGCTTTTGTTCGTCTCCGTCTTTTGTCGTTTCCCTACTTTTTTTCCAACAATCCTCCAGTCGCCTCTTATGTTGAATTCCATTGGCGGAGTCGGAGCAAGTTTTTCTGCTCGTTTCGGAGCAAGTTTGTTCCAATGACAGAGTGAGGGCGGGAGTAAGGTGTTCCAATGAGAGAGTCAGAGGGGATTCAGAGCGGGAGTCACTCTGTGGAGCAGAAAAAGATGCGGAGTGGACCGGAACTCTGCGTGACGTATTTCCTTTACCACGTTTGTCTGCTGGGAGGCGCCACCAGTCACGACTCGCGAGGAAGCAAAAGCTGCTGCACGCTTGGCGAGATATCCATTCCGCCCTTTTAAAAAAACAACAGGCGAACGGCACTGAAGAGACAAGTAACCGGTGTGGCGGTGCTGGGAGCAAACAGCGGAAGAAAATAACAACACGCAAGGCATCTTGGGTAACTCGGAGATAGAAGTTCCGCTTCCGCCTTGCTCCGGCGGCGCAGGTTGTGTTCCACTCGCGGATTTGGAGACGTTGCTCTACGCCAGAGTCGAGTGCTCGCTCGCGGAGTCCGTCGGGTGCTCCGACTCCGCCATTGGAATTCAACATTACTAATGTCTATTGCGGACATGTTTGCTTTACCACTGCTCTGTCTGAACCCAAGGGCTTCAAGGAGGCCAGTGGTGCCTAAATCGACCGCTGGATAGACGTCTTCACATTCTAATAAAACATGCTCCGTAGTTTCCCTAGCTTTACCGCAGCAAGCACATGCTTCTTCTTCCTTCTTATATCTGGTTTTATAGGTGCGTGTTCTAAGGCACCCCGATCTCGTTTCGAAAAGTAATGAGCTTCCCTTTGAGTTATCATAAATGGTTTCATACCTAATTTAAATTTTTCCTCTTAAGTAGTTACTCATGGCAGGTTTCTTATCCATTACCGCCACCCATGAGATTAATTCAGCCTCTCTGACTTTCCGCTTGACCTTCTTTGTTGCTGTGTTGTCCACCCTATAGGCCGCATACTTGCTGGTAAGCTTCCTAGTTCTTTTCCTCCACTGTGAATCAATGTTTTTCCTGTACAGATACCTGAACACACTCCCAGCCCATTTAGTTTCTTCCATATTCCTCAGCCGTTCTTAATACTCAATTTTACTGCGAGCTTCCCTCACTTCAAAACTAGTTCAGCCCATATCACCCCGCACAGCTTCATTTGTAGTATTCCCGTGAGCGCCCAATGCGAGGCGACCCACTGACCTTCGGTTCCCGTCGAGCCCTGATTGTACCCCTGATTTATAGCAAACAACTGCCTTTCCAAAAGTAAGTCCTGGAACCATTACACCGTTCCACATACCTCGGAGGACCTCGTACCTATTGTATCCCCACAGCGCTCTGTGCTTCATTATGGCTGCATTTCTCTTCCCCTTCACTGTTATGGTTTTTTCCTGTAATTCCATATATCCATTGCCTTCGTTTATCCATATACCAAGGTATTTATATTCTGTTACCCGAGGTATTTCTTGGCCCTGCATCTCCACTGTCTGTTCGCTGTTTTCATTGAATACCATAACATTTGATTTTCTAATACTAAATTTCAAACCTAAATTGTTGCCTTCCTGTCCACAGATATTAGCCAGGCGTTGCAAATCACTTTGCTTGTTACCTAGCAACACAATGTCGTCCGCATAAAATAAACCTGGGAGTTGCTGCTCTATTACTGTACCCGCCTGTTTGTATGAGAGATTAAACCCGATATTACTTCCTTCTAGCGCCCTCTCCATCCTCACCATGTACATCATAAACAGCACCGGGAATAAAGGGCACCCCTGCCTCAGTCCCGTGTTGATATGAACTTTCTCCTCGCTCCTCATCCCTTCCCATTCAACGCAAACGGTATTTTCTAGCGAAATCTCTCTCAAAAGCTGTAGGCAATCGTTACCTTAGCCTTCCCCTTCCAGAATATCCCACAAAATGTTACGGTCTACGTTGTCGTAGGCTCCTGTAATGTCTAAAACGGCCACATACAATGGTCTCCTTTTGATATTTCAATACACCGTGTAGGAACAAACAAGTGATCATCCAAACGCCTACCTATTCTGAAGCCATTCTGAAGCTCTCTCAAAATGCCAGTATTCTCTACCCATGCTTGAAGCTTTAATTTGATTGCCTGCATTGCTAGCCTGTATATTACCGATGTAATGGTCAACGGTCTATAAGAGTGAATTCTGTCTTTCTCCCCCTTACCTTTATAAATTAAATTCATTCTACTGTGTCGCCAACTGTCTGATATTCGTCTATCTTTTTAAAGTTTTTTCCACTGCTTTCACCAGAGCTTCCTCACTTTTTGGTCCTAGTTCATTTATCAGCCTTACGGGAACCTCGTCTAGCCCTGTGGCTGTGCGCTTAGGAATTTTATCTTCCGCTTTCTTCCAGTTTAAATTTGTCAGCACCAGCTCCTTTTCCACTTGGGTCTCTTTCATGCTCTTTTTTTTTTCATCAAGTACAACCTCGTCATTGCCTTGGAAAGATTCGGCTGCTGCTTTTCGGATGTAATTTATTGCCGCTTCTCCTTCGAGTCTGTTTTTATCTTCGTCTAGGATATGTTGTTGTATTGTTGTTGGCTTCCTGCCTAATAATTTTAAGTGGTTCCAAAATATTCTAGGTGCGGTCTTCTTTTTCTCACGTATTTCTGACAACCTACGTTCTCTTTCACCTTTTAATTTTGCTTGCACCAGTATTTGAACCACTGACTTTTTCTCCCGGTATATTTCCCATTTACTGGTTACTTGAGCCTGTGGCAAGTGCGCCTTCTTTGCCTGCCTGTGCTCTCGAGATGCTTTCTGTCGTTCGGCGATCGCTTCTCGTATCTCCTTGTTCCACCAGCTCTTCAGTTTCTTTTTTCCTTTCCAACGAACATGTTGTTTCTCTTTCCGTATTTCTGTCGTTATTACACTTAGAAGCTCACCATATTCCCACTCTTTACTTGGCCATTTGCCAAGTTCCTCCTCAACTCTAGTGACTGTATTTGCTATTTGTTCAGCGTTCAAATTGGGACTGACCATTTTGCTATCCTTGCTCTCTTTCCCAACTACATATCCCATTTTCAAAATCATGCGTTTATGGTCATTCCCTATGCTGTTAAACCCTTCCTCATCGATGACCATTTCTCTCAACTTATCATGAATTCCTCCTGTCATCAGACAGTAATCAATGGTCGGTTGCCGGTTTCCCACTTCCCACGTGATCTGTCCTTCACACTTAGGCCCTGTATTCACGATCACGAGGTTATGTTGCTCACAAAGCTCCATCATTGACTTGCCGTTATTGTCGGTATAGCCATCTAAATCCTGTATGTGGGCATTCATGTCACCTAATAAGACAATTTCAGCACCACTCCCGAAACCCTTAATATCAGCGCTTATGCATTCCACTAACTCTTTATTCTTCTCTGTGCAATTTTTTCCTGTCCACAAATACGTAACGCCCAGCCAAGTTTCTTCCCCACTCATTGTACCTGATAACCAAAGGTGCTCTTGACATTGTGAATTTACTCTTTTCCATTTGGCTCCCTGATGGATGAGCGTTCCGACTCCCCCTCCCTTTCTTTCCGACTTAGTTCTGTTGCACTCTTCCCAAACATAATTCTCAATAACTGGCGGCTCTTCTGAGTCTCTAAGGTGCGTTTCTGTAACCGCATACACCCCTATCTGTTCTCTGTGTAACTGCTCCTCAATCTCTGCCCACTTTTCCTTTCTTCTGCCGCCCTGCATGTTTATGTAGCCTATTGCATGGCGAGCTCTTTTTTCCTGTTTTCCTCCTTTTTCTGTTATCGACGGCGGTGCGCTTCTGATGTTCCCCTGGGGACCTTCTTCATTACTATCTACTCTGACCTCCTGAGCGCCCGCGGGCGCTCTAAAAAAGCAACAGCGCGACCACCAAGTCGCCAGCCCACTTCTCGTGCTAGCCTGTAATTGAAGTGGATACCGTCTCATTTAAAACCACCACAACTTCTCACTTCCCTGTTTACTTCGACAACCTTGAAGCCTTTCTCTCGGCTCATTTTCCATATTACCTCATTAGCAGCCACTACGGCTCTTTGTACGTGACGGTCACGTACAGGCACCTCCGGCACCATGCACACCACGATCTGCACATGAGGGGATAGCTCACTCAAGTCGTCCACCCCCTTCGCCAAGCGCTGGGCTAGTTCTGGCCCTTTCCTGTTTAGGACGCCATTTAGCCCACCTGCTACAATGACGAGGTTGCGCACGTGGGCATTTTTCGCGAGCTTTTCTTTTGCTCGCGCCATGACAGAACCTAGAGTGCGCCCTGGAAATGTCCTCACCGCCACTCTTCTGTCGCCTTTCACCCTCTCCCAGGTTTGAATCGTTCGCGATAATCACCCTTTCACTCTCTCCTACCTTTCCCTGCTTCCCTTTGTCATTTTCCGCGTGATTCGGACTCGACAAGGGGCATTGTCCCCTGGGCTCCTGCTTTTTCCGCGTAGCGGCCTCAAGGTAGGTGCTGCTCCTTCCAGCTAACCCTTCATTACCCTGCCTGCGTTCCACGTATTTTTCTGACCCTCCCGTGCCTGTCGCGTCGGGGGTCTGCGTACCTTTGTCACGCGCATTCTCGTTCACAATGGCGGCCCTGTTCAGCTTTTCGTCGGCGGCTTCAAGTCTTTTTTCAACTACCTTCCCTGCCTCACGCTCCCTCTTTAGCTCATTTTTGAGCTCTTGCCCCTGTTTGAGAAGCTCTTCCTGGAAAGCCTCCATTTTCTGCAGCCTAGTATCGACATCACATTGTGTGCCGGTTGATTCGACGCCCTCTCCATTCTCACCCGTCTCCTCATCTGCCTTGAGGGACCCCCTCTTACTGCCTGCTTTACCGGCTTTCTAGCGATGTATGGCACGGCTTTTTGCAAATACTATAATACTATATCAATGCAGAGCACGTGCCTTTTAGAAAAAAAACCAATACGCGCAGGATCCAAATCCTCAAAATGCCGCAAAGCAACTCTCACCACTGTTTCAAAAACAATCAATGCCGCGGAGACCGAAGGTATGACACACTCTCGCACGCGCTCAACCACGCGGCCACGCTCTCACGTTTTTACCAAACACGCACAGTAAAACCACTAATAGCTATTTGTCTAGCCACTTACAAGCTACTATTTAAAGACTACAGACTCTCAACGTCCCACTCGGCTGCATGTGTTGGAACACGTGGCACGAAAAGACGCTCTAATCATCCTGCAAAACAAATGTACACGAAGCACACCCGCGCACCCGAAATATGAGAGACAAAAGAAAAGAAAGAAAAGGAAAAACCCCCATTTACTATTTAAATGCAAGAAACCAGCAAATAAAAACAGAAGCAAGCTCAAAGCATGCACAAAAACTTATTTCGTCGTCGCCACGGAGTCCCGAAAAGCACGCCACAATATCCAAGAAGTGAAGGTGCCGCGCTGCTCAGCGCCACCTGTGGCGAGCGGGGCGACACTGGGAATGGAGAAGACCGCGAAACTTAAACTTCATGCAGAGGTCGCGGAAAGCCGCACGTATATCCGTGATTAGCCGTTTTTTTTGTGTACATAAAGGTACAAGCGTGGTCCTCGGTGATGTCGCAAATACCATTTGCGGGTTTAGGCATATTAAAGGAATACGACAGTACTTTCATGCTGCTGCGCGTTAACCAACCGAGACAAGCTGTACGCTACTTCACATGTTCTCTCCGCGAAAGAAGTGGCCAGCCTGTACTTTCACGGGAAGTGCCGCTCGCAGTAGGGAAAACAATTTTACGAGGTCATCCGGCACGTCAATAAAGCCTACCGTGACACTGGTGTTGAAGTCACTAAACTGACACCCTGAAAATGTTGTGCTTCTAATAGGTGGACAAATTTTTAATCGACGCGTCGCTGTTTGCGATACATGCCTCATTGCGCTCCTGCGCGTTGTAAACCGCGGCCTATCATTTTATGCCCTTGTCATATTGTTATTTCAGATCGCCATACAGCTAGATATGGACCGGGTATAGCTGAACGGTCACATTGGATCGTGATTTTGCTCGATATGCGATCAATCGATCGTGATCCGCGCATAGAATTCGATCTTCGCGATCGAGATTGTAAGTTGTCTTCAGCACCGTCATGCTGAGTCAGCTACACTAACTCGATTTGGACCGTGTAGCAGTGACTATGCTGATCGAAATTGAGAAATGTGATCCGGTCGGGCGCGAGCTTGATTGAAGGTGACTCTAACGTCCTCTGTGCTTCGTCGTCTGGCGCGACACAAAACGAAAGCTTTTGCGGTTTTGAAGCAGTTGTCAGTGGTCTGACACGGCTGACTGCTGAACACAGAACCGGGGCCTACTTGCCAACGTAATTGACGCAACTACCAGTCGCTTCGCGGAAAGTGAGAAAAACGAGTCCAGTGGATTTATCAGGTCTTCTTATTCCTCAAAATATTTTCGTCAGGTTGTCGCACTTTGTAAACGTTCGGAAAAGGCGTCGGATTGTTGTCAGGATGAGTTTCGATTGTGCTTTTTTTTTCCATTGACGAAATGGTTAGAACATATCCTGGTTGATTGATTTAGCACTCATTCGGAGCCATCTGCAGCTGAAAAATGAGACTTATTAACCACGAGATCTGAACTTATATGACGCGAATGTTCGTTTTTCATCAAGTACGATGACCAAGGTTCATTATGCCCTTTTCACAAGGTCTGATTTCGCTTGCGAATTCGTTTGCTTGCATATGCGCTTTGCTTTTGCAAGGAGATTTTGCAAATGTAAAGTCGACAGAAAAATTGCGCCATGTGAAACTGTGCATCTGACGCCAGCAGCTGAAACGAGTATCGTCGATGCATTAGCGCTTGACAGAATAAAATAAGCTTTCTCGGCATAAAATATTGCTCATCACACACGCCTGCAGTGTTATTCTGATCCTAGCAAATGCTAAGGCTACATTAAGCAGTCTTCAAATCAGCGCAGACGTGACAAATATCTTTTAAATGTTGCGCAGCTGACCCGACCTTGACCGCTGGCATCGCCCAAGCTGCGAAACGTGCACGTGTCGCACGATTTACAAAACAAAGCCTCTTCATAAATATGATGACAGAAGCTGACTTACTTAGCGCCCCTCACAGCTTCGATCCATTTCTTTCACCCGCCGTGGTTGCTCAGTGGCTATGGTGTTGGGCTGCTGAGCACGAGGTCGCGGGATCGAATCCCGGCCGCGGCGGCCGCATTTCGATGGGGGCGAAATGCGAAAACACCCGTGTGCTTAGATTTAGGTGCACGTTAAAGAACCCCAGGTGGTCGAAATTTCCGGAGTCCTCCACTACGGCGTGCCTCATAATCAGAAAGTGGTTTTGGCACGTAAAACCCGAAATATTATTATTATCCATTTCTTTCGCCGTTCCAGTTCGTAAGGCCTGCGAGGAAACATGTATCAATTTATGCCGGGCTGGCCTTCTGGGCTGTGAGCTTTACACAGCAGTATCGCCGGTTCCACTTGTTCTTTTTCGCACCTGCGTAATTTCAACGCCCCTCCATGAAGTGCATGCCATTGCACTGTCGCAAGACGTATCATAAGAAAAAGGGGAGGGATAATTAAAAAGCAAGCAGCCCCAAGCATGGCCGAAGTGAAGTAATACGCGTCGAGGCCGGCCGAGCTGCAGAGTCACCTTCCTAGTACTGTCTCATCGCTGCGGCATATGGGGCCAGAGTAGCAGCAAACTCCACTGCACGGAGCCTATAGTCGACCGGCGCTGCCAGAATAAGCGTTCATTCCCCGCCAGCCCCGGCTGCTTCCCCGCGGCTGAGTAGTTGGTGATGCAACACTTTTATTGCAACATAAAACATATGGACGATCCAGGCGCATTTTTGCCGGCGTCGTCGCCGTGATGTTTCTTTTAAAGTCCAAGGGCGCGATAACACCGTCACCGCGCACTGTAAGCTGTATGTGCGAGTGAGAGTGCGTGAGGGTGAGCCCACAATCGCGGCTCGCGCGCGCAAGGCAGGAAGGCGGGGAGGAAACGGGGTGGTGGAGGTAGTGAGGTAGGGCGGGGGGGTGGCCTTGTAGTTCGGCTGCCAATGCGTATGGCGCGGCCATGGCGCGATAGCGCGGGCCGCGGTACCGTCTTGAAAGTGATCTGCCTTGGGTCCAGAGTCTAGGTGAGCCGACGGCTCGTAGCTTTGTGTGTGCTGTTCTCGCCGCTCAGTTTGCGTTGAATCGACAGACAGCACAAAGGTCAATTCGCTCACTGCTGCTTCCGCGTTTCCGCAGGCCACTGTTTCGACAGTTAGTGTCGGCAGTCATCGAATGTGATCTGTGCATGTTTGCCTGTGCACACTTGAAACGTGCTTGTAAATTTTACATAGTAAGCGAATGTTTTCAAGTTTATGCAGCCGATAAAACAACTATCCTCACTTCGTATGGCTATCTACTCATTTGCTAGCGCAATCGATGCTTCGCCTTTCGTGCGAAACCAAAATTTATTTTGAAGTCAAATTTTCTTTGGCTCCCCCCCCCCCCCAACTTTGCTTGGTCTCTGGTCGAGTAAACTGGGCTGATGCCGGTAATCAAAGGTGGTGACTGGTTTTGCCGATGCTACCCGACGTGGTTGCGTAGTTACTTTGGCATTGCGCCGCTAAGCCCGATTGTGCGCTACCAAATCCCGGCCGCGGCGGCCACATTTCGATGGGCGTCCTAGTCAATCCGCTTATCCGAAGTCAGCCACTTAGACACTCCGGATAGTCCTCTTATTTCTGTTAATAGAAGGGCGAATGCTTACGATGGAACTAGATGAAGACGAATGCCCTAACGGTAAGGATCAGTCACACAGCCATTTTCTACATCCACATTTCAGGAATCACCCCGAATGACTAATCCGCCTAGTCACTTCACTAGAAGATCATACAAACACAATGAGGAGAACGGAAGGAGGGCGTAAACATCGCGAGCCTGTATTCTTCCTGAGCAGTCGTTTTCGCACTGTTAAATCTCAGACATGGCCCACCGTTATGCAGTTATCGTTATATACCTGCTTAGGAATATAATGCGCGACATAAACATGAGATTTCCATTTTGCGATGTGTTGCATTTCTTTTCACTTGCACTAAAACGCTCTTTTAGTGCTTATTTCGCAAACGTATTTTGTTGTGTTGCGTTTTTTTTTTCTTTCGTTCACTTGCGTTGCGTCACCTTGTTTTGTATTTTGCAATTTACTTTGCTGCGTGGTGTTCTGATTTTCATTTTCTTCATAACCCTGTTCCTTGCTAGCTTGTGCTTTCATTGCAGTAACTAAACCCGCTTTATTCAATGCCTTTTGAGCCTGTAAGGTATTTTTAAATAAAAAAATAAATAAATAAATAAATAAATAATGTCACTGCTCGAGGAAGAACGCTGCATGTACTTTACGGATCCGACTGAGCGTCGGGGTTCAGGGACATGATAGTCCATATGAAAGAGTGAGTGTGACCAAATTTATGGATATGGCGACGCAATTAGAGTATAATGAAGTATCACGCTTATTGGTGTACTTCCGTAAGTATTGAGGTGCGAAAACCTCCTTTTTTGAGACTGACGGTTAGAGCTTCTAATAATTATTGCATTCTTAGTTCCCTGTCGCTTTCTTTCCGGCGTTTCCGCCAGTGAATAGAAGAAGTACACCTCAATTATGAAAAAAAAATTGTAGCTCTATCTATTAGTGCGGTACCAGGACAAGGGCGCTACAAATTCAAAGCTTGGGCTTGTAAAAATGTCTCCGTTTTCCGAGAGAAACACATTTTTAAACAGACGACTTCGGACTTGCTCAGCGTTCAGTATGAATGCTGAAATACAGCAAGATGGTCTAGCAGAGCAGGTTTAAACTATGGAATATTACGTTTGCTGCAATAAATAAACGACAATAAACACGTACTGGACGAGAAACTAATGATCTTACTTAATTTAAGGCATTGTTCTACACTGTCTCTTTCGACAAGAGGACGCATAAGGCTTCTCTAAAAAAGAAAATGAAATTTCGTTGCCATAGTCCACTGCTGGCGTTCTATGTCATCCGCTTCCTCGCTCGCTGTGTTGTCATCCCGTCTCCATCCCCGCTTCCTCTCGCCTTCGCAAGCACTGCCAGTCGCTGGATTCAAACGAACAAAATTAGGTGCCGCTGCTGGCGCGTGGCCACAGCCCCGGAACGTCGGGTCAGTGAGCCAAAGCCGAGAAACCGTAACCGAGGTAGAAGGAAGTAAATACTACATGGAAGTGGGAGAACAATGGCGTGTACAAAGCAAGCCAGCCGTTCAGAGGTGCTAGTTTCTTACCCGCTACTCCCGATCTCTTTTTTTGTTGCTTTATGTTACGCTTAGGGGGAGGAGGGGGGGGGGGGCGGATGAATCTTGACACAACTGCTGTGAACGTCGTCGCACCATGCACTTAGCAAGGTGGAGCCGCGAGAAAACCCGGAAGAGAGCTGTCAAAGGTTCCGTCACTGGTACGTTTGTTTTGCATTCTCGGTATTCCCACTCTCATCAACCACCCGCCGTGGTTGCTCAGTGGCTATAGTGTTGGGCTGCTAAGCACGAAGTCACGGAAATGAATCCTGGCCACGGCGCACGCATGTCGATAGGGGCGAAAACACCCGTGTACTTAGATTTGGGGGCAAGCTAAAGTCGTTTTGGCGCGTAAAACCTCATAGTGAGTGAATGAACATTATTTCGGAGATCAAGCAATCGATGCCCAAAGGTAGGCGACCACTATTGTGAAACTCGGCGTCCGTGTGGCCACAAAGGTTCCGTAGATAGTGCCGTACCAGGTGCCGGTAAAAAGAAGGGTTTCGAGCGAGGTACAAAGAATGGGAAAAAATGGTTAGATTCAAAAGGTACATGTTTTACACACACGGTGCCCACTATCGGAACACACTACATGCTAGAGTCTTTGCATGTCCGAGCCTCCCTACCAGCCGTCCAGATCCGCTTTTTATGCCGTTTATTTCCTTCTTTCACTCGTCAAGGGAATTCACTGGTCAATCAGAAACGCCGAACCATTCACCACCTTTAGCCCCCAACGTCCCACCCTTTTGGTGGCTCTCCTGTCTTCCACAATACGAGGCAACCGCATGGCAAACTGTGAACCGGCCATCGGCGCCTTTCCCCGGAAGTTCTGGGCAATGACCCTGTCATCGGCAATACAGGCGGCAATACACTCCGACGTAACGCGCGCGCGCGCTCGTCATGGCGACGTTACGTTGGCGAAAAACGACCCCCTACAGTCCGGCGGCATCTGGCGCCGACGCGCCCGGCGGCATTCGGCGCGCTCGGACGTCGTCCGGCGCCGAATGCAACCGACTGCATTTCGCGCCGACCGCGCCGAGCAAGTTAGTGTTCCTGTATATAGCAAGTAGCGCCTAGCGCCCTCTCTCGTCGAGGTAGAGACTCGCTACTCGGCAGGCTGAGCCAGAACGAGATGGCCTCTTCGCAAGAAAGCGTGCCCGACCCGTGCGGCTCCGAAATCGAAAGGTTTCTGGAGGCCGTCCAGCAACACCCTTGTGTCTACGACACCAAAAGAATGGACTACTGGGATGCGGAGCGGGAAAACAACGCGTGGGAGCAGACACGCATGTACTCCGGCCTCTCAACAGGAGCGTCAATGCTACGCACGTGTGTGTATACGTCTCAGAACATGCTATGCACTCAGCGCCTGTTTGTTTGTCTTGTTTTCCCTGTTTCAGTCGAAGAGTGCCTGAAACTATGGAAGCGGCTCAGGGACCGCTATACTCGTGAACTGAAAGCTATTGAAGCGACGAAAAGAAGTGGCAGCGGCTACGTGTCTGTGTTATGTAAAGAGAGAGACCTGTTAAAGCGGGAGACACACGGTCCGATTCGGTGTCCGATCGGGTGTCCGATCCGGCGTCCGACGAGCCGGAACGGTAGCCGGAATCGAGGTGTTTTGCAGTGCCGAAGCGCCGGATCGGACGTCCGGCGTGCGGCAAACCGGGCAGATTTTCATCGTCCGACGCGAACGGGAACCGCACCGTCGTCAGGCCGTAGCCAATGACAGCGCGGCTGGCTTGTGACGTTCTCCCACGTTCGCTCCACGGAGGCGGCGCAGGCAGGCCGGTTTCTCGCAGTGTTTTTTTTTTCCTTTGCTACAGTTTGTTTCCGACAAGAAATAGTTACCAGTTCAGTGAAATTAACTCGAACGTGTGCCTGTTATGCAAAGCAGCGCCTAGTACACTAGCACTAAGCCACTGGCGAGATGGGGAGCCGCGACGCGAGAGCATTTCGCGGGCAGACATCCCACACCGACCGTCTGAGTCACGCTGCTCGCTTCGCTTGCACGTTTGCCCTTCGCAACGACTGCGTCGAGTAAACCAATTGTATTTAATTACGGGCGACCTAAGTGTACAGTGTTAATTGTTTTGGCAAACATAAGCGCTCTTCGACGAGCTCTGGTTGGATCGTAAGCGCCGTCTGCCTAGCTAGGCCTACCGGCCCTATCGCTGGCTGTTAGCGGAGTCGTCAGTGGACAACGCGTCGTCGTGAAGTGTTCTGTCACTTGCAGGGGCATGATTTTATTGACTGTGTTCGTGTAAAGCGAAGCAGTGTTGTGCAGAGTTGTTTATATTGCGTTTATCGATGTGGCTATGAAGTCGAGCTGGGGGCTGGATCTGGGCGGAGCTTACGCGCCGCTCAATCTTTCGGATGCACGGACCATGTGCCTCGAATCGTCGTATGCCGCATGCCGGAGCTGCGTCCGTACCATCGCCGAGCAACAGCCCGGTCCGCGCGGTGGCAATCGCTACCGACAGAGAAGGCGCGCGAAAAGATTTGTTTCGATGTTCCACGACAGGCGGCACGGAGCGGCGCGGTGTTCTGCGCATGCGCTACTCCAGCTGCGGCAGGTACGCGGCGTTGTACTGTAGGGGGACGGATTTACGCCGGACGCGGCGTAGCCGACCTGGCGTGATGTAGCGCAACCACCGCGCGCGCGCGCGCCGGGTCACGTCGAAGTGTATTGGCGCCTTCAGTGTCCTCGTGATGACAGTCAGGAGCGGGCGACGTCGTTGTCTTGAAGCGAGCTGTCATTTCTGCGCGCTCGAAAAGTCGGAGTACTGGAACATGACTGCCTGTCCGTAAGCCTAAGGATCAGGTGACGCTGACTTAGCTGCCTTGAATGAACGATGAGGCGTGATCATCAGCCGTGACAGCCTCATGCTCGCCGGTGAAGCATCCTTTGTTCTGAGGAATTGTCAGGCACAACAGCATCCCCGCCGCCAGATGATCAATCGGGAGGTCGAGTTGTTCGAAGCAGGACGGCCGGCTTGATGCCTGCTTTGCTCAAAGCCGTGGGACCGCAGCTTTCGAGAATGAAGATCTTGTCTCCGAAGGCGTCTTGACAAGTGGGCTGTGAATGCACTGCATAAATGCACGATGACAAAAACCAAGGAGCGAGCTATGTCGGCCACACACAATGCCGCAAGCGCCATACGCGATCCACTCAAATTGCTAGACTGTACAAATTCAGATAATCTGAGAAACCACTATCTAAAGGTCAACATAGAAACACAGGGTTCACGTTGATCCGGCAAGTGCCAAGAAACTTTCAATTACGTGTCCTCGCAAATAGACACAAACGCATCTCTTTATTCTCGGGCCTTAATCGTGCCCTTTCAAAAGAGCTCGAGAGGGTCGCCCATTCCGGGGTTCTCTCAAGGTGCGGTCGCAAAGAAAGCAAAAGCCGCTAATCTGCCTGACGCATCTCGCAGCTGCAACTTAAGGACAGCAGCCTCCAAGTATTAGGAGAGGGTTACATTCACAAATCCGCGCGCGCGTTATCCCTTATGTGCTAGGCATTTGCCTTTCTTTGCCCCCGCGAGTGACTGGCTCTTGTAGCAGCCTACAGGACGCTTACATTTGTCCTAGTTACAGTCAGACGTCCACAATGCGGTTAGGCAACGGTTTCTACGCCCGAATATTCGTGAAACTTTCCTCTCGTGGACGTGCGTCACGCCGCCCCCGATCCCTGCAAACACCTATGCTGGGGATTTACCCTCCTTCGCTTTTTCACAGTCTCCGTCTGGATTCTGACCTTCGCGCATTTGCCTCTGTCCCCTTGGTGCTTCGCACGTTTAATTCCAGACGCCTCAGCCACGTCCGCTTTTCCCATCTTGGGCCTACACCTTTTCTTTGCCATCTGGTCTGACTTATTCTAACAGTCATAGCTGACTTTTTCTGGCCGGCTGGCGAACGCCACCTCCATTGCCACTTGCCCTAACGGGTTCTTTTGCGGGAAAACGACCACTCTCTGCCGCCTTCCCCTCGCTTACGGCTACTAACACGCTTGAGTCGCCAGTGCGCAAAGCTGCCTTGGAATTCGTTCCATGGTCCTCTGACCGCTGCTCCATAGAGAATCAGTCTCCGAGTCTCCTGCCGTGCTTTTCCCCTGAAAGCTCACAAATTGGAGGATTCTCCTCGCTCTGTCAGCGTTTGCTGGGACCTATTCGAAGTGCGATAGCTTACTTGCTATGGCAGGCTGGCCGAAATTGCCGCCTCCGTACACACCTGGTTGTTCACTGAAAGCTGTTACATATATCGCTTCAACAGCTGCAGGTTCTGCAGGTTCCCGAATTATGGTAAACACCACCCGCTTCTCGCAGCTCTTGGCCATATGGTCTTTTCCTCTGCAGTTGTAACACACAACTCTCTGCCGCCCCTCCAACAAGCATACATCGTCAGCGGGCGCCTTCGTGTCTTGCGCTACCTTAGGTGCGTCACCCTCTGTCTCCAGATGCGTGCCGGGTTACTTTGAAGTCTCCGGTTGGAAATTTATACAGAAATACTTGTTACTCTTTCGCCTCCCGGAACCAAATCACGCTTTGTCACTTCTCTCTTATCGTCGTGGCGTATTGCAGAAACTTCACCGCGTGCAGCAATCCTCGGCGAGTTCAGCCGCTCTCTCTTTTTGGCCTTTGAAGTCGGCGTGAAATGCTATACCGAAGTGTCTGAACAAAGCCGTCTTAGCCCTATCGCAGTGTCGCGCTTTCTGCTGAGACAATCACTTCATGAAGCACTTAGCAATAGCAAGCGGGATTACCGGTTGTGATCTCTCGCTCCATAAGTCCCGGCTGACATCCTCTTTCTGACGCACTCGTTCAAAACCGACGAGTAAATTACCTATATCCTCGTCTGCCCTGAACGCGTGGAGCTCGCGTCGCGCCTTCTAAGTGTCTCACTTTTTTGCCAGGCTCTTCCATCCTAAGGGCGTGCCGTTGCACTTCCTCCTGCTGGCACCTCTCGTGTTCCTCTGCTCCTCCACGCTCGCGCCTTCCGCACTCCTCCGGCTTTCCTTCAACAATGGTTTTCCAAGCCTCATCACTTCCTCGACCGTCACTTTTGCGTTCAAGTTGTCGAGAACTGCTCCTTTTGTTTTTTGAGGAGCCGGTGGAAATGCCCAACTCGTCGCAAATTAGAAGGAGGTCCTGCACTTCGAATTTCATCGTAGCGAATTTCTTTGCATTCAAAATTTACCCTTCCTTAAAATTGAAAATCGCTGTTTGAGAAAGGTGAATTTCCAGAACAATGCCACCAGGAAAAACAAACCTACTCTCCTAGCATCTGCTTACTTGTAGTAGAGAAAGCTTTGTGAAGAGCAAACATCAGGTACTAGCTAGCCCTTCCTTATCGATACCATCAGGAGATCATAGAATTTATGAGCACTCCTTCCTTACGAAATAATTTTTCTGGCCTCACCGGCCTCCTCCCAAATCGTCTCCTCAGTTTGCGAAAGCTGTAAATGTTGTTTTTTTAATTTCGCAGGGCCAATCGAAATGCCAATCTGCTCACGACTTTCGAGAAGTACTTTTTTTTTTATGGGGTTTTACGTGCCAAAACCAATTTCTGATTATGAGGCACGCCGTAGTGGAGGCCTCCGGAAATTTCGACCACCTGCGGTTCTTTAACGTGCACCTAAATCTAAGTACACGGGTGTTTTCGCATTTCGCCCCCATCGAAATGCGGCCGCCGTGGCCGGGATTCGATCCCGCGACCTCGTGCTCAGCAGCCTAACACCATAGCCACTGAGCAACCACGGCGGGTAGAAGTACTTGGATTTGAAACTTATACACGATCACAGTGGACTCTGAGCTTCTTCCCCATTATTAATTTAGCCAGCGAAATGCTGAGTCCTTGGTCAACGAGACGAAATCACTAACAGCTCCAAACACTATTAGCGACGGCCTCCACTATGAGTGGCAAAAAGAGAAGCGAACACGTAGCACTCACCACATCGATGTAGCCAACCCCGACCAATCTCATAAGCTGCCAGCCACTGTTGTCAAGTTGGGGGTCCGTGCGGCCACGAAGGTTTCATGAATGGTGTCGTGCCCGGTGCCGGTATAAAGAAGGGTTTCGAGCGACGTTCAAAGAATGAGAAAAAGGTTTATATTCAAAGGTACATGGTTGAGTTTTACGCACACGGCTCCAACTATCGTAGCCTACTAGCTATTCGTTCCATGTCCGAGCCTCCCTCACTGCGGTCCAGGTCTGCTTTTTACGCCGTTTAGTTCCTTCTTTCACCTGTCGAGAGAACTCACTGGCCAATCACAAATGCCGAACCGTTCACTACCTCCCACCCCCAGCGTCCTACCATTTTGGTGGCTTTCCTGTCTCCAACGTTGCACCATATGAGGCAACTACTTGGCAAACTGTGAACCGGCCGTCGACGCATTTCCCCTGGAGTTCTCGAAAGTAACCCTGTCATCAATCAGGGGCCTCTTCGTGATGGTGAGGAGCGGGCGACGTCGTTGTCTTGAAGCAAGCTATCATTTTTGGCCGCTCGAAAAGCGGAAGATCTGGAACATGACTGCCTGTCCGTAAGGCTAAGGTGACGCTGATTGAGCTGCCCTAAGTGAACGATGAGGCGTGATCAGCACCCGCGATAGCCGCATATCTGCCGGTGAAGCATCTTTTGTTCTGAGGGATCGTCAGGCATGACACCACCCTATTCCATGTAGCTGTGGTCCTGTAATGGTAGCCTTGGCCTGCTCACCAGCCGTAGTTGGTCCTGAGGCTTTTAAATTTTTTTAAACTCTGATCAAATGCGTCACGAAACGGGTGGGACTAACGGGAAGCGGCATACAGCGAGGGAGGAGCATATCCCCTGGCTCTCTACGGCTGTCCCGTGTCAAAATTCCCGCTTCAAGCGTCGGTTGTCTTCACGTCGCTGTACATGTGGTGCGGTCAAGGCCAAGAAGTTATGCATGCTTGAAAGAGCGTAGGTTTGGGCATGTTGGTATTCCATAACTTTTAGGTTTTTAGCACACGAAGACCGCTGTATCCGTGTCGTACCTCTGTCTCTCGTCCCTTTTTGTGCGCTAAAAACCTAAAACTTATGCATTCACACATGCAGTTCAATTTTTTTTTGCTTTTTAGAAAGAAATCACAAGAATTAACACGGCGGAATTAAGCATCTGGTGGCGTATAGCGAAGAGGTGCACTTTAGTAAAGCGAAAACGAATAAACCATATTGCTTTCAAGACTATTCGTCGCCGGAGCTGTGGGATAAATTTGAAGGGCAGAGAACCAGAACTACTCGGCATTTCCGCCGTAGCTACGTTTGCAACGCTTGTAGAGGGCTGCAGCACATAGGTTGCGCACGGACAGATTTTTGCGCTCATGGCAGCAAGCACTCAGAGTTTCGTCTGCCGCGCGGCTGCTCTTCCGATGAGTCTTCGCCCCAAGGGATTATCACTGTTCGTTCTTGTGATCGTGTACCTACTGTATGAAACTGAGTGCTTTCTCTATTATGTTCAATGTGGAAACAAATAGGGTATAGAGGAAACGGAAGATGGGGGGGGGTGTCGTATTAACTCAGGTAAAACCCGCACTTTTTCAGATCTTTTACTTCGCGCGGGCCGTACACGGGGCAGGCTTATATCTATACTCACTGAAGCTTCGAATTGCACTCAGACCACTCATGGTCAAGACGTTGGGTGTTTTTGGCATACACCCATAATCGCGAAGTGCCAAGATCGCAGATTACCGCACCCGCGACTTTTGACTCCACGACGCTATCACTTAAGGCTGTGCTGCACAAAATGACTTTCGAGGTTTATTGGTTTTTTTTTTTTGTCGACACAAGAGCTTATGCCGTTCGTCCAGTAAGCGCACATACGAATTTGGTAGGCGTTGGCAGTGGTTCCTGGCTGATTACCCGTATGGCCAAACTCCGCTTCCCGCACGCGGCTGTTAATCCTGCCCGTGCAGGTGATCCTTCCACCGATCGTCGATGTGGTGCACAAGTAGATGAATTTCTCGCAATGGCTTGCCTCCCACCAAACCAACTGATTAGGCCTAACCAGCGCGTGCTGGCTAGGCATTCGAAAAGTACTATTCGTAAACGCGCATAATTTGCGAATACGCCTCGAATATTTCTAAATGCCAGTTCAACCAAAATAAACATAAAATTGGAGGAAAATTATAGAAAATTTTCACCCCTGAGGGCATAGCGTAGGCATAAAACATGAGAACGTGCGGAGCATAGCAAGCTACGTCACTTAGGTCGATATCCTTTACAGGCTGTATAGCGATCATTCGCCCACTTTAAGAGACCTGTGCATGCGAAGAAACTACTTGATTGCTCTGAATGCTCCATTTGCGCTTTTAATAAACAACGCTTCATAACGTGCTCTGTAATGCAAAAGGATAGAAAGTTGGTATGGTAATATGATCTTGGATTGTAGGTTTTTGCGATCACCTATATATATATATATATATATATATATATATATATATATATATATTGTTACGAATGATGTTTATTTACAGGGTGAAACGAGGTCCGAGATGGAAGCTACAGGCCAGGCCCAGCCGGCGCGGAGTACCCCGAGATCACGCGCGTCCACTCTACTTCTTCTTTCTCTGCCTCAGTCGCGCAGTGCTGCGACATTTTCCCCGGGGGCAGACCAAGCTCGCTGAGCGAGTTAAAGGGACCTGTGATTGTACTGCTTTATGTTGAATTCCAATGGTAGATCGCGAGCGCTCGGCCGGATCACGAACGGAGCGCGTCACTCCGACTGAGATCGCTCTCATCTGCTCACACCATATCTGCGAAGGGAATGCGTGCGCTCCCGCGGGGGCACTTAGTACAGGAAAATCAAGTGAAAGGGCGCTAGAATAGAGAGAGGAACAAGCGCTTGGAAGCGCAACCCACTATCCCATTTCACTGTCCGTGTCAGTAAAATTATCACTCGACTTGGAAATCTTACTGTCTGAGTCGGAGCTGTCTAGGTGCGCGAACAAAATCGCACGGCGCGAAGCGGCGTCCACGTTTCCCCATGTCCATAGCTGCCCGCGACCGGAAACAGGCGACCGTGACAGGAAGCAGAGGCGGGTGAAGGAAATACGTCACGAGAACTTCCGGTCAAATCTGCCGATTTCGGCGGAGCAAATATTTTTGCTCCACGGAGCAATCCGGCATCAGCGGCTGGTCCCAATCTGCCATTGGAACACACAGCTCACGCTCCCATTCTGCCATTGGAATAGGATTGCTCCATACAGAGCAGAAAAACTTGATCTGGATCTGCCATTGGAATTCAACATTAGTCTGGCCACGTGAACAACTTGCGTCGCACGTGAACGCCGATTACTTGCCGTCACTTTGGCGACGACATAGTTCACATCACTCAAGCGGCTGAGTATAACGAATGGTCCGGTGTAAGTGGCGAGAAACTTGCGGTACAATCCCATTTTGCGAATAGGTGTCCACAACCAAACATAATCACCGGGAGTAAAGCTGACGGGGATATGCCGCGCATCATAGCGAATCTTGCTGTTGCCTTGTGAGGACAACGTCCTAAGATGCGCCAGTCGACGTGCTTCCTCAGCACGACACAGTTTGGGCAATGGATAGGATTTTCTTGGCACGATAAACGTAGAATAGTGTCCAGAAAGCTCTGGGGAGCGCGTGCGTACAGCAAAAAGGGCGCATATCCAGTAACTTCGTGTTGGCACTATTGTGCGCGTACGTTACAAAAGGTAAGACGGCGTCCCAATTCTTGTGGTCAGCAGCGACATACATTGATAACATGTTGGTAAGGGTTCGATTCGTCCGCTCCGTGAGGCCATTGGTTTGCGGGTGGTAAGGAGTGGAATGCCGATATGCAGAGCTGCAAAGCCGTAAAAGTTCTTCAACGACGTCGGCGGTGAATTGCCGTCCACGGTCACTGATGACAACCCGGGGAGCGCCGTGACGAAGTATGACGTGATGCAACAAAAATGAAGAAACATCGGCTGCAGTGGCGGATGGAAGTGCCGCCGTTTCCGTGTAGCGAGTAAGATAATCTACGCATACTATAATCCAGCGGTAGCCAGCTGACGTCTTTGGTAGAGGGCTGTAAGGTCGCTCTGATTGTTCGGGTTCTTAAGTGTCACGAATCGGCCACGTGCTTTGTGCATAGAGAGGGGGTTCACTTGCCCCCGTGTCAGCCGGGCGACAGTTGCTGTGTTATGTGGGGTCACAGGCACCGCGCGGTGTTGGGTGACGCGTCGCGGCAGGTGCCAGGTGGGCGAGTGCCGATTCCGGGAAGTCGGCATTGTGCGCACGGTGTTGGCAGTCCGCGACGGTCACACGAGTCCACACAGACCAGCCTTGAAAGGGACCGCTGTACAAGGTATTGTGAGTGTGGCTCCCGAGTGCCTGACTAATTGAAGGCGCCGCCGAGGTTAAGAAGGGCTTAGCAACTCTGACCCCGTTCCGCATGCAGTGAGCATGGACCTAATCTTCTACGCGTCCGGAACGCAATCGCCAGCCTTGTTGTTGGGTGCGACTGCCGGTGTGGTGTCGAAGGCCAGCTTACAGTGCACGCTGTAGGAATGCGGTGCACACGTAAAGAGTGCATTCGGACGACGGCGTCTTGGAAACACGCACTCGGAGAACTTTGTCTTGTAGACAATAAGTTTGAAGGACAAGGAGAGCCATCAGTCTCCCACGCGGACAAACTTTGAGTACGGCCGCACTACGTGGTATCGATGCCCCTGCTTCCGAGACATTTGCGGCCTAGACGCCGTTGGGATTTGAAACGGTCTAGCGATAACTTGTTCGGGCCTGGCATGTTTTGCTGAGCCCGTCACTAACTACGCAGAAATAGGGGGCATCGGAGTTTTAGGGAAGAAGGAAAAGAGCTTTGTTTTCCAATATGTTTATTTTGAAGAGTAAGCCCATCCCTGTGGGTTGTGGCTTAACAAACGGTTGACTCTGATTGGCAACTGAACCTGTGGGACGGGCTAACGGCCCTACCGCCTTTTTTTTTTCTTTGTATATTTGGGCTATAAAAATCGGGACGACATGCTGTCCCTCAGACTTGGCTGAAATCAGGATTACTGATAGATCAGTGAGGCTCCGTACCATGTACGTTAGACTTGGCTGAAATCAGGATTGCTGATAGATCAGTGAGCCTCCGTACTACGTACGTTAAAACGAGTCTGGGCTCTAACAGTCATTGAGACAGTCGAAGAGTGAGACTTTGTTTCTCAGTTGTTCAAGTTTGTAATGTATTTGTTTTACCTGCCATGTATATAGAAAAGTTTACGTATAAATATTTCTTGTACATCTGATCTGCATCGCTTCCTGTCTGCGTTTGATCAACAACTGCCGATCATCGTCCGAGAAGCTTCAAGTTCCAGCGGTGAAGCGAGGACAGAGAACGAACGAAACTTTACTGGCGCAGCACGACAGGATCGGCAAGCCCCACAACGAGCAACGAGCGGCGAGCCAGGCGCAAGGAATAGGAGGGCCACCAGCGAATTCCGCAAGGGTTGCAATTCATCTGGACAAGGACGTCAGGCGGCGCCCCCAGCAGCAACGGGTGAGCGGGATTCCTTGCGTTTTGTCTAGGTTGGCATGGCTGTTGTTCAGTGAGGTTAATGGTGTTCACGCGCAGAACAGCAAACGCGATTGAGGCTAACGTAAACATTGATACTGCATTTGAACAAAGAGAGGGTCAGAGACGGCAGGAACTGCAACGCGTCGGAGAGACCGAGTCTGAGACGTCGGATACTGAAATGGATAGTGAGACGCAAGGCGCTGCTCAGGCTCCGAGCACGACAGATCCAGAGGCCATGGCGGTGAGACGCCTGGAGCTGGAGCTGGAAAAGGTGCGCCTACAGCTAGAGTGCGAGCGCATTGCTCTACGGAGAGTGGAGCTCGAGCAGTCGAGCAGGCCGCCTTCGGTGTCGGAAGGAAGCGATCGGCGCGGTGCCATCACGGATGGAATAGCACAATGTGCTAAAGTGCTTAAGGCATACCGGTTGCCGTGTGACGCTGACGTTCCGATATGGTTTGATGAGGTCGAAAAGTTGTTTGCATCTTTTCAAGTACCAGCACATAGCCGTGTACATTTGATCATGCCTGCGCTGGCCGAGCGGGTTCGTTATCTGTTGCGTGGCCTCAATGACGAGGAATGTACAGATTATGAGACTGTAAAGAAGGCGGTATTAGATGAACTTAAGCTCACGCCAGCTAAATACTTGGAGAGGTTTGAAAAGGCATCTAAACGAAAGGAGGAAACTTGGGCTCAGTTCGCGTCTCGCGGGAGAACTTATTTGGCCTATTACCTTCAATCTCGAAATGCAAACACCAAAGAAGCTATGACGGAGCTTATGGTCGCTGACCGTATGAAAGCCAGTCTAAGCTCAGAAGCCCTTGAATATGTTCTTTTGCGGGAGGGTGAAGATTGGTTTAAGCCAGTGGAGGTGGCGAAAGTGCTCGAGACTTTCGAGCAAGCTAAAGGGAAAGGACGAGTAACTAAGCCAGCCGCAACAGCCTCACTGCTGCAGCACTCAAAACTAGCTAGCCCGCAGAGGACAAACTTAAAATGCCACGTGTGTCATGTACAGGGTCACCTAGCCAGAGACTGCCCAAAAGCTTCAAATAAAGAACAGCAGGGGAAGGCGCCGACTGTGCAAAAACAAAGGGTACAGAAGGTTGCTGTTGTAAGTGAAGAACCTCCACCAGAGCAAGAAAGGGTGCTAAGCGCTAGAGTGCAAGTCGTAGCTCAAAATGCTAGTTCAGGGAGGTCAAAGCTGGACCTTATCCCTATCATGTGCGGGAATATAGCAACAGAAGTTGTGTTGGACACAGGTAGTGAGATAACGGTCGTCCGTAAAAGTATGTTGCCCATCGTTTTACAGGAGCCATCACGAACAGTAAGACTCGAGTCGGCATTTGGAAACACCATTCGAGCTAACCTAGCTACGCTGCCCGTAGGCATGCATCGCCCAGGGGCTGTGATACAACCGCAGAGGATCGATCTGGTGTGCGCGGTTACAGACGAACTTGCAAACGGGGTTGACTGCCTGCTGTCAAAGGAAGATTGGGAACTACTACAGGCGCAGGAAAAAGAGGAGTTTGGAGAGGAAAATATTCCGCGGGTAGCCGATTCCGTTCGGGTCCGATCAGTCGAAATGGTCGATAACACTGAGCCAGACTGCGGTCTAAGTTGCGAAGAAATGACAGATGAAATCCCTAAATTGCAAGGGAATAGTTTGATACAAGATATCAATGGGGTGCCCAGTCAGCGGGAGGAATTTCGAGCTGCTCAGATAGCCGATGAAAGCCTGAAAAAGGCCTCGGATGATGCGAGAAATGGAAAAGCTAGCATGTTCGTGTCAGACAGACTTTTGTACCATTGGGATTCCTTAGCGGGAGTCAAGGTCAGACAACTGGTCCTACCAGAAGAAAGACGCAATGAGGTAGTGCCGCTCCGATCCCTGACAGCGAGGGCCGCATGCGAGGCTTTACTGGAAATTCTCAGTCGTATTGGAGTGTCGGGAACGATCTGTTCAGACAAAGGTACTAACTTTAAATCTCAACTGACACAGTTAATGTTAGAAAAACTGGGCTGTTCACCCAGGTTCTCCACTGCCGAACACCCTGAGGGCAACGGAGTGGTTGAGAGATGGAACAGAGTCCTCAAAAATATGTTGTATACTGTAATGGAACGGGACCGAAGAAAGTGGGACAAGCTGATCCCATTTGTTCTGTGGGCGTATCACGACGTGCCGCATGATACCACCGGGGTGGCGCCGTTCAGGCTATTGTACGGTAGAAACCCAAATGGGTCCCTATCAATATTGCAGCAAACTTGGACGGGTGAAATTGCGGTGCCCTCAACTCTGAGAGAGAACTACGCCGACGTTGGGAGCCCGCTTACAACTTTGACAAGGCGAGGGGTTCCTAATTCAATTCCATGGTCAGAAGATACGCAGTGCACGTTCGAAAGTCAAAAGTTAACTCTCTGTCAGGCTGTCGCCATGAACACTCCTGAGCCTCATCAGCCGTACTGGCTATTCACTGATGCGTCGGCGACGGTGGCTGGTGCCTGTTTAGCTCAAATGTCAGCGGACGGAAAAGAAAAGCCGATCGCTTTTGCTAGCCATCGCTTTAACCCGACACAGGCGCGCTGTTCGACTATAGAGAGAGAAGCCTTTGCTATTATTTGGGCACTCAAGAAATTTGACTACTGGCTTTTCGGAGCAGTGGTGAATGTTGTCTCTGACCATAACCCATTGTCATATTTGACAACCAGCACCCCGCAGGGGGCCAAGTTAGCAAGATGGGCGCTTTCACTACAGCGCTACAATGTAACGGTGCGTCACCGGAAAGGAACAAGTAACGCCAACGCTGATGCATTGTCAAGGCTCTCGAATCGTTCATGGGAGCCAACCGAGTAAAGAGCAGAAAAGAAAGGATAGACAGAAACAGCCATGCCAGCTACGACAGGCGTGAATGTTCCCGTTCACTCGAAGGACGTGTGCGTGGGACAGTTCAGCCTTGATGGAACTTTCGATGGTTGTTGTCGTCCATGTGTGTGAGGGTTATAAGACTGTGTACATACTATGTATATACCCTGTATATGTCATTTTTCTGCTGTTGTGCAGTGCAGCGCGTTGCAAAGTGTTCCTGTACTTACATGAGTATTTCTTTCGCATGCTCACTGCCATGAATGTGTTGAGCCTCCGCCCTTTTCTTTTATCGCTGTGAGAAAATTGTTTTTTTTTTGCGTGGTCCTTTTAGTTCATTTTCCTGTTCCTTACGGGCTCCGCAGCACCCGTGTTGGGCAGCGTATGTCAATTTTCTTTGACGGAACATTCAGAGCCTAAATTTTACGATACAGCGCCCTTTGGCTCTTGTAGTATAGCTGGGCACATTGTGAGCCCAGTATACTCTTTAGGAGGGACGTGTAAGGTCGCTCTGATTGTTCGGGTTCTTAAGTGTCACGAATCGGCCACGTGCTTTGTGCTTTGCCCCCGTGTCAGCCGGGCGACAGTTGCTGTGTTATGTAGGGTCACAGGCACCGCGCGGTGTTGGGTGACGCGTCGCGGCAGGTGCCAGGTGGGCGAGTGCCGATTCCGGGAAGTCGGCATTGTGCGCACGGTGTTGGCAGTCCGCCGACGGTCACACGAGTCCACACAGACCAGCCTTAAAAGGGACCGCTGTACAAGGTATTGTGAGTGTGGCTCCCGAGTGCCTGACTAATTGAAGGCGCCGCCGAGGTTAAGAAGGGCTTAGCAACTCTGACCCCGTTCCGCATGCAGTGAGCATGGACCTAATCTTCTACGCGTCCGGAACGCAATCGCCAGCCTTGTTGTTGGGTGCGACTGCCGGTGTGGTGTCGAAGGCCAGCTTACAGTGCACGCTGTAGGAATGCGGTGCACACGTAAAGAGTGCATTCGGACGACGGCGTCTTGGAAACACGCACTCGGAGAACTTTGTCTTGTAGACAATAAGTTTGAAGGACAAGGAGAGCCATCAGTCTCCCATGCGGACAAACTTTGAGTACGGCCGCACTACGTGGTATCGATGCCCCTGCTTCCGAGACATTTGCGGCCTAGACGCCGTTGGGATTTGAAACGGTCTAACGATAACTTGTTCGGGCCTGGCGTGTTTTGCTGAGCCCGTCACTAACTACGCAGAAATAGGGGGCATCGGAGTTTTAGGGAAGAAGGGAAAGAGCTTTGTTTTCCAATATGTTTATTTTGAAGAGTAAGCCCATCCCTGTAGGTTGTGGCTTAACAAACGGTTGACTCTGATTGGCAACTGAACCTGTGGGACGGGCTAACGGCCCTACCGCCTTTTTTTTTTCTTTGTATATTTGGGCTATAAAAATCGGGACGACATGCTGTCCCTCAGACTTGGCTGAAATCAGGATTACTGATAGATCAGTGAGGCTCCGTACCATGTACGTTAGACTTGGCTGAAATCAGGATTGCTGATAGATCAGTGAGCCTCCGTACTACGTACGTTAAAACGAGTCTGGGCTCTAACAGTCATTGAGACAGTCGAAGAGTGAGACTTTGTTTCTCAGTTGTTCAAGTTTGTAATGTATTTGTTTTACCTGCCATGTATATAGAAAAGTTTACGTATAAATATTTCTTGTACATCTGATCTGCATCGCTTCCTGTCTGCGTTTGATCAACAACTGCCGATCATCGTCCGAGAAGCTTCAAGTTCCAGCGGTGAAGCGAGGACAGAGAACGAACGAAACTTTACTAGGGCCAAGCAAGTCGATGCCGACTTTTTCAAAGGGTTGCATCGGTGGCCTAACTGGTTGTAACTAGCCTGCTCGGGCCGTCGTCGTTTGCTTGTGGCGCTGGCAAATAGTACAGCTGGCGACATACTGTTTCGTTGTTTTCCAGAGCTTGGGCCAGAAGAATCTCAGTCTAAGTCGGTGTAGTGTGCGTGCAAAGCCAAGGTGCCCGGACGTGATATCGTCATGCATGGAACGAAGGACAGCAGGGCGCAGATTTTCGGGCACAACTAGAAGCAATGGGGGACCATCCGCCGAGTAATTTTTTTTTGTACAGCAAACTATTACGAAAAGTAAACGGTGATGTTCCTGCTGGCTCACGTGCAGCTGCCCGTAGGGATTTCAAGGTAGGGTCGCAACGTTGCTCGCTCTCGAAGGTACGCAGGTCTGGAAAGTCGGAAGAGATGGAAACTAGGTAGTCATCGAAGTCATCATCCTCAGCTTTAGTGTGAGGCGAAGGGAGACGGGATAGGCAATCAGCATCCGTGTGACAGCGCCCGCTCTTGTAGTTAACGGAAAAGCTGTACTCTTGAAGGCGCAAAGCCCAGCGGGCCAACCGACCAGACGGATCACGCAGCCCAACCAGCCAACAGAGTGAATGATGGTAAGTCATTATCGTGAATGCGCGGCCATGTAGATACAGGCGGAACTTCTGAATGGCGAATACGACTGCTAGGCACTCGAGTTCAGGAACGGTGTAGTTTGTCTCCACTTTTGTAAGTGTCCGACGAGCGTAGGCAATTACATGCTCACGGCCATCGCAGAGTTGGACAAGCACAGCGCCAACACCCGCACCGCTGGCGTCAGTGTGCAGCTCAGTTGACGCCTCCGGATCAAAATGCCGCAGTACTGGCCCAGAAGTCATCAAAAATTTCAGCTGTTGAAACGCCGACTCGCAGTCAGCAATCCACAAGTATGCGGTGTCTTTGTGTAGGAGAGACGTGAGGGGAGAGGCAAGCTGTGCGAAATTCTTGATAAAGCGCCGGAAATATGAGCAAAGGCTCAAAAAGCTTCGCAGATCTTTCACCGTTTGTGGCTGTTGGAAGTCGCGAACCACTGTTATCTTTTCAGGGTCTGGTCGTATGCCGTCTTTGTCGACCAGAAAGCCTAATACGAGGGCTTGACGCTCACCGAAATGACATTTCTTCGAGTTTAAAATAAGGCCAGCTTGCGGGATACACTCAAGAACGATCGACAGGCGCTGATTGTGCTCGTGAAATGTCCGGCCGTAGATAATGACGTCGTCTAAATAGCACATGCAAATTTCCCATTTGAGTCCGCGGAGCACGGTATCCATAAATCGCTCGAATGTCGCTGGAGCGTTGCATAAACCAAAGGGCATAACGTTGAACTCAGAGAGACCGTCTGGTGTCACGAAGGCTGTCTTCTCCTTGTCTGAGGGGTGCATGGGGATTTGTCAATATCCTGACCGTAAATCAACCGAAGAGAAATACGACGCGGAGTGGAGGCAGTCGACGGCGTCATCTATTCGTGGTAGGGGGTACACGTCTTTCTTTGAGACGGTGTTTAGGCGGCGATAGTCCACACAGAATCTCCATCAGTTGTCTTTTTTCTTCACTAGGATCACAGGAGCAGCCCAAGGGCTACATGATTCCTGGATCACTCCTTTCTGTAACATTTCTTCGACCTGCTCGGCGATGACTTTTCTCTCTGAAGGTGAAACGCGGTAGGGCTTCTGGCGAATTGGCGTTGCTTGCCCTGTATGGATGCGGTGTTGCATACGAGACGCCGGTGGTGTATGGGACGCTCGTTGGCCTTGAGCAAAATCAAACACTGTGGCGTAGTGAGCGAGCACAGCTTCCAGCTGACACTGTTCACTCGAAGACAGCGACTTGTTAATCATGCGCTTAAAGTCAGCAGAATTATCATGGTTAGAATTGGGGTTGGATTTCTTTTCGGCAGTTCACATTTAGACCGTTCCGACGCTGACAATGGCATGTTCATCAAAACTTGCCAGTTTAAGTCCTAGCGCCAATGTTATGGATTGGGTTGAAACGTTCACTGTCCACAAACGAGTACAACCATCAGTGGTGACAACGAGGGAGCGAGGGACTATCGCATTTTTCTTGAGCGCATTGTTATAGTCGGGCTCGGGTAAACCACAACAAGAACCTGTGCGAGGGCGAGAAGTATTCACAGGTACAAACATTGCAGTCTGAGGGGGCAAAGTCACCCTTCTATGCGTCGCTAGCACGCCGAGAGGTCACGCAGCCTTTCGCTCCGACGACCTCGCCTCGCCAGCCGCAACCGACTCCACGTGGGCGGACGTGCTTGCACATCGTTCCGGCGTGTGCTGCATGAGCCGCGTGGCCACCGCCATCGCGTGCTGCCACGCATGCTCTGCGCGACCCCCTACGCCTACCTCGCTGCATCGTGCCTGCCATAGGATCCCTCCCCTTGCCCGGCGTCCACACTTCGAGTGTCGAGACACCGAGACGACACCTGCTCCACGCACGGGTGTGGTGCTTTGTGCACGCGCCACGTGTGTTGTGTTGTGCGCGCGCTGCGCGTACCGAGCGAGAGTTTGTTTTTCGCGGCGGGGATGCGTTTTCCCATGCCGTGCTGATATCGTGCGCTGCGGTTCTGTTGTGTGAGCGGTTTTTTTTTTTTTTTTTTTTAAATCATGAGTTTCCTTTCACCGGAAGGACGCCCTCCGCGCGCGGGTCACCGTCGACATGCCAGCATGTCGCTCGTGACACTCGAGCCGTCTAATCTTCAAGAGCTCCGTGCGAGAGAAGAGCTCCAGAACCGTGCCGCGCACATTGTCGACGAATGGCTGCGCAAGCAAGCTACCACTACGCAACCAGCGGCTCCTGCTCTGCCTATGGCTGTACTCGACAGCACTGGGGCACCGGAAGCTGTTGTGGAATTACCCCAGGCGAGCCCCATCTCCCTGACGCAGGACTCCACCCTTGCTGAGAGGACTGCCGTCTCCCTCCCCTCTTCAGACGACGAGGAAGAAATGGATTCCTCGAGCTCGCGGAAACGCGCCCGTGAAGCTGAGAGTGAGGAGGACGACGTGGCCGGCCCGCGCAAGCAGCCATCAAGCGCCCCTCCGTGCTCCGAGGCTCACGTATCACCCAACGTACGCCCGGAGCGGTCGGATGTCGACAGCGCAATCCCTCGACAACCAGGAGTGACGGCCATCAAATCGTCCCTGCCCCACGCACACGCTGGCGGTGGTCTCGAAACGTCGGCGCCGGCTGTAGCGACCTGCCTGCCCCCGCTCCTTCAGAATGCGAGCGCCGCCTCTCGGAACCCTGACGAGTCATCAACTGCCTCCTTGGCACTTACTCCAAGAGAGGGCGCGACTACTGATGATCACGCTCCACCAGCCACTGGACAGAGCGCAGCTGCCTTCCTGAAGTATCCGCCAGCTCCTCCTTCGAAGCGCCTTGCCTCAAAAAAGAAGGGCAAGGGGAAGCGACGGACAACTCCAGGCAGCCTGCAGCCTCCAGCGACTGCTACCACCTCGGGCCCAGCGGCTTCTCCACAGCAACAGGCGCCACTGCAGAACACCCCCAGCAGTGCTCAAATCGCACCCTCCCTGGCACCCGAGAACGGCGAACCAGCAGAGGATACTTTCACCATGGTCCTCTCTAGGAACGCCCAGCGTCGCGCCAGGGCTCTACAAGCCGCCACCATACCGGTTGACCCAGCGGTGGTCGGGACGGCCCTGTTCCGCCCTTCTGGCCCGGGAGGGGCCTTCGAGCGAGGATCCCGCCTTGCTATTGCCGCTGTGCTCTCTGCGCTGCCAGGGGTGTCCGCGGTCCGGGTTAACACAAAAAGAAACATCGTGGCCGCGGACGCGACCTCGCAGGCCTGCTTGGAGAGGCTGCTCGCCACCACCGAGCTCCGCGGCATTCCCGTTGCTGCTCGTCCACCAGCTGTCCGTGGAAACAGCACGGGCTTTATACACGGCATTGACGACGAGACTACCGACGCAGAGCTGGCTGGTGCGATCGAGTCCAGTGTCCCCATCCTGTCTGCGACCCGCTCCGGCAACAAGGCGATGCTCCGCTTTAGCAGCCCAGTCCCTCCCGAGCATGTGTCTATATACAAGCTCCAGTTCCGGGTGAGGCCTGGAAGACCGCGTCCACTGCAGTGCCAGCAATGTGGCCGCTATGGGCACGTGGCTGCAACCTGCGACAGACCTACCAGCTGCCTGCACTGTGGGAGGTCACACGAGCGAGGAGAAAGCTGCCCAAATGCCGCCCACTGCAACAATTGTGGTGGCAATCACCCTGCTAATACTCCTGCCTGTCCCAGGTGGCAGGAAGAACGTAGGGTGGCAACCATCATGGCGACCGCCCCTACTCCCCTCTCTCGTCGTGCCGTCCGGGCCTCTGTGCGGGAAGAGACACTGCAGGCGAAGACCTCCACGCAAGTCTCATATGCACAGGCCCTAACCGGCCGCACACAAATTTACCAGTCGGCGATGCTCCCTCCTGGCCAGCCACCCAAAGCAGCCCCACGGACCCTCCGAGCCGGACCACCTGTAGCTACCACCACAACCCCGGAGGCACCAGCCACACCACCACCGCAGGCCTGTCCAGACCCCCGCGACCAGCTGATCGCGAGCCTGCAGCTGACGCTGAAGGCCATCGGAGAGATGCTGCCTGCTGATAGCCCACTCCGAGCCCTCTGCCTCCAGGCGGGAGGCGTGCCATCCACCCAACACCAGCATGGCTAGCATCTCATCGAGGTCCCGCCGCCGCCGCCCGAGGGTGCTCCAGTGGAACGTAAACTCGCTGCAGCGACGGCACGGCGAGCTGTGTGAGTACCTCCTGCGGTGCGACTTCGACGTCCTCGCACTGCAGGAGGTATACGCCGTGGCCGAGAACGTACGGCTCCCCGGCTACACTGGCTACTCGGGCGCCACCACCTGTGTCACACGCAGTTGCACTGCAGCACCCTGCCTAGATGGAGCCCACAAGACAGGGAAGCCACGCACGGCAATCTACGTCCGCAGCACCCTGGCGCATGCTGTTCTACCTGTTGCTGACATCGCGGGTGGCCCCCTGGAGTCATGTGCCGTCACCGTACGCCTTGGCAGCCAAGACACCGCTGTGGCGAGCATCTACATTCGTCCAGGAAAGCCGTGGGATCCTTCCAGCCTCGTACAGCTGGCTGTTCGCCTCGGTGGCCATGCAGTCCTGTGCGGTGACTTCAACGCACACCACACGGATTGGGGTAGCCGCAGCTGCACCCGCCGAGGCAAGGACCTCACAGACGCCATCAGCCGAGCTGGCCTGCTGATGTTGAACACTGGGGAGCCTACCTACGTCCGCCGCGGAGCTCGCACGGCCATCGACCTCTCCCTCACCACCGAGCAGTGCTACTCCTGGGCCACAACTCCGGACACATGGGGGTCTGACCACTTCCCTATCGTGATCAGCCCCGTGTCTGGGAGAAGGCCTAGGACAAGAACTTACCACGTCACAGACTGGTCCCTGTTCCGGAAGCACTGCAGCAATTTGGACGATGGCCGTGACTTCCTCAGCGCCATTGCGGATTGTGCTCAGGCTGCCACCGTTCAGTGCTCTGCCCAACCAGATACCCCCGCTCCGGACCTCCACCTGCTCAACCTCCGCGCCTCCAGGCGCCGTATGGAGCGCAGAGCAATCCGGACGGGCAAGGCAGAGCATTGGACCGAGTACAGACGCGCGGATGCCCGCTGCAGGCGCCAGGCCCGGCGCAGGAGGAGCCAGAGCTGGAGGAGCCTCTGCTCTGCCATCGAGGACAGATCCAGGGGACCCCTGGCTTGGAGACTCCTCAAATCTCTCACCGGCAGGAGAACAAACCTACAACCTGTCCTCGCCGCTGCCATCACGCTGGGCATCAGCGAAGAGGCCCTTGCGGAGCTCCTCGCCGACCAGTTCGCGCCGGCTGTACAACGCACTGCAGCCATCCTGCCGGTAGGACAGCCTTCCCTCAGCCTGCCTAGCTGCTTGCACAACCATCACCCGGGGTGGACATCGAGCCAGATCACTGCTATCTGCCAGGACCCCCTGACGCTGCACGAGCTCCAAGTGGCCCTGAAGAGGGGGAAGCGCCGCAGCGCACCAGGAGCCGACGGAGTGACGACCCAAATGCTCCGCAACCTGGCCGCCAGCGAGCAGCAGCGCCTGCTCGACTGCTATAACGACATCTGGAGGTCAGGGCAGGTGCCAGAGCAGTGGCGCACAGCCATCGTGGCCCCCATCCTGAAGGCCGGAAAGCCGGTTGGAAACGTGAGCTCCTACCGGCCGGTCTCCCTCACTTCCGCCTCCTGTAAGGTGATGGAGGCCATTGCTTTGGTCCGACTGGACTGGGTGGCCCGTGCCCGTGGCTTCCTGGCCGATGAGCAGACGGGGTTCCGGCGGCGCCGATGCACCGCGGACTCCATCGCGGATGTGGTCTCCACGCTGGAAGAGGCCAAGGCCTGCGGTGACGCCGTGCTCCTGGTGCTTATCGACATCAAGGGGGCCTTCGACGGCCTGCCCCACCCAGTCGTTCAGCAGGCCCTGGACCTACTTGGCATCAACGGGAATCTGCGGCGGTTCATCTCGTCGTTCCTAGAGGAACGCACCCTCAGGGTACGAGTGGGCCGATCGAAGAGCTCCCCTCGTCCGGTGGCAGCGGGCGTGCCACAAGGGTCAGTGGTGAGCCCTTTCCTGTTCAACCTGGCCCTGGCCCGGCTTCCTGCTGCCCTGCCGATCGACCCCGACTATCCGGTGAGTGCCTCCATCTACGCGGACGACATCGCCCTGTGGGTGCGAAGCCCACCACACAACCACCGCAGCGCGCGCTCAGCCCTGCAAAGAGCTCTTGACACCGCCGCTGCTTACCTGAGCAGCATTGGCCTTGCCATCTCGGCAAGGAAGACGGAGGCCATGCTGCTCCACCCAAGAGCAGCTGCCCGCCGCACAGCACCCCGGCTGCACCTGGAAGGCGTCCAGTTACCCTGGAGCACTGCAGTGACGTACCTGGGGCTGCGCATTGATCACCGACTGTCCTGGCTGCCTGCTGTCAAGACCCTGCATGTCCAGGTCCTCCGTGTCCGCAAGGCAGTCTCCCAGCTTCTTTCCCGAGGACAGGGCTGTACCACTGGGTGGGCACTACGGCTGTACGATGCAGCAGCCACCTCACGCCTGCGGTACGCCCTCCCACTCGTGGCACTACCACCAGCCCGTCTCAAGAAGCTAGAGCTGCAGCATCGGGCCGCGATTAGGCTCTGCCTGGGCGCTCCCCGCAGCTCCCAAGTCGCTGCAACCTTGGCCGAGGCGGGAGCATGGCCCCTGTCACTCCTCCTCCTACAGCAAGGGCTACGCCATGTTGACCGCCTCCACCATGGACCAGACGGCAGTGCCCTGCTCTCCCGACTGCGCTCACGGCCCCATTCACAGATGGGCAGACTCTGTGGGCTGTACGAAGAGGTGATTGGGAGGCCTCCAGCGAACAACGCACAACTGCCTCCTCCCCAGAGACCACCCATACCCATCACCACAGAGCTGCCCGGCGTTTCCAAACGGCGCTCCCCAACTTGTGCCCTTCAACAGACGGCTGCTTCCCTCCTGCATGAGGACCACGGTGGAAACCTGCAGATCTACGTTGACGGCTCGGTAATGCCGGACACAGGCTCGTCGACTGCGGCCTGCGTGGTGCCCGCTTTGGGGAAGAGCAAGCAGTGTCGCCTCCCCAACCATGCGACGTCAACAGCAGCAGAGGTTGCAGGCCTTCACCTGGCTGTGGACTTACTCGCAGAGGAGCTGCCAGTGACCCCAGCGACCATCTACTGCGACTCCAAGGCGGCACTCCTCAGCCTGCAGAGGCCAGAAAGGGCCAGCCTCGGGGTTGCCCTGCTCTCGTCAAGGCTGATGGCGCTCCAGGAGGCGGGCTGCTCAGTATCCCTGCACTGGCTTCCAGCCCACGTAGGGATACCGGGCAACGAGGAAGCAGATGCACTGGCAAAGCGTGCCCACCACTGCGTGGTCCCGCCCAGCCTGGCAGTGACAGCCAGTGATTTCACATGCCACAGGCTTCGGCGCCATCTGCTGGCCTGCCATCCGGACAAGCGGATGTCCTTGGGCCGCCCTCCGCGACCACTTCCACAGCGCGGCCTCGCACGCAGGGAGACCTCCCTCCTTCTGCGACTGAGGATTGGCTGCTGTTGGACGGGTGCTCGCCGCCACCGGCACGGCCTCGTCGCCTCTCCAGCCTGTGCCTCCTGTGGGGAGCCCGAGACCCTGGAGCACCTCCTGCTGGCCTGCCCTGCCTACCTGCAGCAGCGTGACCGTCTCCTGCAGGAGTTCCGACGACTGGGGCTTCCTTCTACACGACAGGAAGACATCCTCTTCCCTGGTCGTAGCGAGCTACCAGCCCTCCTGAGTGTCGTCGAGTACCTCGACTCGTCGGGGCTCTCGGCGAGACTCTAGGATTTTCTCCAAAGACGCATAGCCTCACGGCTACCCAAACCACTCTAGGCTACTCGAACTGCCCCAATCATCTGGCTCCTGCTGGATCACCGCTCCCTGGCCTTTCACCAGATCACCAATCCTACCGGACCCACTGGGCCCTTCCTACCGGACTACTCATCCGCTGCCATGGCGACCCTTTAACCCTCTACTCTCCTATCTCCTTTGCTCCCACTCTCCCCCCTCACCCCCGTTGGCGCTGAGCCGTGCTCCCGCAAGGGCTGCAGAAAACAGCGACAACCTTTCCTTACCCCTTCAAGAACCACTTCAGGGGGCAAAGTCGCATCTTGTAACACGGAGAGAACGTCCGCGGCATCACTGGTGCTAGCTGTCATTGAAGTTAGTGCGTCGCGGCGAAGAGAAATCGCGTCACTTCCACAATCGAAAGTTGCCCCCCACTCACGCAAGAAATCAATTCCGAAAATAATGTCATGCGTTGTACGTTCAAGCACAGTAAATTCACTTCGAAATGTCTGGTCCCCTATCGTAACTGAAACAGAACAGACCCCAAGAGGGCGTAACATTTCCCCACCAACTCCACGAAAGGTAGCGTTCCGATCCCAAGAAAACATAACTTTTTGTCAAGACGATTTTTGAAGCACAGGCTCATAACAGAAACTGCCGCCCCGGTGTCAACTAAAGCAACAGCACTCACATTGTCAACTAAAAGGCACACTTTGTTTTTAAACAATTTTACACAAGGGGGTCTTGATGAAGATGAACATATTGCGGCCTCACCCCCGTCGGTCGCACCAGCTAGTTTCCCAGCGGCGGCGGTTATAACGAGCGACGACGAGGTGATGGAGAGCGTCGTTGTCGTGTCGGTGGTGGTGTCAGGCTGCGATCGGAAACGGGGGAGTCACTGCGGTTTGCGCGTCCCTGCTGCAGCCGCTGGAAGGAACTGGGATACGGCCAGGGCTCGTCAGCGGGCGCGTGGGGTGTGTAGGAATTAAACCATGGAGCACGCTGCTGGCGGTGGTGGCAATACCTAGTAATGTGTCCAGGCAAGCCGTAGCTGTAGCAAATGCGGGAGTCGCGGCTTGTCGCGGGTGACACCGGTGACATGGGTGTTATGGGTGGAAACGTACTCTCAGGCTGGTTGTAGGAGGGAAGAGCCCGCGGAATAAATCGTTGTGGTGCATCTTATCGGCGTTCCAGACTTGTCGGTTGCGGTGGCAAGTTGCTGCTTTCCGTACGATCAGCATAGGTCCTGCGAGGTTCTCGGTAACTCTGAGGTGCCCAGGTGGCCGGTGGCACACGAGAGCGATGATCAAACGCACACTGATGGCACACATGAGCGTCGTCAACAACTTTAAGGCGTTCAAGCTCTTCTTTAACCACTTGCCGAATCACCGAGGAGGATATATACATCGTTTCAATAAAAATTTAGTTGAGAGTTAGCGCTCGTCCTGTCTGCTTCTGTCTGTGTCCGTGTCCACTTAGCGCTACAATCCAAGATCATGTACTCTGTAAGTACAGAAACTTGGCAACGTTAAAAATTCTAGGATGTGAACTGTCCTGACACGGCATACGAGCGTGACGCGTATGCGTGTCGGAAGAAACAATCGACGAGCCGCGCTCCAGGTTACGAAAGGAAAGCCCCGCCCCCCCCCCCCGTCTTTATTCAGCTGGCCGATAGTATACACTCGGGGGGGGGGGTCACGTGTTACAAGTAGCTTGGCACTCGTAGTGGTCGTCCAGCTATCTGTCGTGACGTCACACACCGCACACAGGCAGGCGATAACAGCACATGAAGAGGTTTCCTAATAAATGTGATAACGGCTGTTTATTATTCGAAAAGTTTTTGATATTGTATTCAATTTGTTTCTGGCACTATCCGATTCCTATCCGATTCGGTCTCAAAAAGCAGCATTCGCGCATCCCTAGCGTCACGCGCGTAAATCCTCCATCTCTCTCCCTACGCGTAGGGTAGCAAACTGCACTCAGTCTGGTTAACCTCACTTCTCTCTCTCTCCTTGCCTGCAGGGTAATTTCCGCAAGCCGCTGCGAGATCACACTAGTGCTGCGGACCATGACATTGACATAGTTATCAACACTATATCCCGACCTTTGCGTCAAACCGCAACTTTGGTCGACGACTCCGACGAAGCAGCGAGGCAAATTAAAGTAGATAACCAGATGAGGAGGATGGCTCCGGCGTCTGCGCTTCGCCTTGCTTAGCTTGTGGCAGCTGGTCGAAAATCGTAGCGGCGTGCAACCCGGAAGGTTAAAATGGCACTAAACTAGATCCTGAGCGAACAAGACTTAACAAAGCGACGGTGTATACATGCAGAAATGGATCGACAGCGTTATACAGCGGGACAAATTTTTTAGAGCACTGCTCTTAGGCGCTCGTTCCTACGGCGAGCGTCGGCGTTGGTAGCGGCGGCGCCGGCGGCGTAACCGAGCGATCGAGCACACAGACAGATGAAAGAGCGAACGCGAAGCGGGAGATGAAAGACGTGAGCAGCGAACAGCGGAGATCAATGAAAACGTCCCCTTGAATGACGTGCGCGCTGGAAATTGGTGTCATGCGGACCCGCGCGACCGTTTGATACGTACTCGTATTTGGACTCAGCCTGACCACTCGTTTTGTACAATCCTCTGCTCGCGTCAGCTCTCGCTCGTACTTGTTTGGTTTCCTTGGTTTGGTCTTGTTCGCGCTTCTTCTGATTGTCACGCTTTGCGATTGTTTTCTTACCTGATTGTATGCGCGACGCGAATTGTGTAGTACTTTCCGGAAATCACGCGGTACCAGCGATTACGCTGGAACATGCGACAAGTCATGTATAAAAGCCGCGTGCTTGATCCGCAGATCAGATTTTCCTCCCGATTGCCGACTCTGCTACGTGCCTCTCTCTACAAGGCCCTCAATATATCGCGAAATAATAGTATAGAGCTGCATGCGCTCAAATTTCTCATTAGGGAGTATCGTAATCGTCAGTGAATTTGTTTATGCGTAAATAAACACATTCTGCACGGCAGCTCTGAGTCGCCAGTGTGACAGCAATTGGCGGGCACCACTCTTCTATTCGTTCCGGAATGGGGTATTCTCCACTTATTTGCCCTCCCCGCCCCCTAAAAAAAAAATCTGTTTCCTTCGAAATTTCAATGCATCATTAGCCCGTGCGCCTCACTTTGACGTGGTGAGTTTTCGCGGTTTTGTGATGTCGCATGAAAAAAAGGCGAAGTGGGCGCTGCTCGGTAACTTTTGACCTGTAACGGAGGGCTGAAGGCGAAAAAGGCGTAGAATCGAAAATCATTTTTTTATTTCGTTCGGTCTATTCATACATGCATTCACATTGTGAATCTTTCACATTGTGAACCTTATCTCTATGCGGACGACACTACGAATCTAACTGCTGACACCGATATTAATAGCCTAACTTCTAAGCTCAATACCGATTTGGAAAACATTATTCGCTGGTGTCGTCACAATTCTTTAGAAATTAACCCTAGTAAAACAGTCTTCATGCTATTTCACCCCACCCAAAAGGAAGTAATAAATATTCCGACCATAGCTATCGATAGTTATCCCATCAAACCTTCTAGTCATTGTCGTCTTTTGGGGGTTGTCCTCGATTCCAACTTAAAGTACACTACCCATATTTCACACCTAAAGCAAAAAGTTGGATATGGTATCCGGATTCTTATAAAAGCACGTCCATACTTTAGACTATCAACCTTGCTTTCTCTTTATCATGCATTCATTCACAGTCACTTCACCTATTGCATTGCGACTTGGGGCAACACATACAGTTCTCACCTTGTTCCTTTACAATACGTCCAGAACCAGGCCATCCGCATTATTACTTTCCAGTCACCCCGATGTAGTGCATCTGCTCTTTTGCAAGAGCATCGCATTCTCACAATTCATAAACTATTCCAATTCAACATGGCAATCCTTGTCTATAATTCCCTTCACTCAAACATTCCCCAAATAATCTTTAACACTGAACAACTTGCTAATCATAATAATACTCGATTTGCATTAGTCAACAACTTCTTATTACCTAAAATGAGAACTAATTTTGGCAAATTCACTTCTTCGTTCACAGCGATGTCTTACTGGAACTGTATTCCAACGGACATAAAGCCGTCTCCTAGTATAGGCAGCTTTAAAAAGCATTTATTTACATATTTACTTAACTTGTGAATGCTGTAATGTAATTTAACATGTCCCGATTGCTTCATTATGGGTAAACCACTACATCTCTTTAACATTTCACATTTCACCACATTTCACCATTTCACCAACATTTGATCATATCTGTCCACTTGTTTCCTTGTGTCAGTTTTGCTGGAACACTGCTTCTAGGCTACATTTCACTTCCTATGTTTTGTTTTGTTTTCAATTCAGTACATGATGTAATGCTGTACAGCGTTATGCCATGTTTTTAGTTTACTTGTTTTCTTGCATTAATTCATGTTAACAAATCTACCTCTTTGCTGTATTTACATTAACCTGAATTATTTTGTTACGTTTATTTGTTCAAAACTCAATTCTGTGTACTATCAAATAATGTTTCGGTTCCTTTGCTGCGTTTGCTGTAACCTAACTTGTTTTGATCTTTGTAATTAGAACAGGAGGTCCCCCTAGAGCCTTGAGACCTCCTTCTGTATATCTTGTTACTGTGATTTTATTTTGTGAGTGAATAAATAAATTCTTCTTCTTCTCAAACACATGCCTTATCAGATGGGGCGGTTTCGCGGTTCTCGTGACGTTGCCTCAGAGACTGGCGAAGTGGGGGTGGCCGAAAATATGTTTGAGAAATCGTGCAAGGCTCATTGCAGGAAAAGCAATATTAACAACAGCATTAGTAACAGCACTAGCAGCTTAACAGCATTAAGTTATAGCACCCCTGTTATCGCCAATCGCTGGCTATGACTTGTGTACAGAACTTGACTTCTGTATCACTTGTTACATGTGTTGCCATGCTATTTATACCGTTGCGTTGACAAATTATGGACGCTCTAGGCGAATTTACGTGGCTGTCGTCGGCATCGGCGGCGTTGTTGTGATGTTCCGCATAAAATCCAACTGCTATAACATCGAGGCTGCGCCCCGTATGCGGTGCGAGCGAGAGAACGCGTGTGAGGGTGAGTGGAGCATCCATAAGCAGTGAAATCTACTTCACTGGTTCAACAGATGGAATATAATGGCAGCCTTACTTATGGTCTGGCAATCTCTTGCACTTGCTTGGTTTTAGTAACAGCGGATGGGAACACAGTGATTTAGTGAAATTGAAAAGCAAGTGGAAAGCACGGTGGCGGAATGTCGCGCTCGGAAGGGAGAAACGTGGGAAGGAAGCGCACCGTCTTAAATCGCGCGCAATCGCAGCAGGGGGTGTTTTACTTCGGCGGCAGCAAGGAAGAGATTGATACCAGTGTTGCGGAGTTGCCACTCCGGAATTGGAATGACTCTGGAATGATTTCATATTTTCGCGACCCAGGAATGAAATGACAATGGAATGGTGGCATCGCTTGGAGGAATGGATTGGGAATGGAATTAAGTGCATTTTATCCGGAATAGAACGGGAATAGAATTACGTATTTTTTGCCGAATATATAGCGATTTTGCGTCTACGCGCTGTGTTTTAACAAACTCTGCCGAAGAACCAACCAGCCCACGTTCAAACATTAGTAACGTTTAAAATGGCTTGGGTGATTACAAGCACGGAACATTTATAAGCAACGTGCCTACTACAATTCTGTCCTTATAGACTGAGGTGCTCCTAAGTTTGTCTTGATTCTTCGCGTAACCGCGACTCTAGGCCGTTGGTATCCGTCGAGCGGAACTACGGTGGCGGCCAGGGTTGCCAGGTCTTCGGCAGAAAAAGTAGCCGAAAAATTACGGAAACTAGGTAAAAAAGTTGCCAACTAAGACAAACACTTTAATTGGAAGCCAGAAAAGTAGCCATGGTGCGACAAACCAACAATTGCCAATTTTTGACGCGAGAATAATGAAGAAAAAAGCGAGAAAGAACTACAGTTTCCCAATTCAATAATGGCAAACAAAATAACAAAACAAAACAAATGTTATCACACATTATTGTGTCATAATTGACCATAATGGCCAGGTGACGTTCTTTGAGAATTTTCGCCACCCACTTTCGTGTTTATCATAGCTGAAGCAGTGTCGCCAGTTTCAGAATAAACTTGCCGCACGCCGTGCTTGCACCACGACATTTCACTACAAACGTTCCCGTGCGAAGTGTATGGCGTCACGGACTTCTCTCCTTTGTGCACAGTCGCATAGTCACGAAGACATCGACACCTGTATTGTAAGGGCTGCCGTGACGCGTTTTCGGTTGTTGCAGTCGCTACTGGCACCAAGAACCATTGTCATCGAGACTCTCTCTAGAGGTAACCGTCGCTGGGGGTGATATTAGGACACCACCTATTGACTCCATTGTAGGAAGGACTCAAAAGCATTTCCTTTATATATCCAGCTTTTCTGAATGGATGGATGGATGTTATGAGGGTCCCCTTTGGAACGTTGGAATGGGGTAGTGGGTGTCGCAACCAAGCTCTTCCTTGGTTAAAAGAGAAATAAAGAAGAACAATATGAACTCCCACGACCAAATTTTCTGACTACCTATTGCGAACTTTTATTTTGTACGTCTCCGTTTTCTGTCGTTTCCCTACTTTTCTTCCACCAATCTGAATCGTACCTTACCAATTTCTATTGTGGACATGTTTACTTTTCCACTGCTCTCGCTGAACCCAAGGGCTTCAAGGAGGCTAATGCTGCCTAAATCGACCGCTGGGCAGATGTCTTCATATTCTAATAAAACATACTCCATCGTTTCCATAGCTTCACCGCAGCAATCACATGCTTCTTCTTCCTTCTTATATCTCGCTTTATAGGTGCGTGTTCTAAGGCATCCCGATCTCGATCGCTTCGAAAAGTAATAAGCTTCCCTTTCAGTTATAATAAATTGTTTCTTTCCTGATTTCATTTTTTCCCTATGGCCGGTTTCTTTTGCATTGCCGCCAGCCATTAGATTATTTCAGCATCTCTGACTTTCCGTTTGACGTTCCTTGTTGCTGTATTTCCCACCCTACAAGCCGCATACTTACTGGTAAGTTTATCGTTTGTAGTGTCGCCAGTGGAACAGCCGGGACTAGTTCTCAGCAAACGAAGACACCCCAGCATTTATTCGTGCTCGTTTTATACCCAGTACAGGAAAGCGCACACAAGTGGCGAGCATGCGCCGAAGATGCTACACGCAGGCACGTATCATTTCGGCTTATCTACCTGATACATCTTCCTTTCTTGGAAGGAAAATAAACAATTTTAACGAACAAATTCGCTCAGAAGAATACACAGCATCATCACCGATTAAAGTTTTCGTACGCAGTTCAGAAGGTTTAGAGCTCACTGAACTTGCACGAAATTGTCATATCTCAACCGCTGTGGTTGTCTTCTTTCGCGCTGGGATCTTCTTGGTTCTCGTGTCGGTGGCGTAATGGCGGGAGCACTTTCGTTGTTTGGTTGGACCTGGCAAGGGGACCCGTTCTCGTGGCTGTCGTCTGGTGTGTCGTCATCACTAGGCGCAATGCTGAAAGGCTCAGCCGTAGCCATGAGATGTCGGTTGCGTCGCAAAACGACGCCGTCTACGGTGGCGACCTGGTACGACCTTGGTTGGGCAGTTGCATTAAGAATCTTTGCTTTCGGCGACCACGAGTCTCCTCGTACTCTGACGACCTGGCCTTTTTGTAGCGGTGCCAGACTGAGTCTTGGGGTTCGGTACTGTTCATGTTTCTTTACCGATTGTCTGTGAGCTTCGTTGAAGTCTGGGAGAGTTGTGCGAAGTCGTCTGCCCTGAAGCAACTCTCCAGGTGACTGACCGTCTTCTAGCGGACTGCTCCTGTAAGCGAGTAATCCAAGCCACAAATCATCGTTCATCTCCGACGTCTTCTTTAAAATTCGCTTTACTATTTGAACGCCTTTTTCTGCGAGGCCATTCGAGCGAGGAAACCGCGGGCTGGACGTAATGTGTTTAAAATCGTACTTCTTGGCAAACAGTGAAAACTCATGACTCGCAAACTGCGGACCATTGTCTGTGCACACTTCAATAGGTATTCCATACCGTGCAAACACTGCGCTGAGCTTTTTCACCACTGTGGCCGTCGTTGTATCACTTAGAAGTTCCACCTCCGGAAAGTTGGATAACGCGTCAAAAACACAGAGGTACGATTTTCCGGCCCACTGAAAAATATCAACACCCACTCGGTACCATGCATGTTCAGGCACTGGGCGGTCCATGAGCGGTTCACTTTGCTGCCGATATGCATACTTCTGACAGACTGCACACCTCTTGATGTGTGCTTCAATGTCAGCATTGAGACCAGGCCAAAACAGCAGCTTACGTGCTCGTGATTTGCATTTATTTATTCCCAAGTGGCCTTCGTGAATTCTTCGAAGTAGCTCAGGGCGCATGCTTGACGGTATCACCACCTTGCATCCCTTAAGCAACACACCACTCAAGACAACCAATTCACTTTCGAAAGATTTTAGTGTCCCCGGGACTGGACGACTGCTTTCCAAGCAATGAATGACTTGACTCAAGTAGTCGTCCTTGCTAGTTTCTTCTGCCAAGCGCTTCAAAGTTTCTTCGCTGACAAGTGATGACAAAAATTGGAGGACGCTTAAGCTTCGCCTTCAAGAGTGGAACGCGACAGCGTTCCCGTCGACCCGCCAAGGGGTATTGGGCTACGGCGCAGCGACAACGCGCCCCGCATCGGACGCGGTGAGCGTCAAGCAACGCAGCGTTCGGCGCGACAACGAAATGCGCGCCTCAGCAAGCGACGCACGCCTGAGCCTTCTAAGGTAACACCGCGTTCACTAGAGGCGCTTTTGTACCGCTTTGAAGCATCGAACTCGTGGCTCAGTGGTAACGTCTCCGTCTCACACTCCGGAGACCCTGGTTCGATTCCCACCCAGCCCATCTTGGAAGTTGCTTTTTATTTATGAAGTGCCTGCCGTGATTTATCGCTCACGGCCAACGCCGCGGACGCCGACGCCGACGCCGTCGCCGACGACACCGGCTTTTCTGCGACACGAGCTCCTTAACGCTATCGCGTTAAAACACTTACCGCGTGAACTTCCACGTCATCATCGATGTTTGCTTCTGGGTTTTCGACGGACGCTCGAGACAGCATGTCAGCGACCACCAAGCATTTTTCCTGGAACAAATTGGAGTTTGTAGTGGTATCTAAGCAAACGAAGAAAAAATCGCTGCAGTCTGGGCGGCATTTCTCCAATCGGCTTCTCCGAGATAGCTATGAAGGGTCGATGGTCTGTCTCGAGGACAACGTTACGTTCGTACGCAAAATGGTGAAAGTTTTCGCACCCGAAGACAACAGCCATAGCCTCTTTTTCTATCTGGGAGTATCTACGTTGCGCTTCGGTTAAGACACGTGAGGCATAAGTGATGGGCTTCCAAGAACCCTCATGAAGCTGCCAGAGAGCCGAGCCTATTCCATTTTGCGAAGCATCGGATGTTATCTTCGTAATCAGTTTAGGATCGAAAATCGCCAGCACAGGATCTTTGCTCAGACTGTCACAAATCATTTTCCATTCTTTCGCGTGGTTTTCCGTCCACTCAAAGATACGGTCTTTCTTTATCAAGTCGCGAAGCAGTTTCGTTCGGTCCGTAATTGATGGCAGGAACTTCGACAAATAGTTTACGACACCGAGCATGCGCTGCACTGCTTGCTTGTCAGTCGGCGGTGGCATACTTAACAGAGAACTGACCAGGGTAGGATTTGGGCGTATGCCGTCTGCCGCAATAACGTCGCCAAGAAAAAAAATCTTGCGCACGCCAATGCTGCACTTGTCGGCATTAAACGTTAGACCAGCTTTCTGTGCTGCTTCTAGTACCGCTCGTAACCTCTGATCGTGCTCTTTTCTTGTCGCACCCCACACGATGACGTCATCAACGTACACTCGCACTCCTGGCAATGTCTCGAATATTTCGCTAAGAGCCTTTTGAAACACTTCTGGGGCGGACGCTATACCGAAGGGCAGCCTCAGAAAGCGGTAAGGACCGAAGGGAGTCGCGAACGTACAAATTGTTGACGTTTCATCATGCAGCGGTATCTGGTGAAACCCCGAGTTGGCGTCAATGCGCGAAAAAGAAAACGTGCTCCAGCTAGTTCCAATTCAATATCTTCTCGACGCGGCATCTCATAGTGCTCGCGCTTGAGGTTGTGATTTATTTTCCTCGGGTCCATGCATAACCGTAGTTTTCAGTCCTTTTTTCTGACAATAACTAGAGGACTCACCCAGTCCGTCGGCTGGTCTTGCTTGGCTATAATGCCGGCTTTGACCATGCGGGCAAGTTCTTCGCGCAGAGGCTCTTTCAAGGAAAGGGGCACACGGCGGGCTGTCTGGACGACTGGCACCGCATCTTCTCGAAGAACCATGCGGTATGGTCGCTTGATACATCCAGTCCCAGAAAAAAGTTGTTGAAACTCTTGGACCACTGCCTCGCTGTTGCTTATTCCGATGTCGTTTACGGTGCGCGAGAACAGTCCAAGCAGTTCGCCGGCTCGCAGTCCAAGTATGGCATGACGGTTCTTCATCACGATGAAGAAATTAATCTTTGCCGTCTTGCTTCCGACGGCCACCGTGGTAGTCATGACTCCGAGATGCTTCATGACTCCTCCGTTGCAAGATCGTAGGATACAGTTGCTTCTAGCCAAGGGTACCCTCGGCTGCAGTTTTTTTGTAGGCAGAGAATGGCACGAGGTTGGCCTGCGATCCTGTGTCAACTTTGAAGTCTATTGTGTCTGCAACTTGCGCTCTGACCACCCAGTCACGGTCACACGATCTTCCAACGCTGTTGACAGATACATCAAGGATGTCAAATTCCTCTTCGCTATCTTCGGTGCTCCTCACTTCCCTAACTTGTCTATTCACCTTGCAACGGACAGCAAAATGATTCTGCCCTTGGCATTTTCTGCACACTTTGCCAAATGCAGGGCAGCTTCGCGGACCGTGCGTACGTCCACAGCTGCGGCACTTGAACATTGCAGGTCGTTCATCGCACTGCTGCTGCTTCGTATGCTCCCGTAGTTTGACAGCGTCAATCTGTCTCTGTTGTCGAGACCAGATTTCGTTTTGCGCGGCAGTCATTTCCGCAGCCTTGCAGACTTCTTCCGCTTTAGCTAAGGTCAACTTCTTATCCTGCAGCAACTTTTGCCTTACTTTGTCATCATTTGTACCAAAAACTATTTGGTCACGTATGAAAGACTCTGCCATGGTGCCAAAGTTGCATGAACGAGACATCTTCCTGAGCTCTCTGACAAACTGTTCAACCGGCTCACCTTGAGCTTGGACGCGTTGCCTAAAGAGGTAGCGCTCGTGCACTTCATTCAGCTGTTCTGCGCAGTAGGTGTCGAACTTGGCTATGACAGTTGCGTAACTTTCCCGGCTCTCATCGTCCCCGAAGGTGAAGTTATTGTAAATTTCCAGTGCGTCGTCACCTGCCACGGTTAGCAGTAAAGCAATCTTTGAGGCATCCGGTCGAGGCTTCTTGTCGGGCTCGGAGGCAACCAAGAAAAGTTCAAACTTTTGTTTGAAAAGCTTCCACTGCTTACTGATTTTGCCGGTGAAATGTAGCGGCTCTGGTGGCTTCACAAGTTCCATGCTGCTTTACCGTGCCCGAGCACTATGGGCGTGACTTCTGACACCGTGTATCGTTTGTAGTGTCGCCAGAGGAACAGCTGGGACTAGTTCTCAGCAAACGAAGACACCCCAGCATTTATTCGTGCTCGTTTTATACCCAGTACAGGAAAGGGCACACAAGTGGTGAGCATGCGCCGAAGATGCTACACGCAGGCACGTATCATTTCGGCTTATCTACCTGATACAGTAAGCTTCCTCGTTCTTTTCCTCCACTGTGAATCAACGTTTTTCCTTTACAGATACCGCAACACTCTCCCAGTTCATTTACTGGACACGTACCAACTAGCTCCCCAAGCTGCCCCGGCACGAAGCTAGCGCGTTTTCAATGAAACTAGCGTGTTTTTCGCGAATAACAAAAGATACAGGCCGATTATTGAAAAAGGCAGGTGACAGACATGTTCTGGAAGACAATTCACACGAGCCAAGTGCAGTGATCACTCTCTGGCAAGCAAGAATTTTGTCCGCGAGTTGTTAAAGATTCAGCAATGGAAGCCTGCGGAAAAGACGAAAATTTGTACTTGATTTTCGAGACAAAAACTGAAGCTGTGATAAAACTATGGCATCTATCGTAAAAGTCGCTGCAGTGTATGTAGTCCGGAGACTCAGCTTTCGATTGATGTCTATCTCGACTCTGTACATATGGCATAACACTGTTCCGAAAAGCGATTTTTCACACACAGTCATGCAAGTTCACCTGGTATCTATAAAAATTGAAGAACGCCAAAACTTCGCCTTCAAGAGTGGAATGCGACAGCGTTCCCATCGACTCGCGAAGGAGTGCAAGACAGTGCGCTACGGCGCAGCGATCACTTACAAGGCGCCCCACATCGGACTTTGCACCCAACAATCACGCGGTGAGCGCCGAGCAACGCAGCGTTCGGCGCGGCAACGAAACGTGTGCCTGAGCAAGCGGAACGAAGCAAAGAACTTGGTGTCTTGGAGGGGAAATGATCTACGAGCGTCAAACGCCGTGATCGGCATGGAGGGCCGGCTGCGACGCGCCTCGCACCCAGTCCCCGCACAGCCCCAATGCGCTCAAAGGAGACGAAGGCGAGAAACAGGTGAGTGGCGCGCCACCATTTGGCGCAGCGCCGTACATTGCGAGGAAGGGCTCTTCTGTGCTGGCCGCAAGATGGCTCTGCATGTGCGGCAAGCGCAGAAGAAATGTGGCGGAAACGTACTTCGCTACGCGTTTAACTGCGACTTCTGTAATTTACATGCTCATAATTACTGATATACACCGACGTATAAGTTTCTACGGCAGGTTTCTAAGGGAACACCTCATTCACTAGAGGCGTTTTTGTCCCACCTTCAACCATCCAACTCATGGCTGAGTGGTGGCGTCTCCGTCTCGCACTCCGGATACCCTGGTCCGATTCCCACCCAGCCCATCTGGCAAGTTGTTTCTATTTATGAATTGCCTACGGGGATGTTTCGCTCACGACCAACGCACTGACGCCGACGACACCCGCTTTTCTGTGACACGAGCTCTTTAACGCTGTCGCGTTAAAAATACAAGCGTATCATCTCGGAAGCATTGGAAGCCGTCGCTGGGTCGTTTGATCGCTGCCTCCTATCGTTCCGCAACATGCCGCGTGTGATGCTTCTTTTTAACGCCACGTAGGACTGAGCTCGGCGGTCTTTCATCCTATCACCAAAACACACAACTCAAGATTTCGTTTCTACAGGAGGGCTTTTCAAATATTATATTTTCTGTTTTACATCCTAAAACGTAGGAATTGGTTTGGTATTGTGTCGTCTTTTTATTATCCTATTTGATTCATAGGCAACATAACAACAAGCATGCGCATCTCTTTGTGCTTCGTTAAAAAATACTATCGTGCCTTGTAGCATGGACATACTCAAGAATTCTGGACATTGCACATTCACCATCATTTCGAACTTCACCGTAATGTACACGCATAACTGAATGGGCAAAGTTTTAAACAATTTCATTTCTATATAACAGCAGAGTATCAACAAGTTTCAACTGTCTGCGCCAAGAGGCTAGTCTTTCGAAACAACGTATGTATTTATGGCACTTAGTCTGAACATTGGCGTTGCGTTAAAGCAGTGTTTTGGTGGGGAAGGGGCGGTTATGTCACACGACAGGAGCAAATGGTGTTGTATCCTCTCAGAAGAGGGCACATTGACTTGAAGAACCGCGAAATTTAAGCGGTAAAGCGATTTATGACAACTAGAGTTTCGAACAGTAGTTGCCGAGCGAGTGTCATTCAGTCTGGTTGCACGCGCATGTCTTTGTGAGGTAACAGGGAACGAGAGGGAGTGTATATGGGTGTGCACACATTGGACGTGCCCGTGTACGCAGTTGTAATTGCGTGTAGGCGGGTGTTTGTGTCTCAGTGCTTGAATATGCGCGCGCACATGTGCATGTATGCGTATGCGAGCATACGCGTGTTTGTGTGTTTGTGCAGTCCTGTATACCTGTCTGCGTACATTTTTGTGCGTGTGTGTATGCGGGGGCGCTTGTAAATGTGAATATGGGTGAGCATGTGCCGTACCTCTTTGTGTGTGTGCGAACGTGCGTGTGTGCGTACGTGCGTGCGTGTGTACATTTCTGAGTGTGTGTGCATTGTTACGGCTGGCGTCTAGCACCTCGTGCAGAAACGACTTTCACCCACCGTGCCTCATCGAAACGACTTCCTAATTCGCCATGGTCATCTCGAGTGTCTGCCGGTCTGGCGGAAGCACCGCAGTGTTTACAGCCTCGTTTGTGTGTGTGTGTGCAACTTTAGAGGAACCCTTTCCTAGAACTGTCAAGCTCTATAGGGGAATTTCCGCGAACCAGCAACGCCCAAAAAAGAAGGACAAGCGTCTGCAATTCCCGGACCTGAGGCTTGGTATAACCGGAGGCGGGACGCCCTCCTCCTTGCAGTAGACTCGGTATAACCGCAGGCGGGACGCCCTTTGACAAACCAGACTCCCTGTCACGTGACGTCGTCGGGAGCAAGATCCCTCCCACGATTGTAGAGAGCCTATTTAAGGGGCTCTGAAATATACTTTTCATCATTTCATTCTCTTCTCTTCATCTTTCATCAACCTTTGAATAAACCGTCAAAGTTTCGCACTAGGAATCGTCTCGTCCTGGCCCGGTCGTTATGGTCTACCGGATGCCTGCAGCCCGCCGACAACGCCACGCTACCCAATAGTAACGTCGGTCGAGCTTCCATAGGCAGGCGTCGCTACAACTCGGCAGCAGTACGACACGCTACCGTGGAGTACGCAACAAACTGGCTGGCAGCGATTGTGGTACGCAACCCTGGAGACCCCAACTTGGACGACAACTACGAGATCGTAGCCTCTTCGTCCTGGTGACAACGTTCGGAAGGAAGGTGTCTGGATTCATTACTGCATATGGTGAGTGCACGGCTTTTCTTCACTAAGATATCACTTGGCTTTACGTATTTTTTTGGAAAGTACAGTGCAGTGATTTTTCTTTAACCGTTGACGGAAGTTTTGCGTACGTCAAGATTGTTATAGAGTGAAGAGTTAGCAGCGCTAAGGGCAGCCATGATCTTGAAGGCACTAAAGAAGCTGGTATTGTTGAGCTTGGCCAAAGAGTTGGGCCTCCAAATTGCCGAATCAAAGGGAAAGCGGGAGATCATTGAGGCGGTCGAAGTGATCGGGGCCGACGACGATGGACTGAAGGAATGTCTAGAGAGCATTGGAGAGAAAGAGGAAGAGCGTAAGCACCTAGAGAAAGAGGAAGAGCGTAAGCGCCTAGAGGAAAAAGCAGAGCGCGAGCAGGCAGCACGTGAGGCCAAAGAAGAGGGCGACGTCGATAAGAAGCGCCTAGAGAGTGAGCTTCTGAAAGCTTCAAATACTTAAAGACCTAGCACAGAGACACGCGAAAGCGAGCGCTGAATGACAGACTTGATGGCACCCTACGCAGTAGGAGGGGGCAGAGGTCTTTTCCTGGTACAGTTTGAGCGCACTTGTGAGAAGGCAAAATTCGCGAGAAACACGTGGCTGCAACGCTTCCTTACCGTACTGCCACGTGAGGTAGCTGATATCATCGCCCGCATGGGGAAAGAAGAAGCAGAGGACTTTGATGAAGTCAAAGCGAATCTGCCTAAAAAGTATAGATTATCAGCAGAAGCATTCAAGCGAAAATTCAGGGAAGTCGAGAAAACCAAAAGCGAGCCATACTCAGATTTTGCATACACCTTAAAGGTAAACCTGAAGGAATGGTTTGGAGAAGAGGGTGCACTCGGGGACGCCGGAAAGACAATGCAGTGCGTTGCTTTAGAACAGTTCTAACGCCGGCTGCCAGTAAACATCAAGTATTGGGTTGAGGATATACCAGGCATAGACACTATCACGAGAGCGGCAAATCCCGCCGAGGAGTACTTACCTCGCCGGGCGTTCGAAGGCAAGGAAGCTCCTAAGAAGAAGGGGAATAAATACAAACCCGACAAGCCAGAGCAATGGTAGAAATCGAATCAGTATAAATCAAAGGAAAGGTCAGATTCGGTGAAAAGTAGTGAGGAGAACAGCAAGGGAAGGGGAAGTCACCCGAACAGAGGGCAGAAAGGCAAAAGAAAAAAGCTTTCAAGGCCAAGAAACCAATATTTTGCTACAACTGCCAGCAAACAGGGCATATCTCCGTGGGATGGAAAAATCCCAAACTTGTGTTGATGTCATTAACTCGTAGCGAGAAAAATCTGAAATTGCTAGAACCGTACATTCTAGGCCTCGTGGTAAACGGCAAACCATGTAGAGTGCTTCGCGACTCGCCAGCCACAATGGACGTGGTGCATCCTTCGTACGTAGAGGAAGGCCAGTTCACGGGAGAATGTTCTTGGATAAGGCAAGCCATGGAAACCCCCAGTGTTTGTCTCCCTGTGGCGAAAATTCGTATCGAACGCCCTTTTGGAGTACTGGACACTGAAGCTGCCGTCTTGGCACATCTCCCGCCTCAGTATCCGTATTTGTTATTTAACAAATCTGAGGATTTGCTGCGACGCAGGGGAATCGGGTTTAGTGAAGGGATAGTGCAAGCCTTAATTCGTTCCAAGGCAAGGGAGCTCGCGGCCAAGGCAGTGTACAAATGGCCAGTGGTGGAGGAAACAGGTTTGAGGGAGGATTCGTCAACCAGTACCGAACAGGACAGCCCTACAGGGGATAATGCGGAAAGCACACCAGGTATTGAAAAGGTCAGGAAAGCAGCGGAGCCTGAAATGTCACGCGAGACAGAATGCAGACAAAAGGTATTGAATGTAAGCCCTGCCACATTGATTGTTGAGCAGGAAAAAGATTCCACCCTGCGTAACCTAAGGCCAGCCGCTAAAGAAGGTGTGGCCAAAAGAACGTAAAGTTCCTCAAGAGGGCAGGCGTCCTCTATAGGAAGCGCACCAGTCGAAAGGGAGTGCGATTCGACCAACTCGTTGTGCGGCATCGCTATCGTGAGCAGCTCCTGCACATGGTTCACGGGGGCTTTTAGACAGGGCATTTGGGCATTCGCAAAACAAAGGACCGCTTACTGCTGGAATTTTACTGGCCTGGCTGCTTTCGAGAAGTAGAAGCATTTGTAAGAAGCTGCGGCACAAGTCAACGCAAAGGCAAGCCCGGCGATAAGGCTAAAGCGCCAATGAGACTTGTTACCATTATGACGGAGACATTTCACAGGCTCATAATAGATACAGTGGGACCACTTCCTGCAACGCAATCTGGTTATCGAAATATTCTTACTGCACTATGCCCCGTAACGAAATTTCTCGAGGCAGTGCCCCTCAAAGAACTAGGCTCGGTGGAGATCGTCAACGCGCTTTTGTATATCTTCGCGCGAGTAGGGTTTCCCGCAGAAATCCAGTCTTTACGAGCGCACTGACCTCGACGGTTCTGGAAAGATGCAATATTAAAATCATTCATAGCTCAGTGTACTACCCGCAGTCAAACGCGGTAGAGAAAGTCCACCCATTCATGAAACGGCTTTTGCGAGCCATTTGTTATGAGCACAAAGCCGATTGGGAGAGTTGCTTGCCTGCAGCAATGTTCACGCTTCGAACTGCACCGCATGAATCAACAGGTTTTTCACCTTCAGAGATCGTTTACGGACGCTGCCTTCGCTCCCCTCTTCGCATTGTTCGAGAAGCCTGGGAAAGCCGGGCAGACGATCCTTTGCTTGTGGAATACGTGCTAGAGCTGTTAGACCGTCTGCACACTTCTCAACAATTAGCAGGGCAGGAAATGCGTAAGGCGCAACGCCATGCTAAGCATTACTATGACAAGACGGCTCGCACGCGACGCTTTGAAGTTGGGGAAAAGGTAATTATCCTGAAACCCTCGTTGAAAAACAAACTAGAGGTTCAATGGGAAGGACCGGTTGACATAATTCAGAAATTATCTGAAACAAACTACGTAATCACGGCACCGTGAAAACGAATGACACCAGAAGTGTACCATAGCAATCTACTTAAACCCTACCGGCAGAGGGAAGCCATTGTGAACATGTCCCTTAACTAACCTGAGGAGATGCCTGTCGACTTTCCGGAGTTAACAGCAGTGACGGAGGCAAAAGACATTCACGAGACCATTGACAAGTTAGTAGAACAGGCGGAGTTGAATCCCAATCAAAGGGCCGAACTGAGGGAACTCTTGCTTGAATTTAAAGACGTATGTTCAGACACACCTGGCAGGACCACTGCGATCGTTCACGACATCGACTTAACCTCATCGGACCCAGTTCGTTCGAAAGCTTATCGCGTTTCACCTCGTCAGCGTGAAGTCATAGCCGTTGAAATAAACAAGGTGTTAGAGCTAGGTGTAATCGAGCAAGGAGAGAGTGATTATAGCTCGCCTTTTATCTTGGTTGAGGTCCCAGGAAAGGAGCCGCGACCATGTATCGACTACCGCAAACTCAAGTTAATGACGAAGGACCAGACTTATCAAGTACCGCATGTGGAGAAAAGGCTTGAGAAACTGACGAGTGCTAATGTCTGGATGCGAAGGTTGTGGGTTCGGTTCCCACCTGCAGCAAGCAGCTTTTTCATCAAATTTAATTTCCATTATTTATCGTTTCTTTATTTCATTTATTAAGCACAAGTAATTTCCCCTATGTTGTCCTTGGTGTCAGTGTTTGTTGGCTTCTTATGATTTGACTAATACATATCGGGCCCCCTCGGTTAACCCCGTTTCATCTCGTTTATTACATAACGAGGGTCTCGAATCCGTCCACATTGATGCTTTCAGGTAGCATGTATGGGTTTATTGACCAGTTGCCTTCACCCAAAAAGATCGCGTTCTCGTGACGCCTGCGGCAAAATACCACAGCGCTTGTCTGTGGTATTTGTTTCCTTGTGTCCTCGTCTTTTTCGCGCTGTTTCACCTCAGTTCCAAAAAGGACGTTCCACGTCCGCCGCAAAGTCTGCGAGTGGTGGTGTTGGCTAACACTACTAGGGTTCTACTAGGACACATAAATACCCAAGAAAGTGGATGGGGAGACAGCGCGGCGGTAGCTCAATTGGTAGGGCATCGCGCGCGAAAGGCGTAGGTTGTGGCTTCCGTTCCCACCTGCGTCGTTTTTAATCCACTTTATTTTCCATTATTTTTCGTTTCTTTATTTCATTTATTAAGGACAAGTAATTTCCCCTATGTTGTCCTTGGTGTCAGTGTTTGTTGGCTTCTTATGACATTATTACAGAATGTAATTCGAGAAAATTCACCTTATTAATGTAGAGTAGTAAAAAGGAAGTACCTCCACAGTATAGCTGTGGAGGGCGCAGATTATGAACAGGCTAAAAAAGTCTTGTTAGTCCGTAGTAAACTTGGAAAAAGGATAATGTCACTTTTGAAGGCAGCAAGTCGAGTGGGCAATTAAGTCGGCCAGTTGGCTTTCGCCGCTTAGAAATCCGACAAAGGACGCGATGAATCCACGACGAGATGCCACCGTACGCTAACAAATAGAGGCAACTTTTTTAAAGTGAAGCTTTCTTTACTTCCTTCGACTTTTCCACTGGTGCTGTTGCTGTCATGCACGCCATGCCGAAGGGAGATTTTGTGCGCGCATATGCATGAAAGAAACGTGGAAAAAGGACAGGTGGCGCAAGAAATTCGTTTGGACCTTTCCATCGCGTAACATGTGCACAGGGCCCTCAGGAGCACCCTGGGCGTCGTCACATTACCTCTTGCCAGGTTTAATTATCTGTGACCCCCGCAAAAAGCATTGCAGAAACTTCAGCGCTTACCCTCATCCTAACATTCAAGTCCGGAAAAGAGGTAGATAGAATAGTAGAGAGGGGGCAGGGAGAAAAAAATTAAATTATAGGGTTTCACGTGCCAAAACCACTTTCTGATTATAAGGCACGCCGTAGTGCAGGACTCTGGAAATTTCGACCGCCTGGGGTTCTTTAACGTGCACCTAAATCTAAGTGCACGGGTGTTTTCGCAATTCGCCCCCATCGAAATGCAGCCGCCGTGGCCGCGATTCGATCCTGCGACCACGTGCTCAGCAGCCCAACACCATAGCCACTAAGCAACCACGGCGGGTCATGGGGCAGGGAGAAGAGGCGGAGAATAGGTAGAAGCGGGGTGCTCGCCAAACGAGTGAATGTATGAGAAAGGAGTTCTCATTCTTCTGCGGAATCTGGCAAGGTGGAGGAAATATCATAAAAGTGGAAAACTGCCATCCACCCGAATGCATCACGAAGCTACACAGGAAACCCACATGGGTTACTTGGACAGAAGGCTTAACTGTTGAAAAAAAATGGTATCATGAAAGTGAAAAAAATGTCATCCACCCGAATGCATCACAAAGCTACACAGGAAACCCACACGCGTTTCTTAGAAAGAAGACGTAACCGTTGACGAAAAATTCGTGGTTGTCCGGAACTCTAACCCTGGACCAGCGCGTTTCCGAGGCGGTCGCTCTACCATGTGATTTAACCAGGAGGCGAAGATATCGAAACGCCAGGGCTAATTATTCGACCACTCGAAGAACAGGGACACACATTATGGGAAATAGGTACTGCGGAATCCCACTAGGTGGAGATGGTGTGATGAAAGGGAAAAATATCATCCACCCGAATTTATGACGAAGCTACACAGGAAGCCCACATGGCTTTCTTAGACAGAAGTCTTAAAAGTTGATGGAAGATTTGTCCTTCTCCGGGACTCTAACCCAGGACCATCGCGTTTCCGAGGCGGTCGCTCTGCCATCTGAGTTAACCAGGAGGCTAGGAGATCGTAACGCGAGGGCTAATAACTCGACAACTAGAAGAACAGGGAACCGAAATGTAGGAAATCACTTCTGCGGAATCTCTCAAGGTGGGGGAAATATCATAAAAGTGGAGAACTGTCATCCACCCGAATGCATCACGAAGCTACACAGGAAAGCCACATGGGTGACTGAGACAGAAGGCTGAACAGTTCACAAAAAATTCCTCCTTGGCCTGGACTCTAACCCTACGTCAGTGCGTTTCCGATGCGGTCGCTCTGCCATTTGAGTTAACCACGAGGCTAGGCGATCGCAACGAGAGGGCAAATTAATCGACAACTGGATGAACAGGGAGCCGCAATGTGGGAAATCCCTTCTGCGGAATCTCGCAAGGTGGAGGAAATATCATATAAGGGAAAGAAATTTCATCCACCCCAATGACTCCGAAACTACACAGGAAACCCGCATGTGTGACTTAGAAGGCTTAACAGTGGTACGAAAATTTCCTCCTTGTCCTGGACTTGTCCTGAACGCTGCACAAGCGCGGTTCTGGGGCAGTCGCTCTGCCATCTGAGTTAACCAGGAGGCTAGGAGATCGCAACGAGAGGGCAAATTAATCGACAACTGGAAGAACAGGGATACAGAATATGGAAAATAGGTTCTACGGAATCCCACAAGGTGGAGATGGTATTACGAAAGCAAGAAAATGTCATCCCCTCGTATGTATCAGAAAGCTACACAGGATACGAACAAGAGTTTCTTGGACAGACGGCTTAACTGTTGACGAAAATTTGTCCTTGTCCAGGACCCTAACCCTGGACCAGCGCGTTTCCGAGGCAGTCGCTCTACCATCTGAGTTAACCAGGAGGCTAGGAGATTGCAACGCGAGGGCTATCTATATGACAACTGGACGAACAGGGAGCCGCAATGTGGGGAATCACTTCTGCGGAAACTCGCAAGGTAAATGAAATATTGCCACGTGGTGGTGACGTCGAAGAACACAGTAGCAATACTGTGAAAGGCAGAACTAACTTTTATTGGGCGAACCTGTGCCCACAAGAACAGGCTATATTTATAGTACAACGACAGCGGCGCACACGGTCGCCGATCGTCGAAAATCTGATCAGCGGGTGAAGCGCGTCCGCGTATATACAACATTCGTCTAATTTTCCAGAGTAATCGCTGGGACCCGTGTGCCTTCTACAAAGTTCTACATTATTCGCGTCGCGCACACATGCGATCAGATTACGTAAGATTCGGTCACAGACAGCGGATGGAAGCATCGATAACATTCGAGAAACTTCCGATAAATGTAGCGCGTCCTGCGCTGTACGATAACATTTGTTAGGTGGTGAAACGTGTCGCCTGGTAAAAACAAACAAGTACACTTGTCAATACCCCCCTCTTAAAAAGCATCGACCCAATGCTGCAAACAAACGAAAGCAATAAATAAGCACTCGTAGCAAAGAAAACAACAAAAGAAGGAAAGTTCGTCAGCGGCCGTAATAGGGTTTAAGACGCACCACGTGGACCACTTAAGATCGTGCGCGGCGCCGCTGTGAATGCGAAATGCCGTCTGCCACGACCTCATAGTCCAGTGCGCCAATACGTCTGATGAACTTGTAGGGTCCGAAATAGCGTCG